>NC_060068.1:154864538-155488577 GCF_922984935.1 Meles meles
ATTTTTTAATGCTAAGTTTACGTTTTCACGAAGTATGATATGGAGAAGTGAATGTTTTTGACTAAAATATAAGTGCATGTAGTATAAAATACAAAATGTGTGACTGAAAGGTCAATACTCTAAACGGTTTTTTTATTAGGGTGATATACTACCCAAATTAAATATTTTAAAATGCTACGAGATGTAGTGTAAATAATTTTGGAAGACTTTCTTTATTCAATTTTATTTTATTTTAAAGATTTTATTTATTTATTTGACAGAGAGAGACACAGTGAACGAGGGAACACAAGCAGAGGGCTTGGGAGAGGGAGAAGCAGGCTCCCCGCCTACCAGGAAGCCCAATGTGGGGCTCAATCCTAGGACCCTGGGATCATGAGGAGCTGAAGGCAGACGCTTAACAACTGAGCCACCCAGGTATCCTCCTTTATTCAATTTTATATCTACTCACATTATCTTAAACTTAATGCTCCTATCCTGTAAGTTTCTCTTCCAATCAATGATCTCTCCATATTTTCTTTCATTACAACATTCTTCGAGAGCATTTAATTCTAGATTTACTTTCACCATTCCTATCTGTCTCCTCCTACTGCAATCTAGCTTGTTGGTTCTGGTGAAGAATCAGTGTTGTTCTGCAAACCTGCCTTCGATTTGCAGAAAGGGGGTTTGGGCAGAAGCACTTCCAAAGACCCACTTTAGGGAATGAAGAGTAACTATGCAATTGCTTTAAAAACACAATTCACACTCAAATACAAGACTAGGAAATGGAGTGGAGGGCTTCACAGAGGTACTGCCAATAAATCTGGCAATATTCCTGAATATAATTAGTCTGTTAACTAAGTTGGACTTGAGTTGTCTAAACTATTCCCTTCTATTTTAATCCTGAGAGTTAAGTAAGTAGTTGGGCTTGAGAGATTCAGTACAAATGCTCATGGGTACTCCTTGACTACATAAAAATTATATCTATATTGAATATCATATTTTTATGCTTCTTATGGTATATATGGTATTTATTTATTATTATGGTATTTATTATATAAATAGGTTTTTCCTTAATAACAATAATACTTATAAACCTACTTTTCTGTTGCTAAGGCAACAGAAGTGTTACGCCAATTTACTATATAACTATGAATGTAATCACCAGTACTAAAACTAAAACTTGGTACAATTAGTTATACAAGTACTGCATGTTGAAAAGCTCTGCAAATATTTTTATTATATGATTAATGAAAAGACTTCTTTCATACCAATTCCATGATTTTCTAAAATAAAAAGACTTCTAAAGCTCTTTGATTAAGTGAATGAATGCATTCTGAAATATCTAACAAAATACACTTTAGCTTTGTCTAATTCCCAAGGAATTTAGTTACATGTTAAACTGTAAGAATATTAACAGCCATTTAGTTTCCTTCTTCTTCTTGGCTGGATTCAAGTTATCAACTTCATAGATGATAGGCTACCTTATTAAAGGAGACACCTGAATTTAATTATATGTAAAACAAGCTCTGACAAGAGACCCACAAAAAAATATAATATGAAGATCAATGAAAAACCTCACCACTTTGTACATATCTGTTCTGCATACTTTTCTCCCTGAAAACATTAGGACTCCTTGCCAGGACGGCCTGCAACAAGACTGGTATGTCGCCTTCTGGATCATCACTGCCAAGGTTATCTTTTAACTCTCTGGAATTAAAAAGATAAACATCAAAAATCTGAATAGTGAATAAGAATTCCCTATTCTATATTAGTTAGATAGCAATTCACTAGTGAAATTCAGAAAAGATTGAAGTAGAAAATCAAAAACCTATGGCATTTAAAAAAAAAAAAAATCACAAAAGATGTCCAAAAACTTCATGGATTTTTGAAGATGCTATTCCTGGAACAGAATTATCAAAAATGACAGGGAAGAGTTCTTCTAAGGAAAACTTTTTTCCCCATTTTATTTTAAAAAGAGAAAAAAAAGCCCCCCCCAAAAGGAAAAAAAAAGCCTCAAACATGATTTTATAGAACTATGAGTTTATTTAAGAATGTTCACATTAGTTTCAAAGCAGAAAATAGAATCAACTCTAAACTATTTAAAATAATGAAAGGGTACAGAGATGATAATTATGCATAGAAGCTGATGTTTGGGCTTAGAATATATTTTCTCTCTTACATTTGAATATGAGTCTGCATTTTTGAGAATGTCCTCTGAATATAATTCAGAATTATATTAAAATATAATTTTATCCTCTGAATAAAATAATGCTGCCACATTGGTTAAGACAAGACCCAGAGGTTATGCAATTTTTCTATCTAATATTCTTTTCTCAAATAAAGTCATCTGGGAGCAAAAAAACCCCAAGCAACTGGTCAAGCATAGTTGTAATTTTCAATAAACTTAAAAGTAAGTAGCAAATTAAATTTACAACAATGGAACATAAATGATAAAATTAAATATACATAGTGTTTTTAATTTTACATTCTACATGTCTTTGTTCCACTAATTAAATCTAATAAGAAAGATTTATAAAAATGGTGTCCAATGATAAATTTCAATAAATTTCTGGGGGCAGTCTTAAAGCAGCTTTCCATAAAATAAATCATAAATGTGTATATGCTACTCTTCCCTTTTTAAATATTTTAAATATTTGGTGATAATTGTTGATACAATATTTAGACACTGATGAATTTCCAGGGACAAAATATTAGTATTACACTTCCTTCTGATTTTTACCAATTATTTCTGTTTCTCCATCAGAAAATTCAAATTTAGTATATTACTGTGACAGTCATCACATCTCCATTATAATGTGCTTTATCCTCATTCCTTTAAATAGTGAATCTTTAAATTAAAAAGCAAAAATTAGAGGCGTCTGGGTGGCTCAGTCAGTTGAGCTCTTGATTTGGCTCAGGTCATGATTTCAGGGTCCTGTGACTGGGCCATGTGTTAGGCTCCATGCTTAGCAGGCAGCCTGCTTTAAGATTCTTTCTCTCCCTCTGCCTCCCCCTCCACTTCACACACTGTCTCTCAAATTAATCAATCAATCTTAAAAAAATAAAAAATAAAAAGCAAAAACTAAAGAAAGGATACATAAGTACCACTGTATAATGAGATGTGAAGGGATAAGAATAGGAGTTTTAACTTTTTTTTTTAAGATTTTATTTTTAAATAATCCTACACCCATGTGGGGCCTGGAACTTAAAACTCTGAGATCAAGAGTCACATGCTCTACTGACTGAGCCAACCAGGCACCCTGAGAGATTTAACTTTTTATATATTTCTGTGTTGTTAAGATATTATAAGTATATACTAGTTCTGTAGTAAAAATTTTTCAAAGTATACTCATATGCAAAAATTTTATAAATAAACTATATAATTTATATTATTTTAATAAATCTATTGTGTGAAAATACACACTTGTGTTCAGATGGTACGATAAATCCTGGGGAAAATTACTCGCAATTTTGTAGTAGTCATCCATGGAGTTAGTCATTGAGTTCTGGTTAAGTTCCCATGGAAAGCACGTGAGCCTATTCCAAATAAAGCTAGCAGTACAGTCCCTGGTACTTGGGAATTCTAACCACTCTAGCAATATCAAGGAGGAGACAGCTTCTTGAGCAACTTTAGAGCCCCTTGCACAGATCCACCACGATTAACCCCAAAGCTATTCAAAAAGAGTTGAAAAGACCTTCACATAGCTACATGGGTCAGCACTATTGTCTCAAAATAACTATGGCCTATTTAAATCTCTTTGTAAGGTTCACTTAGATTCATATATTTTATATTATTTTTAAATAAAGGGTTTACCTTTTATTTTTTTATTACCTTTTATAATTTTATTATTATTACTATTTATTTGTTTAGAGAGAGCAAGAGAACACATGCATGGGGAGCTGCAGAGGGTGAGGGAGAAGCAGACTCCCTGCTCAGCAGAGAGGTGGATGGGGGAACTTAATCCCAGGACCCTGAGATCATGCCTGGAGCAGAAGGCAGATGCTTAACCCCACGAGTCATGCAGGTGCCCCTATTCATATATTTTAAAATTAAACAGTGTTTATAAATTTTCTGAAATAAAGAATAAAACCAGGAATACAGACTCTCTTAGACCAAAACCTTTCACTTTTAAATTATACTTACATGTGATCTGTTGATACCTGGTTGAGGCTATGGACAAGTTGTGAAACCAAATTATCATCCCTACAGGCCAAAAGGCAGTTCACCTCTTCTGCTATTCGTGCATTAAAGAGAAGGCTCTTTGTTGTTGTAGCAGGTAAAGGGGATGGAAGAGGCAGCTGGTTCAGGACTATTTGGAATAAAATCACATTATTAGAAATTGAGTGGCTATAAGAAGACTTTTTACAACATTTGCTTATAAATACTTATATACAAATATTTTGGGATTAAAAATAAGCTATAGACATCAATGGGACAAATTATTAAAAGGCATTCTACCTCTCTGCCCACCCCCCCCAAACCCCAATCAACTCTGTAAAACCCTGAATCATCACTTGGGCAATAACAGAGTTTATTACTCCCTAGGAATAAAACTCAACTCCTTTATACGCATGACTTTTCATACCTTAAATCTTTATTCATTTAAAAAATGAATAGCCAAAAAGGTAGGGTTAAAAGGTAACTTCTAAGAATTAAGAATACATTCATTGATCTCATTTACTTTTGCTTCTGAGATTTATCAGAATCATTAGTAATCCCATATAAATAAACCAAGTAATTATACCCAACTCCTCACCTGATATTTAGACAAGTAATATGTTTTTAAAAAGCTTAAGTATATATAAAAAAATAAATAGATCACTTCAGCAGAAGAACATTCATTATATATGTGCTGCCAAAGCGAGCACAGAACATTCATTATAGAATAGGGTTTCTAGTGGAAGCCAAATAACTAAGGAATTATGCTTTCAGTTATAAATTACTAAATAGTTCTCTCCTCTCTTCATTCTAGTCTAACAGAAACAAAAGGACATAAATGTTTATATAGTAGTTTAAATTCAGCTATTTACTGTCTTCAAATAATGGAAATCTATTCATCTGTCTAAGATGCATAAGAAAGAAAGTTAACTAAAGTTAACTAAGAAAGTTAACTAAAGTATCTTTGTTTTTGGCTTAATTTCTAATCACCTATATACAGTGTTACAGGCTGCTCATCCCAGTGGCTAATAACAGGTTTTTATTAATAAAAATACAGGAAACAGATTATTACTTAGTAAGTAGTGTTTATTGGGCTAACTTTTAAAATATAAGGTACAGTTGAGATAATGGGAAGGACAACCAAAAGTAAATTCCTGGTAGTATATCTGATTTGGCACTCCTACATATTTTATGAATTTGTGTCTTACCTGTAACAAAATGACAATAAAAACAAAAGACAGTTTCAGAAGTTTTCTTACCTGTATTATCCTAACTCCACCAGCTACTTTCTTATTCAGTAAAGATTACTGAACACAGATAAAAAACACTTCTTAAAGTTATTTTCTCATAGTTCCTTTACTATAAAGCCCCAAAGTCTGCATAATGTAATGTTCTCACCTTCTACTTTTCCCTCTTGTATCTCTTTTTCTCTTTATTTACTCAGATAGGATGACATAGGGACTAACATTGGAAGTTGCTTTTGTGCCATTATCCAGGGACTAAGAATTAGAGTTAGAGTTGGCTACCATAAGATAGAGTCCCTAAAAACTGTGTTACACCAAGTAAATCTCAAAAGAATGACAAAATTCTTTGAACGTAAATGATCAGAGTAAAATGGGCTGCTGATATCTATAGCAAACTCCAACAGATTACTGAAGAGGACATCCAAAATGAACATTGCTAAGAAATCAGATTAACTGGGCTATCAAACCTTCTTCTTTAAAGGATGGTTTTAGTTACCATTTTTAGAAATGCTTTTTAAAAAGTCTGTATTTGTTCCTTTATGTAAATCCATGCTTCCTCAGTTTTGATTTTTCTTTACTGCTCTGTCTCATCTTTGGTCTTTACTTTTGCATTTATCCCTTCATTGTGTTAAGACCTTTAAACAAAACAAATGCCACCATTTCTTAATGCATCTTTAGGATGAAACAGAAATGAAGGTCTGATTATCTATTAACTGACTACACTAATTTTGTCATTTTCACATGTATGCCAATAAACCAAAGGAAGTAATGATGCTTGTCATTCAAAATCTAATATGTGAAATAATTTGTTATTTATGACAACTACAAATAATTTTTTCTACAGTCTCTCTTAAAATTATTATTAACACAGAATAGAACATAAATTAGATAAATTAACAAACTTACGGTCTGTGAGACTAGCAATCCCCGCAAGAGTAGTAATGGGGACATGGGGCATATCCCCATTCATCCTGAAGTTCTGGAATGGTGTTGTCTATAAAAGTACTTAGTTCAGGTGCCAGCTGTCATTACTTCCCATTTCCCAAACACTGCAACAAAAAACAGACAATTATTTGTAAAAATATGTCAAATATAATAACATTGGGGAAATGCCTATAAAAAATAAGATTTTCTGATTTTCTTGTTTGTTAACCTATATAACAATAATAGCTACCATTCACATATACTTCCAACATATTAGGCTCTGCAAAGTGCTTTGCATGTATTTACTCATTTAGTTCTCACAACAATGTAAGGCAGGTACTATTATTTTCTGAATTTTACTAATGAGGGAATTAATTTACAGGGAGTTTAAAGTAACTTGTGGAGGAAAGAGTAGAACCCAAGCAATCTGTTACTAAACTGGGATACTCAATTTTGACAAGCACTATAATAGCCCTTATCATAGACAAATTAAAACCCAGCTTTAACTTGCCTTGCTATGTCTCTCACTACCCTCTACATAAACCATCCTTTTCAACAAAGCTGATCAAATTATCTTGAATCCACCTTGTGTTTTCACATTTTTATTTATTTCCTTATGTATCTCCCTACCTAGATAGCCCACCCTTTAGTTCAAATCCTTTAATTCTTCAAGATCTAGGGCAAGTTCCTAGTACTTCATGAAACCTCAGATAAAATACATATATAACATAAAAAAAATAAATATATAAAATAAATAATACATTCAATATATTTAATATTTAATATATTACATAATATATTAATAAAATATATGTAATATATGTAAATACATATTCCTTTGTGACATTTTTTGAAAGTTGTGTTTCATTCTTATATAATGTTCCTATACTTACCTTGTCTTCCCAATTACCACTTCAAGCTTCTTAATATCAACCAATCACATAATTAATACAAAACCACAGAAAGGACAGAGAAATGTGTTAACATCTTAATGTTCCTGTATGACTTAGTTGACTTAAATATTCAGTTTTTATAATGTAATTCTGTGTCTGTCTGTGTATACAGACATTCTGTAAAACTCCTAAACACGTTTTCCATTCTGTTCAATGTTCCCAAATTTTTCTCATCTTAATTTCAACATGTGGCTTTCTGGAAACTTTATCTTTCCTTTAACAGTGTACCTGCTAAAGAACCTTTACTGAAATATACAATTTTTAATAATAAATAAGTAAATAACTTATTTAATAATAATAAGTTGTAAACTTCAAAACACTAGTAATTCCCCTTACTCATCTATCTTAATGCAATTTTGCAAAAAAAATTTTTTTTTAAAGTCGAAATATCAGGAGCACCTGGGTGGCTCAGTCAGTTAAGCATCCAACCTTTGGTTTCAGCTCAAGTTATGATCTCATGGGTTGTGGGATAAAGCCCGGTGACAGGCTCCACACTTAGTGGGGAGTCTAAAGAGTTTCTCCCTCTGCCCTTCCCCCTACTCTCTCTTTCTCTCAAATAAACAAATATTTAAAAAATTTTAAAAAGTAGAAGTATATAGGTAGCTAAAATCAGGAATTTTCTTTTTCCTCACTTTTATTATTGATACATGTTGACAGAAGTTCATAAAACATGTATGTATGGTTTAACAGAGTTATAAAGTAAACATCCATACAACAACCATCTGAAAAGTAATCATCCTAGTTCCTTCTACAGGTAACAACTACCATGTCTATTTGGTAAGTATTTCCTTTTTTTTTTTTCCCTTAAAGTTACGTCCTTTATATGTACATTCTTTTCTAATAGCCAGCCCAGGAAACAACACTGCTTTCCTTTGAGGAATGAATGACAAAGTTTGTTAGTAGGAGCCTGCTAAAAGGAAACAGTATAGGAAATAGCACAGGAGAAGGTATAGGAAAAATATAATTATGACTGGCTATCTTACAACTGTCCTTGCTACACTGTGGACTTTACTCTTTGAAGTTATCAATTTGATTTTTTAACAACACTACATAAATTTAAGTAAACACTGTAAATTTAGCAGCTATGTCAAGCACTTAAAAAAAAGAATTTAAAACCTGACAGAAGTCATCAAAACGCAAAACACAACAGACTTTTTTTTTTTAAAGATTTTATTTATTTATTTGACAGACAGAGATCACAAGTAGGCAGAGAGGCAGACAGAGAGAGAGGAGGAAGCAGGCTCCCAACGGAGCAGAGAGCCTGACTGATGTGGGGGCTCGATCCCAGGACCCTGGGATCATGACCTGAGCCGAAGGCAGAGGCTTTAACCCACTGAACCACCCAGGCACCCCCAGACTTTTTTTCTAAGCTTAGGCTAATAAAAAAGTTACAGTCGATGCTTAGTAATTAATGGAAAAAAAACAACTGCGTGCAAATTATGTACAGAACAGCACAAAAACATCTTGTTATTCTTTTATGACTCTTGTAAATGTAAATTGCCATACTCAAGCAGATTAACAAGTAACCATGTTATTTATTTAATTCAGAGGATGGGAACCAATAGAGAACAATCTGCCATAGTCTTTTGTGAGCTAACCAACTTTATTCTGTTTTCCCTCAGGTAACAAGTAAAGCAGACCCAATGCTAGCTAGGAATATTTTAGTACAAAAATGATATAATTAGTTACCACGTATGAATTAGGAGATTAATAAATCTAACCAAAAGATTGTTGTGCTTTTCTTTACTTTTTTTTTTTTTTTTAGTATTTTATCAGTTTATTTGACAGAGATCACAAGTAGGCAGAGAGGCAGGCAGAGAGAGAGAGGGGGAAACAGGTTCTCTGCTGAGCAGAGCGCCTGATGCGGGGCTCGATCCCAGGACACTGAGATTATGACCTGAGCTGAAGGAGGCTTTAATCCACTGAGCCACCCAGGCGTCCCTGTGCTTTTCTTATCGATATAATAAAGCATGTTAATACTGTGGTGTCAACTGAAAACTGGAAGTGGGGAGAGAAAGGAGAGCAACAATGCTTGTTTGGTTTAAAGTGCTCGTATAGACTGAGTAGGGGAATACTGACAAATACATTTATACCTCACTACTGAACTATGCTAATTTCACTGGAAGCCAAGCTTCTGAAGGACAGCAGAAGACTTTGGTAGAAATGGACTCATAATTTTTGCTGAAGTCACAGATGTTGATGAATACGAGTAATTTGTGGAAATGCTGCTGCCTATGCTGGAAAGTGACCAGAGTCCATCAAGAACATTCCTAGAATTCTAAAAATGAATATGCAGAACTCTAACTAGTTAGTCATGACATTTCTGGCTCTGGATTGGGCAATGTTTGGTCTACCTGGCTCTGTGAGAGTACACTGTCTTTCATGAAACTGCTGAAACTGAAGCTGAAAGTCATTATCTCTGGGGAACAATGTGCTCAGAAGAAAATGGTAACCAAATGGGAAAGGAGACTGTAATGAGTGCTTAAGAACTGTCGCTTAAGGCAGTGCTTTATTTACATACTTAAAATCTGTGAATGGTGTCCAATTAGTGAATTATAAAATAAAATAGTGGATTGAGATCAACACTGAGAGGGATGGTAGGAATAGAAATATAAATTTACATTTTACACTGATTTGTGACTCCAGGTAAAATGTCTTAATTGTGGGTTACCAAGGCAAAGCAGTTTCAAAGTTGCCAACTCAAAGAGATGGAAGAGTTACCGTAGAAGCCCACATCCTAAGCGGTGATGAGAATGCAACAAAATAATGCAAATAAATCACCTGATGTGCTACCTGGCATATAATAAGTTATCCAGAAAGTTAGCAGTGTTACAAACTGAAAAACACACATTTGGGAAAACAGAGGAGAAATAGGGGTGAATTAGGGAAAAGGTGTCTTTTCAATAATATACATAATCCCTACTTCAGAAAGATAGATTGTAAATCATTTGAAATTCCAGTATATATTTCACTATAGTATTACAAATACGTATACCAGCTCTAGGCATACACACCCACAATTACTTAAATGGTAAGGTACCTGAAGTAAATACTAGCAATGAAGAATAAGGAAAAAACCTAATCTTTGTAATACTAAGAACTAAATAAAACGCAAACTAAGAAATCATTTAGTTTATTTTAGAGTGGATTAATTAAAATAATTCTTAATTAGTAGAAGATATGGTAAATTCTCATTTCAACCCATTATAATGAATCTGATGTGGACACCTTAGCAACTGACAAGATTTTTAAAGGCCCTGGTTCTTTGCTCATTTAATTTCACTTAAAATTTATGGTTTCTTTATACAAACAAAAGAAATGCAAATATAAAATTATTGGTAGAAGTTATAATAATAATATTCAAATTGGGATGGATTTGGAATAAAAGGTGCTCTCAGAATTTGATGGTAGATAAACTTCCCTGGACAGCCAGTGTAAGTAACTCATAACCAAGAAATGTGTACAATCTTGTCTGAAGACTTTACTAGTAAAAAACACTAGAAATGGTAACACTTATTGAGCATCTAGTTGGAGATGTCTATAAAGTAGAAAGTTGGAAATTCTTGAACTGACAAAAGCAGTCAGATACAGCTATAGTTATGAAAATGATCCACAGAGGATTGATAACAGTTAAGTTGTAATAATAGGAGACAGGCAAGATGCAAGGTAACATTGTTGGGGGAGACTTTTTTTTTTTTTTTTAGCACTTTTTATGTGTGAGACATTAATATAGACCTTTCCTTTTTTTTTTTTGAAGATTTTATTTATCTATTTGACAGAGAGAGACAGCAAGAGCAGGAACACAAGCAGGAGGAGTGGCAAAGGGAGAAGCAGGCCTGAAGCAGGCCTCTCAACGAGCAGGGAGCCCAAAGTGGGGCTTGAGCCCAGGATCCTGGGATCATGACCAGAACCAAAGGCAGAGGCTAAATGAATGAGCCACCCAGGTGTCCCAACATATACATTTCCTTAATCGTTACCACAGTGAGAGGGTTATGAAGATTATCTCTATTTCACAGATGCAAAAATGAAGGCTCAGAGCCTAAGTGCTTTGTCTGTGGTTATACAGGTATTTCTAACCAAACTTTATATTCTCATGCTTATCTGAAGAACATAAAACTAGGAAATATCTACACTGCTATGGCAGAAAGATAAACCAATAAAAGGTAAGGAAATTGTCCCTCAGAGAAACTAAATGTGTGTTTAAGGTCTCATAGCTAGTAACTGACTGAGTCAAGACCAGAATACAAATGTTTGGATTTCTAGTTCAGTATTCTTTACACTATATTGTCATCTGGCAGGATTGTAAATTTGAATGAACCAAAATGCTATACATGTGGTATCTTTAGCTAATTAACACCACTGTTCCTTGCTAATGTTATTATTATTTTTTGGGTGGGGAGGGATGGAGGGCTTTAAAACTAGCATATTTTTATTTATCTCAGTTTATATTACATTGAACAGTATAAGCCACTTCAAATTCTTTTGGGAAACAAGTGGAATGTAAATCCTAAATAGCCAGAGAAGTAAATAAATAAATCTATGTTGTACCACTTACTATTTTAAACCGGTAACAGTGACTCCCTTGAGGGTGGCACCTCTCTAACAGAATTCTTTCACTTTAGTCAAGCTACCTTCAGAGTCTTTTCCGCTGCCTAAAATGTATTCAAGAACAAAATTTTCACATTCTGTTTAAGATACTTCCAAAAGATGTTCCTCAAATCCTAGCACAAAAATAGTTTCCAGTCAGCCACACTGATAAAATGCTCACTTCCTTAAAATGTTTCTATTTTTCTATAGTTTTAAGTTATTCCCATTAAATAAGAGAAATGCAAAACAAAAGCAAAAAGCACAGTACAGCTCTAATGTTCTCTTTGGACACATGCTTAGCTTCTGTAACCCTGAGCTCCCTGTAGCCACCATGCTGCTACCAATAAATGTGTATTATTCCTATGTGCATTCCCATAATGTAGCTATATCCTAATGTATATAATATGTAATAGAAGAATATCATTACATTATTAAGTACTATTAGAAAGAGAAGTCACAAATCAGGCTGAAATTTTAGAGTCTCTCAAAACTCACTTTAAAGAGTATGTGTATGTTCACTGAGAAGTATAATGATTAGTAAAACTTTATGTAATTTTGTAGTCAGTTTTCTTCCTTGTTCTTTTTTTTTTTTTTTAAATATTTTATTTATTTGACAGAGAGAGGTCACAGTAGGCAGAAAGGCAGGCAGAGAGAGAGGGAAAAACAGGCTCCCCACTGAGCAGAGAGCCCGATGCGGGGCTCGATCCCAGGACCCTAAGATCATGACCTGAGCCGAAGGCAGAGGCTTAAACCACTGAGCCACCCAGGCGCCCCAGTTTTCTTCCTTGTTCTTATCAATTTATTTCACATGCATTTTTTATACAAACCAACTTTAACAAAAGCTCATATTACTTTAAAAGGTCCCAGCTGCTTATTATAGTTAAATTGACTACAGAGGTCTGCTGAGTAGTTATACAATGTTTAGTCTTAATAAAATATGCAAAAATACAAGCTGCATCAGGAAAAAATAGTACTGAGTCCTGAAGTTAATTTTTTTTCTTTTCTCTCTCTTTTTCTTTTACAGAGAGGCCATGGAAGAAATTTCCAAGTGCTGCTATGATTTGACTTTCTAATCCATGTCCCCACACAAAAATTATTTCTCACCTTCTTTTCCACTGCAAAAGAAACAGTCTATTTTAAGCCCCTAATAGAGGTTAAGACTGTACCTTATAATACCATGAGACTATTTTTTATACAAAAGGTATTAGAAATGAAAAATCAAACAATGGAGATTTTATTTCTTTCTAAATGAGGTTTAGGTCTTAAAGAATTATGACATTCAGATGCAGATCTCAAATAACACTCTTGATGACACATGATTGATTCAATCTGAAATACAAGAGAAAATGCTTTTATGTGAAATCACTGAATGGCCCACAAGAGGGCACACTTTCAACTACAAAAATTTAAAATTCACTTTTTTTCTTAGAAAGAAAGATCGCTTATTTTTTAAATTTTATTTCCAGTATGGTTAACATACAGTGTTATATTAGTTTACAATATAGTGATTCAACAATTCCATACATTACTCAGTACTCATCAAGATAAGTGTACTTTTATCCCCTTCAATTATTTCACCCATCCCCTACCCATCTCCCCTCTGGTAGCCATCACTTTGTTCTCTATAGTTAAGAGACTATTTTTTGTTTTTCTCTTTTTTTATTTGTTCATTTACTTTGTTTCTTAAATTCCACATATACGTGAAATCATATGGTATTTGTCTTTCTCTGGGCTTAGCATTATATTCTCTAGATCCATTCATACTCCTGCAAATGGCAAGTTTCATTCTTTCTTAGAGTTCACTCTTTTGGGGGGTGTCTGGGTGGCTCAGTCAGTTAAGCATCTGCCTTCTGCTCAGGTCATGATCCCAAGGTCCTGGAACTGAGTCTCTCATCTCACTCCCTGCTCAGCGGAAGTCTGCTTCTCCCTCTCCCTCTGCCCTTCTCCCACTTGTGTATGGATGTGCTCTCTCTAAAAATAAAATCTTTAAGAGGAAAAAACAAAGATTTCATTCTTTCTTATGGCCAAGTAATAGTCTACGGTGTGTATTTGTGTGTATGTGTTATGTATAAGTGTGTATATACACACACATGCACACACACACCCCACTTCTTCTTTACCAATGTATCACTGGACACTTGGGCTGCTTCCATAATTTGGCTATTGCAAATAATGCTGCAATAAACATCAGGCACAGGGATGCATGTATCTTTTCAAATTAGTGTTTTCATATTCTTTGGATAAATACCAAGTAGTATAATTACTGGATTGTATGCTAGTTCTATTTTTATAAAATTCACATTTTTTTACTAAGCCCATCAAAGGTTGGCCAAGTTCTTCTGAACTGATTATTCAACACCATTAGAAAGCAACAGATCCTGAAGTTTGCATTTTTTTGTTTAAACACACACAAGAAAACTTTTTTTTTTGGATGAATATAAGAAACCCCTCCTTACACCAAGACTTCTATATTAACATTAAATTACAAAAGTATGTACGTCTTATCAGTCATACTGGTTCTGTTAACTATTTGAATTTGGGTGCCCTAAAAATCTTTTCAACAAACTCTGGCTACCTTGATTTATGATCTCATTAAGTGACACAGTTCCTAGGAACAACACATTTTTTTTTTTTTAAAGGTTTTATTTATTCATTTGACAGAGAGAGGTCACAAGTAGACAGAGAGGCAGGCAGAGAGAGAGGAGGAAGCAGGCTCGCTGCTGAGCAGAGAACCCGATGCGGGACTCGATCCCAGGACCCTGAGATCATGACCTGAACTGAAGGCAGAGGCTTAACCCACTGAGCCACCCAGGCGCCCGGAACAACACATTCTTTAGAACAACTTAGGAGGAGACCAAATGAAATGTTTTATACTTCAGGAAATTTTTCTAATTCAACAGATCATTACTTAGAATACCTAAAATAGTAATCAAGAAAGAGCAGAGGAAGATATGCAAAAAAAAAAAATCATGATCACTTATGTACAATCTGCATTGTTGATCCGTTTTCTGTCCTAACCCATTCATCCTTTCTCTTGAAACTACACTACCTGTGCTTTTATTCTCATCGTTCCACCAGGTGTCTTGCCCTGGTGAATAACAGCATCCATACTGCTAAATAAATACAATGGACAGGCTCAGGTGTCATTTGACCTAGCATTCAACACAGTTGATCACTCTCCAGTTTGAACAATTCTTTTGTTTTCCAGCACATCCTCCTGCTTTTTCTTCATATCACATTGGCCATTCTTAAATCTTGTACTGTTTCCTTCTTATCTTCCTATCCTTACTCTGTTTTTAATCTCATTCAACATCATGATTTTAAAATAGCACCTGTGTGCTGATGACTCCCAGGTTTTATCTCCTGCTTTGATTTCTCTACTGTATAGCAGACTCATATACCCAACTGCCTAGTCAACATCTCTGCTTTGATGTCTAGTAAGCACGTCTAGAGAGCACAGGTAAAATCTTGACTTTTAAGAATATGAATTGTATGTGCTAGATAAAAATTTTTTATTAGGTATGTATTTTGCAAATATGTTATTCCAGTTGTTTGCTTGTCTTTTCATTCTCTTAATACATTTTGATGATGTCCAATGTATCAATTTGTTCTTTATGGGGGCGGTGGTGGGTACGTAGTGGTAGCATTTGACTGCAAAAGGGCATGTAGAAATTTTCCGGGGTGATGAAAATCTTTTTTTTTTCCTTGACAGAGAGAGAGAAAGAGAGAGAGAGTGTGTGTGTGCGCACGTGCACCCACACATGAGCAAGCCCCAGGGGAATGTCAGAGAGAAAGGGAGAGAATCTTAAGGAGGCTCCACACCTAGCACAGAGCCTGACGTGGGCTCCCTCTCAAAATGGTGAGATTGTGACCTGAGCTGAAATCGAGTCAGGACACCTAACTAACTGAGCCACCCAGCAACCCCGAAATGTTCTGTATCATGAAGGGATACTGGTTACATGAGTGTCCCCACTTGTGAAAATTATGAAGCTAAGACTTCCGTTTTTCAGTATATGTAAGTATTACCAAATTCCAGAAAACTGTAAAAGTAATAATAACTAAGCAGTGGAGAATAGGCAGAACTACAGATGAAATTAAAATGACAACATGTTGATTACGCTAGGTGATGGGTACTGGGCATTCATTATACTCTTCTGCTTATCTAGCACGTACTCAAGTTTTACAAAATAAGCTTTTTTTTTTTAATTAAGGGAACTTTTTTTTTTTTAAAGATTTTATTTTATTTATTTGACAGAGAGAGAGATCACAAGTAGGCAGAGAGGCAGGCAGAGAGAGAGGAGGAAGCAGGCTCCCTGTAGAGCAGAGAGCCCGACGCGGGGCTCGATCCCAGGACCCTGAGATCATGACCTGAGCCGAAGGCAGCGGCTTAATCCACTGAGCCACCCAGGCGCCCCTAAGGGAACTTTTTTTTATTAGATGCAAAAAATCATTGTCTTATATGAGGTCAGTATTAATTAAAGCCTTATTTTTTCCAGATCTATTACTGCTAAACAATGTGCTATAGACTAAATGTTTGTGTCTCCCCCCATCCCCCAAATTCTTATGTTGAAACCTACTCTCCAGGGTGAAGGTATCTGGAAGTGGGGCCTCTAAGAGGTGATTAAGTCATGAGGGTGGAGCTCTCATGAATGGGATTAATGCCCTCATAAGAGGGACTCCAGAGAGCTCCCTTGTCCCTTCTGCCATATATAGACACAGCAAGAAGACAGTTTATGAACCAGGAAGTGGGTTCTCAGAAGACATCAATCTACCAGCACCCTGATATCAGCTATCCTAGCTTCCAGCACTGTAAGAAATAAATTTCTGTTGTTTATAAACCACCTAGTCTATGGCAATCTGTATCAGAGCCTGAATGGACTAAGACACCATATCCCTTCAATGTTTATTTCTGTAATTGATTTTAAAAACTCATAAAAGAAGCCAAGAGACCCAAACATAACCATTAAATAATATGATTAATGAATATGGAAAAAGGTATTGGGGCAGCTTTTCAGGGAAGATTAACTTTTTAAAAGTTAATTTAAATCATTAACAGCTCCTTACTAAGGAGTTACATTTCAAAATTATTTTAAATTGATTTACATGGGAAGGAGTACCTAACAGAAGTGATTTCTCATTCACATTATCCACAGTAACCTTTTCATGATTTCCACTGGATCCCTCTACTATTTTATAAGATATAAATATGTAAATTAAGGATGTATATGTTTCTAAATTTATAAGCTCATGTTCAATGAACTAATCATAAAATGCAGGTTTTTATAACATCAAATGCTATATTCTTTCTGTATATAAAATGAAAAAAAAAAGTTCTTTAAATTCTGTCACTACCAGTCAATTTTGCATTGAGAAGTGGATTTTAAATAGTTTTTCAAGAAAGATTAATTTATTTATTTTACAAAGCGGGGGCACCTGGGTAGTACATTTGGTTAAGCGTCAGCCTCTTGATTTTGGCTTGAGATCTCAGGATTGTGATATCAAACCCCAGGTTGGGCTCTGCGTTTCAAGCAGAATCTGCTTCATATTTTTTCTCCCCCTCTCTCTGCCCCTCCCGCTCATGCTTGTCTCTTTCTTTCTCTCTTTCTCTCTCAAGTAAATGAATGAATGAATGAGAAGCAGCATATGCATGAGTGGGGGTGAGGTGTTCAATCAACTGAGCCACTGGATTTTAAAATTTTAAGTGAGGTTTTTAATTTATTTAATAATCATAGTTACACAAAAGTAAACTTTCTATGAAACTTAGAATACTAAAAGAAAACAGCAATACATACTGAGATAGAAGGTTAATAAAATGCAGAATCAAGTGATTTTGTGTGTTACAGTATAATCTCCAAGATAAAGATGTTAAACAGCAAAAGCACTTGAACTCTTTAAATCTTAAACTCTCAAAACAACATTTCAATGTTTTCTTTCTTTCTTTGTTTTGTTTCTTGGTTTAGAAAGTCTTAGGCTTTTAACTAAATAGTGATTTTCTATGACCGGAAATATATTATAGCTGACTGATTTTTTTTTTTTTTTTAAAGATTTTATTTATTTATTTATTTATTTGACAGAGAGAGAGAGAGAGAGAGAGAGAGATCACAAGCAGGCAGAGAGGCAGGCAGAGAGAAAGAGAGAGGGAAGCAGGCTCCCTGCCGAGCAGAGAGCAGAGAGCCCAATGAGATCATGACCTGAGCCGAAGGCAGCGGCTTAACCCACTGAGCCACCCAGGCGCCCCGAGCTGACTGATTTTTAAAGTACCTAAAAGAAATGATGAAGAGAAAACTTACCTCATGTTCAGGGGACTTTTATTGCTGCTTAAGAAATCTAAGTAAAACTGGGAGGGAGTGTACAGAAAAGAGGGGTATAAAAATGTTTCTCAAATAATGTTTTAAACACCATTAACTATTACACATAAGCTCAAAAGCAAACTATTAAAACGGAAATAAAACACTTTCAATTTTGATTAGAATATTGAATTGCCAGGACTTAAGGAAGTAGTTCAGCTTCTCTTTACCAGTGCTTGATAATATTAAGTATGCTTATCACTGGGTGAAGAAATTTGTAAGTGACAAATTTCCTTTTTTTTGCTAATCTTACTTCTTATTTTTTTTAAAGAAAGCAGTATTTTGTGTATTCGCAATTATGCACTTAGCACCCAACACCAAGAACAGGACCTGACAGTGGTTACCATCCATACAGTGGTAAAAAATCCTCATGAAGCTCACAGAGTCCAGTAGGAGTGACATTATGAATAATCACCATGTAACATATAATTACACATAATGATAAATCCCACAACAACAGCAATAATAAATAATACTTAGCCCCTAATATATGCCTGGAATTGTTCTAAAGAATTTATGCATCTAATTTCATATGAATTTATACTGAGTTCATTTAATTTTTATTTATATACTTCAGTTCATTTAATCCTTATCCTATTAAACAGGCACTACTATTACCCTCCTTCATCTTAAGATAATAAAAACTGAGGCATATAAAGGTTAAGTAACTTGGCAAATGTCTGATTCCAGAGTTTCTGTTCTTAACATTCCAGAGTCGATGCTCTTTTCTAAATGAAAAGAACAGGGTGTTTTCAAAGAAAAAATGATGGTGACTAAATTTATGTTGGGGGTGCAGGCAGTCACAGAATATTTCATTAAGGAAATCTCACAAGTAAGAGGCAAAGGGGGAAGAATTGGGGACAAGGAATGATTAGTTTATTCTAGTCCCTAAAGAGTGACAGAACCTAGGACAAAAGAAAAGATTATGTGGCTGGTACTTAATGAGGGACTGTCAAGGGCCTTTTGATTTCATTTCATGCCACATTAAAAAAAAAGTAATATACTAGCGACTGATATATCTTAGCTACTGAGCATGGCAACTATAGCTGCTTAATTTTGAAACTATTTCTCTCTTTTCACACAGCCTATATATACTCCTTAAAAATATTAACGAATTTAAAATCACTATTTTTGTATAATTAGTCATAGCTTTAAAATACTAGAAGAAACAATGATTTGTCACAAAGTATGAAAATAACTGCTTTGGGGAGCCTGGGTAGCTCAGTCGGTTGAGCGGTTGACTCTTGGTTTCAGCTCAGGTCATGATCTCAGGCTCATGAGATCAAGCCCTAAATTGAGCCCTGCACTGGGCTCTGCACTCAGTGGGGAGTCTGTCTGAGATTCCTCTCCCTCTCCCTCTGCCCCCTGCTTGAACTCTCTCTCTCAAATATATAAAATCTTAAAAAAAAAAAAAAAAAAGAATTGCTTCAGAATAAACTTTAAAGGATAAACCTAAGTGCTAAGTAAGAAAAAAAATTAACTCAAGTATTTGAGAAATGAAAACTTATTTTCATGCAAAATCTTGCACCTGGATGTTCATAACAGCTTTCTCTGTAATCGCTAAAAACTGGAAACAATTCAGATATCTTTCAATGCATGAATGATTAAGCAAACTGAGGTAGATCTATACCATGGAACACCACTCACTTAAAAAAAAAAAAGTACTGATACACAAAGTTGGATGAATCTCAAGGAAATTTAATACTAAGTGAAAAATGCCAATCTCAAAAACTACAACATGATTTCATTATGTAACATTCTTGAAATACCAACATTACAGAAATGAAGAGATCAGTGGTTGCCAGGGATTAGGTGAGGAGTGCACGTGTGGCTATGAAGTGATAGTGCAAGGGAGTGGTGCTTATAGTAAACAACCTTATATGTAGAGTGTGGGGGTGGATACATGTAACAACACGTATGATAAAACTTTACAGAACCACACAGAGTGTATGCATAATTGGCTAAATCTGAATAACTCTTCAGTCACACAAATGTCACTTTCCTGACTCTGAAACTATACTAGAATTATATACAATGTTACTACTGGGGGTGGCTGAGTTAAGGGTTCACCTCAGGTCCCTATACCTAACACTTTTTTTTTCCACCTTCCTATGAATCTACAATCACTCCACAATAAAAAATTATTTAAAAAGCAATTAGAGTCTGTGTGTTCTATACAGTATCTACTTCATTCACATTACTGGCTTTTATTATAGAACAAAGTTAAAGTTGATTTAAAACTATAGAACAATTTATAGGCAGAATATTTTTTCTTAAAATTTTTTTTTAAGATTTTATTTATTTGTCAGAGAGAGAGTGAGAGAAAGCACGCAGAAGCAGGCAGTGTGGCAGGCAGAGCCAGAGAGAGAAGCAGGATCCCTGCCGAGCAAGGAGCCCGATGCAGAACTCAATCCCAGGACCCTGGGAGAATGACCTGAGCTGAAGGCAGTGGCTTCACTGAGCCACCCAAGCGTCCCTTAAATTTTTATTTTTAAAAACTTTTAAAAGTTACTTAAAAATTTGTACTGACAGCTTTACATTTTTATTTACTTTTTTAAAAAGATTTTATTTATTTATTTGATAGAGATCACAAGTAGGCAAAGAGGCAGGCAGAGAGAGAGGAGGAAGAGACAGAGTGAGGCTCAGATCCCAGGACCCTGGGATCATGACCTGAGCCAAAGGCAGAGGCTTTAACCCACTGAGCCACCCAGGTACCCCAGCTTTATATTTTTAGTTTGGGGAGGTAACTTTAAATTTTGACATAATTTCAAACTTACAAAAACTTATAATACAAAACTGCCACACAAGTACAAGAAGTTGTCATAACTTTTACCCACACAAACCAATTGTTTACATTTTGCCGCATCTACTTTAACATTCACAATCCTTCCTTCTTCCCTGCCACACTGTGTATGTATGTGTGTGTATCCCCATGAACTATCTGAGAGCAAAGAGAAGGTATGGTCCATTCTTCTAAATACTTTGGTACGTACTTCCTAAGAACAAGAACATTTTCTTAGGAAATCACATGACAGTGAACGAAATTGGGAAATTTAACTTTTGTAAAGTCTAACCATATCAAATATAAGTAGATACAATCTAAAACAATCTTAAAATCTAAAATAATCTAAAATTTTAAATAATCTAAAATATCTAATCTATAGTACCTATTTTATTGTCTCAGTCATCTCCTTTTTCTTGGTTCAGGAACCAATCCAGGATCACATATTGCATTCAGTTTTCATGTCTCCTAAGACTTCTTGAATCTAGAGTACTTCTTTGGACTTTCTTTATTGACCTTGATATCTTTTAAAAGTATGGGCAAACTATTACAGAATTCATTAATTTGGGTTTATCTGATGTTATTATTAGTTTCAGGTGATACACTCTTGGTAGGAATACCAAAAAGGTGGATTTTATGTCCTTCTTAAAATATTTTATTTATTTATTTGACAGACAGAGATCACAAGTAAGCAGAGAGGCAGGCAGAGAGAGAGAGGGAAGCAGGCTCCCCGCTGAGCAGAGAGCCCGATGCGGGGCTTGATCCCAGGACGCTGAGATCATGACCTGAGCCGAAGGCAGAGGCTTAACCCACTGAGCCACCCAGACGCCCCTTTATGTCTTTCTTAGAGCATTATTTAAGGAAGCGTCTGATATCAGTTTTTTCCTAATATTGGTGATGTTAACTTAGATCACTTAAGGTGGCATGGGCCATGATCTCCACTGTAAAGTTACCCATTGCATTAGTTAATAAGTAATTCGTGGAGAAATAGTTTGAGACTATATAAACATCTGATTTTTTTTTTTAAGATTTTATATATTTGAGAGAGAGAGAAAACGAGCATGAGTGGGGGCAGAGGCAGAGGGTGAGGGAGAAGCAGACTTCCTGCTGAGCAAGGAGCCCAATGGAAGGCTCAATCCCAGGATCCCAAGATTATGACCTGAGCTGAAGGCAGATGCTTAACCAACTAAG
Source organism: Meles meles (assembly GCF_922984935.1). NCBI lineage: Eukaryota > Metazoa > Chordata > Mammalia > Carnivora > Mustelidae > Meles > Meles meles. The sequence continues at coordinate 154,886,705 of NC_060068.1, forward strand.
AAACCCAGAAGCCCCTAAACATCTGATTCTAATCAAACTTTTACTCCCTAATTTTAACACCATTAATGATTTTCTATCAATCTATTATATTTATTAATTAGCATTCTATTGAAATATGGCATTTCCCTTCTTCCCCTTTCATTCACATCAGTATGGACTCAGGATTTCTTTTTTATTCAATGGGTTACAATCCTTTATTATCATTATTTATTTTGATGGTCAACAATTCCTTACTTTCAAGGCAATAAAATGGTCCAATCTCATCTCATACCTTTCCCACCTGAGTAGTGTACATCAGCCCTTTCTTAAGGGAGGAGCTCTGGTTCTATTTAGTGGTGAATCATATTTAGAGATAGTGCTAGTTCTGCTCTCTGCTACTGATATTTTACTACAGACTGTTTTATTTTGAAAAGAAAATAAAGTTAAATGAAAATGAAATGAGAACATTAAATGAAAAGGGGAGAATCAAGAGCAAATAAATGTGTTAAAGTGCGTGTCTCAAAATAATATAAACATGAGAATAGCCATGTATAAATTCCAGAATCACACAATTTATAGTTGAAAATTATCTTAGGGATAACACAGCTAAACTCTCTTACTTTACAAACAAGAAAATCAAGACCTAGAGATGTTAGGTATCTTGACTGAAGTCACAAAAGCAATTATCAGCCAAAGTCTCAATTCTATGTTCATCAAGTTCTGCTCTTATACTATTTATTCAAAAGTATTTACTGATATTTATACAAAAATATGCATTGTTGTGGCTAGAGATAGAGCAGTGAACAAAAAAGACAATAATCTCTGTGTCCTCACAGAACTTAGATCATAACATGGAAAACTGGATCAATTGGTTCATTTCTTCTGCCTTTAGGGAAATGCAAATTACAACCACAATGAGCTACGACTACATTAAAATTAAAAAGACTAATCATTTCAACTGTTCAAAAGACAGCAACTCTGTAAACAACAGGAACTCTGATATAATGCTAATAGGAGTATACAAAACTGGTATAATTGCTTTGGGTAACTGACATTATCTATCTGTCCTAGGTACATACATAACATATATATCCAATAGAAAATTCAGTGACTTAAAACAATAGTCTCTCAACCTCCTTCTAGAATCAGTGGGCCAGGCTGGACATGCTGATCTCTTAGAGATGCCAGAGGCAAAAAAGTGCAAGCCCAATCCCACAACTTTGCAAGCCCTTGGTCCTGTCATACATACCCACTGATCCAATGGTCAAAGCAAGTCCTATAGACAAACACAAAGTCCAATGGTAAGGAAATAGTCTCTTCTGTCTTTTTTTTTTTTTTTTTTAAGATTTTATTCATTTATTTGACAGAGATCACAAGTAGGCAGAGAGGCAGGCAGAGGAAGAGGGAGAGGAGAAAGCAGACTCCCCGCTGAGCAGAGAGCCCAATGCGGGGCTCAATCCCAGCACCCTGGGATCATGACCCGAGCCGAAGGCAGAGGCCTTAACCCACTGAGCCACCCAGGCGCCCCTCTCTTCTGTCTTTAAAGGAGTGGGAAAAACTAAACAATCACATGGGATAACTTGGATGGATACAGGAAGGGGCAAAAACTGGAACTAGTAATGCAATCTATTATCCCACTTAATCCAAGTTTTCAGGAATGGAAGTTGGTAGTTTAACAAGTCCTCCAGGTGATCTTGATGCATGTTGAAGTTTGAAAATGACTGGGTTCCACAGATTGCCGAGTTTCTAATTCAGTAGGTCTTGAGTAATACCCAAGAATTTGACATTTTTAACAATTTTCTTGAAATGCTGCAAATGCTAGTGATCCAGGGATCATATAGTAAATACTGGATTAGGAGATAGGGAAAGTCTTCTAAGGAAAATGTCTCCTATAATGAATTTTGGAAAGCTTAGCAGGAATTTTCAAATGAAGAGAAGCAGTATGGGTGTTCTGGGCAGAAGGAAAAACAGGTAGAAAGGTGTAAAAAATGCATGACGGATTTTAAGAAATTTCAAGTACTTGCATGAATACAATGAAGGTGTGGACAGTGAGGAGGTTAAATAGGCAGAAGACAGATCATGAAAAAGCCTTAAGTGTTAAGGAGTCCAAATATGCCTCATTGCTACAATGACCATGGAAGGATTTTATATTATTTTTTAAAAGATTTTATTTGTTCTTTTGACAGAGAAAGCGAGAGAGGGAACACAAGCAGAGGGAGTGGGAGAGGGAGAAGCAGGCTTCCTGCTAAGCAGGGAGCCCGACACAGGGCTAGATCTCAGGAGCCTGGGATCATGACCTGAGCCAAAGGCAGACACTTAATGACTGAGCTACCCAAGCACTGCACTATGGAAGGATTTTATATTGAGAAAATGGTATGAACAGATCCTGCAGCAGTGGAGGAGCAGAAGGTGCAAGACTGTAGGTAGGAAGAACAATAAGGTAGGAAATATACCAATGAAGCAATGAGACCCTGAAGCAAAACAGAGCAAGGTTAACAGTAAGAAAGAGATATACAGGAATAAAAGAAAGAAACTTGGTGACAACTTGGATGCAGAGGGCAAGAATCTAGGACAACTTTCAGGTTCTGGCTTGGGCAACTAAATGTGGCTTGGGCAACTAACGGTGTAATACACACATACACCATACTTATCAAGCATACATATTAAATCCTGCTTCAATCTGTAAGGATATGAGAGAGTTTACCAGAAAAATACAGGATACAAAACAAACAGGTGAAAGATTCAGGGTGAGGGATATATTCAGACAAATAAAAATGGCACAGAGAAAAGCACATTATATTGCTCTCCAAAACTCCAAGAACTTGCCATCAAATGTGGCTTACGTTTCCTAGTTAGCAAGAGAAAGGAAGAAAATACACAGTGTCTGTAAAATAAGAGTAAATCAGTTGTTTAGAAGTATAGCTTTTCCAAGGTACTGTAATCTGAGAGAAATTTCCCCAGTGAGTTCTCATAAAGAAGATTGTGGATAATACAGGTTATGGAGAAAGTTCCTGAAAGCATTCCTAAGAAACCAAATCTATTTTGGGTCACTCTTTCTTTTCTTTTTAAAAACTGCATCCTAAATACATAATTCAGTAAAAGTAAGCCTAAAAGGGGCCAAAATCATGCAATCTAAGCACACAAATCTTTAATGGTATGGTTTAACCTCAGAGTAAAATATCGAATATTCAGTAGGAATGGACAGAATGGGAGCTATTAGTCAGTCCTCCTTTAATGTATCTTCTAACTGGGCTTCTGAAAAATTGAGATGGCCCAGGATACGTGGTTGAATAAAGCATTTGGTATTACTAAGAGCAGAAATATGTTTTTTTCAATCAATGAATCAATCAATCAAGGCAAGGCAAATGAAGAGCAGATAATTTTATGAAGTTTAAAGAAACCTACCTAAAATTTGTTCGACTTCTACAAAGAAGACTCAGCCTAGTTAGAAATCTTCTTCCACAAAGTCTGATTCTACTATAAAGGATGAGTGAGTGGATCACGGTCTCAAAATTCAAAACCAGTGCTACTAACTGCAGATAGTTATCTACTGCAATTTTCACAAACTGCAAGCCCAAAAGTTGATCAAACATCTTACTCTAGGCAAAACTTTGTACTGCCTATATTATTTAACATACCACAAATCCTCCTTCATAGAAAAGACTATGTACATATAATTTTATTAGGTTGCCTAATTGTAGGCAGTGTGTAGCCTATATTCTGAGGTGAAAGCGGGGAGAAAGGAATTTGTATCCACTACATGCCAGCTATGTGCCAGGCACTGTGTTAGCTGCTTTTTATGTGTTTTTTTTTTTTTTCATTTAATCTTCCTAATAACCCTCAGTGAATAAGGCTCGTTATTTTCATTTTAAAGATGGGAAGAGAACAAACATTAGTGAATTGCTCCAAGTATAATAATTAGTTAAGATGTGAAATCAGAATTCCCAACCAATTTTTCACCCCTCAGAACCAAAAATGGTAAAATGACTCTCGAAGAGAAAAAATATGCTCCACTGCGAACTAAAACTACACTGAGTGACTTAGGCAGGGGGGCAGCGCTGGTGACTCAGTTGGTTAGGCAGCTGCCTTCGGCTCAGGGCATGATCCCTGGGTTCTGGGACTGAGCCCCACATCTGGCTCCTTGCTGAGCAGGGAGTCTGCTTCTCCCCTGCCTGCCATTCCCCTTGTCTGTGCTTGCTCTCTCCCTCTCTTCCCACCCACCCTGTGAAATAAATAAAAATCCTAAAAACCAAAACCAAAACTACACTGGGATAGCAAGCTTTTCAATTCTGGCCAACCAGATAAATGAGAAATATTAAGGCACTGTTCTTATGTGGGCACCTGGGTGGCTCAGGGGGTTAAAGCCTCTGCCTTCCGCTCAGGTCATGATCTCAGGGTACTGGGATTGAGCCCCAGCAGGGAGCCTGCTTCCTCCTCTCTCTCTGCCTGCCTCTTGGCCTACTTGTGATCTCTGTCTGTCAAATAAATAAATAAATAAGATCTTTTTTAGAAAAAAAAAAAAAGGACACTGTTCTTAAGGCCATAGAGAAATAGGCACTCTCCTACATTTCTAGTTAGAATGTAAAATGGAGTTGAATTTAGCAATATCTAACAAAATTATATATGCATTAATGTAAATTTTCGACCTCATAATCCCACTTCTAGGAATTTACTCTCCACAAATATGTAGACCATATGCATCATGTAATGTTAACCATTATAGCATTTATTAGCAACAGAAAAATTCTGTGAACAATCTAATGTCTAAGTAAAGGAAACTGAATAAACTATAGTATATCCACATTATGGAATACTGTGCAGCAGTTAAAAGGAATGAGAAATGACTATAAGCTGATATGGAATAATTCCCAGGATATACTAAGTGAAAAACGCAAAGTGCAAAAAAAAAATGTATACAGAGTACGAAGGAGAAACAGGAATGTACATAGGTACTGCTTAATTACAAAAAGAAATCAGGAAAGATGAAAGTAAAGAAATGTTTATCCACGGAGGAGGTTTGAATAGAATTGTAGTAAGACTTCTGACCATACCTTCCTAAAATCATTTGAATCTGAACCATGTAAGACAGAGAGGGGCAGAGGAACTGAAAATATATGCAAGGGAGTGATTATGATTGGCCTATGAATTTCAGGTATAAGGAAAGAAAATAAGGGTGCAGAGGTGAAGAAAATCAGTACTGCAATATCCAATACTTATGAATAACACCTTCTACCCAGCAACAATTTAATCTTTAAGCTTCTGCAGCTCTATCTTCTCTCTTGTACCTTATTGACAGACTCCACTGATTCCACTTTCTCCAATGGTTTATTATCTTTCATCATTTTTCTTTTTTTAAGAATTTATTTATTTATTTGACAGAGATCACAAGTAGGCAGAGAGGCAGGCAGAGAGAGAGAGGAGGAAGCAGGCTCCCTGCTGAGCAGAGACGACCCCCCCCCACCCCCATGCGGGACTCTGATCCTAGGACCCTGAGATCATGACCTGAGCGGAGGGCAGAGGCTTGACCCACTGAGCCACCCAGGCTCCCTCTTTCATCATTTTTCAAGGTCCAGCTACTCGGCGCTATATATACTTCCCCAAAACTCATTTATTCTCATGGCTTCGAGAGACCTGTATGGCTTCATTGTGTGAGAATTAATTCATGATCTTCAATGACACTACAAATTCTTATAGTACCAATATATCAATATGCCTGACATTCAACAATTACTTCCTTCAAAGTGTTGGCACCTCAAATAACATTTCTAAAATGAAAATCACTTCCTGTAATCTTCTATTTCTATCACTGTTCCCATTCATTAGTAATCCAAACTCTCAGGTTATATATAAAAAAAAAAATCCCTGTTACCTATATGATTAGACAATTCCTGTTCTATTCTAATTCTAATCTTAAAAATCTCACTACCAAACACCTGGATTATTATAATTACCAATTAACTAAATATTTTTTAAAAACTTCTTTCAGCTGTCCTTCATGTAGGTATGCAATGAACTGCCTTTAAACTGTTTTTATTATTTATTTCCATAATTAAGTACAATAAAAACATTTACAGACTTAATTCTAAAGTTATTTTCATGTTCTGTCTCCTCCATAATTTACCACTTCCTTTTCAATTATATTTTCCCTGCTTCCAACATAAACTCCCCAGTCTTTCCAGATTGGTCTTTTCTGCAAACATGCTATCCTCAAATCTTGCACCAATAAATTTCCTTACAATGTTTTTTTCTTTCTATACCTAAACCAATTCTACCTGTCTGTCAAAATCCATCAAGCCTTTGAAAAATTCCTTACTACTGTACCTCACAATCTTTTAATAAACTCCTGAGTTACCTGTACACAACAAGTCAGGATATGACTATGAATAATTCTATTTTCTCTAATCATTTCATTAGCACTTTACTGGCAAAATATTGTCTCATTAATTTTTTTTTGCTCTCCTATAATACCTAGCACAATGATGGCATATGCTTAGTAGGTTAAACTGAAATGAAAACAGTAAGAAACTGTTAGAAAATGGTATCAGATGAAAAACTCAAGGCCTACACAAGCACTAGGTAAGAAGAGTTTGTAATATGAATGCTGAGCAAGTTCATATTTTTAAAGTGATATCAGGAAGTCATAATCAAACATAACCAGGTGATCTTAAAACCACAATCTTTATAGGTTAATCTTATATTAACAGCCCATGTTTGTTTGTTTTAAAGATTTTATTTATTTATTTGACAGACAGAGATCACAAGTAGGCAGTGAAGCAGGCAAAGAGGGGCAGAGAAGCAGGCAAAGAGGGGCAGGGAAGCAGGCTCCCCACTGAGCAGAGAGCCCAATGCAGGGCAATCCGCGCCTGGATCCCAGGTCCCTGAGATCATGACCTGAGTCGAAGGCAGAGGCTCAACCCACTGAGTCACCTAGGTGTCCCTCATGTTTGTTTTTATTAGAAAGGGAACCATATCTTTTTTTTTTTTTTTTTAAAGATTTATTTTTTTGACAGAGATTACAAATAGGCAGAGAGGCAGGCAGAGAGAGAGAGAGAGAGGAGTAAGCAGGCTCCCAGCCAAGCAGAGAGCCCGATGCGGGGCTCGATCCCAGGACCCTGGGATCATGACCTGAGCCGAAGGCAGAGGCTTTAACCCGCTGAGCCATCCAGGCGCCCCGAAAGGGAACCATATCTTAACAGAGACCTGTATCAGCTACATTCTAGAACTCCCTTCTTCCTCCTTTTCAGCACTATTAAGAATTAAAAAATCAGAGATGAAAAAAAAAAAATTAGAGTTGAACTTTTACATGGATTGGTAATTCAAAAATTTTGGAGAAATCTAGAATAAAACCCAAAACATATCCATAAAAAACTGGTAGTGTTACTAACTTCTCACTTATCAGAAAGAAATGTTGTGGAAACAAGTGAAATAATAAAATCCAGTTGGTATCCTGTCTTTGCTAAATTAAATAGAATCTGATAATTTTTACTATTAATTTCTGAAACCATAACTAAAAACCTGCCCAGCTTTAATTATTACATTAAAAATTAATTTCTTTTATTTACCATTAAGTTGATATTAAAAACAAACTTCTGCTTTCAACATGTTATGAAGTTTAAGTTTTCCTTCTTGAAATCTACAAGATTCTCATTCCTCTAATACCAATGCCCAGAAATGAAAAATATCTCTACTGCTATCGGATCAGATGTCAGTCAAAATAGGTAAGTTTTACCATAAGAGACTCTTAATCTCACAAAACAAACTGAGACCTGGGGGTAGGGGGGAACAGGGTGGTTGGGTTATGGACACTGGGGAGGGTGTGTGCTATGGTGAGTGCTGTAAAGTGTGTAAACCTGGCGATTCACAGACCTGTACCCCTGGAGCTAGTAATACATTTTATGTTAATAAAAAAATAATTTAAAAAATAGTAGTTTTAAATAGCCACTATGCAAACATATACAATTAAATATTATAATTTCCATAGACACTTTTGGCCAAATAGAATCACAGTATTTTAAAGGCAGAAGAAAATTTATAGTTACTAGTCCAACTTGTCCATTTTACATGAGAAACAAGAATGCTTCAGGTTTATAAAGCTTTTGGGGATCAGCAGTGGGGAAAAATATCATTACTACAGCTAGTGTAATAAAGAAACTGGGACTTTATTGTAACTATGAAATTCACATAATAACAAAACTCAATATAGGTTCTCACACCACATTTAGTTAGATACAAATTCTACTAAATACTGACCTGGATAGTTAACCACCATAGAAAATGTAACTAGAACCAACAATATCATAGCTTAAAAATACGCTATATTGGGATAAAAATTCAATTTAAAAAGTAGTTTGTGATAAACTGCGATGTATATTGTATTGTAATCCCTAAGGCAAACTCTTTAGAACATAACTCTTAAAAATGGCACACAAAAAAAGAAAGAAAGAAAGAAAATCAACAGAGAAATTTAAATGGTACACTAAAAGAACATTTAACACAAAAGTCAGTAAAAGATGATGAAGAAGGCATAAATCCAATTATATCAATAATCATATTAAATAGGAATAAACATGCCACTCAAGAAGCAGAGATTATCATATTGATCCAAGGACATTACTTCTACAAAAGACAACATTTCAGATCCAAAGATACAAACAGGTTGAAATAAAAGAATGAAAAAGGTATTCCAAACACACAGTAACAATGAGAACTCTAAAGTGGTTACAGAATAGGAGATCAAATAAGACTTTGAAATAAATAGTACCGAAGACACAGAGGGATTATTTCATAAACATAAGAGTCAATAAAATGTCAGCAATACGTAACATTTATAAAACAGAGCCACCAAATACATGAAGGAAAACTGACAGAACTGAAGGAAGAAACAAAATCAGCAAGGATGTAAAAGATTTGAAAAACACTACTAACTTGACCTCACCTTACATTTATAGAACATTCCACCCAAAGACTGTTTAGAATACACTTTGCTTTTAACCATGCATAGAAGTTTTTCCAGAACTGACCACATGCTGGACCACAAACAATCTATGTAAGTTTAAAATCAAAAAGGATGTTTCCTGACAATAATAGAATAAAATTTAAAAATCTGTAACAGAAAGAAATCTGGGGGAAATCCATGGGTTAAGGATGGTATCAAGGGGAAATTAAATATTTTGAACTCAGTAAGAATGAAAACACAACATATCAATTACTATAGCAGTGTTTATTGAATATTTATAATTTAAATGCCTAAATCAGAAAAGTCTCAAATGAATAGCCTAAGTTTCTCACCTTAAGAAATTAGAAAAGGCAAATTAAATCCAAAGCAAGAAGAGTAAAAATGTATGAAACAAAAACTAAACAAAGAAAAACATCAATGAATTAGTTTTTTTCACAAAAAAAAAAACCAAACCCCAAAAACAAACAATAAAATTGACAAACCCTTAGACAGAATGACCAAGAAGATAGAAAAGCAGAAACAAATTACCAAAACCAGGAAAGAGGACGTCACTACTGACCCTAGAAATTAAAGGGATCATTAAAGGGATCGTAACAGCATATTACAAACAAGTTTAAACCAACAAATTATGCGAACTTCTATTAAAAACAAGAAAATCCTAGAAAGACACAAATTACCAGAACTGACTATAAGAAATATAAATCTGTAACAAATAAGGACACTGAACTACATATAAAAATCTTCAACTAAGACAGGCTTAGGAAGACATGGTTTCACGGATGAAGCTTATGAAATATGTAAGAAACAATTTATTCTATGAGATTATTTATTACCTTGATACCAAAGCCAGACCTAGACAACACAAGAAAACTATAGATCAACATCCCTCATGAACACAGATACAAAAATCCTTTTAAAAAATTAGCAGCTTAAGGGTGCCTGGGTGGCTCAGTTGGTTAGGCTGAGGTAGGTCACTATGTCAGGACCCTGAGATTGAGCAGGCTCTGCATTCAGGAGTCCGCCTGGGCTTCTTTCCCTCTTTCTTTCCCTCCCCCACCACACTTTCCCCTACCGTCCCCCACAGGCTCTCCCTCTCAAAGAAATAAAAAATAATCTTTAAAATAAAATCTTTATTTTAAAATCTTTAACATATCTTTAAATCTTAAAAAAATTTTTAAAAACCTAAATTCAGCAACAACAAATTCAGCATATATATAAAAAAGTATTACATATTATCACGGTGAGATTTATCCCCAGAATGCAAGGTAGGTTAACCACCTGAAAATCAACTAATGTAAAACACTATGTTCATAAAATGAAAATAAAACCCACATGATTCTTTCAACAGATGCAGAAAAAGCACATGACAAAAATCTAATACCTATTCATTATAAAAATGCTCAAAACACTAGGAATAGAAGGGAATGTCTTCAATTTATTAAAAGGCACCTATGAAAAGTCTACAGGTAATATCATACTTAATGGTGAAGGGTTCCATCAAATACCAGAACAAAGATGTTTGTTTCTACTACTTCTATGGGTTCTAGCCAGGGCAGTAATTTAAAAACAAAACAACAACAACAACAACAAAAAAACACTTTAAAAATAAAATTTAAAAAATTCAAAAGATATTACATGCATTCAGATTAGAAAAGAATTGAAACTACTTATTACCAGATGACATTATCCTATATGTGGAAAACCCAAAGGAACCACTAAAAATTACTAGAACCAATAAACAAGGTTAGTAAGGTCATACGGTATAAGATTAATAAACAAAAATCAATTGCATTTTTATACTCTTGTGAAAATGAAATTAAGAAAACAATTCAATTCAAAATAGTACCACAAAGAATATTTGGGAAAAAAAGTTTTTCAAAAAAGTAGAATATTTGTACAATGTTACAAAACAATGCTCAGAGTAAAACATCTAAATAAACAGGAAAACATTCCATGCTCATGGACTGGCAGACTCAATACTGTTAATATGGAAATTTTCCTCAAATTAATCTACAGATTCAAAACAATCCTTTTCAAAATCCCAGCTGGCATTTTAAGAAAACAGAAATAATCTGATTCTAATTTTGCATGGAAATCAAAAGACCCAGTACAGCCAAAACAATATGAAAAAGAACAATGAAGTTAGAGGGCTTGATAATACCAACTTCAAAACCCGGTAATAAGTTACAGTAATCAAAACAGTATGTTATTAGCAAAAGTCTAGGTGTAAGGATAAGATCAACAAAGAGACCTGGGAATCAAAAAATAATTTTTTATTTATAGTAAGAATGATTTTCACAAAGCTGCCAAGATAATTCAATGGGAGAAAGAATATTCTTTCTTTCTTTCTAAGATTTTATTTATTTATTTGACAGACAGAGATCACAAGTAGGCAGAGAGGCAGGCTTCCTGCTGAGCAGAGAGCCCAATGCGGGGCTCGATCCCAGGACCGTGGGATCATGACCTGAGCCAAAGGCAGAGGCTTTAACCCACTGAGCCACCCAGGTGCCCCAAAAGAATATTCTTTCAACAAGTGGTTTTGGGACAATTGGATACCATAAGTAAAAAAATGAATTAAGGCCCTTCTTACACTATACAAAAAAATTAATTCAAATGGGTCAGAGATTAAATGTACAAGCTTAAATGATAAACCATCTAAGTGAAAATACAGTAGAAAGTCTTTTTGGCCTTCCGTTAGGCAAAGAGTTCTCAGACAACAAAAGCATGAGCCATAAAGATGAAACTGATAAACTGGACTTCAAAAAACGTCTGAAAGACATTTTAAAAGACACCAACAAGAAAACAGAAAGATAAGCCACAGACTGGGAGAAAATATTAACAAATCACATATCTGACAATGCACTTGTATTCAGAATATAGATGAACTCTCATGACTGATTAAGAAAAAAATCCGATTTCAAAAATGGACAAAAGACTTGAAGAGACATTTCACCAAAGAAGACACATGAATGATTTATAACCACAAGAAAGTGCTCAACATCACTAGTCATTAGGACAATACTAATTAAAACCACATGGGACACCAAGACATACCCACTAAATTGGCTATTAAAAAAAGACATATCAAGTGTTGGTGAGAATGCAAAGAAACTGGAACCCCCATCTTTTTTTTTTTTTTTTTAAGATTGCATTTATTTACTTGACACAGAAAGAGAAAGGGAGAGATAGAGATATCACAAGTAGTCAGAGTGGCAGGCAGAGAGGGAGAAGTAGGCTCCCTACCGAGCAGAGAGCTCCAAGCGGGACTCAACCCAGAACCCCTGGACCATGACCTGAGCCAAAGGCAGACAACCAACCGACTAAGCCACACAAACTGGAACCCTTATACATAGCTGGTAGAAATATAAAATGATACGGCCACTTCTGAACACAGTTGGGCAGTTTCTTGAAAAAAAGTTAATTTATCATACAACCCAGCAATTTCATTCTTAGGAACCTACCTAAGAAAAATGAAAATATTTATCACTCAAAGACTTCTCCATGAATGTTTAAAGGAATCTTATTCATAATAGTAAAAAACTGGAAACAATCCAAGTGTTTAATAAGGAGTGAAAGAGTAAACAAATATGGTGTATCAATACAATGAAATAACACTCAGCAATAAAAAGAAATGAAATACTGATAAATGCTATTCTACAGATGAACTTCAAAAACATTATGCTAAGTCAAAGAAGCCAGATGCAAAAGACTACATATAGCACGATTTCTTTTGGATGAAATAACCAAAAAAATTTATAGAAAGAGAAACTAGATCAGTAGTTGTCTGAGGCTGATGAAAGGATGCAGGAGCTGATACCTGACCACAGTCTTGAGGAAAATTATGGGGGAGATGGGAAAGTTCTAAAACTGGATTGTGTTGATGATTGCATGACTATATAAATTTACTAAAAGCCACTGAATTATATACAATTACAATAGGTAATTTTACTATATGTAAATTGTACCTTAATGAAATTGGAAAAATGCAATTGGAGATATTAGCCTCCCTTAATAACTAACATTTTTCCATAGTTCAATATTTTTTCTTAAAAAAGATAATCATATATAATAAAGACCTTATTGTACATATTACTCATATACTAAAGATATCTGAGAATTCAAACACAAACACTATGATTTGGTGGTATTAATCAGCTCTAATTTGGACTTGACTAAAATTTCCTGTGAGGAATAAAGAAAGCAATCATAATATTTAAGCAAGTTCACATACTGTCACCTATATGTAAAGACTATTTTACTTACCCTAGTAGGGCAGTTACACTCAATATGATTACCTTGTTTTTGAACAGAATGACTGATATATAAGAGTAGAAAGCAAAGGGAATGAGAGGAAGCAAAGAAATGAAATGACGTGTTCAGGAGCACACTTTCTTTTTCTTTTTTTTTTTTTTTAAGATTTTTTATTTATTTATTTGACAGACAGAGATCACAAGTAGGCAGAGAGGCAGGCAGAGAGAGAGAGGAGGAAGCAGGCTCCCTGCTGAGCAGAGAGCCCGATGTGGGGTTCGATCCCAGGACCCTGAGATCATGACCTGAACTGAAGGCAGAGGCTTAACCCACTGAGCCACTCAGCACTTTCAAAGGTAATTGCAAAGCTTTCCAGTCCTTCCCAATCTTCTGACTTTCCTTTCTCTGTACTTTGACTATAGTTTTACAGAAAGAAGAAAATGATAAATGGAGCACTTGGGTGGCTCAGTCGGTTAAGGATTTGCCCTGGGATGATGATGTGACAATCCCGGGACCCTGGGATGGAGGCCACATCAGGCTCCAATGGTCAATGGGGAGCCTGCTTCTCTCTCTCCTTCTGCCACTCCCCCTGCTTGTGCTCACTTGTGCACACTCTGTGAAATAAGTAAGTAAATAAATAAAATCTTTAAAAATATTTTTTAAATTTTTTTTAAAAAAGAAGAAAATGATAGATTATAAAAAATAATCATAGGAAAATATCCTGTTAACAGCTAAACAGATGATTAATTTTTCATCATATGAATCAATCTCTTATAACCCTAAATTGTTGGTTCTTTTTATATTCTACAAAAAAAGGAAGAAAGTTTACAGAGCCTTTTACATATATGTTACCTCATTTAGTACTTAAAACATCCTCATGAAAATATCTTCATTAACTTATTTAATAATTGGAGAAAAAGCTAAAGATTCAAAAGAACTAACCTCTCATTTGCCATAGGTAGAATACAAAAACTATGTATCTATTTGATTTCAAAGGCCATGTTCATTTTCCCACAGTTCTTTGAGATATTTACAGCAGTGACCCCCAAAACAACCCCTTCAATAAATATTATTTGTGTTCAATATATTTGAATTTTATTAGAAAAGTCACAAAACAGGCATTTAAAAAGGATAAGATTAAAAAAGTATGTCTAGAGGGATGCCTGGTGACTCAGTTGGTTAAGCATCTGATTCTGGACTTCAGTTCAGGTCATAATCTTGGGGTCATGAAATGGAGCCCTACAGTTCAGCTCTGCCTAGGTGTGGAGCCTGGCTGGGATTCTCTCTCCCCTTTCCCTCCTCCCACCACTGCACACATGCTCTCTCTCTCTCTCTCAAAAAAGAAGTATGTCTAGAGGTTTTAATTTCCTTTGGGCAATGAGCTAAACGAACTTGCACACACCCATTTCATCTTACTACATCTTTTCCAGTATATATATACTACTTTGGAAACCACCATTCTAGCTATTACTGAATCTTCCCAGAATTGAATACCATCCTCCTTTGAAATTTTCTTCTGTTCCTGACACTTTATCCTCATTTAAAAGTTTTAATACCTGTATTTCTAGTTTCTAATTTAATTCCTCTATTAAACTTGTGTTTTTCTATTCTTATTCTCTTGTATTTCTGGCTCTTGAAATTGGAAATACATCTACTTAAAATCTCAAATAGCTCCATTAAAAAAAAGATTTTATTTATTTGAAAGAGAGAGAGAGAGAACAAGCGGGGAGAAGGGGCAGAAGCAGAGAGAGTTTGGGGCTCGATCCCAGAACCCTGGGATCATGACCTGAGCTAATAAGGCAGCCAGTTAACAGACTGAGCCAACCAGGTGCCTCAAATAGCTCCATTTAATAAAGCTAAACATTCTTATTTAAATTACAGTTTATAAATGACTAAGAAAAAAACTATATGAAGAATTGAAAACTATAATGTTTCTGAAAGATTGGAAGTTTTCTGTCAAAAGGTTTACAATGTTTAGGTCAGAAAAAAAGACTTAGGTGAAAAAAGGAGATACTTCCATAATACTAAAACTGGTATGTATTATTTATGTATGACTTGAGAGAAAGCACACATGCAACTGGGAAGAGGAACAGAATGAATCTCAGGCAGGTTCCCAGCTGAGTGCAAAGCCCTATGCAGGGTCTAGATCTCATGACCCTGACATCATGACATGAGCCGAAACCAACAGCCAGACACTCATCTGACTGAGCCACTCAGGCACTCCAACACTGGCTTTTTAATAAAAGCAGCAAGCAATCTCTCTCACAAAAAGTAAAATTTGTTTTCTAAGCTAAATAAAATTCCCTTAGACAATTGCTGATCATTGTTGTAAGAAATGATGATGGTTGCGATCAGGTTCAGTATATACTTCATTAGAGTTCAATGACTCTACAATATGATTCATTAGAAGTGTGCTGTAAAATATTTCTAGCTTAAGATGCTTAAATACATTTGGTATTGGATTACCTTTTACCAATAGGACATATAATTCAATATGAAATAAAATCTTGCTTCTCAAATTCAGTTTTTATTGTCTAGTTCCTTCCAGATGTTAGAATCTTCCTCCTAATCAAAACTGTTCTCTTAATAGAAGTGGCATATATCCACTTCATTATAAACCAGTGTTTCTCAAATGCTTAAGATTCCCCATTCCCAACCAGTATTTCCTTTCCTGGGGGTGGTAGTGACCCCACTGAGAACACATGTTCTAAAATATCTTTCACAAAACTTTATATATTATATTGTACAAGGACCGATTTTTTAAAATAACTTGACAAACTGTAGAAAAAGAAAGTGTATTTCTATTACCCAAGAGAAACTATCTTCCTAAATGAGTTCCTACAATATTTTTAAAACATAAAAGAGCAAAAGCAAAGTTGGAAGAAAAGAAGTTGGTCAGGCTAAGCATCCCTCCAACCAAAAAAAAAAAAAAAAAAGAGAGAGAGAGAGAGATTGAAAACTGCGCCGGACTTAGTGCTTGTGCTAATATATGTATGGTACTAACTTCACACAAAAAACTACAAGCTGTTTTAAGACATGGAAAGCTCAAGATAACTACAGCTAAAATGGGGGAGGGAAAAAGTAAAAAAGGAGAAACGAAAAAGGTAAGGGAAGGAGGGAGGAAAAGGAGGTAAAGAAGGAATGACAGAGAGAAGAAAGGAGGAAAGAAGAACCAGACACTGAAAAAATTCTTTAGGCCAAACCAATGATTTTCAGAATGCCTCTCCCTAACTGGCTTAACAACCACCTGATTCCAGCAATGTTGTTTCTATCTACTATAGTTATCTCTACACTAGACAGGAAATAGCACTGTTAATAATGTAGTTTTAATCTATTCCTGATAAGCTTTATTTGGGCTATTACTATATATTCAATCACTTATTTATCAGATATCTCCACATTGGCCTTTATGGGCAACTCAAAGTGGTAGCAAAATGATCATCCTACTGTACATAATCTTTTTTTTTTTTTAAGATTTTGTTTATTTATTTGGCACAGAGAGAGATCACAAGTAGGCAGAGAGGCAGGCAGAGAGAGAAAGAGAGGGGAAGCAGGCTCCCTGCTGAGCAGAGAGCTCGATGTGGAGCTAGATGTGGAGCTAGATCCCGGGACCCTGGGATCATGACCTGAGCTGAAGGCAGAGGCTTTAACCCACTAAACCACCCAGGCGCCCCTCTACATGGTCTGTCTTTAAAACCACTGCTTGACTTATTCTTCTAAAATTGGTTTGTTTGTATAATCTCACATTACCTCTATATCTAATGCATGCTTCTATTACTGCATTCTGCACTGTAATTATCTAGGAAAATCTGAGTTTTGTGATAAAATTATGAATGACTTGATGGCACAGACATTTTTAAATATTCCTAGCACCCATCACAATACCAGGCAGTTTTACATGCTGAAAAAACTTACGGTTAACTGTTGGCTTGCTAAGTACTTTGCCACGTATATGGTGCACAACCAAACTGACTTTTGAAAAAGGCTTTTTCTAATTTTCTACCAAAATAAAGATTATCTGATCAAGAAAAGCTTTCCCCCTGTGTTATCTGTGCTTGGACTCCTAGTGCCTGATGTATTCAGATGTACTAATATTAAAGTAGGAGTTGCAAAGTCAAATGACAGTGATCATAAAAGACTTCAAATGATCAAAAGTAAAGATGGATAGAAAACAAGAAGGAAGTGACAATCTGAATGCCCCAAATAGCAACTATAGTGAACTGTAGCCACTTGAGAATTACATGGTCAGATCTTTTTAAGTGTTAAAGAAGCTGGAAATCTGTCCTTCCTCTTTTCAATAGGGGTTCCTAATTTTAAATCTTGGCCATTTTCTTTTTCCTTTCCTTTTTAGGTTGGGAAGGGGCAGAGGGATAGAGAGAAAATCTTTTTTTTTTTTTTAAAGATTTTATTTATTTATTTGACAGAGAGAGATCACAGGTAGATAGAGAGGCAGGCAGAGAGAGAGAGGGAAGCAGGCTCCCTGCCGAGCAGAGAGCCCGATGCGGGACTCGATCCCAGGACCTGAGATCATGACCTGAGCCGAAGGCAGCGGCTCAACCCACTGAGCCACCCAGGCGCCCCCTTTTTTTTTTTTTTTTTTTAAAGATTTTTCTTATTTATATGACAGACAGAGATCACAAGTAGGCAGAGAGAGAGGAGGAAGCAGCCTCCCTGAGAGCAGAGAGCCGGATGTAGGGCTCAATCCCAGGACCCTGAGATCATGACATGAGCCAAAGGCAGAGGCTTTAATCCACTGAACCACCCAGGTGTCCCGGAGAGAGAATCTTAAGGGTCTTGATCTTCCAATTTTGAGATCATGATCTGAGCGGAATTAAGAGTTGAATGCTTGATGGACTGAACTATCCAGGCAGGCACCCCTCTTCTTTTTTATTATTATTTTTTATTTTTTTAAAGATTTCATTTATTTATTTGACAGATAGAGATCACCAGTAGGCAGAGAGGCAGGCAGAGAGAGAGGAGGAAGCATGCTCCCTGCTGAGCAAACAGGCCAATGCAGGGTTCGATCCCAGGACCCTGAGATCATGTCCTGAGCCGAAGGCAGAGGCTTAACCCACTGAGCCAGCCAGGTGCCCCACCCCTCTTCTTTTTAAAATATTGTATGAGTCAAGGAAAACAAGTCTGCAGGACAGATTTGGCCTGTAGGTCATCCGTTTGTAAGCTCTGAAAAGAATGCAATTTCTTCAACTAATAATGACAAATTATTTGGTTTGGTTCAAGGAATCCAAATATCTCTTTTAATTTTTACTTTTTGCCTCGTTCCTCACACATATCCATACAACCCTTCCTATCTTTCAATACGATACAATCATATTGGATTTTAGTTCTAGAAAGTCTTCTTCCTGCTTTGCTGCCTTTATAAACCTTCAGAATGGAAAGCTAGCCACTTCCTCAAGTATAAACCATCCCTTCCCTAATCCCTCAGGCTCCCTAATTCCTACTCTGGTCATTGCCTTCGGAAAGCATCCCTCCACCTTCCTAGGTCTTCTGTTAAACATATTTTCAAGTTATTTGTGCTGTTCCCAAAAATACTTGTAACGAAATAACCATTTCTGTAACTAGTTGTTTAATAACTAATTCCCTCCTGGGCGCCTGGGTGGCTCAGTGGGTTAAGCGCTGCCTTCAGCTCAGGTCATGATCTCAGGATCCTGGGATCGAGTCCCGCATCGGGCTCTTTGCTCAGCGGAGAGCCTGCTTCCCTTCCTCTCTCTCTGCCTGCCTCTCTTGTGATTTCTCTCTGTCAAATAAATAAATAAAATCTTAAAAAAAAAATAACTAATTCCCTCCCTGGACATCAAGTTATAAGAATGCAGCAAATGGGTATCTCTTGTTCATCACCGTATGCTGGTCAAGCATGGCACGTAACATGCATCAATATTTGAAGGAAGGAATAAAGGGTCATTTCTTAGCATCATATAGAAAGAAATGGAATTAAATAAAAGGCAGCAAAATTTTAACTTTCCCCTGAGACAAAAGGGTAGATTTTCACTTTAAAAAAATATATTCTTTATTTGAGCTTATATATATATCTCTTTTTTGAGCTTCATTATTCTATTCTATACCTCTGATCTCCCTATTGTGTCTACTAGAACTAAAAGTAAAAAATTATTAAATCTAATACACACAATACAACTGTATTCTGCAAGTTGTCTTTACATTTCCAAATATTTTTTGCTTTATTTATTTTGCTATTTGTTTAACTTATAAAAGTTTTTGCCCATTGTATTTTCTTGACAGGCTTTTCTTCTATCTACCCATTTTTCCAATGTCTTTCTTTATCTGATTTAGTATTTTAACTTTAAATTCTAACCTGCCTGGTATTAATACTGGCATTCCTGTCTTCTTTTTTCACTTTCTTTCACATCCTTAGCCCAACTCATTATTTTCATATCCTCAACCACTTTATTTCTTTACTCTCCTTCGGTGATTTCTCTGCCTCATGGATTTTAAACATTATATATGCAATGACTCCAGCCTGAACCCAGACCTCTCGCCTGAACTCCAGACTGGTATATCCAACTGTTTATGTGACATCTCCATTTGGATATCTAACAACTATTTCAACCTTGAATATTTTCTTTTCTTTTTAGATTTTATTTATTTATTTGACACACAGAGAACACAAGCACGGGGAGCAGCAGGGAGAGGGAGAAGCAGGCTTCCCAGCGAACAAGGAGCCCGATGAAGGGCTTGATCCCTGGATTCTGGGATTATGACCTGAGCCAAAGAAAGATGCTTAACCAACTGAGTCCCCAGGCACCCCTCAAACTTGAATATTTTCAAAACTTTTACTTTACATTGTTCCTCACACCAGCTCCTTCCACAACATTTCCTATTTTGCTTAAGGGCAATTCACTTTTCCAGTTGCTTTGGCCAAAAATCTTGGTAGAATCTTCAAGCAGACTCCCCACTGAGTGCGTAGCATGACACAGGGCTCCATCTTAGGACCTATGAGGTCACAAACTTGAGCTGAAACCAAGAGTCGGATGCCTAAACAACTGAGCCACCCAGGTGCCCCTCACACTCCTCTTTTGGATCATGAACCTCTGTCTTCAAAATATATCTGGAATTCAACCATTTCCAAGCAAACTTCCTCATAGTCTCATAATTGGTCTTTTCTACCATTGCCACTCCTTGGCAATTTAACACAGCAGTCAGAGATTCTGTTAAATATAGGCCAGATCATGTCACTCCTCTCTGATCAAAATCCTTCAATACATTCCTTTCTTATACATTCCTTTCTCATTTAGAATAAAAGCAAAAATCCTTAAAATGATCTACAGGTTTTATATATGAATTATATTTCTTAACCAGAAATTTACTTCAGTATTCTTTTCTCCACAGTAAAATACAAGCCATATCTTATTTTAGAAAACATTATTTATATAATTTAAGCATTATATAAGTTGGTAGAAAAGATGTAATGTTGGCTCAGAAGCTAAGAAATGAAGCAGAGGATTCTTTGTCTTTCCTCAGATCTCATATGTCTACAATTCATATATCTGAACTCAAGAAATGTCAGAAGAAAGCATATGGTTTTATACTGTTAATCATAAAACAAATATTAGAGGGAGAATATATATATTTGGAGGAAAAAAACCTTTATAGTTCTAATGTTAACAAGACCAACTCCTCCTTTCAAATCAAACCAATAAACATTTTGCTTTAGTTCCAGGAAATGATCAGCTTCAGTTAGAGCTGCCCTGATTCTAACAATAATTGTTTAAATCTGTTCATGGTAGAAAATACATGAAACCCATTTGCCCACTCTACCACCAATTCATTTTTCACTTGAATTCACACTATCTAGAACAACTGGTGTGATTCACTGTGGCAGATTTAAAGCAGGCACAAATTCTTTGCTAGTCCTCACACTGAGGTAAAATCTAATCTCCTTTCCTTTGAATCTGGGCTGAACTCACTATACTTACTATTTTATATATATATATATATAAACTTACTATTCACTTTAATAGTAAATAAAATAAAGGAGGAATGACCTAGGATTCCCAAAGTTAAGTCATAAGAAACTGCAGCTTTCACTCAGTCGTATTATACTGTCTGGGATCCCTGATTCACCATGCCAAATGTCAAAACTACCACAACACAGCCACGCAGGTAATTGTGTGTTCTGTGATTCTGTGCTCTGACTGATGTTCCAGCTTCTAGCCATCTCCTAAGGTGACATTTAATGAAGCCATCTTGGACCGTACAGACCAGCCAAATGAATATCTCCAAGTAATCTCTGTCAACACTACATGAATAAAGCTGAGCCCTATTTGAATTCTTGACCCACAAAATCACAAGATAAGAAATCGTTTATTTAAGCCACATTTAATAATGGGGTACTTTGTTAAGAGCAACAGATAAATGGAACATTCAGGAACATTTTTATTAAGCGGCAACAAAAAGTTTTCATATTTAATACTATATGTATTTTCTTTTCCTTTTTTCTGGAAACCACGTCTATTTATTATTTTAACCTTACTTTCCACTTACTTCACTCCTTAAAACTTAAATGACAGCATATAACTACTTTAATTTCTATCTTCCTATGATTAGGACAGCAAATTTTAAGGTGTTTTTTTTTTTTTAAAGCTTTTTGTAACACCAAATAAACCACAATCTCATTTTGTACTTAAAGAAATTGTTGTTCACTGGGCAATTTATAAACAATTTCCCACTAAACTTTTAAAAATATTTAATCAACGAAAATGTAAAACATAACTTTCTTCTACCAAGAAAACAAATAACTGACATGTGATTAGGAGGAAGGAGCAGTACTATCCAAGTTCTGAAGAAGCGTAGCATAAGGGTAATGTATAAGTAAGGAAAGAATGAGAATACTAAATGAAAAATTCAGGTCCATAATGCTATCTAACTGGTTTTTTAAAATTACTTGATACACAAACCTATAAAATGGCCCAAATATGGAATACTGGAAACACTAAATGTTGGAGCAACAGGAGCTTTTACTTAAACTTATTCTTTCCTGGAGGACATCTGGAAGGATATTTGGAAGACAGTTTTGCATTTTCTTATAAAATTAAGCATACTCTTACCATACAATCCAGCAATCATATTCCTTGGTACTACCCCAAAGAGCTGAAAACTAATGTCCATACTAAAACCTAAACATGAATGTTTACAGTAGCTTTATTCATCACTGCCGAAACTTAGAAGTTACCAAAGGACTATCCTTCCAAAGGTGACTGAATAAATAAATTGTGGTACATCCAGATAATGCACTATTATTCAGGACTAAAAAGAAATGGGCTATCAAGTCATGAAAAGACATGGAGGAAACTTAAATGCATATTACTAAGAAGAAAGTCAATCTGAAAAGGTTATATACAGTATGATCCCAAATATATGACATTCTAGAAAAGATGAAATTATGGAGTAAATAAAAAGGTCAGTGGTTTCCAGGGGTAGTGAATGGACAGAGTACAGAACTGAAAATACTTTATGATTTTATAATGATATATATTATATAGTTGTCCATATATATAATATATGTTGTATATTATATAGTTGTCCAAACCCATACAATATTAAAAAACCAAGAGTGAACCCTAAGGTAAATTATGGACTCTGGGTGATCAGGTGTCAATGTAGGTTCATCCATAGTTAAAAAAAAAAAAAAAGTGTTCTGTGAGTGATACTGGTAATAGGGGAAGCTGTACATGTGTGGGGACTGGGGGTATATAGGAAATCTCTGTCCCTCAATTTTGCTGTGAATCTAAAACTGCTCTAAGAAAGTCTTTAAAAATTGCTTGATTTAACAACTAAATATGGGAATTTTAAAAAGTGACATCAATATTGGTGAACTTGAGGGGTTGGAGACCAAAGAATACAAATGTAATACACATATACTTATTACTTATGCAAGTCAAGGAACTCTTTTGAGGTCCATTTCTCTATTTAAAAAATGAAGACAGTCCCACAACCTTATATAGTGACTTGAGATTTAGAGACAACATACACAAAGCATCTTGCACAGATAGGCCACAGAGGTGGATGAAAGTTCAATAAGTATGACTTCGGAATCACTACTATTATTATTAGAAAAAGGCATAAAATAATATATAAAGCTTAAAGCAACCAAATAATGAAAACAGAGTTACAAGAGACTCTTAATCTCACAAAACAAATTTAGGGTTGCTGCGGGGTGAGAGAGTAGAGGTAGGGTGGCTGGGTTATGAACACTGGGGAGGGTATGTGGTATGGGGAGTGCTGTGAAATGTGTAAGCCTGATGATTCACGGACCTGTACCCCGGGACAAACAATATATGTTAATTTTTAAAAGTTAAAAAAAAAATAAAAACAGTTAAAAGGCAATTAAATTGTATTTCTTTAAACTGTAACTAAATGAAATGCTGTAGTTGTCACATTTAGTTAACTAGTATTAAAACACCTGTTATACTACAATATGGACCACAAGAAAGCTGTAAACTGACAGAAGCATTTTAGGCTAAACTCACTTTTAGTACAGGTTAATCATATGATAGGTGATTACAGAAGCAGCTCTATCACTGACAAAAATGAAGTCTTGAGAAGGAGAAGTACAGTTAACTAAAATCAACATAAAATCCTAATAATTTTAATCAAAAGAATAAACTCTCATCTCCAAAACTGAGTACTAAAACATCAGCAAAGATGCATTTAAGAAGTGCTCAAAAGTGGTAAGGTGTTTTGAAATGAGTCAAAAGGATTAAGTCAGGAAAGATGTTTATTCTCACAACCAGAAAGTTAGGCCAAGGGGATGAGGAAGTTACTCAAATAAGTCAATGAACTGGACTTAGGAATGGGTACGAGAATGAGAAGACAATATTCATAAATGATACCTAGCAAAACAAGCAACGCAGAAGATTAAAAACAAATTTATGACTTAGAGTATGAAATACTATGTTTTGGTCTATTTGGACAAAAGGGAAAAAAGCAGGAAATATGAATGTGGAATGTAAGAAAATGAACAGACAAGAAGAATCAAAGTTATATAGGATTATGAACTTTGTCTTAGCTCAGCCTCATGAAGAAAAGGCCTTCAAACAATACTGAATAGTGGTAAGAATGGAGTTTAATTACAATTCTGCCACTTCCTAGTAAATGACTCTGGATTATTTACTTGGCCTATTTAAAGGTTTCCCCAAATATGAAGTGAGGATAATAGTACCCAAATCACAGTTATTTTATTTTTTAAAAGATTTTTATTTATTTGAGGAGGGAAGGGGTAGGAGGGAGAAGCAGACTCCCCATTGAGCAGGAAGCCTGAACGGGGCTCAATCCCAACACCATAAGATCACGGCACCCTCCAGGTGCCCCCATAGTTATTTTAAATATTAAATGAGATAGTGTATGTAAAAATCAACATAGAAAATACTCAATAAATAAAAATTATTAATAGTTTTGAGATCCAGGGAATCTGGGTGGCTTAGTCGGTTAGTGTCTGCCTTTGGCTCAGGTCATGATCTGAGGTCCTGGGATTGAGCCCCACATGGGGGGGGGGGGCTTTGCTCATCAGGGAGCCAGCTTCTCCCTCTCCCTCTTCCTGCTGCCCCCCCCCGCTTGTGCTCTCTGTGTGTCAAATAAAATCTTTTTAAAAAAAGTTTTGAGATGCCACATGATACGGTATAAGTGTTTTAAAATATTAATTTCAATATTAATAATAAATAGCACTTTCACTGAATACTTTCTATATGCTAGGCATTTGCTAGTTTACTTTATACAAAATTTTAATCTTCACTACATTCTTGCCAGAAAGATACTAGCTTCTCTGTGTTTATGAAATACCTATGTAAGTAGACAAAATAGCTGCTTAATAACACTGTAAAATATTTTCCATTAGAAATGCAAGTATTGTGTCTTAACCTGATTATATTAAGGACATAAGGTATATAAAATTACATTAACAAATGTACTGGTATAATGGCAGTGAACAGTCAAAGAAGAAAGGCCTTTCACAGAGAGTTCCCTTTGAGAAATATCGGAGAAAAGTGAAGCAAAATGAAAACATTTGGGGTGGGGACAGGGAAAGAGAATCATGAAAGGGAATTTGAGAAATGAGAGTTTAAGAAAAATGTATTTCATGTATTAGCTAGACTAGAGATTTTCTATTATTAATAATAACAGTAGCTAATGCCTGCTATGCATGTTACTTGCCGCTTTATATTCATAAAATTTAACTTTCATGGCAATCTTGCAATGTAAATATTATTCATTCATCAAAAATTTATTGAGTACCTACAGGGTGTCAGGTGTCAGGGTGTTAACAACTGATCACAAGATAACAGCTTCCTTACCCTGTTCACAGCTTGTAGATTGTTACAGAAACTGAAAATCCTTCAAAGAGGATAAGCAGTTTGCCTAAATTCACATAGCTAATAACGAACAGAGTGAAGATATGGACTCAAATCTAAAATCCATGCTTTTATCAACTACACTTACTGCCTCAACACAATAAAAATATAAACTCTGTAATGCTGTCACACTACAAAACTATATGAAGTGATATAAAATGTCAAGAAAAATAAAAACCATCACATTATTGTATTTAATAGTTTATGATTAATTTTATTTAGTTTTAATTCAATATTCCACACTAAATGCAGTTACAATACTTAAAAAAAAGATTAAAAATTTGGATATTAACTCAAGAGGAAAATAGCTGTTATCCAAAGTTAACATTATTTGATCTAGTCTGATTGGTTACTTAAGTGTTCCTATCAACAAATCAAAAAATCCTGAAGAAAAAACAACAGATCTTGGAAATCACCAAAAAATTATAACAATGCCATCTATAGGACAAATAGTAGAATGCAGATAAACTAACTGGAACTTGCAAACAATTCTTAACTATCTTCATTATGAACTTATAGAATGAAAATTATTCATCAGTACAACCCTAAAAACAGATCTTATCCTACACATGATAAGACTAGAAACTCAATTTGTAATTCTTATATACTACTATATGCGAGCTTCTATAAATAGTAGTGAACACTTTCACACCCACCAGCACTAGTTGGGTTTTATCGCTTCATAATATACAACCCCTTAAATCATATTCAAGCCAAAAAGTTAGTATCTAATACAAACTTTACACAGAAAGCCAAAACATGTCAAGACTAAACTAAGTTATAAGTAACTTCCAGGGTTTCAGAAAAAATTTCTCCTGAAAATAAAATTTCAAAACAGTATTTATCAGAATACTTAAGTTGTAAAGTAATATAGCCAAATACTGGTTATGTTTCAGGTCACTGAAAAAAGAATGAATGTGAAAGTATGAAAACTGGTTAATTTCTGCAAAGGATCTTAGTAAGTAGCGAAGTAGTAGTTTTTAATAAAAATTTTTTTTAAATTTGAAGATTTAAAAATTTAAAGATTTGAGAAATTTAAAACTTTTTTAAAAAGGTTTTTATTTATTTATTTATTTGACAGAGAGAGACACAGTGAGAGAGGGAACACAAGCAGACACAAGCAGGGGGAGCGGGAAAGGAAGAAGCTGGCTTCCTGCTGAGCAAGGAGCCCCATGAGTGGCTCAATCCCAGGACCCTGGGATCATGACCTGAGCCAAAGGCAGACGCTTAATGACTGAGCCACATAGGTGCCCCATGCCCCAAAGATTTAAGGAATTTAAAGATTACACTAGTTACCAAATGAAGAGAAATCAATAAAGATAATACCCTCACTTTATTCATGCAGGGAAAGAAAAAGAAATGTAAAATTTCTACCTGAGAGAGTAGCATCACTGGCTCACAGAAGCCAGTTTCAATTGGATTAGCAACAACAAATATTTTCTTTAAAATGTATTTTTTCTTTAACTCGGTCTACAGAGATATTACTGGAAAGTACCTAAAAGTACTTCCAGGTGGCGGAATAGGAAGCTGTAGTTCAAATCTACAAATATACTGCCTGACCTATCATCATTTGCACTTTAAAATTCCGCTTATCAAAAGTAAGGTAAGGAAAGGTAAACCCATTCACAAGAGCTTGCTTTTTGACATGTCATATATCCTCCTGGTACATAAAATTATCTAGTCTAGGCATAACAACACTACCAGATAAATCAGGTGATATATGAATCAGACAAAAAAGTTGACCTCAGAGAGGTTCTTACTTGCCTAACTTCATAAAATGAGTAAGTAGGAAAGTCAAATCTAGGACTTTCTGGAATAAAACCTAATATAGGTACAATAATCCCAAATATCACAGTTAAAAAGCCAAACTGATCCCAGAGAAATTAGATAGATGTGTGCTTGATACTTTCTACTGTACATACTAGGTTAAAAGTATAATACACACTAATAACTAAAGGAAAATCTAACCACAGTTTTTTTTTTTTTCGCACACAGGTCTTACGGACTCAAAAATTTTTCTAAGAATATAGTCCTGGGGTACCAGGCTTGCTCAGTCAATAGAGTATGCAACTCTTGATCTCAGGATCCTCAGTTCAAGCTCCACTTTGGGCACGGAGCTTACTTTAAAAAAAAAAAAAAAGAGAGACTATCCTCCTAAACTGGGCAACCTCAAAATGAGATTTAACCTACACTATTAATAGCATGATTTTCCTTATTCAAATATCAAACAGTTATGTTTAGGACAAGAGATAAGAGTACAGAAATTATAATAAAGACCCAATTTTTAAGAAATGGGTCAAAAGTCAAGGTCATTATGTGAAATACAAGGGAATAAGAAATAGGCAGTAAAAGAAACCTGTAATATACTTTTCAAGAACCATACTGAGGATAACACTGTATTTCAACAATAATCATTTATTTCCCTTTTTTAATGAATTATACTTTATCAAAACAATATTCAATACAAAGTTTTAAGGCGTTAATCAATTTTATACTAATCACATTCATTTTGGAAAGCTGGCAATTTCATAAAATAACTTTATAAATAATAGGATTTTACTCCTGAGTAAGCTAGTTCTCCTTTACTTAACTGAAGGCAAACTAAAATCTTTGTTATTGTGTGTGTGGGTAAGCTGGTAAACTGGGAAAAGTCAGTGACAGTGTGGACTTCTCTTTCTAAGTTCTCAAGTCTTAAATCATCACTTTTGATTCTTACTTGGCAAGAATGTAAAGAAAAATAATCCTCAGTGGAATGATTATGTTCATTCCATGGTAAGGAAGAAGGCAGGCATGATATTACAAGATAGTTCCAAGAAAAGAAAGTCCTTTTTACTTTGCTTTGGTATGACCCTTTTAACAGGATAAATGTCATCACACCATTATGCTTCTAATGGCAATTTTGCTACAGTTTTTAAGACTGTTAGATCTCTCACTCCATTTTCAAAATAGTGCTCAAACCAAAAGCAGTACATACTCATGGAACCTTCAGTAATGATTTTTACAGGAGATGAAATTTTACTTTTGAAGGTACACATAAACGCACTTTAGGCCCAGGGGTAAAATGTAATATGGAATGACTTCCTTTTGGTGCGTGTGAAGGGGTAGGGAGGCACTAAAAAATTAGCTAGAGAATTAGAGTTTATTAGTTGGTACTGAGGAAAGAATAAAGTAATGTGAAAGTTCATATATATATGTATATATGAGAGATATAGATATATGAAAGATTTATTTATTTTGGGGGGCAGAGGAAAGAATCCTCAAGCAGACAGGTGCCTAACCAACGGAGCCACCGAGGCACCCCAGTAATCTTAAAACTTCTTAAAGAGGAGATAAAAATGACCCACTATGAAGTGGAATTTATAGGTCCTGAATGACTAAATCAAAATAGCAAGAGCAAAAATTTTACAGCAGTCAGAGCAAAGAAATGGAATGGAGAGCAAAGCAGCTACGGTGACATAGAAGAAGTTGGGGAATACAGATCTCTATTTCTGAGTTTAGGTATGACAAACATTTTCCGAGTTTGATTTAAGCATAACATTAAATATTATAGTTAAACCCTCGTTAAATATTAGGATTTAAATGTTTTCAAAAGCTGCTGAAAACTGTCAATAAAGTATTTTAAGATAAGACAGTAAGCTCAGACAGTCTCTGAAATAAATTATTAGAAACTAACAAAAAGATATGTAACGTCCCTGACACAGGTTAAAGATGCCAGTGAAAGTATGTAAGGTAGCCAAGCTATTGAGATGAAGAGTGCAGTGCTGGAGGTGGTCATGGAAACAAGGAACACTTTTCTTTGCTGGAGGGCAATTACAAAATGAGACAATTTTAATGGCCACTAGCAGCAAAAAAACATAATTCTGCTGTGTCCATTTTTCAGAATATATATGAAAAAGCCTTGTAATTATCATTTAAGAACACTTCTTATTCTGTAGTAACGTATTCCTTATTATCTAAATACCAGACAGCAAATTTCCAAGTTCAACCTACTAAATATAAAGCATCAACTCTAAACTTAGTCAAGTATGAAAAACTGAGTGTCACATATGCCCTAACAATTTGATTATGACTCATTCAAGGTCTGCTTGTATGATTTCACCACATCCGAGTATCATCTGTGTATCAGTATTAATCTTTTTCTTTATAATGGCTACTAACTGAAATGCTTTGATAAAATAGGATGCTTGTAACAAGAGCTTCTCAAGTGATACAACCCTATATGCCCTTCAGTTCTGCTATCATCAATTTATGCCATCCTAGGTTTTGAAAACATTTGTATTTCTGTCACTTGAGAAGCTTTTTCTTTCTTTTCCAAACTCCCCATTTTCACCATGAAATCAGGGGTGGAATGCATAGTAGTTATATTTTTCTTATATCTGTATCCCCTATCCCTCACAGAAAAGCTGCTTGATGTAATAACTAAAAAAATGATGAGAACCTGTACCCTGAAAATGGCAAAGTAATATAAACATCAAATGTACAAAAGAAACTTTACTGAGTTCCAAATACAACAAGCCATCTTCACAAACTTTCCCAATTAGTAGGTTTGAATCCTGGGATTCAAACCCAGGAAACCTGGCCTCAGGGTCCAAGTCATTAACCATAATACTATGCAGACTCCTACCACAATCCATTTTTGGGATTTATAAGATAAACCAGAATAACTGACAAAAGTTTTAGAAAATATCCAAGATAGTTCCGGTTAAGTCTATATTGGGTTTAATGGCTACAGATAGCTGCTTGTGTGGTAATCAAAAAAAATTCTATTCCTTACTATGCAGCCATCAAAAGAAATGAAATCTTGCCATCTGCGACGACGTGGATGGAACTAGAAGGTATTATGCTTAGGGAAATAAGTCAATCGGAGAAAGACAACTATCATATGATCTCTCTGATATGAGGAAATGGAGATGCAATGTAGGGGGTTTCGGGGGTAGGAAAAGAATAAATGAAACAAGATGGGTCGGGAGGGAAACAAACCATGAGAGACTCTTAATCTCACAAAATAAACTGAGGGTTGCCAGGGGGAGGGAGTAGGGAGACGGTGGTAGGGTTATGGACATTGGGGAGGGTATGTGCTATGGTGAGTGCTGTGAAGTGTGTAAACCTGGCGATTCACAGACCTGTACCCCTGGGGCTAATAATACATTATATGTTTATTAAAAAAAAATTATTTAAAAAAATTCTATTCCCATGAACACTGCAATTAACAAGAATCTGTATGGCAGGGTCATGAAAAGGCCTCTTCATCATGCATATGGATTAACTTCCTATTGTTAGAAAAAAGTTGAGGATTCTTTGCTTATGTAAATGAAAATTTACATTCAGATGAAAATATCTTGTTTCTCAATCATGCACATGCCAATAAAGACTTTGCCCACAAAATCAAAAGCATCTTTTTTTTTTTTTTTAAAGATTTATTTGAGAGAGAGTGTGTGCACATGAGTGGAGGGGAGGGGCAGAGGGAGAGAAAGAGAATCTCAAGCAGACTCCCTGCTG
Organism: Meles meles; assembly: GCF_922984935.1. Classification (NCBI taxonomy): domain Eukaryota; kingdom Metazoa; phylum Chordata; class Mammalia; order Carnivora; family Mustelidae; genus Meles; species Meles meles. The sequence continues at coordinate 154,917,764 of NC_060068.1, forward strand.
AGTGTGGAGCCTGAAATAGGGCTCAATCCCCTGAGATCATGACCTGAGCCAAAATCAAGAATCAGTTGCCCAAGAGATGAGCCATCCTGGCACTCCAAAAGCTCCTTTTTTATTGCAATAAATACTGTAAACTTCATCACAAGGTATGTTCAAAGTCATGCTTTTCAATATAGGATGAAAATAAAGTTTACAGTAGCACACGATGAAACAAGAGAAATAGAGATAATACAAGACATAAATATATTAATGTCATACTGTCAACTGACATATGGAAAGACTACTTTTTATTCTGAAGTTATCTTTCCTACTTTACCCTTCTTAAAAAAAAATTTATTTAACAGACAGAGATCACAAGTAGGCAGAGAGGCAGGCAGAGAGAGAAGGGGAAGCAGTCTCCCCGTTGAGCGGAGAGCCTGATGCAGGGCTCAATCCCAGGACCCTAGGATCATGACCCAGGCAGAAGGCAGAGGCTTTGACCCACTGAGCCACCCAGGCACCCCCTACTTTACCTTTTTAAGTGTTAAAATGTCCCCTCTTAGCCGCATAAAAAGCTGCTAATCCAACAGTAAAATTTAACTGGTTGGTAAAATTCACTTAAAAAACAAAACCACTTTTGGTGAAACATTGGTATTTAACTCGCTGGCATTTCCAATACAAAAATGAAGATATGGCTTTATTTTGGCCAAATGCTTGGTTATATTTTTGAAAATCTCAGAGAAAGTTGTCAGTTTCTTCCAAATTAAATCAATTAATTTAGTAAATAACTCTGGAACAGGGGTTATCCTCTAACTTATCAAAAAAACAAATCCTAACATCTGAAGGAACTCGTAATAAAAGAAGAAACCTTCTGGAAGGCAATACTCTACCTTTACTATAGAAACCTCTTATCTGGATAAAGTATACTGAGAAAAGAAATTTCACTAAATTTCTTTTTCATCAGGAAATGGATGGTTTGGGGGAAAAAGAAAGGAAAATTACCATAAATGAAATGACAACAACAATTCATTTGCAACAACTGAGTGCAGTCATTCCACATATATTTTTCCATGGGAAATAATAATGTGGTAAAGAAATGGATACCAGATGCATTTCCTTTAAGTCTTTGCTCTACTAATGATAATAAATGATGAAATATGATTTCACTGACTTATAAGCTAACAGCCAGATCCTTAGGGAATTTGATAACTGCGCAAAGAATTTCTGGTGTTCAATTAGCATCAATTCCACAAAAGATGAAGGCAGCTCTGGAGCTCCTCAGGCATGTGTTAACCACATACTACTCTGTGATAAGATTTATATTGTCTTTATATGTCAAAACAAAGGTCAGAAAACACTTAAATGAGAGTGATGAACAGGAGTTGGCTATATTTTAAGAATCCTCTTTTGATTTCACTGAAGAAAGGTTAAAGAAAGTTACTAAGCTAATAACTATTTCAAATAAGTAAACCTTTACACATTCTTAATATTAAATTGTAATCCTGCAAATACTGAAAGTTTTACTTCTTTCTTACCAGTATGGATGCCTTTTATTTCTTTTTGTTGTCTGACGGCTAGGACTTCCAGTACTATGTTGAATGAAAGTAGTGAGACTAGACATCCTTGTCTTATTCCTGACTTTAGAGGAAAAACTTTCACTATTTGAAGATGACATGATACTATCTATAGAAAACCTTAAGAACTACACACACACACACACACACACTCTCTCTCTCTCTCTCTACTATAACTAATAAATGAAATCAGTAAGGTTGCAGGATAAAATCAATATACAGAAATCCATTGCATTTCTATACACTAATAATGAAGCATCAGAAAAAGAAATTAAGGAAACAATCCCAAAAATAATAATATACCTAGAAATAAACTTAACCAAAGAGGTGAAAGACCTGTACTCTGAAAACTATTAAAAAGAAAGAAAGACAGACAGACAAACTAAAGATGACACAAAGAAATGGAAAGACATTTTATGCTCATGGATTGGAAGAACTATTACTGGAAATATTATTAAAATGTCTATCCTGGGAATGCCTGGATGGCTCAGATGGTTAAGCATCTGCCTTTGGCTCAGCTCAGGATCCCAAGGCCCTGTGAAGTCCACACCCGGCTCCTTGCTCTGCGGGAGCCTGCTTCTGCCTCTGCCTGCCACTCCAACTGCTTGTGAGAACCTACCCTCTCCCTCTCTGACAAATAAATAAATAAAATCCTAAGAGGGGAAAAAAAAGTCTATACTACCCCAAACAATCTACAGATATAATGCAAACCCTGCCAAAATAACAACAGCATTTTTCACAGGGCTAGAACAAATAATCTTAAAATCTGTATGAAACCACAAAAGAATCCAAATAGACAAAGGAATCTTGGAAAAGAAAAACAAAATTGAAGGTATCACAATTCCAGATTTCAAGTTATATTACAAAGTTGCAGTAACCCAAAGAGTACGGTACTAGCACAAACACAGACACATAGATCAATGTAACAGAATAGAAAGCCTGGAAATAAACCCATCATTATATGGTCAATTAATTCTCAACAAAGGAGGCAAGAATATGCAATGGGAAAAAGACCCTCTCTTCAATAAATGGGTGTTGGGAAAGCTGGGAGGCTACATGCAAAAGAATGAAACTGGACTACTTTTTATACCACACACACAAAAAACCCTCAAAATGAATTAAGGGCCTAAAGGTGAGACCTAAAAACAAAAACCACAGAAGAGAGCACACACGGTAATTTCTCTCACATTGGTCATAGCAACATCTTTCTTCATATGTCTCCTAAGGCAAGTGAAACAAACATAAAAATAAACTACTGAAACTACACAAAGTAACAAAGCTTCTATACAGCAAAGGAAACAACTAACGAAACTATAAGATGACTTACCTACCGGGAGAAGGTATTTGCAAAAGACATACCCAATAAAGGGTTAGTATCCAAAATACATAAAGAACTTATACAACTTGGGGTACGAGAGTGGCTCAGTCAGTTGAACTTCTGATTCTTGGTTTCAGCTCAGGTCACGATCTCAGGGTCATGGGATCAAGCCCCTTGTCTGGCACCCTGCTCAACGGGGAGTCAGCTGGAGATCTTCTCCCTCTTCTTCTCCCTCTGCCTTCCCTGTGTGCGCTCTCCCTCTCAAATAAATAAAATTCAAAAAAACTCAAAAAAAAATTCTACAACTTAACACCTAACAACCAAATAATCCAATTAAAAATGAGCAAAGGCATGAACAGACACTTCTTCAAAGACATACAGATAGAAGGCTGACATGTGAAAATATGGTTAACTTTACTCATCATCAGGGAAATACAAATCAAAACCACAATGAGATATCACCTCATACCTGTTAGAATGGCTGAACTCAAGGAACTACGGTGTTGATGAAGATGAGGAGAAAAAGAACCCTCACGCACTACTGGTAGGGATGCAAACTGGTAAAGATATTATGGAAAACAATGAAGATTCTTCAAAAAAATTAAAAATAGAACTACCCTACGATCTAGGAATTGCACCACTGGGCATTATCCAAAGAATATAAAAACACTAATTCGAAGGGATATATGCACCCTTATGTTTACTACAGCATTATTTACAATATCCAAATTATGGAAGCAACTCAAGTGTTACCAGTAGATAAATGCATAAAGAAGATGTGGAATATATACACTATGGAATATTATTCAGCCATAAAAAAGAATGAAATCTTGCCATTTGCAACAATATGGATGGATCTAGACAGCATAATGTCTATAATGCTAAGTGAAATAAGCCAGTCATAAAGACAGATACCATGACTTCAATCATATGTGGATTTTAAGCAACAAAACAAAGGAAAAAAAAAAAGAGAAATCAAAAACCAGACTTTCTGGGGCGCCTGGGTGGCTCAGTGGATTAAGCCGCTGCCTTTGGCTCAGGTCATGATCTCAGGGTCCTGGGATCGAGCCCCACATTGGGCTCTCTGCTCCACAGGGAGCCTGCTTCCTCCTCTCTCTCTGCCTGCCTTTCTGCCTACTTGTGATCTCTCTCTGTCAAATAAATAAATAAAAATCTAAAAAAAACACAAAAACCAGACTTTCTAAAAAATTTTTTAACTTAAACTCAATTTAGCTAATATGTAAGTTTTGGGGTAGAATTTAGCAATTCATCAGTTGCATATAACAACCAGTGCCCTCCTTTATGCCTATCACCCAATTATTCCATCCCCCCATGCACCTATCCACCAGCAACACTCAGTTTGTTCCTATAGTTAAGAGTCTTTTGCAGTGCCTGGATGGCTCAGTTGTCCAGTGTCTACCTTTGGCTCAGGTCATGATCCAGGGTCCTGGAACTAAGCCCCGAGTTAGGCTTCCTACTTAGCAGAAAACCTGCTTCTCCCCCTGCTTGTGTTCCCTCTCTTGCTGTCTCGTCAAATAAATAAATGAAATCTTTTTAAAAAAAAAAAAAAGTCTTTTATGCTGTGTCTACCTCTCTGTTTTTATCTTATTTTTTCCTCCCTTCCTCTATGTTCATGTGTTTTATTTCTTAAATTCCACATAAGTGAAATTATATAGCATTTGTCTTTCTGAGTGACTCACTTGCTTAGCAATAACACGTTCCAACCCCAATTAATGTCACTGCAAACGTAAGAGTTCATTCTTTTTGATGGCTGAGTAATATTCCATTGTATATATACACATCTTCTTTAGCCATTTATCTATAGATGGATATCTGGCCTCTTTCCACATTTTGGCTATTGTGGACATTGCTACTATAAACATTGTGGTGCACATACCCCTTTGAATTACTATTTTTGTATCCTTTGGATAAATACCAAGTAGTGCAATTGCTCCATTGTAGGGTAGTTCTATTTTTAACATTTTGAGGAACCTCCATACTGCAAAAACCAGACTCTTGACCATAGAGAACAAACTGATGGTTACCAGAGGGCAGATGGGTAGGGGGATGGGTGAAATAAGTGAACGGCATTAAGACTACACCTATCTTGATGAGCACTGAGTAATACATACAAGTGCTGAATCACTACATTGTACACCTAAAAATATAACACTGTATGCTAACCACACTAGAATTAAAAATTAAATTTAAAAAGAAAGAAAAAAATAAATAAAATGGAATCCTCTCCCTTTGATTCTACAGTTAGGATATAACTTCAGTGTTTTCTTCATACGGGTACTGTTTTTGAGAAAACTCCCATCAAGAATTATTGGAGCAAAAAAACTATACTGAACCTGTCTGTACTGACCTCAGAACTTCATCTAATAACAGCTTTTAGACTATGATTTACCAAATTTGATAAAAAGAAGTATGTAGGAAGGGTCTGTATAGGAATCAAATCAATTTGAGGAATTTGGCTGATTTTGTCTAATAGATTTCATCCTAAGATTAAATATTCAAAATGAAGCTATTATTTGTAGTTCTATCCAAAATTTTATTAGAAACTAATCTTGAGCCATACCTTAGAAATATAAATATATATAAGTTTAATTAATCTATATGGATTTTAAGATTTTATTTATTCATTTGAAAGAAACAGAGATAGCGACAGAGACAATTAGAAAGAGCAGGAATGCGGATGAGAGGGAGAAGCAGGCTCCCCACTGAGTAGGCTTAATCCCAGGACCCTGGGATCATGACCTGAACTGAAGGCAGAAGGCAAATGCTTAACTGACTGAGTCACCCACACACCCCTCTATGTAGATTTCAAGGGTGTTTAAGATAAACAAAACTTTTTGAATATTTGTTTACAAGTACATTAGAATTTATACCCCTGATAAATGTCAGAATAAATAAATAAGGAAATGGTTACATATACAAGTATTTGATAGACTACACTCTGAAAAACACTACCTAATGTTATTTTAAAGGTAATTAATATAAATTTTAAAAACTAAAATAGAAACTTTCTGAGGAAACTCCTTTTTAAAAATCTCAAAAGATTTTTGAGTTTAAAATACTATTTAAAAGTAGCTATCATTAGGGGCACCTGGGTGGCTCAGTAGTTAAGCGTCTGCCTTTGGCTCAGGTCATGAACCCAGGGTCCTGGGATCTCGTACTGCATGGGGCTCCCTGCTCAGTGGGAAGCCTATTTCTCCCTCTCACACTCCCCGTTTGTGCTCCCACTCTTGTTGTCTCTCTCTGTCAAATAAATAAATAAAATCTCTTTTAAAAAAGGGGCTATCAGGGGCGCCTGGGTGGCTCAGTGGATTAAGCCGCTGCCTTCGGCTCGGGTCATGATCTCAGGGTCCTGGGATCGAGCCCCGCATCGGGCTCTCTGCTCTGCAGGGAGCCTGCTTCCTCCTCTCTCTCTGCCTGCCTCTCTGCCTACTTGTGATCTCTCTCTCTGTCAAATAAATAAAATCTTTTAAAAAAAAGGGGGCTATCATTAAAATTAAAATAGCAAAACAAAAATCTCAAAACTACGTAAGTTGTCCAAAAGGCAGCACTCTATAACCAAGCAAATCACTAAACTTTCCTCAAATTCAATTTATATTTACTACACAATTTTGAAGGTAATACATAAATATGGGTTGTATGAGAAATAGTCAATACAAAAGCAGTAAGCCACTTCCTGGCATTAATAATTTTTCCTACACTTTAATAAGCAGAATTATGGCAATGGCCAATACCCATACGTTTTAAGACTAATAACACTATTTCTTGAGGAGAACTACAAAATGTGGCAGACATTTAATGCTCACCAAGTATCACGTGCTCTCCACATATCCCAGACCCTTACCAACAAGGGCAGAGCCCACGTATCTGGTTCTGGCTAATACACCATGAGTAGAAATGACAGCCAAAATATTGAAGAGCCAATGGGAGAACCCTCCAGCTCTTTCTTTCCCTGCGGTTGTCACTGCAGGGTCTAATGTTCCAGATGTGCCATTACACATTGGCAGGAACTCCCATCAGTCTGGCTTCTTGAGCTACTGGGTGAAGCAGGTCTCCTCCTGCTGATAAATTGTGTTGGCTAAGTAATATGAGCAAAAATAAACTTTGGTTGTGGACTGTAGTATAAACCTATTCTATTCTGACTATAACAAGGTTTGTTAATAATAGATCATAATAATCTGGTGCACTTATTTAGTAGGCCTGGCTTCAAAGAACCCCAGATAAGCCAGTTGCTTTAATGTTGTAACTATTTCCCATAATCAATGGATCAAAAACAAACATATAACATATACCATCTTTTCCAACTTCTAATATGCAACCATACTAAAAAGTACATTAAGAACATTAGACACTTATAAAACTCACATTTGTTTTATACCTTATGTTTGTTTTATCCCTTTCTCTCTTTACATATACTCATTTTTTGTGTGCTAAACCACTTGAATTAATTAATTACATTTTAACATACAACCTAAGAAAAAGGACATTCTCCTCCACAATAATAAAGTGTCACACTTAAATTTAACTTGGATAGAATTATCTAATATACAGGCCAGGGGCGCCTGGGTGGCTCAGTGGATTAAGCCGCTGCCTTCAGCTCAGGTCATGATCTCAGGGTCCTGGGATCGAGCCCCGCATCGGGCTCTCTGCTCCGCAGGGAGCCTGCTTCCTCCTCTCTCTCTGCCTGCCTCTCTGCCTACTTGTGATCTCTCTCTCTGTCAAATGAATAAATAAAATCTTAAAAAATAAATAAATAAATAAATAAAATAATATACAGGCCATATGCAATTATCCCAATAATATCCTCAAAAGGGGCAATACAGGATCACTCAATCAACTGATCAAGGATCACACTGTATTTGATTATCGTAGCTCTTTTAGAATAGTTCCCCAACCTATGTTTTCCTTTTCATTTTATTTTTTATTTTTAAATTTTATTTAAAGAGAGAAAGAGAGTGCATATGCAAGCAGGGACAGGCAGAGAGAGAATCTCAAGCAGGCTCCATACCCAGCATGCATGGAACTGGACACCAAGCTCACAACCCTGAGATCGTGAATGGAGACAAAATCAAGAGTTGGACCGCTTAACTGACTGAGTCAACCAGGTGCCCCTCATATGTATATTTTTAATCTTTCAGGGCACTGGTGTTTTGAAGAGTTACTGCCAATTGTTTTGCAAAGTATTCCTCAATTTTAATTGTTTTGATTTTTTTCCCCTCATGATTAGATTCTGATTAAAAGAAATTGTGTTTTTAATAATTAAAAAAATAACAGAAAGTAAACCACAACAAATATTGGGTAGTGGGGACATCATTAGAAGTCTTGTGAGTAAGACATACTCTTCAGAGCAAACATTTAACCACTCTTAGAACCTGCAAGCTGAGAACTCTCAGTCCTGACCTCTCCTTAAACCTGAGGCTTATACCCTCAACTGACTGCTGGACATCTTCAACTGGCTTTCCTACAGACAATTCAAATTGAAGATATTCAAAACTCACCTCAGCCATAAAACTCAATTTTCTAAATTAAGTAACAGCACTTCAACCAATCTGTGAAGCCTAGTCAAAACACTTCCCTCTACCTTATCCCATATGAAATAAGATACCAAAAAGATCCACGAATTTAATCTGTACTTCTTAGAACCATTTTCTTCTATCCTACTACACTGCCTTTGTTCTAGTATTTTAGGATTTTTTGTTTGTTTGCTTCCCAGACTCTTGGAATAACCTAACTGGATCCCATCTTCCAGTCTTAGAATGTTTAGATGCAGCCTTCTCACTGTACCAGACTAATATTTAAAACACAATTTAATCAAATAGCTCACCTCTTAAAATCTTTCAGTGGCTTCCCTCTCAGGAACAGAATTAAGTTCAAACTCAACATAGCCTACAAGGCTTTATAAAACTGATTGGCCACTTATATCTCCAGTTACTTCTTCATACTCTTGGTATTTTTATCGTTACACTGGTTTCCTAACTGTAGTCACTGTATATCGTTTTTATAATTTTTGCCAATTTTCCTCTGGAGTAGAAGATTTCATGGGGGTAGAGGAACAATAACATTTAAAGTTCATTAACTTTTTCCTATGTAAATTTCACAAAAATAGTTTGATCAGGAAATATTTGCTTTGCCTCTATACTAGGGTGTTGCATAAAGTACTATAAGAGATACAAGAAAGTCAGGCATGTACCCTGTTCTAGAAAGTTTCCAGTATAGAATATAGGTTTTTCTAAAAAAGATACACATATAATTACAGGTAAATAGAAAAGCACAAAGGTCATAAACAAGATCCAAGTAAGTTCAAAGAAAGGAGATATTATTTGACTAGAAAAGGCTAGAAGGAAATCAGGGAAGATTTCCTAGAGGAGGTGGCAGCTGGTGCCTTGAAGATTTTGAAAGGTTTGGCTATGAGTGTGAACAAAATAATCATAGCTACTGCCAACTTATTTTCTGTAAGGCAACTATTCTAAATTAGTTTTCTGCCCCTACACACATAAGGAATATGACACATTCCTACAGTAGTAAAGGCACATTAAAACTGATTCTTGTGCCTGGCTGGCTCAGTCAGAAGAGCATATGGCTCTTATCTCGGGGTTGTAAGTTTGAGCCCTGCATTAGGTGTAGAGAGTACTTAAAATGAAATCTTAAGAAAATAACTGATTCTCAAAGGGAGAGCAGTAATAAGTGGATGGGATCTCATGAATATTCTCTAGGAAAAAGCTCTCATGGTGCTTTGGCCTCCAAGCTACTTCCTCTAAATGGGGGAATCTCTACTCTTAAGAGGGCGCCTGACCAAATTCTAGCAAGTTTCTCCAGATTCCTATAGTCTTCATACAGTGCTAGTCTAGATATAAATCAAAATAACAAAATCTTTTTTCCTCCTCGTTCAGCGAAGAACTTCTCAAAGGGAAGATGAATGACAACAAAAGAATAAACAAACCAAGAATTTACAGGTATTAAAAGAGCAGACATGTTTATTCATTATAGAATTCCTATCCTAAAACACAACTCACCATACAAGTTCGTCCCATAAATCCATTTTAAATAATGGCTATAATATAACATCTTCCCTCCTGGAAGACTTGAGTCAGTGTACAACTTAAATAATAATTTTTTTTTTTTTAAAGAGTACCCATTGTCCACGGCAATGGAAGTTTAAACTTTTTTTTTTTAAAGATTTATTTATTTGACAGAGAGAGACCACGAGCAAGCAGAGAGGCAAGCAGAGAGGCAGGCAGAGAGAGAGGAGGAAGCAGACTCCCCACTGAGCAGAGAGCCCGATGTGGGGCTTGATCCCAGGACCCTGAGAGCACGACCTGAGCTGAAGGCAGAGGCTCAACCCACTGAGCCACCCAGGTGCCCCAACTTAAATAATAATTTTTCAGGGCTAGCCAAAGTACTATAAAACACAGCAGTAATAGCTCCTGTATCCCTTTTCTTTTAAAAAAGTTAAAATAAAAGTTATTTCTTTACAGAGTGAAGAGCACAAAGTGCAAATTATTGGAGTACACTGTCTACAGTTGGAAATTTATAAACACAAAACTCCTTCTGTGAGCATATTTAAGATAACAGCACTAATACTATCATATGCTCAGAAGACATTGTTTAGCATGGAAATGGAACGGGCTGAAGCTGACAAAAGGAGACCAGTTTCATAAGGTACTGTAATAATCTGAGCCTAAAGTATTGAGGATATGAACTATGGTAAAAGCGTAAGAACAACAAAGGTATACATGGGAAAGATGTTTTGTAGGTTAGGTCTTATCACTGAAGTGAAAAAAATAAAAACAAAACAGGAGAAAAGAGAAACAGTCAAAACATTTGAGACTAGGGTACCCATGAAGATAGAATGGCTTATTGCCCCATTAACTACTAGTCTTTCTGGGTAGAGATTCAAGAGGCAGGCTTTCTATTAAGCACAACTGAGTTGTCTAGGGGAAGAAATAAAGGTAAATGATGGGGGAACCAACTATGTGCTAGAAGAACAAAGAAAGCATTATTTCTTTCTCAACCTTTGAAAGTCTTGGTTCTACTTTTTCATTTATTCCTTTAAAATATCACGCTCCAGGCCTCACTTACACATACACACAAGCATGTACACACATATTTTTATTGCCAAACTGGGATCATACTAATCATACTATTCTAAATTGCTTTTTTTCCTTAATGATATATTGTTTGTTAACAATTTACCCAGTAAACAAAGCCCTTTCTTTTTAAAAATAGATTTATGGTATGCATCATTAACTATTTAACCATCATTCATAACCGCTTAGGTGGCTGGGGTTTTTGTTCTTGGTTGTTTGTTTTACTCTTGGCTACTACCAATAACACTGCAAATATACATCCTAAAAAATGAATCTCTATTCCCTCCAAGATTTCTATTGGCTAGATTCCTTGAAGTGGGGTTAATGGGGAATAGGCATGAGCATTTTAAATCCTGATTGACACAGTAGTGCAAAATTACTCTTCAAAAAGGTTTGTAGCAAGTCCTCTCATGCATTTACAAGCCATCAATTGTTGGAATGAAAAAGACCCAAATCCTTCCCATTTGTTTCCCTAATAACATCAAACCCTAATCCTCTTCACTCATGTCCAATGTGAAGTTTCAATCTAAACACTACGGCATGAAATTAACCTATTTTTAAAAGAGCTAACTGGCATTCCTCTAGAGTAGACCAACAAATTCTCAATTTGGTGGTACTCACTCATCAAATGACAGCATTTTTGTATTCGTAATACCTGAGAGACCTAACTGGCAGTAGTGAGTGGGACACTCAGAAGTGAAAGGGACACTTGACCATATTCCAGCACAATGAATGTTTTGCCCAAAATGCCAAGAGCACTCACCCACCTCTGGTTGGGAAACTGAACAATTGGGGTATGCTGCTCAGTTTTGCCTGTAAAAGTCTGGAAAGATGGTCAACAAGGCTGACGTAGGAACATGGTAACAATTTCAAGATGGGATACACATAAAGTAATAGTTCTGTGAAGTATTTAGAATATTACAAATTTATTTTCCTTAAACTCCTTTCTTGGGAAAAACTTCAGGTTTCTTAAGAGCCTGGCTGATTACTTCTGAAATTTGGTACTAAAACTGTTTAATATTGTGGCTTACTGGTATACATTGTTTCTTTTTTGCTCTCTGAGATTAAATACACAGGCCTGGCAACTGCTGTGCTATTTCGGATGCAACCTTGGACACCGAAAAGAGGAAACTAGAAATAGAATTTACAGATTATTTATTAGAAGATGTCTGAAGTTCCTCAGTTATTTCTAAAGTAGTATCTTTAATACCATTTTATTTCTTAAAATCATAATTTCTTTCTGGTTGTAATTCCATGTTCCCTACACAGTACCTGGACAATAACTAACTATACAATATACAAGGTCAGATCAATAAATTCTGAATACAAGTTTGGCTTAAAACTAGGAAATTTTAAAAACAAATCTCAAGGAAGATTGGTTTCTGACTTAAGAATCTTCTACAGGACATGATCTGAAAAGGGCCAAAAACATGAAAACGAATAAAGCCTAAACATCCATAATATATAAAATATGGTTTGTTCTCCCCATAGTCAGAGAGCTATCATATGTAAAGTTAACTCAGACATACTGGATTTTTTTTCATTGAAAAGACAGTTTGCAAAATTAAAGAACTTCTAAGCAAATACAGCATTCTGTGATCTCATCTCTTTACAATCAAATAAGGACTTTTATTGTCTTTCAGCATGTACACATCCTACATACTGGCAGTTGGAGGGTGTATAATAATTTTGTATACTATTACCATTATATTAAATATAATCTTTCTTTGTGTTAACCATACTGCCTTTCAAAAGGTTGCATAATGCCCAGAATTGAATGAATATATGGGTTTTTCTGTGCCATGTCAGCACTGGATATTAGCTCTAAAGCATGTCTTTTTGGGGAAGGTAGGTATCTATCTGGCCACATGAAAAATGTCTCATCAAACTTTAAGATTTTCCCACTGTTCATTTATAATTCGCACTTTCAATTGTGTGAATTATTCTTTGCTAATCTTTCTACTGAAATCTTGATTTTCATATGATTTGTCAAGTATTTATTTTAGTTTTTACCTTTCAGGCCTTTCTTCAGAGGCATTTTTGAGAAGTCTAAGGCTTTTTTCCTTTTTATTCTAAAGGTAATATATGCACATTACAAATATTTTTAGGATACAGATAAAAGCAGAAAAATGTCTATAATCCTGTCACTCTAATGCAACTACAGTATGTTTTTAGCATATTTTCTTCTGGTCTTTTTTGAGCAAATGCATCTTAGTTCTAGTCCTATTGCTCCCACAATATTTCGTTTTTTACTTAAGTAAGGTGGGATAATGGATATGAGAAAACACTTCTTAAAGTTTTAACTTTCACTTGGGAGTCTTACGAAAAACTATAAATATTACTCTAATTACTGCTGGGTACATAATTTTATTTTTCTTATCACTTACATGAATCTTCCATAAAGAACACGTATTACACTCTTGCAGGGGTGTTGAGAGGGTTAAATGAGAAAAAGTATGCAAGACTCACCTAACACAAAGTATCTAGCAGTTATGAGACCAAGAACAGAATAAAGTTTTTTTTGTTGTTTTTTGTTTTTTTTCTTTTTGACTAAAGACATGACGACAACTAAAATCTATCTAGGCAAATAGCATACTAAGTAAGTATCCTAGAATGTTGCTACTCTAAAGCTTGGAAAACAGACCAGGAGTATCATACAACCCGGGAGTTTATTAGAAATGCAGACTCTCAGGTGAGCCTGGGTGGCTCGGTGGGTTAAAGCCTCTGCCTTCGGCTCAGGTCAGGATCTCAGGGTCCTGGGATCGAGCCCCGCATTGGGTTCTCTGCTCAGCAGGGACCCTGCTTCCTCCCTCTCTCTCTGCCTGCCTCTCTGACTACTTGTGGGCTCTGTCAAGTAAATAAATAAAATCTTAAAAAAAAAAAATGCAGACTCTCAGACCCTATTCTAGATATCGTGAATCACAATCTGCATTTAAAAAGATGCTCAGTGAACACCTCACAGCAGTGCTTCTTAAACTTGACTACATACTGGAATCACCTGGAAAACTACTTATGCTTTGCCTGCCATCCATGGAAATAGTGAACTCAGTGTCAAGAGTAAGAGCTAGGAATCAAGATTTTAACAGTCATCCTCCAGATGATTTTAATATGTAGCAAGTTTTTAAGCTGCTGTTTCAGAATGCAGACACCTAAAGTGACAAAATAAAATACGTGAAATCCACATCTTACCTGTCCCTACCTGTGCAAAGAAATATACCACAGCATTTTTTTTTTAAGATTTTACTTATTCATTTGACAGAGAGAGATCACAAGCAGGCAGAGAGTCAGGCAGAGAGAGAGAGAGGAGGAAGCAGGCTCCCCGCTGAGCAGAGAGCCCGATGCGGGGCTCGATCCCAGGACCCTGAGATCATGACCTGAGCCTAAGGCAGAGGCTTTAACCCACTGAGCCACCCAGGTGCCCCGACCACAACATTTTTAGCACTACTTTGAAACTCATTCATATTTCTTGTGGATCAATTTTCCCACACCACCATTGTGCTTAAGGAGCTATCATTTCCTCAGAGAACATGAAGGTTAAACTTCTAGAAAATATTCAAAATCTAGTACTTTTGAAATTTGTGCCCTTTTCTTCAACAAACAAAGAAATCATTAAGTATTAATTATACTTCCTACTGAAGACTTAATGAGAACACTGACATTTTGACAAAATAAAAGCTCAGATGCAACAAAAAGTCAATTGTTTTATTTGACTGATGTAGGTGGCTACTTTTAAGGAAAATTATTAGGCAGAGAAAAGAGTCCATAGATTGTAATCAAATTTTCAGCTCATTTCCTTCTGAAAATCACCAATTGTAAGCTATCAACAAGTAAAACAAAATCTGTTCAGGTAACATTTTTTTTTTAAGAAAGGAGAAAACCAGGTCTGAGATTATATTAAAAGAAAGACTAACTCGGAGGGCTTTAGCTTCAGCTTCTAAGATCATCTTTTTTTTTTTTTTTTAAGATTTTATTTATTTTTCTGAGCGAGAGAGCACAACTGGGGGAAGGAGCAGAGGGAGAGGGACAGGTCGACTAAGCACTGAACGCAGAGTCCAACCCAGGGCTGGATCTGACGACCCTGAAATCACAACTTGAGCTGAAATCAAGAGCTGGACACTTAACAGACTGAACCCCCTAAGATCATTTTAAGACCACTGATGAATCCATATCACCATGTAGTGTGTACTGGGCATCCTTTTGTGCTGTGAGCCAGAGCGGAGACCTTAAAGTCTTAAGCCCTGAATCACTTTACTAGTATAGACAGATTTCCCACTGAAGCAGAACCTGGAGAAGAATGGAGCAGCATCAGGTAGAACTCATTTTGCCAAAGAAATCATTTACTGGATAACTTGTTATTGGAGAAGGAATCACAGCAAACAGTACACCGAAGACTGCAGAACACCAGGACTAATTATTTTCATTGATTTACTCAAAGTGCACAGGAAGAAATAATTTTTTTAAAAAGCCACTGCATTAGTAGTTTGACAGAAAAAACAGTCATTCTTAAAGAAAAGACTAATAAAAGCAACACAATGATTTTAACAAGATGAAGGAGTATGTAAGCAGATCACACTCTTATTCAAATTAATCTTACAACAAAGAGTCCCAAAATATATTATTAGCATCATGGTCACTATTCAAAATTGTTTTGGGAGGTCTAAAAATTCGCAATTTCTTTATACTTTTTATATATATTATTCATTACATATTATATATTATGATATTAAGTATATTTTTAATTTGGAGAGACAGGTTGAAAGTAGGATTTATTTGGGTGCCTGGGTGGTTCAGTGGGTTAAGCCGCTGCCTTCAGCTTAGGTCATGATGTCAGGGTCCTAGGATCGAGTCCCGCATTGGGCTCTCTGCTCGGCAGGGAGCCTGCTTCCCTCTCTCTCTCTCTGCCTGCCTCTCTGCCTACTTGTGATCTCTCTCTGTCAGGTAAAGAAATAAAATCTTAAAAAAAAAAAAAAGTAGGATTTATTTAAGGTTTGGTCTGTTTCACTGACTTATTTATCATAATAGATAGTATAGTGATGTTTTAGCTACTATATATTTATATTTATATTTATGTATTTTAACATATGGTAAGGCATGTCTGTTTTTCCCTCCTCATTAACTCTTATTTTTCATAAATTTCTTATTTGTTTTCTGAATAAATTACAGAAACATTAGTTCAAGTTTCAAAATTGAAATTTTGATTAACATATACTAAACCAATAAATACTTTAGGAATGGACTATTTTCTCTATTTGCTGTTCTAAAAGTTTTGAAGTTTTCTTTATATGTCATATTCATTCTTCATTAAGACTGATTCAGGAGACAAAAGTGGGTGGCTCAGTTGGTTAAATGTCTGCCTTGGGCTTAGGTCATGATCCCAGAGTGCTGGAAATGAGCCCCATGTCAGGCTCCCTGCTCAGTGGAGAGTCTGCTTCTCCTTCTCCCTCTACCTTTCCCCCCTCTCATGCTTGCTCTCTCTCAAATAAATAAAACAAAAAACAAGGGCGCCTGGGTGGCTCAGTGGGTTAAGCCGCTGCCTTCAGCTCAGGTCATGATCTCAGGGTCCTGGGATCGAGTCCCGCATCGGGCTCTCTGCTCAGCGGAGAGCCTGCTTCCCTTCCTCTCTCTCTGCCTGCCTCTCTTGTGATTTCTCTCTGTCAAATACATAAATAAAATTTAAAAAAAAAAACAAAAAACAAAACAAAACAAAAAACAATTGACTCAGGAAAGGGGCGCCTCTGGGTTAAACGTTTGGGCTCAGTGGGTTAAAACATATGACTCTTGATTTCAGCTGTCCTGATCTCAGGGCCATGAGATATGAGCCTCGCAATGGGTTCCATGCAGCATGGAGCCTGTTTGAGATTCTCTCTCTCTCTCTCCCTCTGCCACCACCACGGGGCAGGGCAGGGGCAGAGGGGAGGAGACAGATTCAGGACAGAGAAAAGCACAGGGGAACTGCCCTTTATTAACATAAAAAACAAAATTTAAGGAAGTCATTCCATATTCAGTCCAATCCTGACCTTACAAGCAAATTGTCAGTTTTTCAGTTCAATCTCCCACTATTAAGTGCTCAATTTTCAAACAGTATCCTCCATTAGTGGATCTCCCTCAAACAGGAAAAGAATTCCATATCAGAACCAACATACAAGTAAGAAATACGTAGCAAGAGGTGACCTTATCCCATAAAGACACACTTTGTAGTAAAACTGTCTCTTCACAGTTATTCAAATTTAGACTTTGAATACCTTTTCCAACTAAGTCCTGAGAAAGTACATACTTCTATTCTTGTCTAATCATTTTTACACAACTTAACCCTTTAAGTAGTAAACGTAAAAAAACAAAAACAAAAACAACAAAACCCCACAAAACTCAACTTGTATCCTGCTCTTACTTTTGCTGAACTTTTTTACTTTTGCAATACTCAAATCCTTATTCAAATTCCAGTGTGTGATAATTACAGCCCTCACTGATAACCTGACTAAAGGAAGACTGTAGCCTTAAGAGACAAGAGTTTAGAGGGCACCCAACTATGCTGCACCCAGATTCCCAGCCCATAAGAATAGTGAGATAATAAATGTTTACTGTTCTAAGCTGCTGCATTTTTGAGGTAAGCGGTTATATAACAAAGATAACACAGTATTTGAAAAGATTCTTAAGAATCATTTAATTTACAGTATACTAATAGTTTAACAAATTCCTTTTGCAGAAACTAACATATGTACTATCCTATGTATAAGCACATCTATTCCTATCACCTCTACTGTACCTCATGAGCAATCCTATACAGTATGTGGTATATATGTAAGAGCACATACGATTCTGACTTATACTCTGTATTTAAGGATCCTAGAATTTTGTTTTGAAAGTTAATTTTTTTTAGTCATTTCTACACCCAATGTGAGGCTCAAACTTTTGACCCCAAGATCAAGAGTCATATGCTCTTTCAACTGAGCCAGGCAGGTGCCCTAGGATCCTAGAATTTAATCTAATATGCTTCTTTCTATACTCAAATTCTTAAATAACAGGTTCATTCTTAGACATTTGGCTTATCTATGATCACATCTTTTATTAAGCTTTTTCTTCCTTTCTTAAAAATTTTTTCCCCAAAGGATAAGGATGTCAGAGAACTCCACAGAAAACCCTACTAGCAAACATGCGATGCTACAGGATCTCCTCAATTATTTTTTAAATTTTATTCATTTATTTATTTGACAGAGAGAGAGAGAGAGTGTCCAAGTAGGGGGAGTGGAAGAGGGGGAAGCAGCCTCCTACTGAGCAAGGAGCCGGACCTGGGGTGCGATCTCAGGACCTGGGATGGGATCATGACCTGAGCCAAAGGCAGATGCTTAATGACCAAGCCACCTAGGCATCCTGGATCGCCTCAATTATTAATATTTCTGAAAGACAGTAGCCTAGAGGAATGATCTTTCATAATCTAAGGAGTATCCTAAAATCACGAAGCAAATGACTGTAAATCAGAGGACAAGACTGAAATAAAATGCCTCGACACTCACCTAAAAGTCTATTTTTAGCTTGTTTGTATGAATTCATTCAGTCCAACATTTAGTGAGCACTTAAAGTGCCAAAACCTGGATTTAATGTTGGATTTGAGATGAGTAAGACACAGTCCACCACCACCCCCTCTCCTGACCTACCAAGGATTCCCAGACTAGGGAAAGAAGATAATTACAATATGATATAGTAGGCACTACAATAAACTTTAAAGGAAAAAAAGTGGGAGGGTAGGGAAGAGAACAACCCCTGTCTAAAAGAGACAAGAAGGCATCACAGAAAAGATGAAGTTATGCTGGAACTTGAAAAATGAACAGTAACTTGCCAGGTACCATGCCAGAGATAGTAAAAATGGTAGTCCAAGGAAAAAGAGTAAGTCATGCAATGCAAATGAGATTAGTATGGATTCTCCAAGAGGTTCACGGCTAAGGCTAATGAATCAGTCTCTCCAACCTCATTTGTTCATTTTAAAAAACTAAGCATATACCATATGCCTGGTATTTTTGCAATATTCAAATCCTTTATTAAATAGCAGAAATACATATTAATTAATTAATTGATTTATATACTAAATTCCTGACCTCTGGGAGCTTATAGTCTAAATGAAATTAGGGGAAACACATTCATTTTAATTATGCCAACTCTGAACTGCTTATGGGATTTCCCTTTCTCCTTTCTGTTTAGCTCCTTTTAGATTCTATAAACACAGTATAAGTGATTTTCTTATCAGGGAGGGCATCAAGTACCCTAGTCTGCCATAATGCCCTCCCCAAAAAAGGATACTGAAAATGTGATCTATAAGCAGAAGGTCTCTGATGATACAATCTAGGACTGATCTGGAGTACTAGCAGGATTTTAAACTCTGTGCTGTATATGTGTACATTCAGTAACTCAGGCAAAAAGCCTTAATTCACTTTGGTCCTAAAATATGAAAAATAAGAACTAAAAATAATAAGCTGATATACACAGGAAAGGATGTCTGAAGGGCATGAAGAAAGAGATTTGCAGTTATTGTTGTAAGAAGAAAGGAAAAAAGAGGTGGTCTGAAATGAATAAACAAATGATCATAGAAGGGATGACTGAGGTTTAAAATAGAAAAAGGTCACAAAACTAGGAGCTAACCATGTCTCCTGACTCAAGACATCAGAAGCAATCCTTTGGAAATAGTCTATTAGTAGTTATTTTAAACCTATTTAAAAGTTTATTTTTTTTTAAAGATTTTATTTATTCATTTGACAGACAGAGATCACAAGCAGGCAGAGAGAAGCAGGCAGAAAGAGAGGAGGAAGCAGGCTCCCTGCAGAGCAGAGAGCCTGATGTGGGGCTTGATCCCAGGATCCTGGGATCATGACCTGAGCTGAAGGCAGAGGCTTTAATCCACTGAGCCACCCAGGCACCCCCCCCTTTTTTTTTAAAAAAGGGCACAACACCATCCAAAGTTTTAGATAATTTTTTAAAAACTGAATTTCCTTCTATAAAATCCTACTGTTCAAAGTTGATCTGATACAAACTTGATACAAAAAGTTTGCACTGAATACAAGATTCCCCAAGAATGGTATAACACACATAAAAAAATGATATAAAACTTCCTTATAGGTTCAATCAAAAAGAAATACAATGAACATTCATTTTTAAGTACCCATAAGGCAATCACATCACACCTGTTATTCTTCTATGTTGATAAGTTCGAGGATAAAACAGAAATCTTCAACACAGAGAAAACAACTCGAGTTAATTTAGTCTTCTCAACTTTTGCCCACCCTCTCTTTTTTTTTTTTTTTAAAGATTTTAAAAATTAATTTAGAGAGCGAGCGAGTGCGAGAAAGCATGAACAGGGGGAACTGCAGAGAGAGAGAGGGACAGAGAGAGAATCTCCATGAAAGCATCAGCAGACTCCATGGCTGGGGGTGGGAGGTGTGGGGAGCTGGGGGAGGGCGGTGCAGAACTTCACTCCCGTGCTCGAGCTCATGACCTGAGCCAAAATCAAGAATCTCATGGCTAACCAACTGAGCCAACCAGGTGCCCTTAAGCTGTAACTTCTCGTCCTAAAATTATTCAAGGAGCTCTCCCAGGACTTCCTCTTTTACTGAATCTGTCAAAATTACCTTCTGGACTCAAAGGCCTACTCCACAAGTTTCAAGAACCAACTCTTCAAAGCAAGGACACCAAGGAAATTATTGAAACCACACCAACTGGCTAATACAACATTAAAAGAATAGGCAAATACTTGATTTGATTTCCAAAAGCAAAGACCAGATTTTCTGAAGTAAAATAAAAATTCACTTTTAAAATTGGGTAATAGTTACTAATAGTTTAAGGATCACGTTAGTATTATGCATAATATTATTAACCTGGGTGTAAGCTCCTCATGGGAGTGGACAAGCAGTATTAGTAAGCAATTAAGAGTGCAAGCCTACATCTTAGAATCACACAATGTGGGTTAAAATTTGCCTTCTTCCTATTTCAACTGTGTAACTTTAACTTACTAAGTTTCAATTTCCTCAGCTATGAAAAGCAAATAAAATCTATCCCAAGATTTTTTTTCTGGGAGTATTAAATACGATAATATATAGAAAGCTCTTCAGAATGTTTATTTTAAACAACAGAAAGAACTACCCATCTTTATTATAACACCTAAAGCTTAGTGATAAGACCAACATTAGTGAGAAAGGGAGCTAAAACTTATTAAATAAAGCACACTTTTAAGGTACGTCTGCACTATTTAATCTCTTTTCGATCAAAAGAACACATCATAAAGTGAACTAGTGTATACCTCTTCATTTTTCTAACTGCTAGTGGGGTTGAATATCTTTTTATGTATGTACTTACCATTTAGGTTCAACTCTGACTCAGACTAAAAAAGAGAAGTTTGAATTTGAGGAATAATCCATTATCACTGTTTCCTCTTTTGTTTCCAATCAGCAGATATCTATTTAAATCCTAATACTGTATTAACAAAAATCAAGTTATTAATCTTGCCTCCCTGCCTCTCTCCCCTTTCCCTAATCACATTACCCTCTTTGCCTAGTCACTCTTTTCTTTTTTTCTATACAACTTAAACTTTCCAGACACACTACTGAAAATCACTAGTGGAAGATGAAGACCTTACAAATTACTGACCAAGAAAATTTGTTTTGCATCCATCTATACATATTGCTAAGATAGACATTTATTCTGCAAAATACATTTGAGCTGGCTCTTACTACAGGTGAAACAAATTGTTTCAAATATTAGACCACAATTCCTCAATTTTTAATCCTATACCACTCAATGAAAATTCTGACAAAATATGACCACAAATTTTCCTCTGAGCTATCTAATCTTACTTTTCATATGCGCACAAGTTTTTCCAAGTCACAAAGGCAACAGATTGGACAAATAGTAAAAATTCTACCTTGTAGCTACTTGTAGCATGCAGTAGTATTTAGAAGGTTGGAGAAGGGCAAAATGAGCAATAATGAAGACAAGCATAAATTCTCCTTAGAAAAAGGAGCATGAATTAGAACTAATAAAGGAATTCTCACAGGATGCAAGATCATTATACAAAAAAATCAATTGTACTGCCATACACTACCAATAAATAATCTCAAAATGAAATTCTTTAAAAAAAATCCATTCATAATAGCATCAAAAAGAGGAAAGTATCTAAGAATAAATTTAACAAAAGAAGTGCAACACTTGGGGCACCTGGGTGGCGCAGTGGGTTAAAGCCTCTGCCTTCGGCTCAGGTCATGATCCCAGGGTCCTGGGATCGAGCCCCACATCGGGCTCTCTACTCCGCAGGGAGCCTGCTTCCTCCTCTCTCTCTGCCTGCCTCTCTGCCTAGTTGTGATTTCTCTCTGTCAAATAAATAAAATATTAAAGAAAAAAAAAAAGAAGTGCAACACTTGTACACTGAAAGCTACAACACATTTTCAGTGAAAGAAATCAAGGCCTAAAAAAATGAGAAAGCACCTCAAACTTATGGATGGGAAGACTTAATACAACTAAGATGGCAATATTACCCAAATTAATCTATAGACAGATTAATCGTAACAAAATTGCAGCTGCCTATTTTTAAAAAAGATTTTATTTATTCATTTGAGACAGAGATATAGAGCACGAGCAGGGGGAGAGGCAGACGGAGAGGGAGAAGCAGACTCTCTGCTGAGCTGGGAGCCATATGTGGGGCTTGATCCCAGGACCTGGCGATCACAACCTGAGCCAAAGGCAGACACCCAACCATCTGAGCCACCCAGGTGTCCCTTGCAGCTGCGTATTTTGCAGAAATGAACGAGCTGATGCTAAAATTCATATGAAAATGCAAGATATTAAAAAATACAAAAAAAAATTTTGGAAAAAGAACAAGAGGATTCATACTTCCTATCTTCAAACCTTACTACAAAGCTATAGGAACTAAGACACTATGATACTGGCATAAGGTTAGTCCCCTTATAGTGGATGGGATGGAATAAAACTGACAGTCCGGAAATAAACTCTTATGTTAAAGGGTGCCAAGACTATGTGAAGGAAAAGAACAGTCTTTTCAATAGTGATGGCATAACTGAATAGTCACATATATAAGAAGGATGTTATACCCCTACCTGATACCACATGCAAAAAATTAACTTGAATGGTCAGAGACTTAAATGTAAGAGCTAAAACTAAACACAGATATAAATTTTCATGACCTTGGGTTAGACAGGGTCTTAAACAGGACTTAAATAGGTCTTAAAATGTCTTAAATAGGACATAAAAGCACAACCAACCAAAAAACAAACAAAACAAAACACACACACACACACCAGAAACCAACAACAACAAAAACCCAGATAAACTGGATATCATCAAAATAAAAAACTTTTGTGATTCCAAGGACACTATCAAAAAAGTGACACAATAACCCACAAAATGAAAGAAAATATTTATAAATCATATATCTAATAAGGGACTTGGGCCCAGAATATATTAAAACTTTTAATTGAATGATAAAAACAGAAAATCCAATTTAAAAATGGGCAAAAGAAAAGAAACACTTCTCCAAAGAAGTTACAGAAATGAACAATATGCAAATGAAACAATGCTCAATATCATTAGCACATCAAAGCCACAATGAGATACTACTGCACACCCACTACAACAGCTACACTCAAAAACAGAGTAACAAGTATTGGTGAGGATGTAGAAAAAATGTGAATCTCAAACGCTGAAAACGGAACTGTTAACATCATGTAGCCTCTTTGGAAAACAGTCTGGCAGTTCTGCAAAGAGTTATAGGGTTAGCACATGCCCTAGAAATTTCATTCCTATGTATCTACACAGGGGAAGTGAAAACATATGCCCATAAAGAAACTTGTATATGAATGTTTATAGCAGCATTACTCATAATAACCAAAAGGTAAAAACAACCCAAACGTCCATCAACTAAAAAAGGTTAAGCAAAATGTTATATATCCACATAATGGAATATTATTTGACTATAAAAAATGAAGTACTGTTACATGCTACAATATAGAAGACCAAGTGAAAGAAGCCAGATACAAAGAGGCTAAACTGTGTGATTCCACTTATGCACAAGGAAATCTATAGCAAAAGAAGGTAGAACACTGGTAGCCAAAGGCTGGAAAAGGGAAGAACGGGGAGTGACTGCTAATGGGTACGGGGTTTCTTTTCTGGGCGAGGAAATATTCTGGAAACCAGACAGTGACGATGGTTGCACAACTTTATGAATAAATTAAAAACCACTGAATTTTTACCACTGCACAATTTAAAGGAGTGAATTTTATGTTTGTGAGAATGTGAGATATTTTCCAAATATTTTAAATCTAGTTCAGATGAGCCACATACATTATCAGCAAACACTTGCTAAGGGCTGCCCCAGGCACAACACTTTACCAGGTACCAAAGGCAGATCCTGCCCTAAAAAAATTTACATCTAATTGAGAAGATAATACAAACAATGTCTAATGAAACAAAACAAACTGTAGCTTGATATATAATAAGAAAATGTAAGAAGTCAACGTATAACTTTAAATAACTAACTCTGCCACACAAGTATGTAAAGAAAGAGATCATATGAATTGGGGGGCAGAGAAAAGGGGGAAAGTATTATAAGCTTGGGGAGAAAAAAAAAGCCTATGTAATTCTGTTATGCAACCTTCCCTCTATCACCACCAAAAAACCTGTAAGATCTCAACAGAAAGAAGGTAGGATTTGGATAGATAGAGAAAAAAGGGGATAAATGTTCTGGTTAAAAGGTATAAAGCAAGAAAATACAAAATGAGTTATCAAAATATAGTGGATACATATCTATATATTATACATATATGTATACTGTCATGCATAATAGTATAACACCATCTTTGGAGGCATAATAACTTCAGATATTAGATAGATATTAGATTTTTTTTTTTAAGATTTTATTTATTTAACAGAGAGAGATCACAAGTAGGCAGAGAGGCAGACAGAGAGAGAGGAAGGAAGCAGGCTCCCCACTGAGCAGAGAGCCCGACGCGGGGCTCGATCCCAGGACCCTGAGATCATGACCTGAGCTGAAGGCAGCGGCCTAACCACTGAGCCACCCAGGTGCCCCTAGATAGATATTACATATTAGAGGTGAGCTAAATCAAGTTCCTTGTATAGGTAGTTATTATCTGGGATACTTCACTTGATCTGGGGTACACAGCAAAGTTATATTAGGAAGAAGTATTCATATTTCAATACCATATGAACTGGAGCCAATTTGATTACTTTTTCTTTGCTTATCAAATATCTTCCTTCCTAATAATTATACATGTCACAAATTAGTTGATTTTCATTTAAGAATATACTTGGCACGGATGTATTTTTCATCAAATCACAATGAGAAAGGCAGCTGTAAACTAATAAAAGTAACAAATATTTGCTGAGGACTTAACTATTTCTAAACATTCTACATGTTACTCTGAAGCAGTATGTATCCAACATTTGACTTTTTAGAAAACTTTTTAAACATAAGCCATCTTCAGTTGGTTAAGCAACTGCCTTCAGCTCAGGTCATGATCCCAGAGTCCTGGGATCAAGTCCCACATCAGGCTCCCAGCTCCATGGAGAGCCTGCTTCTCCCTCTGACCTTCTCCCCTTCTCACGCTCTCTCTCACTGTCTCTCTCTCAAATAAATAAATAAAATCTTTAAAACAAAACAAAACAAAACAAAAACATAAGCCACCTTTAGGAACAGACCAGTCAGTTCATAATTTTTTGCTGTATTTTAAGTGCTATTACAAATATATATTTTAAAATTTTTACTTCAGTGGCACCTGGGTGGCTCAGTGGGTTGGGCATCTGACTTCCGCTGGGATCATGATCTCTGGGTCCTGGGATCCTGCACTCAGCAGAGAGTCTGCTCCTCCCTCTACCACTCCTCCCACTTGTGCTTGCATGTGTGCACGTGCGCTTTCTCACTCTTTCAAATAAATACAATCTTAAAATTTTTACTTCATTTTCTTCTGCCAAATTCATTTATAGTATCTGCTAGCTAACTTCTTTCCTCAATTCTTTTTTTTAAATATTTTTTTTTTTTTAATTTGACAGACAGAAATCACAAGTAGACAAATAGAGAGGCAGACAGAGAGAGAGGAGGAAGCAGGCTTCCTGCCGAGCAGAGAGCCCAATGCGGGGCTTGATCCCAGGACCCTGAGATCATGACCTGAGCTGAAGGCAGAGGCTTTAACCCACTGAGCCACCCAGGCGCCCCTCTTTCCTCAATTCTATGTTCTCTCTAGTATCCAGCTACTCCCCTCCATTCTTCAGGATTCAACACATCTCTCCATTCTATTTGTCATTCTAACTTACTAATAATTTCACTCACCAGTTTCTTGCTCCTTTATGCTTCACAAATAATGCTTTTACAGAACAGAACAAAAGAGGGATCTTTTAGGCAGCCACGAAAATTTGGGACAGAAGCTGAAAAAAAAAATACCACATGCCTAGAATTCGTTGCTAAGCATACAGTGTTCAATTAATTCTTGTGGAATGGTTAAAAAGCTTAAGGGAAAAACTAAAAGAGAAACTACAAACTTACTTTACATCTCCAGAATAGGATTATAGTTTGAAAAAATTTCCTAGATGATTCTGGTATGCCACCTCTTTAACCAAATCAAACAAAACAAAAGTACATTCGCTTAAATGCTTAAATTACTTAGGTTCTAGGAAGCATGATTTCCATTTTGACATTATGATATGTGGTCAATTATTTTTGATAAATCAGTTTGATTCCTTTATAATATATATATTATACACACACACACACACACACACTCCTTTACTCCTGCAGATGATAACTTTAAAAAGCCACTGCCATTTAATTATTCTAAAAGTAGACCCTTAATTATATTTGTCAAGATAATCCCTCCATGAGAAAGTAACATAGTTCTCACTAAAAGGTCTCATTATGTATATGGATTCAGTATAAAACTAACCAAAGCAGTAGTCTTCTGATTAAGCTAAAAGGAAGGCCCTAGGAAGAGCCTTGTACAATAGAAAACAGTCATATAAGAACATTCATTTTGTTATGCTCAGTTCATAGTAATGTATGATCCATAAACTGAAAAGCAAAACCTCAAAAAGAAATGGTATTATTGTTCTCTTCTGTTAATTTAAACGAAGTAAGATTTAAGAAATAAAAACAAGGGGCGCCTGGGTGGCTCAGTGGGTTAAAGCCTCTGCCTTCAGCTCAGGTCATGATCTCAGGGTCCTGGGATCCAGCCCCGCATCGAGTGCTCTGCTCAGCGGAGAGCCTGTTTCCCCCTCTCTCTCTCCCAGCCTCTCTGCCTACTTGTGATCTCTGTCAAATAAACAAATAAAGTATTAAAAAAAAAAAGAAATAAAAACAAAAACATATGGTATATCACCCAAACTACTTTTAACCCTGATTTAAGTAAGATTAGAGAGATCGAGGTCAGCCTCGAAGTCATTTTCAAATAACCATTAGTGTCTACAACAATTTGACCAAGCCACTAAATTTTTCACTGTCTATTCTGTCTAAAATATGAAAAGTGATACAATGTTTCTTAGGCTGTATTCTTTTTTGTATCTCTTTAAACTAAAACTTGTTTTTTATGGGGCGCCTGGGTGGTTCAGTGGGTAAAAGTCTCTGCCTTCAGCTCGGGTCATGATCTCGGGGTCCTGGGATGGAGCCCCACACTGGGCTCTCTGCTCAGCGGGAAGCCTGTTTCCCTCTCACTCTCTGCCTGCCTCTCTACTTGTGATCTTTGTCTGTCAAATAAATAAATAAACTCTTAAAAATTGTTTTTTATTGAAGTACAGTTGATATACAATGTTACATTAGTTTCAGATATA
The DNA here is from genome assembly GCF_922984935.1 of Meles meles. NCBI lineage: Eukaryota > Metazoa > Chordata > Mammalia > Carnivora > Mustelidae > Meles > Meles meles. Next base: position 154,945,564 of record NC_060068.1, read on the forward strand.
CAACATATTCAAGAAGTTTATATATTATGCTATGCTCACCACAAGTGTAGCTACCATCTGTCACCATACAACACTAATATAATACCACTGACTGTATTCCCAATGCTCTACCTTTTATTCCCGTGACTTATTCATTCCATAACCAGAAGCTTGTATTTCCCACTCATTTTTCACTCATTTTGTCCATCCCCCCCCAACTCCCCTCCCCTCCGGCAACCATAAGTTTGTTCTCCATATTTGTGGTTTGTTTCTGCTTTTTTGTTTGTTTATTCATTTGTTTTGTTTTTTAGATGCCACACAAAAGTGAAATCATACAGTAATTGTCTTTCTCTGGGTGGACTATATTCTTATTCATAGGCAGTCAAATGTCATTTAACTTATGCTGGCTTTAAAAGCTATGTGCTAATTCTAATGTGTATATCTATACCAGAACTATAATAACAAAATGATTATTATACTGGATATTCTCAGATGAGAAAACAAAGGAATCCTAGGATTTCAACATGGTTTTAAAGTTAAATTTTACATGTCCTTTTTAAAGAGTCTATATAGATTTAGAAATATTTTCCTCATGAAAATAATCCTCTAACAGACCAATTCATAATTATGTACTTTGCCGAAGAAAAGCCTAATGTCTTCTGAGTTCTAAAGACCTAAAGTACTTGGACTCCCAGGTCCACCTGACTCATGAATGTCCCACAGGCTGGTTAAACTTGACATGCTTAAAATTGTAGTATCACCTCCCTCCCTTCTTCCACATTACCACTGTACAATTCTTAAAACTTTCTCCTATGTTCCTGGTATTAGTGAATGAAACTTCCACATTCCAAGCCCCACAAGTATGAAACCTGAGAATCAAGGAAGCATCCTTGACTCTTTTCATTCTCCATTACCCAATCTACCTACATAAAAATACCAAACTGCATCCAGGCTATTTCCTTAGCATCCTCCTCCACATTCTCACAGTCTTAACTAAGGACCTCATCAATTTGTAATTAGGTTCCCTAGCCTTCTTTTCTCTGCCTACTATCTAATCTGTGCATCGCTGCCAAAAAAATACTTTTCAAATACAAAACATACTTCATTACTAAATAATTTCTTGGTTCCCCATGCTTTTAAAGTAAAATGCAGAATTTGTAAAGGCACATACATTCCTTCATAATGTGAACTCTATCCCTCTCTGCAACTTCAAATATTATGGCAAGCTCCTTTTTTGGCCCCGTGTTCCAAGAATCTGAGCACCTGCAGTTTCCAAAATCAAACTGTTGCCCCAGCCCCCTAGGCTCCCAAATCTAATTAATGGCTTTCAAAGCTTAGTTTACACCTAATTTTTAGTCCAAATTAGGTGAATCCTCTTAGTGCTCCTTTTAGTCAATCTTAGTACTGTAATATAATCTTTATCTGTCTATATTAGACTTTAAGACCCCCTCTGGGATGGACAGAGGGGACCTGGGTGGCTCAGTTGGTTAGGCATCTGACTCTTGATTTTCGCTCAGGTCACAATCTCAGGGTCCTGGCATGGAGCCCTGCATCACGCTTAAGATTCTCTCTCTTCCTCTCCCTCTACCCCTTTCCCCCTCATGCTCTCTCGCCTTACCAAAAAAAAAAAAAAAAAAAAAAAAAAAAAAAGATCCTTGGGGTGCCTGGGTGGCTCAGTCGTTAAGCATCTGCCTTCAGCTTAGGTCATGATCCCAGGATCCTGGGATCCAGGCCCACACTGGGCTCCCTGATCAATGGGAAGCCTGCTTCTCCCTCCCCCATTCACCCTGTTTGTATTCCCTCTCTCACTATGACTCTCTCTGTTAAGTAAATAAATAAATAAAATCTTAAAAGAAAAAAAAATCCTTGAAGGCAAGGCCGGAGTCGTTTAGTTCACCATCTCTAATATCTTACATGTCCTACGACATAGGTAACAATCAATGTTTGATGAACAAGAGAATGGTGTGATATCATGGCCATGTCCACACCATACTAGATATTTCATGCCTCAGATATTAGGAGTAAGTACTAGGACCTACCTAAAAATTTACCTTTCTTTTTAGTATGTTCCAATCTAGAAATCTCCTTACCATTTTGTTTTGTTTTGTTTTCTGCTAATAAAAGATGGATGATCCTTTAACTGTAACTTTACTTCTAGAGACTACTTCCTTCTTTCATTTATCTAAATTTCTTTCTTTCCTTTTGCTTTGCCCATAAAAATCCTAAAACCTGAGAACACCTGAGGACTCCTTCAGTTTACAGTTGAAGAAATGAGCTTAATGACTGGCCTAAATGTCACCAGGGTAGCAGCTAGCTTAAATTAGATTCTATGCTAACTTCACTACATACCCCCAAATGATATACCCAGTTTGAAAAAGACTATGATTTTCATCATCAAGAAGTTCCCACAACAATGGGAAAGAGGAGCAGTTAAACAACTTAAGAATAATCTTAGCAGGGAATCTGCATCTATATGGAAAAAAAAAATGCATTTACTGAATGAATTAAAACATGAATGAAAGCCCAGATTATGGAAATACATATTATTACTACTTTTGGAAATACACATTAAGAGCCATAAAAATGTTCAAACTTTCAGTCCAGCTTCCACTTACGGGAACCTCCAAAGGGGGAAAACAGTACATGTAAAGATGTTCCAATGCCTTATTTTTATACAGAAAAAAGTGAGAGCAAATAAAATGTCCAACAGAATGACTAAGGAAATTATGGTTAATCCTCTGACAAAACTTTTGGGTTACTTATTTAAGTTTTTAAAAAATTATTATTTAAGTAATCTCTACACCCTACATGGAGCTCAAACTCACAACCCCAAGATCAAAAGTCACATGTCCTCTGGGTGTCTATGTGGCTCAGTTGGTTACGCCTGCCTTTGGCTCATGGCTCAGGTCATGACTCTGGAATCCCAGGACTGGTCCCACACTGGGCTCCCTGTTCTGCAGGGAGTTTGCTTCTCCCTTTGACCCTCCCCCTTCTCATGCTCTCTCTCTTTCTCTCTCTCAAATAAATAAATAAATATTTTTTTAAAAAAGTCACATGTCCTCTGACTGAGCTAGACAGGTGCCCTGGGATAACATTTTAAATAATTATGAACTACAGAGGAAAGGAAGAAAACCTTCATGAGACAACCTTGAGAAAACAGGACAATGTATGTATAATTTATACCACGAATACATATTTAACTAAAATTACATTCATATAAATATTTTTATTAAAAACTTAGTAGGAAAACCTAAAATATGAGATTATAGATATTTTTCCTATTTCCCAAACACCATGTAGTTTTTTTTGCACTGCTTATATTAAAAAAAAAAAGTCTTTAACTCTGAAATTCTTAAAAGATTCTAAGTTATAAATTCCACAATTTAGCCTTACTTAGCATACCAGAAAACTGAAAGTAGTTTTACTTTCAAAAAAAACCTAAGGAGATGGAGAACTGATGTACTATGAAGTCTTTATAAAGAACACTAAAATTTTGGTGGCCATCTTCTAGTTGAAAACAATCAGAATTACGAAAATCATATGATAACTCATGTAGGTGGCAGCATGGCTCAACAGATGGACAACATATTAGAGATTCAGACACTAAACTTCAGCCTAGGACAGTCACAAACAAACTTGTTGCAAATTGTAAGTCATTTTAAATTCTAGTTTTTAGGCCTCTTCATCTGAATACCGAAGACATGCAATGGCACTCTGACATACACTACAAACCTTGAGCAACTGGAAAAGACTGAAAAACTACACTTCTCTCCCTTTCCCACCAATTCTCGATTCTGAATATGTATACCTGGATTTTGCAGGTCATTTTAGCCTTGAACCTACAAATCTCTCCCTCAGCAGTGAAGATGGAAGTACAGAGATAATACTTGAAACCAGAAGCAAAGATGAAGCAGGAATAAAAGAAGAGAAATAATCCAAAACACTTGTATATAGATTTTTCTCTTATCTGACTAAGCAAATGTAATTGTCCAAATACAAGCAATTAACTAAATTATACTAGTTCTTTACTTTAAATGTATGACCTTTCTGGGCTTTGTGCTTTCTTTCTTCCTTCCATTAAACTTACTTAATGTTTAACATGCCCCACCTATCTTCTGTCAGTCCAATTAGTCCTGAGCCCCAAAACTGAAATATAATTTAAATTCATTTATTCAACAATTGTTTGTTGAGTGGTTGCTATGTACAAGGTACCAAAGACTCAATAAAGACAGGGTTCTCCCATCAGCCTTTATAAACTGCCTTTAGATTGATCCCATTTTTCTCAAAAACATGTTAATTAGCACTGGAGCAAAATTTAGCACCTATTATTTAAGTTATAAACTCTAGATATAGTGAAGACAGGTTTACTTTTTCAGGCTAGCATCACATTGTAATGTGTCCTTCACAAAAGATATTCAGGATCATTTAAACCAATAACTCTAAGCAGACCCTTTCGTTCAAACAGGGAGTGAAGGGAGTAACTTCTTATTCTAAGGAGGAAACATTTTAAGGTTATACAAAACCACCAGCAATAACTTCACAAACAAGTAATACAGTTATAATATATCTTTGACTCTTGCCATGCAAAATGTTTGAAGGCCTCGCAACTGAACGGTATCATATCCCACTGCATTTGTTTCTTTAATTTTGTTATCTGCAATAAAAGTGAAAGTTAATCAAGTGAACTTGTTTCCATAGTATAGGAAAGTTTGTTTATTTATTTGTTAGGGAAGTTAATTTAAAACCCTTCCTTTACCCTTTCCTCCAACATTCCCATTTTCCTCTCAGATTTTGCTCCTTAATACATGAACACAGTACTGAAATGAATGTACACATTTATGAATTATAGTACTCTAAAAGGAGAGAGGCAGCAAACTATTCTAGTTGATATACTGGACTGTAAGTCAGAAGCCCCCAAAATTTGATTTAATGGAAATGTGTACAGAAGACAGTCTCATTTAGGCTATACAGCATGAATGTTAATAAAGATTAGACCTTAATTTTATTTTTAAAAAAATTTTTAGGAACTTCTATACCAAACATGGGGCTTGAGTCACATATTCTTCCAACTGAGCCACCCAGGCATCGTGTATATACCTTAATTTTAAATACCAGAGCCCAAACATATAAAAAAATATCCCAACACTAAACAAATCTTTCACAATTGCTGTCTTCTTACAATGCTAGAAGTTATTCCAACTGAAAAGCTGTATATATACACCCACTCTACAAATCAAAAACAGCAGAGGAGGGATGGATTGAAGTGATACCAGAGGCGTTAACAAATATCAGCACTGGGTGAACAACTGGGTTAAAGGTACAGTAAAGGAAAAGGGTCAAGCATTATCACCAAGTTTTCAGTTTAGGGAGCTGAGGTGACAGTGGAAACATTCACCTACTTCACACGGTTCTAAGAATAGGCTTCTTTATTTTTGGGGGGGGATAGTGGTAAGAGTAGGGAACAACTAAGGGATGAGTTCAGATTTATATACTTTTGTATTTACAGGACATCAGGAGGTGCCTGGTAGACAGATGGATCTGTCTCAGAGAGAAGTGTATCATTCTGGAGATAAATTTGTCAGTCATCAGCATCCAGGTAACACATAAAAATCGTATGAATAGATGAGATTAACAGGAAGGGAGAACAGAACGAAAGTTTACAAACCACCTTGGGAATGAATACCAATATTTAAAGGGTGAGGAGAAGAGGAAGAACTAGCAAGAGTCTACAATGAGAGGCCAAATACACAGGGGAAGAAAAATAGAAGACAGATATTCCCTGAACCCAAGGGAGAAAGGGGTTTCAAAAAGGGAGTGGCAAAAAACCAAAAAAGATCGTCAAATAAAATTACCAGAAAATGGTCCTTTACTCATTATCTGCCCCAACTTTCAGTAAGCAGCACTGCTTCTCTCACATTAAGCATTAAAAGAGAGGCACTGACTTCTCTTCACTATAGCTGATGCTCTATTTTTAGTATAAATAACATTAAACTTAAAACATGAACTCAATTTTTGACGAGTTATTCTTGTACCATCCCTCATTTCCTATTCCAGTTTCTATGTACTAGATGTTCAAAATACGTGATGCTACCTATTTTAATTGTGATGAAAAAGAGGGCAATGTCTATTTTACCTGGTTGGTGGGGCATCTAACTTGACAGAATTAACTAATATAAATAAATGTCACTTACTAATAATGCCAATTACAAATTTTTTGGAGGTGAGAGGCAAAAATGGGCAAATAACATTATGTCCAATACATACATACATACATAATGCATACATAAATACATCCATAAATTCAGTATATATGTAAAGCAGCCACAAGATATGAGAGAAATATCCAAAGCTGTTCAGTTTTTGACAGTAGTACCGAAGTTAAAAGGTATCCTAATTCAATTCAAAATGCAGTCACCAACTACTAATACATACAACAAGAGGGAATCTCAAAAGCCTTATGCTAAGTAAAAGAAACTTACAACAGAAGCCTACATACTGTACGATTCCATTTATATGACATTCTAGAAAAGACAGAACTATAAAGACAGAAATTACATGTGGTTGCTAGGGCTGGAACTGAGGTAGGAAACTGATTGCAAAAGGACATAGGCAACTTTTTGGGGTGATGAAAACATTCTATGTTTTGATTGTGGTGGAGGTTGCGAGACTGAACATGTTTGTCAAAACTTATCAAACTGTGTACCTCAAACAGTGACTTTTACTGTGTAAAGTACAGTTTAATAAGCTTCACTTTAATTTTTAAATTTCAGTCATCTAAAATTTTATATGAATAGCACTATTTTATATGGATAGCATTTTTTAAAAAGATTTTATTTATTTGAGAGAGTGAACGAGACAGAGAGAGTACAAGCCAGGGGGAGAGGCAGAGGGAGAGAAGGAAGCAGACTTCCCACTGAGTAGGGAGCCTGATGCAGAGGTTGATGCAGGCAGGGGTTGATCCCAGGAACCAGGGATCATGACCTGAGCCGAAGGCAGATGCTTACTGTGCATCCTAGGCATCCATGAATAGCATTTTTAATGTACTGTAATGTATGTCTCATCATAGTTACTTATCCACACTGTTACTATACACAGTACATAAATTAGCAAAGAAGATTAAAACTATAATAAATCAATCTTGAGCTTAAAACAAGAGAGTATTTGGATACCTTCCCTCAGTATCTTATTCCAAATTCTATCACCCAAGGGACCAAAATAAACAAACAAAAAAACCCTTCGTATACTTCATAGTCCTTGCTAACAACTAAAAAAGGAACTGAGTTTTTATCTTTACACACAAGTTGTATGTGTGCATTGTTGGGATGTATGTAAACAAAGTGGTCTTATCCAAGAAGGAAGAAGCATTAAGAACACATATATATCTAAGACAATTATATTTCAAAATTAGCACACATACTTGCCACTTACTAATCTTGGGTTTAGAAATGTATCTTTAGTAAATATCATATAGCTCAATTCTAATCAATCAGTTCAACAAAAATGTATTGAATACTTGCAAACAGGAAAAGCACGGTGATGATATTACAGACATAAAGATGAAAGTAATGCAGGTCTCCTTGCTCTCAGATAGCTGGTGGCTTAGTATGGCTTACAGACACAGAAACAAATTATTTTATCAAACTGATACAAGTAATAAACTGACAAATGTTATGACATGGAATAACCAGAGAAACTTTCACAAAAAAAGGCCAAGCTTTCTCTTTCTCCTTAAAAGAAATTTCTGGTCTGTGAGTAGACGTTTCGAGAAGTAACACATGTCTATGTAAGAAAGCAGGACTGGTACACAAAAATATGTTTTCACAGTTAATAATCAATACTTTCTCACTAGCATCTTGAATTTACAAAGATCTCAGAATTTGAGGACTTTCAAACTGCTCAGTGTTTCATCAAGGAAAATAATACATTACAGAAACATCCACATTAACACCACCAACTGTATTCACTGTGCTATAAAAATTTTTTGCTTAGGACAAAGTGACAGAGATAGGAAGAAACACATAAGAAAGGGAAAGAGGAAAAAGTAAAATGAATAATAGAGTTAAATTAAAAGCATATGTTATGTATGTCTGAAGGTAGGTTATGGCATAAACACTGTTTCTTAACTCTTTTCTCAAATGGGAAAGAATGATAACAGTATCTTTTAAGGCATTACACGTCAACTTTCAACTTCGGAGTTTTCTGAGTCATAGAACCTTGCGGGGGGTGGGGGCGACGTGCCATGTGCATCAATTTTTTAAGAATGGTATTTTAAAAAGGGAGGTGGAGCTATGCCCAATTTACAGTCTCATAAAATTTCAACTTGGTCTTTACCAAGGAAAAACTAAATTACATATAGCCTAACTCAGATGATCAATTTCTTTAGATGGAAATTGGCAACCTATGATTCTATCAGACAAAGACAACTCAAAGCCAGTTTAAAATTCTCGAAAAGGCTGCGAAGTAGAAGTGTTCAGAAAAGTCAGTGATCCATTTTCCTTATTAGGATTAATTTCAAGGACATTTTCATTTTGCAAATTAAAATATTAAATATAAAATCAAAGATTAATATTTTTAGAGTAAACTATATTTTAAGGTCTAATAATTCATTAGTGTTTTAAGCACTTGTAAGTTCTTAAGGTACCTAGAATCAATAACTTGTTAAAAAACAGTACTCCTATTAAAACAAGTATACATTTCATCAGCATAAGACCAAAGGACTAAGAAGTACAAATGACCCAAATAAATGCAACAAAAAGGAATTGAGTATTTCAAAATTATGTCACAGCTTCTGAATTTTTCAGGAGATATAAAAATCTTACCTGTGTTACTTCTCAAAACGTCCACTCACAGACCAGGGATAAAAAAATATTTTAGTAAACTAATTAATGCTAATTCCATGTTTCTGTACACTGAAAATGTTTTTCCTTTCTGGCCAAAGGCAAACATACATAAAAGAACACGTTAAAAGCTTGGTACATTCTTGTTAAGTGATGTTACACACATGTAAGATAGCAAAACAATTTACCTACATAAACTATGTTGGAAGTTTAATGTATTCTTTGAAATATTTTTTAATGCTTGACATTTTTATAACTGAATCACAATATCATGAAAAAGAAAGTGCCTTTTCCACATTTTGCCAATTTCTATCAATACAGTATGCATATATTTAAAAATAAATATCCTACTTAAATGTATATTTGTGTATACATTTTATATATTATATGAGGTATAAACTATTTTACATAAAAGACTGTAATCAAATAATCATTTATAACTAACCAAAATATTTTAGAATTCCTCTTTATACAACATAAAAAGTTTCACTGCTTTATAGCGAAGCCTATACTTTTCATCAAAAAGTGTATTATATATCTTGAAGAGGTAGGGTGCTAGAATGAAAAGACATTTTAGAATTAGATATATTGGGTTGCAGTCCTACCTCTAACACTTGCTAGATTTGCCATCCTGGACTAGGTTCTTAAACATGAAGAGCCTCAACTTCCTTGTCTATAAAAAAAGAACACATCACTAACCTCACTGGGTAGCTAAGAGGTTCAAAACATGATAAAAAGAGTGTAGTGGTTAAGGCTGATAGGTAAAACATCAACTTTGGAGTCCATTCTCTACTTTCCTCCAATTGTTAGCTATGGGACCTTTGGCTAGTCATCTAATCATTCTATATCTCAATTTTCTCAAATATTTCAGAATAATAAACACAATCAGATTCATATACCCTGAAGATTCATGGTAGATGGAAATCACTCAATAACGTTACATATTACAGAGGTGCCTGGGTGGTTTAGTCAGTTAAGTGCCTGCCTTCGGCTCAGGTCACGATCCCAGGGTCCTGGGATCAAGCCCCACAATGGGCTCCCTGCTCAAAGAGGAGCCTGCTTCTCCTTCTCCCTCTGTCTGCAGCTCCCCCTGCTTGTGCTCTCTCTCTATGTGTCAAATAAATACATAAAATCTTTTTAAAAAAATATTACAGGGGCGCCTGGGTGGCTCAGTAGATTAAGCCGCTGCCTTCGGCTCAGGTCATGATCTCAGGGTCCTGGAATCGAGCCCCGCATCGGGCTCTCTGCTCTACAGGGAGCCTGCTTCCTCCTCTCTCTCTGCCTGCCTCTCTGCCTACTTGTGATCTCTCTCTGTCAAATAAATAAATAAAATCTTAAAAAAAAAAAAATTACATATTACAAACGTAAACCACTCAATACAGTATCTGACACACACAAAAAAGATCTTATTAAATCTCAGTTTTCTGGGCGCCTGGGTGGCTCAGTGGTTTGGGCCACTGCCTTCGGCTCAGGTCATGATCTCAGGGTCCTGGGATCGAGTCCCGCATCGGGCTCTCCGCTCGGCAGGGAGTCTGCCTCCCTCTCACTCTCTCTGCCTGCCTCTCTGCCTACTTGTGATCTCTCTCTCTGTCAATTAAATAAATAAAATCTTAAAAAAAAAAAAAAGAATCTCTCCTAATAGTATCACTTTGGAAATAGAAAGAAATATGCCTTAAAACACTGCATTCTGACAAACTCAATTCATTAAAACTGACCCCAGATTTACGCCAAACAAAATATGTAAGCTAAATATCTAAAATCATTTTTATTACTTACTTGGGTAAAAAATTCTGAGCACATAAAATACTTTTTAAAATTACAATGATGACTAAGTAGAAACATGGTATTTTTATTTTTATTTATTATTTCTTTTTAAAGATTTGTCAGAGAGAGAGAGAACATGGGCGCGTACACACACAGCAGGGGAAGTGACAGGCAGAGGGAGAAACAGACTCCTTGATCAAGAAGCCAGATGCGGAACTCTATCCCAGAACCCTGGGATCATGCCCTGAGCCCAAGGCAGATGCTTAACCGACTGAGCTACCCAGGTGCCCCAAGACATGGTATTTATCAACTAGAAACACTAAAATTCCATTCCATAAAAACACTTGCAGGAGTCATTATATATTTATTACAAATATAGTTAATTGACTTACATTCTTAAAGAGGAACAAAATGTAAATAAATTCAATCATTCCAACACCAAACACACATACAAGGTCAGGATTTCTAATGTAAAAGTACAATCTTCATACCAGGAAAATACAATTAAGAGACAGGTATCATATCTCCCTAAAAGAAGAGGAAAAAGCGGGGCGCCTGGGTGGCTCAGTGGGTTAAAGCTTCTGCCTTCGGCTCAGGTCATGATCCCAAGGTCCTGGGATCGAGCCCCACATCAGGCTCTCTGCTCTGCAGGGAGCCCGCTTCCACCTCTCTGCCTACTTGTGATCTCTGTCTGTCAAATAAATAAATAAAATCTTAAAAAAAAAAAAAAAGAAGAGGAAAAAACACCTTGGACTCTGATCATTGAAAAAGTCACATAAGGTATCAGTGTCAGCACTGAGCAACAGCAATACCTAGTTTCATGGGCAGGGCTGACACTTTCCTTAAAGTAAATAATCTAATAAAAAACTAGTAAGAGCAAGAGAATCCCTTATTGGCATTCACTACATGAACTGACACAATCACTTGCCCTCTGAGTATCAAGTTTTTCATCAAAAATGGAAATCATGCTGGTCACTTCTCTCATAGGGAAATGGGAATATTTAAAAATAAACTCAGGTCACCTTGAAAAAGAACCATTTTAAAAACTCAAACAATAAGTATAAATGACAACTGCTAAAAACAGAAAAGCTGTGCTTAAAAAGTATATTTTGAAATTATTTTCAAAGGCTATGTAGTACCATAAATTACCACCAAAGCCAACTTAATATGCTCAGGATATTAAAATAAGTATCTGCATCTCAACAGTTCATTACCATAAATATAAAGTTCCTATAAAGTTTCTATAAAGTTTCCCAGTCAGTAATTTCCTATTCATTTTTAGCAAATACATGTGATCAACAGCACTGAAGTTACGTTTCTCTAAAAGGAATTTTTATTTACCCCAGTCTTCACAATCACTTCACATAAAGCTAAAATCATATTTTAAAATTCCAGAATTACTAACAAATTATCCTTTTCCTAATAAGCAATGGGTGGGGAAAGTTAAATGAAATTATATCAAAATCAAACTTTAGTTTTTATCTAACTTGTATTGATTTTTACATAAATATAGGGTATGCCAAAATATGGTGGGTTCAAATGTTTCTATAGCAGTTTGATGATGTGTTAGTACCAAAATATTAAATATTAAATTAATATAATAGTTTAGAAAACACATGTTTGAGTTGGTTAGTCTGGCTCCAAATAAAAAAGATTTCATATTTGAATTGGTATAGCGTTGCTCATAGTATTTCTGAAATTTAATAATGACTGCTATGCAAAAAACAAAACCTGATTTACTACCATACTAAAAACTTTCACTTTTCATCACCAAAGATAATCTGAAACAGTTTTTCTTCAAATATAACTTCTTTCTTCTTAAAGGGGACAGTATTATAATGATCCCTCGCACAGGTTCAAAATGCTTTCCAGTAACTTTAGTAAACAAATTGCTGAATGGTTCCAAGAAGAAGCATCCCACATACTCTTTACAAAACACTAAAAATAATTAAGTATTTAATATCCAATTTTAATTTGATTCATTAGGCTTTTACTACTTTAAAGCGACTTTCTTTTCAAGTAATTATTATAAGTTATTGGTATCTTTGCAGACTCGAGAGAAACAATAAACCACACTGTTGAATAATACTAGAAATTATTTCTCCAAATAATACAACTAACATTACAAGATTACTGGAACACTTACAGGGTCTTCTTTCACTAAATTAAAAAAAATAACAGTAGAAATACAAAAATAGCCACTGGTGCTATCCATATAACCAATACAGGGGAGGTAGAGCAGAGTATTTATAATCTCTAGGGAAATACAAATTATTCCTTCCAACTAAGTTGTCAAAAATTTTAAAGTTCAAGTTTAGGGGTTTTTTTGAGCTTTATAATGCTTCCTCCTTTAAAAATAACCCATATAATTGGTTTGGATCAAACAAAAAGTATTTTCAATTTACTTTAAAATGTTTACACTCTCTTAATGAAAGCTATCACACAACCTGTATTACTTACAAAACACTAAATATGTAGAATTGGGAAAATAAGATCTGTTAAGAACTAATTCACTTTAATCAAAGTCACAAGAAAAAAATCAATCACAGAAACAGATATCTAACACATTGATTCAAACATCTGTGTAAGAAAGCTCCCTTTAACTACAAAACTCTAAAAGTAAGTTGCTTCTGTTGTTGAAAACTAAGCAAGCAGAACTCCTATTTTCCATTACCTTTAGTAGAAACACGTTCATCCTTTGACATACATCTCCGTATTTTATTTAAATAAAAGTTGTAAAGGCATCACAGGTTCATTTAAGGGCCTTTCAAACATTCATACTGAAACCCTTACCCACCCACCCCCCCAAGTCCCAAACCCTCTGCTTAAGATGTGAAGTGTTCCTCCCTTCTGTATTCCCTCCCCCTAGCAAGCCCCCATTCGCCTGCCCCCCACCCAGTGTAGGCCTGAGGCCCTGTAGCAAACAGTGTCTAACAGGAGCAGGCAGCACAAAGACAGGAATGGGAGATTAGTGGGAGGGAGGGAGGCCGGGATTGGGGCTCAGCAGGAGCTTCAGGCTTTTTAAAATTCAAACTGCTCCCTGACCAATACAAATCACGGACACGCTACTGACTACTACACGGATTTATAGCATTAAAAACATGCCTAGTACGTGACAGCTATATTAACTTCACTCTTTTTAACATTTATCCATACATTTGCTGGAAATATGCAACAATTTATTTTAAGCAGAGGGCTAAACTCAAAAATAACCTTCAGAAAAGTTATTCTACAATGACAATAATAATTTGATGAGACACAAAAAATCTGAACTAATGTAACACCCATTAGTAAAACAAGGGACTTTGTTGATCAGTGTTGCTTCATTCTAACCAGTGAAAGTTTTCCTTCAGTGAATATGAGACAAAGTATCAAAATAGTCTAATGCCAGGTACATTTATTTTTTCTTTGCAGTTTGTATGGCTGAGCACTTTTAAATTGATTGTTTTTCCCTTTTACCAACCTACCCTTCCAACACCTCAATAAACAACCTCTGAACACTTTACTTACTCGTGAACTAGAATTTGTTAAGGCAGAACTGATATTTTTCTCTAGCATTTACAGATACATTTGACCTATTAAAATGACACCTCTCTCATTACACAGTCAAACATCATGGGCACAAACAGCCAATGACAATCCTGGGACCTCAAGAAGATCTGCCCTGACATGAAAGGATGGCACCTTCTACATTTTTTTTTTTTTTAATCTCCCTGGGATTTTAAGCATAACTTCATTTCTATACTTTTAGAGAAAATGGGTTTTACCTGTACCTCGGTACAATTCTCAAAACATTTAATATTCTTCTTATGCTTCTACATACTTAGATCAGGAAGTACCTGAGTATTTCATGTATAGTCGTTTAAAACTGCCCTTATATAACGCACACAAATCTAAAGTGGCAGGGTAAACCTGTCAAGTACTTTACACTCGCCTTTGAATAAAAGTCCATGTGCAACACACACTGTCAAACAACAACATAAAAGCTCTTGGTGGGGGGGGGGGGAGCATATGCAGTGTCTACCACACTATGGTTTTCTATATTAAATATTCATGTGGGCAATTTAATTCTTTCAAAAAAGAAAATGAGTATTAACTTTCTAATGTCCAAACAAGTTTTACACAGGGCAAGAATTACCACTGGATCCGTGTCTGAGTATTTACATTTGTCTCACTAACTGAAACTACTTCCTCCCTTCATGGGGTCACAGGGGGAAGAAGGGGGGTTGTTTGTTTCACTGGGACGTTCCCCACTCCCGGACCAGGAAAGTTGTAAATATGGGGACGATCAGGGCACATTTGCTGTTAGTTGTATTGTTTCCGCCTCCTCACTAGCTACGGCTCTTCTCCCGGGCGAGGCCTGTCACCGACCAGCAGTAGCTCCGCTCAGCCCGGAGCTCTCCTAATCCCCGAGCTCAAGTAGATTCCGCTGGCCCGCGGCCTGCACTCTCCGCCGGGCCTACGCCTCCCCGGCCGCCCGGCAGGAGCCCAGTCCCCGCCACCGGAGCCGGCCGGGAGAGAGTACAAAACCACCGCCACCCAGGGCGGCTGCCACCAGAGAGGAGCGAACTCTAGACTCGCCCGTGGAGGAGACCTGGGGCCGCTAAGGAAACGGCGGGGAGGGGAGCGAGGAGGAGAGACGCTGAGGACCTGGCGCCGCCGCCGCCGCCGCCGCCGAAATAAAGAGCAGGAATTTACCTGGGCGAATCGGCGTCTGAATCCAAGGGGAGGCCGAGGCCGCTGTGGCGAGAGACTATAATCCGGGCCGGGAGGGGGGGTGGCTACGGCTCCTCTTCCGTCTCCTCAGTGCGGGGAACATGTAGAGCCGGGGGGAGACCAGCCGAGAAGACAAATCGCTGCTTCTTCTTCCTCCTCCTCCTCCTTCTCCCACATAGAAACACTCACAAACACCCGACCGGGGGCCCGAGCTACCGGGGGGGCATCGCCGCCGGCCCGGGAACCAATCCTCCTGTCGGCGGGGGCGTCCCTCCCTGCGGCTTGGTGGTGTCGGGTGAGTCGGTACCGACGGAGGGAGGGGGGGGAGGGCGGGGGGGGAAGGAGCCCTGTGTGTGTCTCTCTCTCGTTCCGTCTCTCCCTCTCAGAACAAAATGCCGACCGGAAGTGCAGCTGCAGGAATGACTCCCTCCGCCGGCGCCAAACACTAACAACCACCCCCTCTTCCCCACTCCACTTCCGCCACCGCCGCTGCCGCCGCCACTTGGGCTCGCGTCCTCGGCCGCGCCGCACCACCCCACGCCCGGGCGGGCCGGGGCCGGCGGCAGGCGGTGGCGGCTCTCCTTTGCGCCCTTCTCCTCCTCAGAGCGACTGCGGATGTTGCCTTTTATTGTCGATCCTGCGGAGCGGCGTTTTCGCTGCGGCACGGGCGGCACGGGCTCTCTCCTGTCCTTATTTTCCCGGAGGCCGACCGGAGCGGGGCCCGAGTTCGGTGATGGTCGTGGGCGTGAGGGGCGCTCAGGCCCGGCGCGGCTCGCAGGCCCGGCTCGCTAACCCAGCTGGTGGTCATTAGCTTAGGGAGCCGAGCCCGGGGCGGCCGCGTAGAGGACGCCCGCGATTCGACGACGGTGCATCTTTTAAATGGTGTCTCTGCAGTCTGGCAGATGGATGTATCGTACACCTTCTCTCCCCTGGAGAGGCTGCACTCTACGCCTGAGTCTGCCTTATTTCTGCGGAGTGAGAACGCAACCCTTGGAGGTGAAGAAGATTCCCCGCTGGATTGAATTGGGATCGTGTTTGTGATGCTTTGGTTTCTGGAAATATGCGGCCTTTCTGGTCTTTTTGTTGGCGGTGGTTTTGGCTCTTCCCTAACTGTCAGGATGAAGGCCTGTAGGCGACGCTGTGCGAACGAGGAGCTGGCCGGCGGCGGGTCCGGAGCGCGCGGGTCCGCGCCCCGCTCTAGGTGTGGGTGGAGCCCGGCGCCAGGGGAGAGCCTCCCGCCGCGACGCGGGCCACCGGCCGACCGTGGGCTGCCAGGGCGGGGACTGGGGCCGGCCGGTTTCCAACGTCGTTGTCCTCTTTCCATGTGAAACACTGAGGTACTGCAAGAGGCTGGAGCACAGATGTGTGTACAGTGCCATGCTTCTTGTGGTCTCCTGTTGTAACAAACTTTTATCTTGGCGCAGTTCTCTGTTAAGTTGGTGTAAATTAAAGGGGGGGGGGGGGCTTTGTTCTTTTAAAATGCAGTAGGTAAGCGAATTTTATTCAAGGGGGACGAAATGTGTGTTCTAGTTTCATGAATTTAGGTTATACGTTAATTGTATTGTTTACGTATTCGCGTGTGTTTTCCAATACGCTAAAGTAAATGGGGGAAATTTGCACTCAGGTTATTCCATTTGCCTCAAAAATCACTCGAGAAACTAAATCAGGTCTTGTTAACTCGTTTACTCGAGACCCTGCAATGGCATCGCATCTAGCCGAGAGGAAAAGCCAAAGTCTTGACCGTGGCCTAAATAAACTGCGGGCGGTTGGGGGAGAACCTGCCCTTATATTCTTGCGAGCTGGACCTCTGCCTTTGCTATTCTGGGTGCCGTACTCTTTCCCCCATAGGGAAATCCATAAGGCTTGCTCCCTCACCTTCAGGATTTTGCTCTGATGTCACCTCGGGACTTCCATGGCCCCCTCTTGAAACTGCGTGTTCCCTGTCCCCCTTTCCCATTTTAACCTTCAGGCGTTTTACTATCTTACGTGTTGATCTTAGTATGTTTTTCCCCTGTAGAATGTTAGGCGAGGGCGAGAAGTTTTGTTTTTCTCCACTGGTCTTTGTGGAGAAAATAATGTCTAGACTAATGCCTGACATACACAGTGGGTGCTTAACATTTGGTTAATGAATAAATGACAATTATAAGGGCCCTGAGCTCCCCCTGCCACAGCAATTTCTGAACTCTAGGCCTTAATATATGCACTTACATGCCACAGAGAACCTTATGAAAGATTTGTGAAAACGGAAAAAAACAACACATGGGCAAAACCGAGTTTATTACAGAGTTCTAGAAAAGGGCATAACTTCTAGACATTCACCCTCCACAATACCAGAAGTCTCACAGGCTAGTGATAATTGTTTTTAGGTTTCTGTAAATGGGCTTGATAGAGGACAGTTGATAGTAGATCACATGATCATATTCATACTGGGCGAATTAGCTGTGCTAATTTATCCCGTCTTTATCCCGTCTCCCCTCTTGTAAAATACAGGCTAAATTAAAGTCTGTGAGAATTTGGTTGGCCTAGCCCAAATCCAGCATTACTGGAAAAGTTCATTCAGCATTTACTGGGCAAAAAAATGTGTGCCAAGCACAATTATTCAAAAGGTGCATGTTTCTGAGGCTTTATATAAAGGACCACATATGACTACTTTGGTTACTATTCAGTTATGCTGTCAAGCAAAGCAAATACTAGTGAAATTTATTTTTACAGTTTCCTCCATAAGAAAAGACTCAGTGAAAGCTGAGTGGTTATTTTACTTCACCTTTTAGTTTGCAGTTTATTACATTTACTTACCTTTTGGTAGCGCTGAATATACCAGTAAGTTAATTGACAATGATTTTTCAAAACAAACAAATTGAGAATTTTTATTTTCTATTATTGCCTGAAAAAATAGGCCTTTTAAAATAAGGATGTATACCGATAAACTAGAAATTATGCAATAAACTTTTGGCCATGATACTTCACATCATACTTCATGTATTGAATTTCTCGGAGAAGAAAAGACAGTCTTTAAAACCATTAATACAAATAGTTAGATCCAACAGTCTGTTCGTTTTAAGTTTACCCATTAATCTTAAGAACAGCTTTAAGTAATATACAGATGGCTCAGAATATGTTTTTTCACTCAGTTTCAAAATAGTATTATTTCAGTTTGCTTAAGGAAACACAATTATCTTCCTATATACTTTCTTAAGGAAACACAATTATCTTCCTATACACTTTCTTAAATGTTATTGGTAAACTAGTAATTTTGCATGTCTAGGTAACAAAAGTCTTGGCATTATTGTGGCATTTAATTTATAGTTTTAGAGGTGTTATTTTTCACTTCCCTCATTTATTGAAGTCTAGATGCTAATTAGGTTTATGATAAGCAGCTCATATATTAGTGAAGGAAAATAGACAAGGTCTGTACCTTTAAGAGTTTTAACTTGTATATAGTTTGTATCAATTTTTTTCCAGGTCACAGAATTAAAGAAATTGTCTCAATGCGGACAGAATATTTTTCTATTAAATCAGTTAGTGTTTTGCTTGCCTACATTTAAGTATCCAAGTTGAGATCTTGTGTAGAATCGCTTAATCTAATTTTAGTATTTTCTTGATTTGTCTTGTTTCTTGGGGTTTTTTTCTGGGAAGGGAAGGGGTTGCTTATTTTTGATCATCACCATCCATTTTATTTTGCTTTTACACTTTTAAATATTTATGTCCCAAATCAGTTGATTTATGGTGGCTTTATATTTTCATTGTTATATCCTTGATTTGTCAATAATTTGTAGATAGCCCTTACTCTGACCTAATATTGCCCCCTTGCTTTAAGTACTGAGTTGCACTAATTATATTTATTTATTTTATACTCCTGGATATTCCCGTATGTATTCTTGATCAGTAAACTGCATAAGATTTAATAAAGTATTTTTAAATAAATTTCAAGGATTAAATATTGAATGTCAGCAGTTGGTACAATTCACAAATTACGAATTTTTTATAATATCTTCAAGATAAATACAGTTTGCCATAAAATGATAGAAATGAAAATTTTAGAAAATCATTTCCACATTATTTTATGCCCACTAGTTCTATTCTTTGTTAGTGATATAATTAAGTCTTACAGAAAAAAAGTAAAGAACATGTGTATGTATGTTTTGTAGACTATTTCATATGCTACTGAAATTTCATATTTAAGAAATTAAGTTACTTTTAGGATGATTTTGATCTTAAGAAACTTTGATGAAGAAAGAGTTCATTATAGATGTTGGTTTGAGGGTTAACTACAGAAATATCAACAGTCTATAAATGTGTTCCTGTTTCAGATTTTCAAAGTGAATACCTAATCAAATTTGTGATAGTATCTATGAGGGTTATTTACTGTATTTTAAGATGACAGAAATTAATGGATTTTCCCTGCTCAAGGACTTTCTTCATCTTGGCCTTCAAGAATAAGTTTTGTCCTTGCATTAATCCTTCATTTTCTTGAAATTCATGGATTTTATTATTCATGCCATCCACTTACCCTATGACTTTCCTGTATTTACATTTTTATGTATCTGTACTTTATACTCCCAAATAAAAGCAACTCACTATACTACATTACAGATTTCACTGCATTACATAGAGTAAGGTCCTTAAAAAAGGCATTTCTAAAATACTTCAATTTAATTATTTAGGGTCATCTTCATTAAAGCCTAATCTTAATGGAACCTACACATATGCTGAATGTGAACCAGATAGTTAAACTATACATGTATTTTAATCCTAATCCAATCTGGAGTAACAGATTAAAAATGACTTTATCTGTGAAGGAAGAAAACAAAATCCATTAAAAACTTAACATCTAAAATGGTTATGAAGGGAGTGCTTATGATGCTCTTAAAAGCTTCTCCACTAGACCAGTGCTTTAAAACTTGGTCATATACCATTATGGGTCATGAAATTTAGTGGGTTGTAACTGGCATTTTTTATTTAAAACAAAGAAAAGAATAGAATCTGGATTCTATAATAATTAAGTACATGACACATGGTAAAGTATATTTTTAAGTAAACATTCCATTTTTGTGTGTACATGTGCTGAATTAACATGTAAAATCTATTTCTTACTATGGGTTATAGGCCCAAAAAAGTACAGTTTTTTAAAAAAAACCTACCTTTACTTCCCCTCAGAAAATGAAGAAGAGTGTTAAAGTTCTGATTGCCTATGTAGTAAGGCGTTTTAGAGGAAACATTTTAGGGTATTTTAAAGGAGGTTTGATAGTGATTTCAGAAAGGTGATTTTAAGGTAAAAGGTAATAAACTATGTAGAAATGATAAATATTTAAGAAAGAATTTCCTAGTAGAGCTAAATTTGGTGTGGTTAGATCTATGACTATTATTTTTTGCAGTACATTTTCTAATCTCAGATGCTAAAGGCAGCAAAATAATAAATGTAAGGCAAAAGATAGGTTTGTTTCTATTTCTTCCCACCCTCTCTTCAGTCTTAAAACAAGTGTTCATTAACTAGCAATAGGAATGCAAAGAAAAATGTTACCTTCATGAGCAATTACAAGAACAGGTTATTCTCTGAAAATGATAGAAACTCCTCTTCCCCCCAAAATAACAAACTGTCAATAAGGCTTTCTCTCTAGTCCAGGTAAATAATTTCTTTAAGTAAATAGTTAACCGTCATTTGCCATCCAGCTTACTCTTATGTATTTAAATGTGCTTAAAATTGTGTACAGAATTTAAAGGGGAAATTTTAAAAGGAGAGTATTGTGTATAGAGTTTTAAAGGGAGGCAATATGCTGTATAAAATGAAAAATAACTATCAAACAGAAAATAAGGATTATGTTACACTGGAATGTCTTAATAGGATTTAGACATTTCAATAAAATTTAAACATTACATACTGTTTTGCCTAATTTCAATATAGATTTCAATACTGTAACATTGACAGGTCTAAGAGCATTAATAAGTTTCTTTTCAGACTTATGCTTCCAGTTTCCTTTCGATTATAGATATTTAAGACCTAGTTTGTTTAAAACCTTAACACAAAATTGAGAGAGCATAAGAATCTCTAATTCAATTATTGAACCAAAACTTATATACCCCAAGTATTTCACCAACGCAAGACATACTCTATAGAACTAAGACAGCAATTATATTACTAACCAGCAGAGGGAGCCAAGTCAGTCCTGAAAGGGTAGGAGTACAAAGGAAGACCACATGACTTCCTGTTTGTTTGTTTGACTGGCAGCTGTTCTCTTTTTGAGTGTAGTCTACCGAAAGCCAAGTAAAAGGATAGAAAGGCTACCAGTGTATCAGATGTGGACAGGGCGACAATTTTAACTGTCAAATTGCTTTGCATGAAGCAGACTGAAAGAAAACATACTTCTGCTTAAATTAAGGACAACCCAGGGAAGAATTTACAGCATAAAAGAGAATTCTTTAAAAACCAGATATTAAAAGTTGAATAAAATATGCAAACAGTAAGATACTGATTTTCTTTCTAATGCAGGTGATGAAATTAATGTGGATCAGAACAAAGCAATTAAGCAGAGGAAAGTCAAGTAGAAATAGAAAAGTGGAACTGTCTCAGTATTGCCACCTAAGATGGCAAACCATAGAAAACATTACCTTAGGATGATGATGAATTACCAGTCGGATAAAACCATGAACCACTTTTTAATAAATCTGCTTTTATCAACAGCTGAAATGGGGCTCTATATAGACACATTTTAAAATTATAAAGTTGGTACAGATAAGCAGATTGACCTTACATTCAATTTATATTCACTTTGATAAAGGAATAAATTTTGATTAAAAATAATTACAGCAAAATAATATAATGAGGTGGTTTTTCACTTTAGAAAATAGAATTGTTTCCACTACCCTTTATAAATACAATAAAGGCAATATCTGCTTTGTGACAGAAGTGTGGAAGAATGTAGTTGCTAAATGATAATTGTACTGTCAGCTTATTTAATATTTTCTAAGAACCTCAAAGTGCCTGATTATCTGAAGTAAAACTGTAAAAGCTGGGTGTTAGCTAACTGCATCAAAATGAAAAGCTTAAAAACCCAAGCAATTTTAGTCAAACAAATGCTAGTCTATCCACTTACTAATAAATGATAGCCTATCCACTTACTAATTGCATGTTTGTGGAAACTTACTGTCTGAAGCACAGAAGGACAATGGATTCAGGCAAATTTTAGCTATAGGTACATTTATGTGTTTATTCATTCCAAAAATATGCTTCTTGAACACTTAAAATCTCCAGAAGACCTGGAACTTACCTTCATTAAGAACTGGACGAATTCTTGTTGAAATATTTAATTTCACTAAAATATGTGAACAATCAAATTCAATATGTAACCCATTGAATCCAAGGAGTATGTAGAACTATGTAAAGTATGTAGAAAACATTATGTAGAAGAAAATCATTTAATATTGAGTACCACGAGGTAGATTGTAAACCTCTATAGATCAATTGTTTATAGGTTAGGTCAGTATAATACACTAACCTATTTATTGGTATCTTGTATCAAATCAGTTAATCACGACAATGATATCGAAGAAATAAAATTCATCTCATGTCAGGCTTAGAAACATTTTAATGCCAAAACAATTCAATCAATATTACTTTTTTCTTTAAAGATTTATTTATTTGAGAGAGCACAAGCTGGGTAGGGGGGTAGTTGGGTGTGGGTGAAGGGTAAGAGGATGAGGGATAAGTAGACTCCGCTGAGCAGGGAGTCCAATGCAGGGCTCAATCCCAGGACCCTGGGATCATGACCTGACCTGAAGGCAAATGCTCACCCGACGGCCACCCAGGCACCCCAAGCCTGATCTTTCTAATTATATTTTAAATTCTGTTAATGTTTCCACCCGTGGAAAAATACTGTCTTTTAAAAATTACATTAATAAATGGCATTGCCTTGAACCATTTCTTTATTGACGAACATAATAATGGGTTAACTCATATCAAATTCCAATAAAAACTATGAACATTGTCACCAAAGTCAATATTGTAATGTCTAAATTATGTAGGATAAGGGCACCTGGGTGGCTCAGTTGGTTAAGCATCTGCCTTCAGCTCAGATCACGATCCCAGGGTCCTGGGATCAAGCCCTGCCCGGAGCCCACATCCCCACATTGAGGAGCAATGTGTTCATCCCTGTTCATCAGGGAGCCTGCTTCTCCTTTGCAGCTCAGCCTACTTGTGCTCTCTCTCTGTTAAATGAATAAATAAAATCTTTAAAAAATATATGTAGGATAAGTTTTTCCCTTTTACCTAATTTTTATTTAATAATCTAAGTCTCTGACTGTAATGATAAAACCAAGCAAGGAAGGAAAAGAAAACAGCTCAATCCTTGTCTTATTCCAGAGTAGGGAATGACAACAGATGAGTAAAAGCAAGAAAGCAACTTCCAGTGAACAAAAGGGTTGAGTAAAGGATGTCACTCTCCCTAAAAAATTAAATATAAAAATTTAACCAGGAATTTAAAGCCACTGTCAATACTGTTTTTTAACACTGCTTTTTGGACTTTTGAAATATTTATTTTCTCTTTGAAAAAAGCAGCACCCAAACCCAAGATGCTTTAGTAGTCTGGTTTCTCATTTATTAGTCTCTTTCCGCCTTACACTGTTGAATTCTGTCACTCTCGTGAGGCACCTCTCTGATGGCGCTTTTTCAGTGCTGCCTTCCTAATTCTATCATCAACATACAGTCGCTTTCTCAAATATATGCAGATGATTCCTCATGATCATGTCCAAACTATGTAACTTTTGCTTGATGTAAGGGGAAGGGAAGTAACTTACATTATGAATTTAAAAGAGCTAGTAATACTTGATAATACTTCAGATATACAAAAGTATTTTTAATTTGAAGAACTTAACAGGCTTTCTGTGAAAAATGTGGAATATCTGTGTTGTGCTAGGAGTTTAGAATTGATAAAGTGGAGTCTTGTGCTTACATTAAATTTTGTGGGCTTTAACTGTACCTACAATACTGCTGTAAAAACGTCATAGCTGTGAAATCTGGCTCTTTAAGAAATGCTCACCAGAAAACTGGTTTGAAACAATTCTAACTATGATGTAACTACTATATTTAATATAATAAAAGGATGACGTCTGAATAAATGAGTCTCTAATTCTCTGTATTTTTAGAATAGTATTGTTTTCTAAGAGTATCAGAAGACAAGGGGCTGCTTTTTTCTAGATCTAGTTTTAATTCACATGAAATAGTGAGACTACCAGGAGGCATTTCCAGAGTCTTGGACTGGCAGGTGTTAATAAGGTCCTGGGCAAGTCCAGAACTGTGACTGTGTGGAGCTGCTGGGGTAGTTAGGACAAGCAAGCAAGGTCACACAAGTGCTGCGGTGGGTCTGTAGTTCTCCATTCACACCACCCCATGTTAACCCTCCATGACTCTCAGCTCCGGTCAGGAGCCCAGGTTCTATCACAGGGTAGTATCTGTTGGTCTCACCATCTAAACAGAGATTTTACTTCTTTTTTTTTTTTTTCAACTGAGGTGTAGTTGATACACAGTGTCTTAAAGAAATTTTGAATTTGTATATCCAGAGTTGGGGGATAAGTTTTCTTTAATGAATGCACATTTTTATTATTGTAAACTATAGATCATTCATTCAACAAGCATTTACCCAGCACCTGTGTAGTGTAAACTGAATACAAATGAATAACCAGTCTCTTTCCTCTTGTAGCTTGGCACAGAGGAAGACTAAATCAAGTACATTTATAACAGTGAAATAGGGCGCCTGGGTGGCTCAGTGGTTTAAGCTGCTGCCTTCGGCTCAGGTCATGATCTCAGGGTCCTGGGATCGAGTCCCACATCGGGCTCTCTGCTTGGCAGGGAGCCTGCTTCCCTCTCACTCTCTCTGCCTGCCTCTCTGCCTGTGATCTCTCTCTGTCATAAATAAAAAAAAAAATAAATAAATAAAAAAAAAAATAAAAAAAAAATAAAATAAAACAGTGAAATAAAGAACCAAGAGTTGTATCAAAAGTGCTATGAAAGTACTAGAGAGTGGGCACCTGGGTGGCTCAGGTCATGATCCCAGGGTTCTGGGAGCCCCACAATGAGCTCCCTGCTGAGCGGGAAGCCTGCTGCTCCCACCCCCCCTGCTTGTATTCCCTCTCTCGCTGTCTCTGTCTCTCTGTCAAATAAGTAAATAAACTCTTAAAAAAGAAAAGAAAGTACCAGAGATACCTGGAGGGCTTGAAAAAAGCTTCGCAGAATAGGTGAAATTTGAACATCAGTGAAGGATAAACAATTTTCCAGGCAGAAAAAAAAGGAAGAAAGGAAATCAACCATTCTAAAGAAAGAAAGGAACACATAAAAATATATAGGTGCATGAGAAAGTTCCTTGTATTTCATAATCTGGAAATTGGTTTGGTTAGAGTGCAGATTATGTAAGGAGGATGGGATCTGGTCCTCTAGCATAAAGCATGGGGATATTACCTCACACTCAACAGGGAAGCATTAAATAATTTTACATCCAAGATAATAGATACATCCAAGATAAAATACAAGATAAAACTTGCATTTTAGAATAACTCTGCAAATTCACATTAAAAAGAAGGACCTATTACATGGGGGGGGAAAACACAAAATACTTAGTCAAAGTGTGGTTAACCAGCAAGTTTCATGCAATTTAGAAATGCGTCTCCAGCTGAGTATTCATACTCTGACACAATACTTTCTCATCTGCCCTCCTCATGTAGCTGTATTACTTTTGTAATTTCAATCAAAACAGGAAGAAGCATAGGCAACTGAATGAAGGATGGAATGTGAATGAGACTGGAGAAATGTGAATCAAAAAGAAAGCTAATGTAGCTGTTCAGGTGTGATGTGAGGGCTGAGCTATGGTAGCAGGGCTGGAGAGGGGGAAGAGGACTTTAAAGATAAAGCAGAATCTAGGACTTGTTGAATCAATGAAGATGTAAGGAAAGAGAAAGTGGGGTGGGGAGGACTCTGGCAATTCAGGTTTAGGTCTCTGGATGGACTCTGGTATCATAAAATGAGACAGACATACAGGAGAAAGTATAGGCTGAAAGCAGAGAGGAGTACAAACAAATCAGTTTGAGATCAATTAAATTTGGGTTGCCTATTAGACTTCCCGTTAGAAATACACAGAAGGCAGCTGAAAATATGTATGGATACTCAAGAGACAGAGCTAGAGATAAAGATATGAGAGTCATCTTCATATATATGATAGTTGAAGCCACAGGGTGGAGACCAGGGAGAATCTATAAAATGAAAAGGAGCCAAAGAATTATAAGGACCACTAAGGAAAAAGCAAGCTACCCAAGTTTGGTATGGTTTAATAATGCACCACTTTCCCCAAGTTTGGTATGGTTTAATAATGCACCACTTTCCCCCTAAAATATCTGAGAAGGACCCTTTTTATATACGAGACCTTTAGTTAAATATTATAACAAATGCTTGGTTCTAAAATCAATAGCCCATAAAATGTTACTTTATCTAATTTTGGAAGTTATTCAGTTATTGTCTCTCTTACCTTTTACTCAAAAATGGAAGAGTAATGGAACAGAGGTGGATTTCCTAAGAGAATAATGGAAAAGGTTAATGACATTTTACTTTTAAGCAGCAAATTCATTTTTAAGATTTTATTCTTTTTATGTAATCTCTATACCCAACATGGGGCTTGAACTCACAACCCCAAAATCAAGAGTCGCATGTTTTTCTGGTTGAGCCAGCCAAGCGCCCCAAAGCATCGAATTCTTCTTAACATCACATAATACTTAAAACCCAGATCTAGAAAGTTTAGTTATGCTTTTAAACTTTCCAAGTAATTTCTGTCCTTACTAGTCCACATACCACTCCAATCCAATCCACACTTCTACCTGATTGTTCTTGCTGCTTCACTTAAATCATTCCTTCTTAACCCCCATTTCTAACCCTCTAATAATATCTACCCAGTCACCATGGGTTTCCAGTATCCCCACACATTCTGATTCCTTTAAAAGTCAAGGGTGATATCACAGTCTTCATTGTTCCGGTCACCTAGAAGTAAGACAGAAACTAACATAGCATGGAAATGAAAATTATGCAAAACATAACATATTCCGAGATATCCATATTTTTCAATAGTGAACCACAATAGTTAGAAATCTATGTGGGCCACATACAGTTTAAGTCATAACAATAAGAGAATTATAGGATGCCTGGGTGGCTCAGTCAGTTAAGTGTCTGCCTTCGGCTCAGGTCCTGCTCTCAGGATTCTAAGATCCAGCCCTGCTTCTAGCTCCCTGCTCAGCGGGGAGTCTGCTTCTCCCTCTCCCTTTGCCCCTCCCCCACTCGTGCTCACTCTCTCAAATAAATAGAACCTTTTAAAAAATAACAATAATGGGATTATAGTCTATAAACCATTCAAAAGTATTGTCTCATAGTATCCAAATAGCTTAATCAGCTTTATTCATAAAAAGGTGTACAATTTATAAGTAATTTTGAAAAATCAAAGAGGATATTGTTTTACAACAGACCAACTTTGCTGAAGAATGAAGGGCTGTTCAAATGGTACTGGGATGGCCACATACAAAAGAATGAAGCTGAACCCTAACTTTTCATACCATATGCAAAAGTTAGTTCAAAATGGATAAATGACCTAAATGTAAAAGCAAAAACTATAAAACTATTAGAAAAAAAAAACATAGGGGGAAGGATACTTAGATATCGAAAGCTCGAGCAACCAAAAAATTAATAAATTGGATTTCAAAATTAAAAACTCTTGTGCTTCAAAGGACACACAAAAAAAGAAAATGAAAAGAAAGCCCTACAGAATGGGAAGAAAATATGCAAATCACATATCTGACCTTATCTAAGGATATATATCTAGAATATATAAAGAAATCTTATAAATCAATAAGTAAAATAACAACCCAATTTAAAAATGGACAAAAGACCTAAACATATATTTCTCCAAAGAAGAAATACAAATGGCCACTGAGCATGTAAAAATATGTTCAACATCATTAGTCACCAGAAAAATGCAAATCAAAGTCACAATGAGATACCACTCATACCCACTGGGATGGCTAGAACAAAAAAAATCAGATAACGAATATTGGCAAAGATGTAAAAAATATTGGAACCCTAATACACTTCTGGTAGGAATATAAAATAGTGCAGCCACTTTGGGAAACAGTCTGGCAGTTCCTGAAATAATTAAACATCTAGTTGTCATATTATGCAACAACTCTACTCCTGGGTATATATACCCAAAGAAAATGAAAACATATGTCCACACAGAAATTTGTACACAAATATTCGGAATCGCCAAAAAGTGGAAACAACCTAGGGGCGCCTGGGTGGCTCAGTGGGTTAAGCCACTGCCTTCGGCTCAGGTCATGATCTCAGGGTCCTGGGATCGAGTCCCGCATCGGGCTCTCTGCTCAGCAGGGAGCCTGCTTCCCTCTCTCTCTCTCTCTCTGCCTGCCTCTCTGCCTTGTTGTGATTTCTCTCTGTCAAATAAATAAATAAAATCTTAAAAAAAAAAAAAAAGTGGAAACAACCTAAATGTCCACTAACTGACAAATGTGTAAGCAAAATGTGGTATATCTACACAATGGTACATTATTCATCCATAAAACAGAATGATGTACAGATACTTGCTGCAACATGAATGAATCCTGAAATCATTACGCTAAGTCAATCACCATAGACCTCATACTATATGATTCTATTCATTTGAATTCCAGAATAGGGAAAGCTGTAGAGATATAAAGTAAATTAGCAGTTGCTTAAAGCTGGGACTCTGTGGGGGTGAGTGGGTGGGAGGGGTGATAGCTAAAGGGTACCAGGTTTCTTTCTGTGGTAATGAAAACGTTCTAAAATTGACTGTGGTAATGTTTGAATGCATCTGTAAGTAGACTAAAAACCATGTGAATGTACACTTTAAATGAGTGAATTGTATGATATATATGAATTCTATATTAGTAAAGCTGTTAAAACAAAAAGACTCTATCTAGGCAGGGCACATCTCAATTGTCATTCCAGGTTTATATTACTGAAAGTGGCCCTCCGATTCAATTTCCATGGTTTGGGGAAAGAGGATATAATATGCATTAATGGAGTTGGAAAACTCATATTGCAAGAATTTGGCCACAGAGCCAGAAATTCCAGAATAGTAATGCGTGATGTATACATCCATCTTCAACTTACCAGGGATACCGTAGGTTCTTGGTAGGTGTAGTTTGCCTTCAGCTCAATCAGTTCCCCTTAAGTAGAGCCATTTCAACAAGGCAGATGCTTAAAATATTCAAATACATCATTCTAACGTCAGCTGCAGAAACTTAAAGCATAATTCGTGCTTATGAAAATTTGTGAATTTCATTGGAAATCCTGACTTTATTTCTACCAAATAGCTTGGCAGTTCTTCAAATTCTATGATTCCACTTAGCACAAGGCAGTTCTGATATGGGACATGAATGCACACTCCATGTCACAACTACCCCTTCCCCATGTTCTGGCTTCAATATTAATAATCATAGTTCCTTCGCTGACTCAGCAGTTCTTTTTTCTTTTCTCTGCAGTCAGTCTCAAGTTCACTTTAGTCAAATATCTTGCTTACAACACCAAACAGGAGTTATAATCATGTAAGCTATTTGGTTTCTGTTATGGGCCAAACATTTGTGTCCTCTGCTGAAATTCGTATGTTGAAGCACTACCTCTCAATATGATGCCATTTGGAGAAAGGACCTTTGAAAGATGAGGTCATGAGGGTACAGCCCCCTGATAGGATTAGTGCTCTTAGGAGAAGAGGAAGGGATACCAAAGACTCCTCTCTCCTCTATGTGAGGATATAGCAAGGAGGCAGCCAGGAAGAGAGCCCTTACCAAGAACCAAAGACCTAGCACTGTGTCTTGAACTTCCCAGCCTCCAGGACTGGGAGAAATAGCTGTTTGTTCCTTAACCCCCCTAGTCTATGTTATGTTGTTACAGCAGCCCAAGATGGCTAAGACAGGCTCAGATAAAGTTGGGTCCCTTTTATTACAAAAAGTTTTAGATCTGGAGTAGCATTAGTATAACTCTCTTCAACAAGTCTCTACAATCTAGCCATTTTACTGCATTAAAATTAATCCGTGGCATTTAGAACAGCAGAATGACAACTGTAATAACAAAATACTTAGAGTAATCTGAACAAGAAATATGTGACATCTAAAGAAAAAATGTATAAATTTTTATACCCAAAGCTATAAAAAGTTGGAAGAAGAGAATTGTCCTTAAGTTAATTATAGGCTTTTTTAGAACTTGAAAAAATGATTCAAAAATTCATATGGAATAATGATGAAAAATGGACAAAGACATTTTTAAAAAGAGTTATTGGGGTATCTGGCTTGGTCAGTTGGTAGAGCATGCAACTCTTGACCTTGGAGTTATAAGTTCAAGCCCCATGCTGGGAATAGAGCTTACTTAAAAAAATAGTTATTGGTGGAAAAATCTCTTCTCCCTAAATATTAAAAACACATTATAAAGCTAAAATAACTGTAACATAACTCATAGAATTTACAGATAGTTGGAGGAAATTCCAGTATGTCATAACACAAAGGGGAAGAATAGACTATTAATGACTGATGCAAAAATACACCAATAATATATAATATATACAATACAATAATGACTGATACAAAAAATGTCTTTTTGTAAATGCAGTTTTGTTCAAGCCAGAAACCTAGCAATCTTTCTTAACACCTCCTTCCTTCATGTCCCCTATATCCGGTCAGTTTAATCAATCACAAAATCCTGTTCATGCTGTCTTCAAAATATCTATTGAATCTGTTCCCTTCTCTGTCTCCAGTGACAACTTAGTCATCAGTCATCACTGGCAACCAGAATTGGCTGCCATCATTTCTCAACTATTACTACAATAGTCTACTTACTGGGCTTCTGGCATCCACAAAGTCTCCCTCCAGTTCTTTTTCCTGCAGCCAGTGATATTTTGAAAACATAAATTTGACCATATAAACCTCGTCTTAAAACTCTTAACTGGTTTTCATTACTCTTAAGATAAAGATTAAAATCTTAAGATAAAGATTAAAATTCTTAACATCGTGCAAGGCTCTGCATAGTGCGTCCCTGTCCACCTCTCTAGTCTATTCTCACATTAATCTTTACCTCGCAGTTCATGTTCCAGACACTGGCTCTCTTCCCAGTGCTCAGAATGGCACCATGCACCCTGCTGCCACGGACTCTGCAATTCCTTTCCTTTAGGGTTTTTATATCACTTTGGATTTATACATCCATTGGTTTGACTATTTGATTTATGTCTGTCTTTACTCTATAAACTGCAAGTTCCACTAGAGTAGAGACTATGTCTGGTTTACTAGCACCTAACGGAATACATGTGTGATAAATATTCATTGAATGTATAACTGAATAAACAAATGAATGAAAAATAAACTAGATTCCCATATTATATTCACTAAAATAAATTACAGATGAAATTATAAATTTTACATTCTAAAAAAATAAATTCACTTTGAAAAATTATAGATTACTTGTTAAATACAAGATTACTTGGTAAAGGATGTGAACAAATTTTTTAAATAAATATTTTTAAAGAAACAACACTGTTCATAATATCAAAGAAAAACTTAAATGTCTTCCAGTTGAAGTTTGTTTTTAAAATATATACATATATGTATATGTATATGTATATGTATATGTATATGTATATATGTATATATATGTTTTTAGAGAATATTAGATTATAGGAAAATAAACACATAATAAAGCATAAGAATCAGAGAGAGAGAGAGAGTGTGTGTGTGTATAAAATGATCCCAATTCTATAATTTAAAAATTGGTTAGAAAGTATACCAAGAAATTATCTCGGAAAAGTAGATTTAAAAGTAATTGATTTTCTTTTCCATACTTACCTTTCTTTAATCCAAACTTTTTATTACTGACCAAGAACAACTAAACAATGTTATTAAAGAATTACTCTGGGGGCGCCTGGGTGGCTCAGTGGGTTAAAGCCTCTGCCTTCCACTCGGGTCATGTTCCCAGGGTCCTGGGATCGAGCCCCGCATCAGGCTCTCTGCTCAGGAGGGAGCCTGCTTCCTCCTCTCTCTCTGCCTGCTTCTCTGTCTACTTGTGATCTCTGTCTGTCAAATAAAAAAAAAAAAAAAAAAAAAAGAATTACTCTGAATATTGCTGAGTATAGACAGACTGGGTGGCTCAGTGGTTTAGGCCACTGCCTTTGGCTCGGGTCATGATCTCAGGGTCCTGGTATCGAGTCCCGCGTCGGGCTCTCTGCTCGGCGGGGAGCCTGCTTCCCTCTCACTCTCTCTGCTTGCCTCTCTGCCTACTTGTGATCTCTCTCTGTCAAATAAATAAATAAAATCTTAAAAAAAAATAAAAAATAAAATAAAATAAGCTTTCATGGAATGGAGAACTACCATGTTATTTATAATCTAGTCAGAACTTAAAAGTGATTGAAAATTATCCAGTTTATCTTTATTAGACTAATAGGATCCTGAAGCTAAAAATATAACCAAAAAAATTTTGAAACAGAAACTAAAGAAAATCTCAATTAAATAACAAAAATATTAATTCAATAGTAATTTAGAGAATCCACCATAATAATGTTCATAACAGGACTGCAAAGATGTGAACTTTACCAATATAACATATAGTTCATCATATCAGTTCAGTCAGAAAAAATACATATGATCATGTTAATAGATGCATAAAGGTATTCGACATCCATCATAAGTAAACTCTCTTAGAAAGCAAAACAGTGGGGATGGGAAATTATTCAATAAACAGCAATGTGAAATCTGGACATTTGCAAAAATGTATTTAGTGACTCATTCATAATTCTACCTACTTGAAACAGGTAGAATTAAAAATCAAGCAGCACTTAAGTGATTTCTACCAAATTTTTGATTGAGGATTTCAAAGCTTAGGAAAGTATTGAAAAACTTGTAAAAAGAAAAAACTTTTAAGATATAATATTCACAATTATAGGCCAAACAATCCAACATTTCTTGGATTAGTGATCAATTTAAATTTTAAATCTACATGTGAATACAGTCTTAATTTTAAATAGAAAATTCATCCTAGTGGATAAGCTAAGCAGACTTTTACAGTAAGTGATAAGTCAGAGACTTCATTTGTTCTTTAGTAGTTTGCACAGGACTTAACACATATATAATAATATATTCTTAATGGAATCTATTCTTTTTATTTTTATTTTTTTTTTTAAAGATTTTATTTATTTATTTGACAGAGAGAGAGAGAGATCACAAGTAGGCAGGGAGGCAGGTGGGGGCGGGGCGGGGGGACAGGGAAGGGGTGGACAGGCTCCCTGCTGAGCAGAGAGCTGGAGTCAGGACTGGAGCCAAAGGCAGAGGCTTAACGACTGAGCCACCCAGGTGCCTGGAATCTATTCTTTTTTAAAAAAATGTGTCTTTCCCTCCAACTAATCTTGCAGTTACAGCAGCAACACACTGCTTGGCTAGCATGTTGTACATATTTATTGAATGAATGACCCACAAATGATCAAATTTTAATTAAAAATTAAATGTATCTGGGTGTCCCCCTCTTCTGATACATTATCTGGGCAAGGAATATCCTACAGCTTGGAATAAAAATCTAGGGAGAAACTCCATGGACTGTAAATTGGGATAGGACTTATTATATTACACATTTTGTCAAGTCACTTACTTTTTAGGTTGACGATATTGTCTGTACCAAATCTATTTTAACATTAATTAATTACACTGAGTCACTATACCACTATTACCCAAATATTTCACAGAACATTAGTTCTGCAAAATGATCCAGAAATAAAGATTCTTTGGCCATAGTTCCCTCTTGACAATTTATCATGCATGTCAACATATTGAATGTTCTGAAAAGTTCCTCAGTAAAGAAACCTGGTAAATTATGTTTAATTCAATGTTTTTGATTATGAAACCTTTTTTTTTAAAAAGATTTTATTTGTCTATTTATTTGACAGAGAGAGAGAGAGAGAGATCACAAGTAGGCAGAGAGGCAGGCAGAGAGAGAGGGGGAAGCAGGCTCCCTGCGGAGCAGAGAGCAGAGAGAGAGAGAGAGAGACCCCCAGCAGAGAGCTGGGGCTGCATCCCAGGACCCTGGGATCATGACCTGAGCCAAAGGCAGAGGCTTAACCCACTGCTACCCAGGTGCCCCGATTATGAAACCTTTTTATCATAAACCCCTATTACTGTCTTTAATATTAAAGTACTTTTCTGTGGAAAACCACATTACCTCACTCAAAATTCAAGTGATAATTATGCAAATATTTTGGAAATGGAAGGAATAGACATTGTTCAAAGTTTGTTTCCTGACTAAACCAAATAGGCCCACATGGGTAAAACAGGGCCGGTCTCTTAATTACATATTCTTAGAGCTTCTGGCTTTTTGTTATAAAGTAAGTTTGTTATGTAAGTCAACACATATTCACATTTACCTTTATCTTTCCAATAATTTTAACAATTTGAACCAGGTTTTAAAAGTAACATATGAAAATATGAAGTAATTTATTCAGGTAAAATCAGTAAGATTTTAAAAAAATTTTAAAGGATCAGGATTTACATGGAGAAAGAAGTGCAGTTTAGCAAGAATGGGTCAATTTTTAGACTATTTTCATAAAATAGAAGCCAATATTACATCCTAAAATGTTATATTTTTATGTCTAACCTTTGTTAAGTTGAAATTTCATTTCTATATGAAATAGAGAATTTTATCAAGCACACACCTTAAACACTTAGATTTAAATAATTAATTGATAGAGCTTGGGATAATCATTTAGCTCTTACTACTAAGTTGCTTAACTCTCTAAACCCTTATTCCCTCATCTATAAGCTAGACATTATTGTGGCCAACTAATATGGCTAAGGGTAAGAATTAAAGGAGATACACTTGTAATGTTTTAGCACTATGCATAGCATATAATCAATTTTAAGTAAATGTGATTATTTAATGTGTAATTCTAACTCTGATATTAGGCAAATTATCCCAAATAACCCAGTTTTGTATTTTGTTGTATTTATTTATTTGACAGACAGAGATCACAAGGAGGCAGAAAGATAGGCAGAGAGAGAGTCAGAGAGAGAGGGGGAAGCAGGCTCCCCGCTGAAGAGAGCCCAATGCAGGGCTCCATCCCAGGACCCTGAGATCATGACCTGAGCCGAAGGCAGAGGCTTTAACCCACGGAGCCACCCAGATATAATACTATCTAGCTCATAGAACTCATAGAACTCATGTAAATATTTTGTAATGAAAATATTTTTAAAAAAATCCCCAAATTCCTCTTGAGAATTTAAAAATGCTTTCTCTCTTTAATTTCTCTCTGAATAAAGATCATCAGTTAACTTTTCACAGATTTTTCTGAAACTTCCTATGTTACTAAAATTATAAACCAAGAAACATCCTTGGCTTTACTAGAAATGAATATGCTGTGACTATGATAATATAAGATTGTTTCAATTTCATTGATAAATAAACTGATAACGATTGGACCAAGTCACGGAGAATTTATGGAAAAGGCAAAAATAAGCAGTGCAAGTCCCAATACTCAATTCATCACCACATGTAATAAAAGCCCAGGCTATAATACAGCTACTTACACTCAGGTTATCACAGAAATTGTAATTATTGCTTATTACATGCTCCAGAATAAAATTATTAATGTTCTTAAGGATTTAATGGGTTTAAAAGAAATGATTAAAAAATACTTCACAGGGCACGTTTTGCATGGAGCACTGGGTGTTGTGCAAAAACAATGAATACTGTTATGCTGAAAAAATAAATAAATTTAAAAAAAAGATAAAAAAATACTTCACACATCTTAGACTCTTTTTTTTTTATATTTTATTTATTTATTTGACAGAGAGAGAGGTCACAAGTAGGCAGAGAGGCAGGCAGAGAGAGGAAAAACAGGCTCCCCACTGAGCAGAGAGCCCGATGCAGGGCTCGATGCAGGGCTCGATCCCAGGACCCTAAGATCATGACCTGAGCCGAAGGCAGAGACCTAAACCACTGAGCCACCCAGGCGCCCCCACACATCTTAGACTCTTAACGACAGAGAAAAAACTGGGAGTTGAGAGAGGGGGGTGGGTGGGAGATGGGCTAGATGGGTGATGGGTATTAAAGAAAGCACCTGTGAAGAGCACTGGGTATTGTATGTAACTGATGAATCACTGAATTCTACTCCAGAAGCCACCTTGTACTATATGTTAACTAAGTAAAATTTAAATAAAAACCAAAATAACAAAACAAAACAAAAAAACCTTCTACATCTTCAATTCTGCTTTGGTTAAAAGCCAAAGAAAAAAAGTGATGTAATCACTACATATGTATACTATTGTGGGAGAGCAGCCTGAATCCCATGTCTACATTTTTAATTTGGCTCTACCATGACCTAGTAATGTGACCACTGTAAATGAATCTTTGTGGCTAAACTGCTTTTCAGTTTAAAATAAGGAAGATAACCTAAGGAACTTCTCGTCTTTTACTTAAAGGCATGATGCACCTGTGGTGAGAGCATGGCATTAGAAGGCTGGTCTGGGGGCACCCAGGTGGCTCAGTGGGTTGAGACTCTACCTTCTGATGGGGTCATGATCTCAGGATCCTGGGGTCCTGGCCCGCGTGGGGCTTTCTCCTCAGCGGGGAGCCTGCTTCTCCCATTCTCTGCCTGCCTCTCTGCCTACTTGGGATCTCTCTCTCTGGGTCAAATAAATAAATAAAATCTTAAAAAAAAAAAAAAAAGGCAGATCTGGGCTCTTATCCTTGCACTATAGTAATTCTTACTAGTTTGTATCCTTCAGAAAATTACTTCCCCAAACGAAAGCTCATTCGTTTTTTTTCAGTGAAAAGTAAATGAGGTAAATCATGTAAAGTCCCAGGTAGGTGCTGAATAAAAGTTACTATCTCTCCGTCAAATCTACACTTCCCTCGTTCCTTATAGAACCTTGCCTTTTTCTTTGGACTGATTTCAGCCAGTAACCAAATATCTGGGCACGTGGATTTTTTTTTTTTTTTAAGCACCGAAAGTCACAAAAATCAAATGACATTTAATGTAATTACACATGTCATGAGTAAACTTCATTGAAAATGATGCATTTGCAGGAAACCAGAGCCGTCCTGGTAAATCCAAGTCGTACAGTTTTCCTCCTCTTACTGTACACAGCCAGCTTCTCAGGAGTGTCAGATATTTCAGGTGTTAAATTTAACTGCTGATTCTATTTATAGTATTTGAGCACAACCCACGTGCCCTCCCAGCCCTGGCCTTTTACGCACCTGGGGGAAGGGGTCCAGAGCTAAGCATTTGTATTAGCGGTTGGTAGTTTTGGGGGATCCATGAAGAGGGCCAGGTGAGTGTTTGTATTTGTGGGAGGAGACTCAGTAACACGGCCACGGTGTTAGAGAATCATCTAATTAGTAATTAGGAGAAAAGCTGTGAAGCCACTTACCTGAGCGGGAAGCCTCGGATTAAACCATTCTTCCCAGTGAGTTCCTATTTGGGAAAGAGGGAGGATACCAACTTCAAATTCTCAAGTCAGCTACACTTATTTTATTGCACAAGTTTGTTGATTGCAACTTATTCTATTGATTTCACCGCTGAGGGTGAAGTTCTCTTATTCAGTATGGGAAGAAAGAAGTAATATTTGTAAGAAAACCTTCCCCCACCGCTTTGGGAAAATGGAATCGTCCACTGGCAGTCCTTGTGGTCCAAACACTGCTCAGCTAGTGGCTCCGCGTGTACCTTACTGGTTCTATGTGGTTCCGTATTTGGCCATGTGGATAGTTGTGTGTGTGTATTGGGGAGGAGAGCAAGGGGCTGTAAATTACAGCACAGAGAAGACAATTTTCTTATTTAAAGTCTTTTTTTTTTTTTAAGATTTTATTGATCTATTTGACAGATCACAAGTAGGCAGAGAGGCAGGCAGAGAGAGAAGAAGGGAAGCAGGCTCCCTGCTGAGCAGAGAGCCGGATGCGGGACTCGATTCCAGAACCCTGGGATCATGACCTGAGCCGAAAGCAGAGGCTTTAACCCACTGAGCCACCCAGGCGCCCCTTATTTAAAGTCTAAACGCTAATAGAGATATTAGTAAAAATATATAATGAAATAAAGAAGAAAAATACTCTTAAAGAATTGTATAGATATTACAATACTTAAACTACAAATGAACCAGTTTTATTTTTATTTTTTACATAATTGACAATGATATAAATTAAGTGGGTTTCTTTGAATACTTTCTAAATATAAAGCATTAGATATAGTTTAGAGTTTGTGAAAAATGAAATGTGAAGTATATTTTTTCAAATGAGAACAGCTTTATATTTTTTTACTTTAATTTTAATACATGATCATTGTTTCAAAAGGCAAAACAATGTCCAAAGTCATACGAGAAGAAAGTAAAATCACCTGAAATCTCACCATTCAGATAAGCACTATTAAAATTTCATTAAACAATTTTCTAGTCATCTTATGATGTATACACACATACAGACACACATATATACATATTTACTATAATCTTATATAACTGGACATTCTATATGGATGCTGTCTTGTACGCTGCTTTCTAATAAAATATTATGTTGTGTACATCTTATGTTATTATTTTACAACTGGGTGGTATGATTGAACAACAGGTTGTTTACTCAACTTTTGTTGAAGGACAATTGTTTTCAATATTTTTTATGACATATAATAACACTATAGAGAATATCTATATAATCTATAATCTTTGGGTTCTTTTTGGGTTATCTCCTTAGAACAAACTTCTAGAAATAGAATTGCTGGAGCAAAATAAAATTATATTTATTTAAAAATTTGGTAAAAAAAAAAGATCAATTTACAATCCCAAACATTACAAGAGAATGTCCATTTCTCAACACTCTCAACATCAGCAAGTATTATAAGCCCTTCTAAACTTTGATAACCCCAAATGTTTTTCTTTATTTCCTTTTTTTTTGCATTTTTGTTATTAATTAAGCTGAATATCTTTTCTTAGTTTGTTGTTCATTTGCATTTCATCTTCTGACACTTTTCATGTTACTTACATTTTACTCTATTGTAGCAGCCATCTATCTCAATTATTTCTAAGAACTTCATCTATTATATTCACCTCTTGTTTGTATTAACAAATATAAACATGTTTTTCTGAGTTACTTACCTTGTAACGTGCCTACCTATATTTTAGACATATATTTAAAGTTGTCAAATCTATATTTTTATTACCCTTACTACTTGATTATAGAATTTCAAAGTGTAAGAATATAAAAAATCATAAAGTAGGGGCGCTTGGGTGGCTCAGTGGTTTAAGCCCCTGCCTTCGGCTCAGGTCATGATCTCAGGGTCCTGGGATCGAACCCTGCATCGGGCTCTCTGCTCGGCAGGGAGCCTGCTTCCCTCTCACTCTCTCTACCTGCCTCTCTGCCTATTTGTGATCTCTCTCTGTCAAATTAAAAAAAAAAATCATAAAATAGATACTCTTCCTCAGATTGTCCACCAATTACTGAGGTATGTCAGGGTGATTCATTTGCTTGACTTACCCTCTGCCCTCCCAAAAGTCGTTTTATAAAAGTCTACCCATAAAAATTTCATTACAGTGTCACAACCGAATCGATACTGTAAACAGAAAGCAACCCTAATCTAGGGGTAGCTCACATACAGTAAGAGACGATTCATTTTCACAGAACTCCATCTTTCCCAGGTATCCACAACATTCACACAGACTCTAGAGGAAAGCATTCCACTTCCGAAGCCCCAGCCCCAGAAAAGCATACCAAAGTCTAGACCAAAATCTAGACCCTGTTACCTTTTATACCCTGAGAAACAGCATGAAGTCTATGCTTCATTTTCGCAGGACATTAATTGTCACTATCAACCGCTGTTATTTTAGATAACACTTCCATGAACATTGTTTCCTGAAAAGCTTTTTCTTCTTTTAAGTTGTCCTGGAAAAAAATTACAAAAGCGGGATTACTGGATCAAAGGAAATAAATATTTATATAGCTCTAGTTATTTCTATCAAGTGGACAATACCCCTAAAATTGTGTTTTTGTTCCTTTTCAACTTTAATGGTTCTGAGTGTTATTAACAATTATTTTTATTAGTTTACTAAGTGTAAGAGAAGTACATTGTAGTTTTAATTCATATTTCTTAGATTTTTCCACATACCTTTAGTTTCCATTTTCTTTTGTATATATTTTGTATTAATTTTTATTTATGTATTTATTTTTAAAGATTTTATTTATTTGAGAAAGAGTGAGAGAGAGCGTAGAGGGAGAGAAAGAGGGAGAAGCAGATTCGC
The DNA here is from genome assembly GCF_922984935.1 of Meles meles. Lineage (NCBI taxonomy): Eukaryota > Metazoa > Chordata > Mammalia > Carnivora > Mustelidae > Meles > Meles meles. Next base: position 154,986,162 of record NC_060068.1, read on the forward strand.
TGCTGAGCCGGGAAGGAACCCACTGCAGGGCTCAATCCCAGGACCCTGAAGTTGTGACCTGAGCCCAAGGTAGACATTTAACCCATTGATCCATCCAGGTGCCCCTGTATTAATTTTTTAAAAGCATGAATAAATTTGTCTTTATCTAGAGATTCAAGATAGGTAGGAAGAACTGGAATAATTCCATTTTAAAAGGGAAGAAAATGTACTTTTTGAACAGAAAAAGAAATAAAAATACAAAACAATAATTCTATCCTTAATCCCTGGATTCACTTTCCTCTAATCTTTGAAGTCATTTCACATGTGTAATTAAATTTAGAATTGGGCCTAAGATGTATTTTCCACACTGCAGATAGAATTATCTTGTACAAATACAGACTTTAATCCACTTAAATAAAAATAACCAATGTGGAACATTGCTTCTCAACCTCTCCATGAGCCGACCTCTGTCCACCCTTTCAATTTCAGTATGTGACCCCCACTTTCAATACTGGCTGTCTATTATATTAGTTCAGGAAACCTCTTGTCCTAAGTTCCCAGGACACTCTTCCTTCAGCCTAAAAGCTTTTACTGCACCCTCTTCTACCTTTGTTCTTCAGGGAACTCTTGGAACATTGTGTAGTTTGGTGCAGGTGGTCAAGAAATTATTCCTTTAAAATGACAATTACACAAAGATCGTGTTAAGAAAAATAATACAGAAACACATAGCTAGGGCTTCTCCAAGAAACCTCATGCAAATGAGGCACCATGAATTTTAAATTTCACAGTAAATCCACCTCTGGGTGTAATATCTGTCTTACTTCTATTACAGGGTCATGATGATCAAAAGAGAGAATATTATCCAGAAAAAACCCTGAAATTTAAAGCAGTACACAGTGGCTATCCTCTTTCTTTTTATAAGAGCAACAATAAAGTTTAATCTCAATGAATCAATACATTTTTTACCTAGGTTGACAAATGGACCTAATCATTTATTCATTTAATTTTTGAGCTACTCTACTCTTCAGGGGATGTTAGCCTGTGTATATTGTGAACGAATCAGCCACAGCAATACATTTCGCTTGAATTGATATATTTTTCCTTAAGGCTACTAGTTGCATGTAATTTTATTTTATTTCATTTTATTTGCTTATTTTTTTAGTACTTTCTACACCCAATGTGGGGCTTGAACTCACAGCTCAGAGATTGAGAGTTGCATGCTTGATCTGTGCCAGTCAGGCGTCCGCAGTGAGTTGTTGCACTTAAAAACACATAGTTTGATGAGCCTGTGGCATCCTCCAAGAAGAGAAGTTAAATGATTCGATATGAGAAATGTTGGTGAGACTGATTTTTGGGTCATTGACAGTTACTGGTTAGTTGTTAGATTTTCAATACAACATGTACTTATAAAAAGAGATTCAGCTGATAAGTGATAGAGAAGAAGGGGCCAAGAGACAGTGAGCTGAGCAGAGGACAGGAAGACAGTCTCTTGGAGAAGAGAGAGAGAGACGAGGATGAAGACAAACTCCATCGACCTTGCAGTTTGCTTTTGGACTAGCTTGGGACAAACAGGCATAATGATGAGTATCATTTTTCTATCCTGTTAGGAAATATTTTTATTATTTTACTTTTCAATTGCTTTAGTTATATGCAAATGAAAGTCTATTCTAATTTTTTGTAGTTCAAAGTAAGACAAATCTATAATATTCATCTTAAGAATTTGTAAGTATTTAGGGCACCTGGGTGGCTTAGTGGGTTAAAGCCTCTGCCTTCGGCTCAGGTCATGATCCCAGGGTCCTGGGATCGAGCCCTGCATCTTGCTCTCTGCTCAGCGGGGAGCCTGCTTCCTCCTCTCTCTCTGCCTGCCTCTCTGCCTACTTGTGATCTCTGTCTGTCAAATGAATAAATAAAATCTTTTAGAATTTATAAGTATTTAAATATGTATTATGCCTATAATTTTAAAAATTATTTTCAAAGTATTTCTCATAGTTATTCATTCACTCAGTTAGCAAATACTTATTGAACACCTAACAAATATTTACTGAGGAATCATTTTAAATGCTAGGGATACAGTGGTAAACAGGAAAGTTTGTATTCTAGTGTGTAAAAACAATCAATCAATAAAAGAACAAATAAATATTGAATATACAAGTGTAATAAGTATTGTGAAGAAAAATAAAGGGGATAGGGAATGATGGCAGATGGTCAGGGCAAGGCCGTCTATAGAGATAGCATTGGAGGAGAGATGTGAATGAAATGAGAGATGAGCCATGTGAGTGTCTGGGGAACAGTCTTCCAAGCAGAGGAGAATAAGAGTAAAGATGAGTAAGATGTACAAGATGAGTAAGAACTTGGCATGTTGCAGGAACAGCAAGAAGGCTACTTTGTTTCTGGAAGAGTAGAGTTTCTGAAAGAATGAACCAAAAGACAGATCCCTATTCTCCTGGAACTTATGTCATACCAGACGGAGAGAGACAAAATGAATACACCCTCACCTAAGTATATGTTGGATGATGACAAGTGGTGTGAAGGAAAGAGCAGATCAGAAGGCGAAGGAGAAAGAGAGAAGTGTTGTTTTAGATGGGCTGGGGGGTGTGAGAAAAGGCTCCTGAGCGGAGATAATATTTAAGGAGAACCTTCACTGGAGAGGGGGAGTGAACCACACAGATATCCAAGGAAGAGAGAAAGGCAGGAGAACCATGAGTGCAAAAGCCGAGATGTTTAGAGAAAAGCAGAGTGTGAAGGAAAGTTTGCCAAGAAGAAAAATATGGTAGGAGGTGAGGTTGGATTTGCAGCCAGCAGCAGAATTGGTTGGAATTTGGAGGTCTTCAGATTTATCCTGAGAGAGATGGAGTGCCAGTGGGTGGTTATGAGCAGAGGAGTAGCATGGTATGATTTACAGTTTAGAAGACTCACTCCATCTGCTTTGTTTGGGAGCAAGGGTGGAAGCAGGGAGACCAATTAGGAAGTCATCTGGGTAATCTAGGTGAGAGGCAAAGGTGTTTGGATTAGTGGAGGTGGTGGAAAGGGGTCAGAGTCTGGATATATTTTGAAGGTAGAGCTGACAGGATCGAAGAATGATTAGCTGTGGGGTGTGAGAAAATAAGAAGCAGCTGGACAGCACTTGCAAAAATCCAGGCAGAATTATGTATTTATAAATATAATTCAATTTGAAAGATGTACATTTTAATTATTCAAAGATGTGTTAATCATACAAATACACATTTGATCAATCCATTCAACTAAGTTCTTTAAATGTAAAATTCTGATTGAAATGTGAGAAATAATTCTTTTGTTTTTGCTTTTTACTTAGCATCTGGCTCATAAAAACAACACTTATAATTCAACAACTTGGCAACAAATTCACCAAATACTTGTTAAGCTTGGTGCTATACAAAGATTTGAGGACGTGTGATCAATAAGGTGCTGGTCTGAAATCATATTTAATCTTCAAAATTACTATCTTTAGGGGCACCTGGGTGCCTCAGTGTGTTAAGCCTCTGCCTTCAGCTCAGGTCATGATCTCAGGGTTCTGGGATCAAGCCCCACATCAGGCTCTCTGCTCAGTAGGGAGCCTGCTTCTTTCTCTCTCTCTGGCTGCTTCTCTACCTCCTTGTGAGCTCTCTCTCTCTCTCTGTCAAATAAATAAATAAAATCTTTAAAAAAATACATTTTTAGGTAGATACTCTGACATTAATATCCCTGCTAATGTCTGTAACATAATATTACATAATATCACAATGTATTTTCAAAAATAAAAGTGGTCCCTATTATAATGTTGATTTTGGGAAATAGGTCTTCCCTCTAGGCTGACTTAATGGTCGTGGCCTTTATTTGTAAATTGTTTTAATATTCTTGGAATGGTAATAAAGAGCCATATGACAAAGGAGTTTTTGTGTACATTTGATTCAATTTAATTATGCTTGATTTAGGTTTTTTCTTCACTGGCCAGAGGAAAACTATTTGAAGAATCCGTTGTTATATCACATTTATCATTACCACCAAGCCAGAATTTTTATCTGATTCTTTTGGAAACATTCTTAATTCATCTAGTGAATGTTGTACTTAATACCTTTTCAGACTGTATCTCTTTATGAAGATACTATACAGTATTTTTAAAGAAATATTTCCTCAGTTTCATTCTTTTTATCCTGTCTAGAATATCATTACTGGCTCTCTTTTTCTAAGAATTGTATGATACCTAAGTGAATGTTTCTGTTAGTGCCACTTAGCTAATTGTTATAAACTCAGGTCCAATTTTAGCTTATTTTACCAAATTACGGAGATAGTCAAACTATATTTTTAATGAACTGATTTAAAAAAAACTATCGGGGGCACCTGGGTGACTCAGTCTTTAAGCGTCTGCCTCCATCTGGGGTCACGATCCCAGGTCCTGGGTTCAGAGCACCATGTCTCTGGCCTCCCTGCTCAGCGGGGAGTCTGCTTCTCCCTTGCCCCTCCCTCGTGCTCGTGATCTCTCTCATAAATAAATAAATAAATAAAATCTTTTAAAAAATAAATTGTCTTTTATTCTTGCCACTGGTCTGTACTTATCAATGGAGGATTATTTTCTGATATCAATTCAAGGAGAAAAAGATGGATTTAGGTTTATAATATATGCCTGTCATGCTTCTGATTATTTTGTGCATTATTTTTATATATGTTTTAGGGCCAATTAATATTGGGGAGGTGTTCAAATCATTAACTTTTTCAGTAGGACTTGTGCAATTTTTTCTATTTTAAGCAAAATAATAGACCTGGAATTATTTCGTTATCCTAATAAAATTCCTGTAAGTCTTTGCCTTATCCAACATCTATCCTTCAACAACTCTGAATCTTCAAGAACAATTCTGAACCCATAACTCAACAAAAGTAACATTTCAGAGAAAAGTGTCAAACTAAAGCCCAAGCCTTCTGCATCGTGATGATTGGGTTGATCACACCAACCAACCAACAGACAAAGGAAAACCATCAGTGGTCCACTTGATTAATCCTGCCTATTAAAGCCATCATAGTAACTTTTTTGTTGTTGTTGTTAAATTCATGAAGCAGAGGCTTAGTGAAAAGAGCTGGAAGAGGAAAAAACAGAACAAGAAGAGTGGAAAGTGAAGGCAGTAACTGCAGCAGTAGCAGAGGTTAGGAATCACAGAAATGGTGAGAAGCAGCTTTTAGCATCAGTGGCAACAGAGAGCCCTTTAAGAATGCACGATGTGGGGCGCCTGGGTGGCTCAGTGGTTTAGGCCGCTGCCTTCGGCTCAGATCATGATCTCAGGGTCCTGGGATCGAGCCCCACATCGAGCCCCACATCGAGCCCCACATCCGGCTCTCTGCTCAGCAGGGATCCTGCTTCCCTTCCTCTCTCTCTGTCTGCCTACTTGTGATCTCTGTCAAGTAAATAAATAAAATCTTAAAAAAAAAAAAAAAAAGAATGCACGATGTTCAACCCTGCAGCTCACCTCTTCTGGGGCTCTTCAAAGCACAGGACACTTCCTCTATGAGACTACCTGCAGGAGGGAATTGCCACACAGGTATAACCTTTCTTTAAAAGATTTTATTTATTTATTTGATAGAGATCACAAGTAGGCAGAGAGGCAGGCAGAGAGAGAGGAAGGAAAGCAGGCTCCCTGCTGAGCAGAGACCCCCCCCCCCCCCCACCGCCCGACGTGGGGCTCGATCCCAGGACCCCAGGACCATGATCTGAGCAGAAGGCTGAGGCTTTAACCCACTGAGACACCCAGGATCCCCTAACCTTTTTTTTTTTTTTTTTTTTTGAGATAGGGAGAGCAAGTGCATGTTTGCAAGATGGGGGAGGGGCAGAGGGAGAGAAAGAATCCCAAGTAGGCTCTACATTCAGCAGAGTCCGTCCTGGGGCTCTATCCCACGACCCCAAGATCATGACCTGGGCCAAAATCAAGAGCTAGATGCTCAATTGAGTTATCCAAATACAGCTATAACCATTTTAAAGGCATATGCTATTTGTAAAACGTAGTAAATTTCTTTCATGCCTACGTGGAAGAGAACCATACTTTTTTCTACTGTTCTGTTGATGAGAAATACTAAGTAATAAAGGATTTAGTATTTCATGAGTAATTATTTTACCATGACTTTTTGGTAAAAGAAAGCACCTATAAATGATTTCCTTATCTGTAGAAACACTAACTCATAAATACAACAGTTTTCTCTCCCATTGGAAGACTTTTAAAATCTAAAGCACATTTCTGTTATTTAATATTATTAAATAATATTTGTAGCCTGAGATGAGATATAAACAAATATAAATAAATAAAGTGATTCTAAGCGAAACTTGTATTTTTTGCAATTTGCTTTAAAACCTTTGTAGTTAGCTAGCCAAAATAAACACTTTGGTATTCAGCTTAATAACCTGGACTTTCATTGAATTCACATTTTTGTTTCCTTGTTATTATGTAACATTGTCTTAAAATGTGTTCATGTGAATAAATTTGATTTGTATATGATTCATTTTTTCTTTAATTCACTAAAATGTCATCAACTTAATAGTTTTACTTTCCTCATGTGGAGCATTGGAAGGTAGCTTCTATCAGAGATTTTCTATCAGAAATGACTCAATATAAGCCAAAAAAAATTAGTAGTCCATGAACTATATTATTTCTGTGCTATTTATGTAAATAATTTCACTAGAAGTCTTACTGGACTGTACACGCCTGTTGAAAATATAGAAGTTCATGTGTTCACTGGAAAGGAAGCATTGTAGCATGGCAAATGGCCAAGAAAGCCGGCAACTGGTTTACTTCTTCAGGATTGTATAAGGATCTTGGACATCTCGATCTCAAACTCTCCTTTCCTTTCTCTAGTTCCATTCAAAATAATTACCTTAAGCCAGTGGCTCTCAGTCTTTAATGCGGGTGCTTGTTACAGTAGATATTCTTGGGTCCCACTGTGAGAAACTGTTTTCACCATTCTGGGTTGGGGCAGACGTGTCTGCATTTCTAACAAGACCGCAGGTATTTCTGATGCAGGTGATCTGTGTATACCCATTGAAAAATCTCTGCATAAGGCCATCTAGTATCTTGATTTGAAATTCATACTAAAGATATAATTATATAATATCCTCTCCTGAAAAAGCATTCTAATGTTGATAGTGGGATTTGGGAGGAGATTGTGTACTTTAAAAGTTGGCACTTCACAGTGGTAGGGAAATGGTACTTAAAATGGGGACTTTGTGGATACTTAATTCTTTATAATTTCATAAAGCTTCCTTTATAGGAATCTCAGCAATGATATTAAAATAAAATCTCAGCAATGAGAATAGAGGCACAGCATAAGAGAGGAATAAGAATGGGAGATGAATACATTTCTCTTTAAAAAGGGTTATCATTAAAAGGCTTTAGATAGTGCTTGAAGATAAGTGGAATAGGCAAGGTATTATCTTTTCATTTTCAGAATATCAGTTAGGAAGATTTTCTGCTGCAAGTAACAGATTACCCAAACATCAATTATATAACCCATAAAGACTTTCGATCATCTAACCAAACAAGAAGCTTACAGATGGAGGTTCCAGATATGGAGTTTAATGACCCAGTTCTTTGCCATCCTCAGAATGTTGGCCTGTTGTTCCAGACTCATCATGTCATTGTCACATGATGGCGACATCTTCAAATATTTGAGGGGGAAAGAAGGATCATCTTATTTTGAGCAAAATCCTTCCCAAAAGTGTACCTACCAGACTTCCTTCCCCTCCTGTCTCATTGGTCAGAACTAGCCACAGGTGGGTCACACCAAACATTAACAAAGGAGAATGAAATTTTATTCTTGATTTATACCAATTATGGTTCATGCCCTGATCTGGAGGGAGAGTCTACCTTCTCTGAATACACTGCTGCTAGAAAAAACTCAAGATTCTTTAAATTGATATATAGTGTATTAAAAAATGCAGAAATAACAATAGATAGGCAACCAATCATATCTTCCTTGGTTTTAAAATATCCCTTGGATTTTAGTGGTTGCAGAATCCTAGAAATGCATTGAGCTGGGGTAGAGTGGGAGGGAGAGGTTGGTCAGAATTTCTTCTGAGGATGGTAGATGGGGTGGGATGGGAGAAGGTATGTGGGAGATGACCTGGAGAAAGAGTTGTCTTTCTTTTTTGATCTTTTGGTCAGTCATGCCCTGGTTGAGGATGCCTTTGTAAGAACTAGAAGTCTTTGTAAAGCTTGTGTTGCCACAAGGAATAATAAATTAAAAATGACTATAAGCTTGTAACATTCTGTAAACTAATAACCCTTGGTTATTTCCAGAACCTACTTGTCAGTTTGTTTATTGCTATAATCTAGTATTTTACCACTTTCCATTTAAATATAAAACAGAGTATTATTTCAGCTTCTTACAACTCATATGGAAGACAATGGTAAATAGTACTGCATAGTGTTTGCTTTTATCTTCAACTCTGGAGATTACACAAGATATTTAGACATGTTGGAAAATAATGTCAGCCATATATGTAATGCTTTTGTTTATACTCTGTTTTGCTCTATTCCAAAGTACTTGAAGTGTCTAAAAGAATGTGCCTAATACAAACAAGTAACAATAAGTGGTAATGTCAGCCTAACACCTAAGTAGGACAAAGTTACTGTTTTAAAATTATATATAATGCAAAATGATGAGAATGAACTTAACCTTTTCTGAGACTAATGTTAGACTTTCAAGGATTATTATTTCAAGATTAAAATTGAAATTCCTGTAGGGTGCCTACATGGCCCCCTCGATTAGGCACCTAACTCTTGATTTCAGCTCAGGTCGTGATCTTGGGATTGTGAGATGGAGCCCCCCCGCCCCCGCCCCGTCCGGCTCCACAGTCTGCATGGAGCATGCTTGGGATTCGCTCTCTCTCCCTCTGCCCCCCCGCAAATAAATAAATAAATCTTTTAAAAAATTATTGTAATGGGAAGTCTTTGCTTTCAACTTGTTCTCATTAGAGTTGTTTCAAACAAGGGAATGTTTCTTTTGTAAGAATTTCAGAACAATAAACTAGAACATTAATATACATGTCAATACACTTAATGGTACTTAAACTTTTATTTTGTAAAAATTGAATTTCTATTCCAGAAGTAGAGTTTATATTTAATAACTATTGACATTTTAAACACTTAAAAGCTCTATTGAGGGGCGCCTGGGTGGCTCAGTGGATTAAGCCGCTGCCTTCGGCTCAGGTCATGATCTCAGGGTCCTGGGATCGAGCCCCGCATCGGGCTCTCTGCTCCGCAGGGAGCCTGCTTCCTCCTCTCTCTCTGTCTGCCTCTCTGCCTACTTGTAATCTCTCTCTCTGTCAAATAAATAAATAAAATCTTTAAAAAAAAAAGCTCTATTGATATGAATAATGAAGAAATAGGTATTGGTTCATCTGACATCATAATATCTTAACAGATATATGTTAGCCTTTTATGAGGAAGTTGAATTTCATTTAATTGGAAATTGCTGTTGCTTCAAAATAATCAGTGCAATGCTATGCTCTTCAACTTTAATAACTGTTTTAACAATATCATCCTTTCTTAAAATATGAAAGAAATAGACAACAGTGTGTAATATTGCCTTTTTGCAATAAAGCCTTACCAAGTGTCCACTGGTAGGGACATAGTTTTCCAAGCTGAGGAAAATGTTTCAGTGAAAGTGCAGTGAAAAAGTGTTATAAGAAAAAAAACAAACTGACTAAAGCCTTACCTTTAGAAAATAAATGCTGGAAAATGCCCAAAAATAGGGATTCACTTGAATTTTTTTTTCATTTAAACAACAGTAAAGATTTTCATGTCCTTTTCCTTCAAAAATAAAAACCGTCCCATCTGTGTTAATGGCTTTAAAATTTTAACCTTAAGTAATTCAAAATAGTTAGAATATCAGATTCTTTCTTCATCGCAGACTGCATAATGGAAAACAAACTCAAATTATAGTAATGGGCTTTTCCCCCCCAACTATATATGTGTGTATGATCTGAGAAACTTGTCATACTCATTTAAAATGATTTTGAGCAACTGAAAAGTGAATTAATTGGAATAACTATCTAATTAACATTCATTCAAGAGGTTTTTCTTTTTAATTTTTTAGGCTTGTGATTGGCGAAATGAAACACATATATCAAATAGCATAAAAAGTTACTCTGTAGAGGTTGAGATTAAAAAGAGCATTCTGATCAAGTGTGGGTAAATGAAGATTAGATTAGGGAGTTGACTGTTGAGAGTTAAATATTAATGAGGAGAAGTACGCTGAAGTGTACCTATACTTGTTTTCTTAAAATTTATTTTATGTGCCTTATATTTATCATTTCACTTAGCAGTGTTGTGGGAATATAGGTATTTTATAAGAAGTTGTATTTTGGAAAGGGAAAAAAGTACTGGAAAATTCATAATCTAACATGTTTCGCAGGTAAATAGACCTAAGATAAAAAGACAATTGTAATTGACATATAGTAGATGCTCAGTAAGTACTTGTCAGAAATGAATATGATGGGTTAATTGGGGCAGCAGATCTGCATTTTCGATTCTCCGAATCATTCAGTTATGAATAAACACTTTGAACATTGTTGATGATAGTAATATCACTGTTACCAAAGAGCAGCACCCGATTACAGTTCCTAGACAATGCCATACTTTAAGGAAATAAAGAAAAACACTTGGGAAACAGAATAAGATAATAATTGTTAAGAGGGGTTTGCTCAGCCTAGTTTTACTATTGTCCTGTCTAATAATGTTTGACATGATTGACTTAGGTGTATTGCAAGGGCAGTTTATACTCAAAGCTTAGTATTGTAATCACATTGTTTCAAAGTCCATCTGATATATATGTAATAATAGTCATAATTGTACTTTGCCACTTGGTCCTTAGGCAACAGGAGTAACATGATCACAAAAATGGATATCTGAATCATTATTCATTTTATGCAGACTGGGCTAAGCTTAATGGAGGTGGATGGGGAAGGGACTGGGAGGAGGTGGACAGGAAAGAGGTTGGTTCTGTGAGGGGAGATTGAGCAGTGCTGGAAGTTCTGCTGAGAGCAGTAGGAAGACTCCCATGGCATCTGGAGTGCTGCATGTCACTACCTTCTGCTGCAAGGATTGCCTATGGCCCAGGGGTTTTGGGAAATTCTGGCTAATGGGCTTATTCCCACATGCAGGAACTCAAAGCAGCATAAATAATGCATCCTCCCTGATGAGTGAAAACTCGACAGATGGCCTGGTTCTTAGTTTCTGACCAAGGACTGCTGGTGGACAAATAAAGCAGAAAGAACGGTGACTAATATCAAACTTTTTCAGAAGAAGAACTGGGTAGTCACAAAATTTCCCCTCCTCTTCCTCCTTTCCTTCCGGAGTTGTGTTTTACTTAAAGGGGACATCTGTATGTAAAATAAAGGGTTGTTGTCCGGCCTCCAAATCTTCAAATTCGACAGGGAGAGAGAAAGTGATCATAAGGGTGTTAAGAACAGAGGGGTAGCTTTGGGGAATTCACTGAAATATCTGATGGTGTGAATGTGCTAATAATGCTAAGACGCTGGAAAGGAAGCCATCATTCACATTTTATTCATTCATTCAGTGAGCATTTATTGAGCATCTAGTATTCTCTCCAAGCCATTTTATAGATATAATGCAATTCCAAGGACACTAAATGTCAACTCTGGTCAGAGACCAAAAATGCACTCCTTGTGCTTGCAGTAAGACTGCCCCTTCTTAGGTGTCTTTGCCATCTGTAGGGTCAAGAGGATGCCCTGGAAACCTACTACTTCCTGATCACACCCTGCCACCTTGTCTGTCTTGAGCCCACTAAAATTAATCTCATATTAAAACTACAAGTAGCTGTACTTCTTAGTCCCATCTAATCCCTACACTGTTCATATCACCTGTTTTATTCCTTTCCCTCACTTTTCCATGACTTCTGAAATCTTTTAACATCATTTCCTTTGGAACTTGTGATCCATCATCAATAAACTGCTCTATACCTTTAACCTTCTCTGAAGGTTCCCTTTACTTCCTTGCTCTAATCAAAATCTGGCTCTCTTCTGAGCCTACTATTACACTATCAAGTTGTAAGACATTACCTGGATTGGGGTTGCAGTGGGAGTGTGTGTCCTCCCTGTTCCGTTATCACCACTTTCAGAGTGTTCTCACTCCCTCTTTCCTAAGAAAATACTCAGATGTGGGGCTCCTGGGTGGCTCAGTTGGTTAAGCAGCTGCCTTCAGCTCAGGTCATGATCCCAGGATCCTGGGATTGAGACCTGAATCAGACTTCCTGCTCAGCAACGAGCCCATTTCTCCCTCTCACTCTGCCCGTTGCTCCCCTTGCTTGTGCTTGATTGCTCTCTGTCAAATAAATAAAATGTTTAAAAAGATACTCAGGTATGAGTTTCATATCATCAGGCTGTCTCCACTTATCTCCATTTTGCTTCTGTCTACTGGCTCTCTGGGTTACTCTGATTTCTTGGTTTTATTTCTGTTATTTATTTATTTCCTGTTATTTTATTTCCTTTTATTTATTCCTCTGCATGCCACTTGTATTTTAGTTCTTGGTAATGTGAAACGAATGGGTGATCCCTCCAACATTTTGGTTACTTAGTTCCTTCACATCTCTCTTCCAATAATCTCGACTTCTGTCCTGCCTTAGCACCTCATGTCTGTTATTATATCCTAGACCTTTTCATTACAATAATTGCAACAGCATACTCTTCTCTGACAACCACTTTTCTAACTCCTCTCTTTATCCTGTAACTCTAACAAGGCTTGGGTCAAACCAGAACCGACAGTCCATTGACCCTACCATTTTTTAGCCATCTCCCCTCTTCCTGTTGACCTCTTTTCCCTCCTTACCCAGTACAAATTCCACAGACAAGCCCTGTAATCACTCACTTGTATTCATCGACAAATCCCTTGTCCCTCTCTCTTACTTCATCATACTGCCTTAACAGAAGCACAACCTGGTTAACTCAGCTATTGCCTACTTTTGGTTTCATTTTAAATCTACAATCATTTTTTAAAAGATCTTATTTATTTATTTGAGAGAGAGTGTGTGTGTGAGATAGCAGGTACAAGCAGGCAGAGCAGCAGGCAGAGGGAGAGGGAGAAGCAGGCTCCCTACCGAGCAGAGAGCCTGATACAGGACTCCATCCCAGGGTCCTGGGATCATGACCTGAGTCGAAGACAGATGCTTAACAGAGTGAGCCACCCAGGTGTCCCTAAATCTATGATCATTAACGTCATTGGGCCTTTAGCGATTTCTGAGACATGTCCTGTATTCTCCCAGTCCATTCACTCTCTTACATAACAATCGATTACCTTCAAAACCCCAGCATCTCCTCTCACATCATCAATCAAGTCAAGTGCGACTTTCGGATGAATAGCATGGGGTTCCTCTTAAAGACCAACTCATCATCTCTTGTCTGTTAAGATGCACCACTTGCAGTTCTTCCCTTTCTTTCCTACACTGTCTTTTTTTTTAAAGATTTTATTTATTTATTTGACAGAGAGAAATCACGAGAGAGGCAGGCAGAGAGAGAGGAAGGGCTCATCGTTGAGCAGAGAGCCCGATGCGGGACTCGATCCCACGACCCTGAGATCATGACCTGAGCCAAAGACAGCAGCTTAACCCACTGAGCCACCCAGGCGCCCCTTACACTGTCATTTTTAACTCCCTCTCTTCAAGGTCATTCCCACGAACATACAAACATTACATTTTGTTCTCTCAACTTTACTTCAATCTGGAAACACTTATATATACATATATTTTTAAAGTAGGCTTGGGGTGCCTGGGTGGCTCAGTGGGTTAAGGCCTCTGCCTTCGGCTCAGGTCATGATCCCAGGGTCCTGGGATCGAGCCCCGCATCGGGCTCTCTGCTCAGCAGGGAGCCTGCTTCCCTTCCTCTCTCTCTCTGCCTGCCTCTCTGCCTACTTGTGGTCTTTGTCTGTCAAATAAATAAATAAAATATTTTTAAAAATAAATAAATAAAGTGGACTCATGCCCAGCATGGAGCCCAATGCGGGATTTGAACTTACTACTCTGAGATCAAGACCTGAGCTGAGGTCATGTCTTGAGCTGAGATCAAGGGTCAGACGCTTAACAGACTAAACCACCCAGGGACCCCTGGAAAGGTTTATTGAGCATTTAATATTTGCATCTACCAGGGCTGGAGGAATGGAAAAAAAAAAAAAAGAATCATTGCATACTACCCCTACAGACCAAAGTTAGAACTTGCTAAGAAAGATTTTAGAATTAAAGACTGCAGATATAATGAGTTACAGTACTTTAATATTACCTGTAAATTTCCATAATACCAGCTTTCTATTGCTCAGGTAACATCTGTAATAGAAGTCATTTTGCTCAGAGCAGACTATTTTATGAGGCTTCCCACATTTTCTCTCATTAGAAATGATAAATTTGAACTCTGTTGAGAGTTCTTACGTATAGTATTGGGCTATTTTCCTTACAAACAACAGATAAGACCCTGCTCCATAATTAAGGCCACAATTTATTGTACATCAGTAAACAGACTGATTACCAGGTTCTCGGTTGAGTGTTTTCATCCAATTGTCCATTTAATCCTCACAGCAATCCTGTGTGACAGGTAGACTTCCTTAAGTTACAAGAAGAAAACTGAGAAACAAAAAAAAAATTTTGTTTGTTTTTAATAAAGGCCTTCCCAATGAGTTTTATAAAATTTTAATTTTAATTAGGGTAACATACAAATTCTTTGAATAGTCAAACACAAGAAAAAGTATGCATGCAGATGGTCTGAGCTAAATAAATCATGTGCACTTGAGAATGAACTCCGTCTTATGAAAGAGAACACGTCAATGGCTACAGTGGATTTATTGTGTGAATGGTTTCTGCAGGACACCAGAAACCCCAGGCAATGACAGGACAATTTAGCTAACAGACAACTGGTAGCTTTAGGGGTATGTAGGGAGGACGGCATGGATGAGAAAGGAAGAGGGAGTGCCCACTTATTGTCAGGTACAATATGCTTTTTAAATTAGGTAGTTTAGCTTTTTCTAGTCTCAATTTTATGTGAAAAATTTTTTGAACCGGTAGCTAAGTTGAAAGAAGAGTCCAGTGAACGACTGTATACTGTTAATGTAGGTTCCAAAATGAACTTTGCCATATTTGCTTCTCTCCAAGTATTTATAGTTTTTCTTTATTTTGGAAGTAAGTTAGTTGCAGACATCCTGATTCTTCAGCATGTAGTGCTCAGGAATAAGACTAGTCTACATAATAACAGCCAAATAATCACACTTAATAAATTTAACCTGAACCCATTATTATCAACTCTGTGGTTTATTTTCAAATTCTCCCATTGTTCCCAATATTATTGAACACAGATCATTTCAAACTCTGCTTCAGAACCCAATCACAGATCCTACATTGCATTTAGTTGTTAAGTCTTCTGAGTTTCCTTTAATCTAGAACCCTTTCTCAGCCTTGCTTGTCTTTCATGACTTTGATCTCACAGAAGAGTCTAAGCTAGTTGTTTTGCAGACTGATCCTCAATTTGGATTACTGTGATTTTTTTCTCTTATGATTAGATTCACAATAAACATTTTTGACAGTAGCACTGCATAGATAATAAGATGAATTTTAACACATATTAGATTTTCTTAATAAATGCATTATCTATAACTATGTTTTGCTTCAGTGATCTGTATGTACATTTTAAATATTTCTTTTCTTTGCTTATGATGCGATTTTGCTTAAATCTTAAATGAGATGAAATGTACTCTACTGTCATGAATAGGAATTTCTTTGCAGATTAGCAAATTACATATTTTCAGTGAAATATTTTAGACCTTAATTTTTTTTTTTTCATTTAAGAAAGCTGTACACACAACATGGGGCTTGAATTCACAACTCTGAGATCGAGAGTCGCATGTTCTATAAACTGAGCCAGCCAGGTGCCCCCTTGACAAATGAAACAGAGATGCCTGGGTCACTCAGTCAGTTAAACATGTGCCTTAGGCTCAGGTCATGATCTCAGGTTTCTGGGATCTAGTACTGCATCAGGCTCCTTGCTCAGCGGGGAGCCTGTGTGTGTCTCTCTTTGCCTGCCACTCCCCCTGCCTGCCACTCTCTCTCTCTCTCTAACAAACAAATAAATAAAATCTTATAAAAAAAAAGATGAATGCAACCTAAAATGTGTGAATGTAATTGGTTTGAAATATTTATATGCAACTAATGAATCATTGAACACTACATCAAAAACTCATGATGTTCTATCTGTTGGCTATTGAATTTAAATGTAAAAGTATTTATGTATTTTCTGTGTACAAGACTAATAAATGCACTATACTATTTTGTCCAGGTGATAATGAAGTTCCAATAATATGAGCCCTTTATAGAAGGGCTTGTTTTTTTTTTTAAAGATTTTATTTATTTATTTGACAGACAGAGATCACAAGTAGGCTGAGAGGAAGGCAGAGAGGGGCGGGGTGGGGGGGGTGGGAAACAGACTCCCTGCTGAGCAAAGAACCAGATGAGAGGCTTGATCCCAGGACCCTGGGAAGGCAGAGGCTTAACGCACTGAGCCACCCAGGCACCCCCCCTTTATAGAAGTCTTAATAAATCTTTGCTACAATGTGGAGTAAAGCTAACAAGGTGTTTGATAGGAAATGGCATAATTATTAGTTGTAGGAATAGGAAATAGAGAAAAATTCCTGAAATAGCTTAATATTTGTTTACAAAAATTTAACGTGTGCTCTGCAATAATAATGGTTGTTGTTTATTATCTTTTACATATATCTCCTGTAATTAGCACACAACCTTCAGAGGGAGATGTAATTATTTACGTCTTGTAAGTTAGAAACAAAACAACTTTTAGTCATCATACTAAGAAGCTTTAGTTTTATCATCTACAAAAATACTTTGCCTTACAGGATGCTTAAGTGATGGCCACTTTTGTCTCTCTGTTATAGTCCTCCTGGAAAGAGACTGACTTCCCTTGCCACCTTTCCAGAAAGTTCTCTTAAGGAAAGGAAGTAGGAGATTCTAGAGACTAAGTAATCCAACTTCCCTCTGGCCTTCCTCCTCCCAACTGCAATCTAGATCTGAAGCTTCTTTCCTTTCCAACCTACCTTTTGAAGTGTCAGTCAGATGTTGCGCTCCTGCTGGAGAAATGAGTATTTCCCCAGGATCCCGATGTACCTTATCCGTAGTAAATTTTGCAAAGCAGATCATCTAAGCTAGGGTAATTAAGCATAATTTGTTTTCAACCATTACTTTACTTTTAATAGAACATTGACCATAGTTTCTCCTTAGCCATGATTTTAGTTTTTCTGTGGCAAGAATACCCACTATTAACATTATTAATTAATATTATTCTTGAATTTCCAGTTGACACAGACATAACCCTTAGGAAGGAGAAGTAAATTTTCATTATCTATAGATATTATGATTAGGTATTGGTGAAATCTATAAATCAACAAATAGTTATTAAAAATTAAATCTTAGATTTGAGATAAACATATATATGTATTTCAAGATTTTATTTATTTGACAGAGAGCAAGCACAAGCAAGGGGAGCAGCAGGCAGAGGGAGAGGGAGAAGCAGGCTGTCGACTCAGCAGGGAGTCGGATGCGAGACTCTAGGACCTGAGAACACGACCTGAGCCCAAGGCAGCCACTTACTGACTGAGCCACCCAGGTGCCCCAAGAGATGAACATATATTTTAAAATATCCTTCCAATAAATCAGTAAAAACAAGTAGGAAAACAGAACAGAAAAAATTTCATTCAGAATAGCAATAAAAAACATAAAATAACTAGGAATACCTACCACATGAGGTGTAAGGTAAGCAATCCATATTGCTTTACATCAAAAAGTATGTAATAAAGCTAGCCTATACTGTTGTTGTGATGCAAACAGAAAGATATTAAAACAGAATTGAAACCCAGTATTCGAGAAGGATTAATACGTGATAAAAGAAGTGTCACAAATCAGTGGGCAAGGGATATTATTTTTACTGGTGCTCTGTGGATTGACATCGAAAAAGAATCAGTCTTGTTTCTAAACCAACAGTATAAATCAAAATACACTTGGCATGGTTTAGAATTAGATGTAAAAATAAAAAGAAGAAGGGGCACCTGGGTGGCTCAGTTGGTTAAGCATCTGCCCTGGGCTCAGGTCATGGTCCTGGAGTTGGTGGATGGAGCCCCCCATCGCATCTGGCACCCTGCTCAGTGGGGAGTCTGCTTCTCCCCCTGCCCATTACACCCGTCATGCTCACGCACGCGCTCTCTCTCTCTCTCCCTCTCAGTTAAATAAATAAATCTTCAAAAAAATTTAAAAAAAGAGAACTACTTATGCAAAGTGTCACCTGGGGGACACATCCTCTTGGTGGCCATGTTATTGTTACCAGTGGAGAATAGTACAAAGGAACTCATTGTGGAGAGTAGAACCCAGTAATCAAAGGCCTGCAAGCTAAGGGATTTGTCACATAGGTGGCTCCTCCGAAATGACTTCTTGGGAGAGCTGGTCCTTGGATGAGGTGTCACATTTGGGCGCTTGTAGAGGAAGGGGACAACCAAGCAGGGGCACACTAGCAAAATTACAGTGATAAAAAAAGCTGGGCACTGGGGAAACAGTGATGCCCCAGGAAGGGGATGGGAGCTCTGGGAGGATGAAGATTTGCATCTGCTTTGTTTGCTGCTGACCCCCCGCAGGACCCTGGCTCTTGAGAATGGCTGTGTTGGGGAGAAGGCAGCTTCCGGGGCCAGGAGATTGACACTCTATGTTGGGAACTGAGACAATGAGAAGCTTCTGAGCGTGCCCCACCCACAGGTGAATGGAGTAAAAAGAGGTAAAACATGGGGGAATCTGCACTGTGAAGGTATTTGTCATTCTAAAAGCAACGAACAAAACCAAGAAAGAAAAGGTGAAGAGATTTTTTTAAAGAGAGTTCTCAAAATCTCTGTGTTTTGCAAAGTGTATAAATCAAATAAAAAGTAAATGGAAGGGGCGCCTGGGTGGCTCAGTGGGTTAAAGCCTCTGCCTTCAGCTCAGGTCAAGATCCCAGGATCCTGGGATCGAGCCCCGCATCTGGCTCTCTGCTCAGCAGGGAGCCTGCTTCCTCCTCTCTCTCTGCCTGCCTCTCTGCCTACTTGTGATCTGTCTGTCAAGTAAATAAAATCTTAAAAAAAAAAAAAAGTAAATGGAAAAATAAGACAAGAGATAAGATCAGTACACTGAAGATATCCTAAAAGATGGGAGGATTTATCAAGAAATGGGACAGGGAAATGCAGCTTTTCACAAAAGAACAATTACAAATTATTAATTAGCATTGGAAAAAATTCCATTTTCTTGATCATAAAAACAAATTTAAAATAACGTGTTAACTACTTCTCCCTCTTAAATTTAACTAGTACATGTTAATAAGGATGGTCAGCTTTTGAGGAAAGTAATCCACTAACATATTCAGAGGGCTTTAAATTGTTCACATCTCTTCATTCCTAGTATCTGTTACAGTCCTAACTACATATAACAAAATGCTGTATTAAGGAGATCAGAAATGCTGGCAAAACTTTTGTGCAGACTTTCTTCTCAGTGTTATTTAGATAATAAAAAAACAGGAAAAAAACCTAAGTAATAATATGGAAAATATTGTTATTCACATAGCAATAATAAATATAAATACAAAAATATATAAATATTAAGAGAAATAATAATAAAATATCATCCACACAATAAAAGAGTAATAAAAATGTTTTCAAACAATTTTAGTGATTTGGAATGATGTTATATTGTAATACGAAAATAAAAGCAAGATGCAAATTTTTTTTTTTTTTTTAAGATTTTATTTATTTATTTGACACAGAGAGATCACAAGTAGATAGAGAGGCAGGGAGAGAGAGAGAGAGAGAGAGAGTTCGGAGCAGGCTCTGCTCAGCAGAGAGCCCAATGCGGGACTCGATCCCAGGACCCTGAGATCATGACCTGAGCGGAAGGCAGCAGCTTAACCCACTGAGCCACCCAGGTGCCCAGATGCAAATTTTTAAAAACTGACTGATGCCAAGGTATATTCTAAACTCCAGGGTAGGTGTGTATATGTATACCTGTGTGTGTTTGTTATGAAAAAAGAGAAGAATAAACTTAAATTTACATCTTTGTATGACTCCTTTTTTGCTGTTTTCCCTGGCAGTCTTTTATGTCCTGAGTAGAGCTTTGAGGATAGTCTTATTTTTCTTGTTTATCATTTTATTTTTCAATAAAAAGTATCAATTTGGTGTAATATAAACTGTTATACCAACAGCCAAGATGGCTAAGAAAGAAAGCTGCTGTTTACATTCTCTTTCTTAATAAGTGTTATGTTTGCTTTGGCTAAATTGCCACTTTGGCAAATGACCATTTTTTTTTTTTTTTACATTTGTCTGTGTAAAAGTGATGTATAAGTCTAAAGAAGTAAGGACGTAGTATTAACTTCTAATTTTTTAGTCAAATTCTGAAATGAACATTGTAACGATTATGCATTTTTTACTTCATTATATAAATGTCTTCATTTTTTATTTTTTAAAGGTTTTCATGTATCTATTTGACAGAGAGACAGAGATGGCAAGAGAGGGAACACAAGCAGGGGGAGCGGTGAGAGGGATAAGCAGGCTTCCCGCCAAGCAGGGAGCCCGATATGGGGATTGATCCCAAGACCCCGGGATCAGGACCTGAGCCAAAGGCAGATGCCAACGACTGACCCGCCCAGGTGCCCCTATAAAAATCTTTAAAATAAACTGTGGTTAACTTCATTATATTAAAGTAAACACTGAAGGCAGGAAATCCACTGAACTCTCTTATCATTAGCGCTTCACTGTCAAAATGCCTTCATAATAGGAGTAATTTTAGCTCCTATCTTCACCCAGTGTCTGATCTCCATTTCAGCAGGATCCTCTACACCTGATGTGTTAGAACAACCAGATTTTTAGGATGAAAAAAATGGAGCGTGTGAAGAAATTTGCTTGAGTACTACTACTCAAAGACTTCTCCAAATGTCTGGCTGAGCAGTCGGATGGTCTGGGGAGAAGAGGACTTCTGGACCCAAGTGCATGCCCGAGGGATCAGAGAGAACCAGAGTCTAGCAAGTACTGCAAACGCTATGATTCACTCACTTATTTAATTTGACAATTTAAAACTGTGAATAAGAGGCAGGCAAAATGTGGTGTCAAATTCAAAACAAAGTGTGGTGATCTGCCTTGTTTTCAACTTGTTGCTATCTGATGAAAACACTTTTCCACAAGCAGCACTGATGAGCAGATGGTGCTAATAAGACCAATTAAGTGTTAAGCTTCTGGAAATGTTTTTTGCTGAGTGACATCTTCAGACTGTTTTCTGCTAACGTACATCTTAAGCCATGTGTTTCTGAGGTGCGATAGCATTAACACTTATGGTCACTTGAATTTTCATTTTCAAGAATATGGACTCAGACAGGACAAAAACAACCCATCAAACCCCCCAAAACCCCCAAACCCTCTGGCCCATTTCCAAAGACGGTATGTGGAGTTGAGTGACGAGATTCTAACCCTATTGGGACACTGGAGGGGGGGCTTAGTCTAGGTTACTGGTTTCCAGTAATTGGTACATAAAGAAATTTTCTCTAGTCTGCAGTGAGGAAAAAAAATATAAAGAACCCCCCAAAAATAATGGATTTGGGGAGTACTTTTTCCCTTTTCCCTTTTAACTGCTGCTTGTTTTTCCTGGTATTTTGGAAGTCATTGATCCTGTTCTTTTATTGATTTCATATACAGTCTATATTTCATTTGGATGACAGTAAACAGAATTAATTACAATACATTGTCATCATTGATCCATAAATGATCTTTATTTTCTTTATTTTACTTTTAATTTATATATTTATATATTTAATTTAATTTATTTATCTGGAGAGACAGAGAGAGTGCAAGCCAGTTGAGGGGGTGGGTGGGGGCGGGCAGAGCAGAGGGAGAGATAATCCCAAGCAGGCTCCATGATGATCACTGCAGAGTCCCATGTGTGGCTTGATCCCACAAAACTGCTATGATCCCATGATCATAACCTGAGCTGAAATCAAGAGTTGGACACTTAACCAACTGAGCCATTCAAGCACCCTTTAATTTTATATTTTTAGTTTAATTTTACTTACCACTCCTCCCCACAAAAAGCTATGAGGGATAGTCAGCCAAGCCAAGACCCAAAGTACTACCAATTATTTACATCTACCTAAATATTCTTCCCTTATTCCGGCTCCCTGCCTATCTCCCTCCCCCAGGTATATGCTGTCTTCTTTCTGTATGTGTGAATCTCCAAACTTCTCCTTTTTATAACGACACTAGTCATACTGGATTGAGGCCCTCTGTAATGACCTCATTTTAACTTGATTAAAATCTGTAAAGACTCTATCCCCAAATAAGGTCACATTCTGAGGTACTAGAGGTTGGGACTTCAACATATGAATTTGGAGAGACACAATTCAAACCATAACAACAGAGAACTTACTTTTCATTACTATCAAGTTAACAGTGAGCCCCCTTGAAAAAGTTCACAGAGGACTTAATTCAAGTCCCTTCTCAGAAAGGAAAATGAGAGGAGGGATGAAAATGAATAATGGGGGGAAAAAAAGAAGTTTAGTAGTGGACTTCTATCATTTGCCTGCCCAGAATTTTTCTCTTCTTCTTTTCATAATATCACCTTGCTTTCGCCCTGTGTGTGGTTTGACTGTGGACTGAAATAGTGTACTCCATCCTACCACGCTGAATTATTAGTGATGGCTACATGACCTTTCATGAGCCAATCTTAACATCCGAGAATGAGCTCTTTAGCTCTTTAGAGAATGGGGTGTTCTGGGGCTCCCCAGGCTCCTAGGGCTGCTGGTATCCAACTTGAACACCTCTTGAAAAGAACCTAAGTCAACCTGGGAGAAAACAGAACTGAAAGATTGGAGCAAGGCAGAATTCAGGCGTTATCTTGAATTCTTAGATTTGGCTGGGCCTGAAGTTCACCCTTTGAACTTCCAAGTTTAATGAGGGGATAAATTTCCTATTTGCTTTATGTTGGGCTCTTGTTATTTGTAACTAAGAGTCTTAATCGATGCTCATTTGGTTTTTGAGGAAAAATAGTGGGAAACAGACATTTATAGAAGTGAGGTAACTTGACACACATTTCAGGTGAGCACATAAATGACAGGATGGTTCTAAGTCTTCCTAAAATGAGGTAATATATCATCTCCCTCCTTTTTTTTCTTTTGTTGACTACTTAAGAGCCTCACTTTTTGACCCCTTTTGGATTATGGGGTTTTTGTTTTATTAAATGTGCTTTTATATACTTATCATTTCTTCCTCTCCCAATAATAACCCAGTGAGAAGGAAAACACCCATATTGTCTATAAATGGCTCCGTCTGAGCGTCATTGATGAGCTTTAATTCATGTGTACTTAATAAATATTTTATTATTAAGATATGCTCAGATATTCCATATTTATTTATGGAAGTGTATTAATCTGTAGGTAGTTGCCAATTTATGAACAGTTTGTAGCCTTGAAATTTGTAAAAAAACAAAAAACCAAAACGACTGGAGTTTAGAATATATCTTTGCACAGGAATAACGTTACATAATGTGGTTACAAACTAGCAACCAAGACTTTTAAGCTATAAGGCAACTATGGAACATAGTTATTTTCATTAACATGGAAATAGAATACAAAGACATTGCAGAATAGTCTGAGTGCAGAATCTTTCTGGATTTTTACAATTAATTTTTTTTTAACAGTTGCCTCACTTGCATGTAATTTGATAAATTTTTTTAACAACTTACTTTTTAAAAAAAGATTATTTATTTAAGAGAGAGAAAGAGCAGGGGGAGGACCATAGTGGGAGGGAGAGGGACAAGCAGACACTGACTGCCAAGCCCCACCTGGGACTTGATCTCATGACCCTGAGATCATGCCCTGAGTCAAAACCAAGAATCAGACACTTAGCAGACTGAGCCACCCAGGCACCCCTAGCAGCTCACCTTTTAAGCATTTGACTTAATTTTCACAGAATCAGAGCCTAATTTCCTTGCACTTGTATTTCTCATTTTATGTAATATTTGAATTATAAAATTATAATAATCAGTACAACTGACATCAACAGACTTGAGGATAAATAGCTCACTCTTGGGCAGCACGAAACTCCGTGTAGAACAGGTTTCCTAACCTTGAGCATTCAGAGCCTTATGACTATCAGTCAAATATGTTTTACCTTTAAGCTCTTGTGTAGAGAATTCATCTGTAATACTTTAATTTTGTATTCCATGTATTTTGTGTAAAAGGTAAATTCAAAAGAAAAGATCATATAATCGCAGAAAAGTAATTTTAAAGTAAAATGTACAGAATAAGAAGATAAAGCAAGATGCTAGAATAAGTGATGTATTTGAATCATAACTGTAAGAGAAGTAAGTATTACATTAGTGAAATATTAACCACATCAGCATTTTGGGAAGGTTTATATGATCATGGGGAAATAATAGTCAAAATTCCAGACCCTACTTCTAAATACAGAAACAATAACTTTCATAAAGCAATGATTATGTCCCTATGACTATTTCAGGGAAGTAATAAAAACAAAAACATGCTTTTTATATTGCTTCTCAGTTTTTCCACTTCATCTAGTTTCACGTTTTCTGCACCAATTTATGGCTACGTTTGTATTTTCTACTGTTACATTTTCGATTGCAGGTTATATGGCAGGGTTTTGTCTCTGGAATTGCCTGTGGAATTACACAAAATAAAAGTGGCAGATCTTGCACCAGTAGCTAATTTATCATTTTTATCAACCTCTAAGGGTATTCCTAGGAAATATAATTATGCACTTAGACTATGAATTTACTATATGGGATATGAATACAGAAGAGAACTAACTACCCATGGAAATTTCTTGGAAGACTGCCTGTGCCCTAAAATGTGTAAAACTGGTAAAATAAATATTTATTAGGCAAGTGTAATTTCCACAGCGGGATTAGTGAGTATGAAATACACACTGGTTCAGTGTTACTATCTCTTCCTACTGTAACTGCACAATTACTTATTCTAATAGCCCAGAGTATGTTCACATGAAGGGATAAACAAGATAAGTGGAATCCTTTTATCTATATTCTAACTGCTTTTCCAGAAAACTATGCCACTCAATATTGAACAAAAACGGAAAACTTCAGTTGTTTTTCTTTGGTCTAACTTCCTACCTAATTGAATCCTCGGTAACACGTAGATAAAACATCCATAGACTAGAATTTTTTATCTAGGTGTATTACTTTTTAAAACTTTTTTTTTTATTGTGGTAAAATGCTCATAACATAAAAGTCACCATTTTAACTATTTTGAAGTGCAAATTTGGTGGCACTGAGTATATTCACAGTGTTGTGCAACCACCGCTGCTATCCATGTCCAGAACCTTTTCATCATCCCCAACAGAAACTTCCTATCCATTAAAATAATAACTCCCCATTTCCTCATGTTCCTAGCTCCTGATAACCTCTATTATCATTTCCATCTCTATGAATGTGCCTATTTTAAGTACCGCCTATAAGCGAAATCATAGGATATTTGTCCTGTGTGTCTGGCTTATTTCACTTAGCATAATCCTTTGTGGGTTCATTCGTGTTATAGCATGTATCAGAATTTCATTCCTTTTTAAGGCTGAATAATATTCCATTATTTATTAATGGAATATGTTCCAGTATATTTAATATTCCATTATAATATATATAGACATCTGATATAAATATATAAAATAAACACATACACCATTGTGTTTACTCATTCATCTGTTAGTGAACATTTGACTTGTTTCTACCTTTCAGCTGTTGTGCACAATGCTACTGTTAACACTGGTGTGGAAAAATCTGTGTGAGTGCCTGCTTTCGATTCTCTCATTTATATATCTGGGAATAGAATTGCTAGGTCATATGGTAATTCTGTTTAACTTTTGAGAAACCATCATACCATTTTCCACAGTGGCTGCACAATTTAAAATTCCTGTCAGCAGGGTGCCTGGGTGGCTCAGTTGGTTAAGCGTCTGTCTGCCTTCGGCTCGGGTCACGATCCCAGCTTCTGGGATCGAGCCCAGTGTCAGGCTCCCTGCTCATGGGAAGACAGCTTCTCCCTCTCCTCCCTCGTCATGTTCTCTCTTGCTATCTCTCTCTCTCAAATAAATAAATAAAAATCTTTAAAATAAATAAATAAATAAATATTCCTATCAGCAATGCACAAGTTTCAAATTTCTCCATATCCTTTGCCAACACTTGTTATTTTCCATTTTTAAATATTTTAATAGGTGAGCAGCATCTCACTGTGGCTTTGATTTGAATCTCCCTCATGACTGGTGATGTTGAGCATCTTTTTGTGTGTTTTTTGGCCATTTGTAGATCTCCAGCTAACGCAGTTTGCTTGACTGGCTTAGAGGATGGAGGTGACTCAGGTCTTCACGCTGAGAGGTCTGAGCCATGATCAGCCACTGAGCACTACGATTGCTACAATCACCTGTTCATCATTATTTCTAGGCATGGAGACACCAAAAGACGCCCTCATGAATCGTTTGAGTTATAAACATAATCCTGCCTAGCTTCTCATGGTAATCAGGGTTTATTTTCTCTAACAATAGAGCATCTTCTTTCTTTGACTTGGTCCACTGGCATGAGGAGCCCAAAGAGACAGGTGGGGAGGCACCTGGGTGGCTCAGTCTGTTAAGCATCTGCGTTCGAATTAGGTCATGATCCTGGGGTCCTGGGATAGAGCTCCCCCCGAGCAGGGAGTCTGCTTCTTTTGCTGCTCCTCCCTGGTTGGGTTCATTCTCTCTCTTTATCTCGTGTGCGCGAGCTCATAAATAAATAAATAAAATCTTTAAATAAAGAGAGAAGGGTTGGTAGTCAGAATTTCTAGTTCAGTGAAATTCTTACTGTGTTCTCTGGTAGAAGGGTTCTCCTGAGAATGAGAACTTAATCTGGCAAAATCTAGAGTTTCAGAGAAGGAAAGCACTGAATCTGAAACTGTGTCACTGATAATGATGGTGAAAGAGATTAATCTCACTTCTTATTTTCTGGATCTATGTATTCCAACTATGGGGGAAGATAATGCCATTTATAGATCACTGATTTAAAACTTTCACTACATTTTGGGGACTGTGCTCTCCCCCACCCCCCTTCCCAGAATGTTGTCCCTGAATTGGAGAGTTACTTAAACTTTAGCCTATAAAAGTTTATTCAAGCATCTAATAAGCTAGACGCTTTGGAGTCAAGAGGTATGTGAGAAAACCAGTATATCTAGTGCTCACGTGCCCACTGACACACCACTTTGGCCGTAAGATGGGTCCCTTCATTAGAGGTAATGGGTCACTTGCTGTGCTGATAGAGCAGTCATTCTAGAAGCCTTTGAAACTGTCGCGCCCTCCCAGCTCAGCCAACATAGTGAATCAGAAGTCATACCACAGTGGAGAGAAAAATGCAATGTCTAATATCTCCCACGATACTTAAAGGTTCACTACTAGAGATCTCCATAATATCCCTGTGCAACCCACTTGTTCAGGTCCTCCAAAAACTGTCAAGCCACCACTACAATCATTACCACCATTAAATACCATAGCTACCACATATTCCAACGCTTGGCTTTTGCCCAAATCTCGGTCTTTCACAACTCAGTGTCTCAGGCATTGCAGTGGGGTCTTCTTGCTGTCTGTGATCGATCCAGTTGCCAAATCCCATCTTATGTTCCTGTTTTCTAGGGCTACCAAAAACAGATCCAGTGGTCTGGGTTTAGTGTCTTAGATAAGTTTCCTCGGAAATGTACTCTGAGGTGGGTACTGAAATGCAGGGGGTTTACTGGGGGGTGTTCTCGAGAACACCACCAGTGAGGGAGTAAGGAGGGCACGCGCGAGCAGAGGTAGTTCAGTTTGGGGTGCAGTTATAACTAAGGGTTCGGCAGATCCTGTGGAAATCTCTGACGCTCTTTCCCCTTCAGAGACGTCTCAAATCAAGGCAAGGCTACTTTGTCCCCATTCTTGGGTTAGATTGTGGGAGGGGCTGTCCTCTGGGAAAAGCCCCTCCCTCTGACCACTGGCCACACCCTGAAAAGTGCTCTGCTGTGAAGCTCCGGCGGGGGCGGAGAATGGAGGGGGCCCAGCTCAGATCTGGGTGGTGTGCTGCGCTTAGTGCACTTAACGCGAAAGCAGAGTTCAGACAAGTGCCTTGTAGCAGATACTCTATTTGGGCAGTGATCTCAGGACACGGCAGGAGAGTGAAAATTGAGGAAGGAGAACCAGTGCAAAGATATGCTGTTCAGCTGGTTGCTGGCTTAGAAGACTGCCCCTGCGTTTTGTGAAATCTTCTGAGGGGCTGTCAGAAATGCATCCCAGAAGTTTCTACCTGGGGAAACAAGAGAGGAGCTTTTATCAGTTGGCTCTCATTGGTCAAGGGTAAAGCCACTAACCCTCCCCGTGGTTCTGGGTTTCCTGGGCAGGAGTGCTGAGAAGGCCAAGAAAACCTGACCTGCTGTCAGGTTGCATCTGTAAGAAGCTTGTAGAACCCAGGATGGAAAGGGTTAACCTCAGAACGGGGTGGAATTGAAAGGGTCTACCAAAGCTATCTAGTACTTCTGGAAATACCTGGCAGAATTTAAAATGTGAGCATGTTATAATCCGCAAAGTTCACTTACAGAAATTTATACTCCAGAAATTTGTGCTTAAAGATGCAAATACCTATGTGAATTTGACAGGCTCTGGGGCCAACTGCCTGGGTTTAAGGTCAGGTTCTGTCCCTGTAAATGGGGCCCCTGTCAATCTGTCATGTCTCACATACGGTTGCTATGTGAGAGTATTAAAGGTTGCTGAGAGTATTAAATAAACCATGCAATCGGCTTTGAACAGTGCTTTGCCCATAGTAAGGTCTCTATGCCTGCCAGTTATTATTAATATTACTCTTAACAAGGATATTGGTTAAAGCTACTGTTTATAGTGACAAAAGATGAGAAACAACCTAAATACTAGGTAAAAAGTTACAGTACAGCCATACACAGGAAAATATCATATGCAACATACGCTGTAAGTGAAAAAAAAAAGAGCAAAGCCAAGAATAGAAAAGAGTGTCTAGTTTGTGCTCCTATTTGTGTAAAAAGCACATGTAAGTACATACGCAACAGAGATTATTAGTGTTTACCAAATGCTGGCTTTCTTCTGCTTTCTGGGCACACAGAAGATTGCTTTTTGCAGTGAAGTGGACCGTGTGATTAGCCCTGGCCAGGGTGAGTCTGAGCAGGAGAGAAGAGCCCCTGTGCAAGCTTCCAGCTCCCTCTTCCTGGAAGGCACCTGCTGGGGTGGCTGCGTCACAAGGTGATATAGCTTAAACACGTAGTTTGACGCAAAATCAAAAACCCTTGTTGTGTCTAGCCACTGAGATGCTGGGTTAAACTTGCTACTGCCACATAACCCAGCCTACTTGGGCTAGTATCATCTGATTCTGTAAAAGGAGACAGAAAAATGAAAGCCCTGGTTGCTCTAGGGAGGAAAACCAGAGGACCTAGAGTCAGGGGTGGGAGGGAGACTTACTTTGTCCTCTTTGTCTTTTCATGTTATTTGAATCTTTAAACTCCAATGTAAGTTAATTTTTTTTAAAGATTTTATTTATTTATTTGACAGAGAGAGATCACAAGTAGGTAGAGACGCAGGCAGAGAGAGAGGCAGAGAGAGAGGAGGAAGCAGGCTCCCCGCGGAGCAGAGAGCCCAATGCGGGGCTCGATCCCAGGACCTTGAGATCATGACCTGAGCCGAAGGCAGCGGCTTAATCCACTGAGCCACCCAGGCGCCCCTAAGTTAATTTTTTAAAAAAGATTTTATTTATTTATTTGACAGACAGAGATCACAAGCAGGCAGAGAGGCAGGCAGAGAGAGAGAGGAGGAAGCAGGCTCCCCGCTGAGCAGAGAGCCCAATGCGGGGCTCGATCCCAGGACCCTGGGATCATGACCTGAGCTGAAGGCAGAGGCTTTAACCCACTGAGCCACCCAGGCACCCCGTAAGTTAATTTTTTTTAATTAAAAAATTCTGGGGCTTAGGGCGCCTGGGTGGCTCAGTGGGTTAAGCCTCTGCCTTTGGCTCAGGTCATGGTCTCAGGATCCTGGGATCAAGCCCCGAATCGGGCTTTCTGCTCAGCAGGGAGCCTGCTTCCCCCCAACCTCTCTGCCTGCCTCTCTGCCTACTTGTGATCTCTGTCAAATAAATAAAATCTTTAAAAAAAATTTGGGGGGTGCCAGGATGACTCAATCAGTTGGGCATCTGACTCTTAATTTCAATTCAAGTTGTGAACTCAGGGTCATGGGTTTGAGCCCCACATGAGGCTCCACGCTCAGTGGGGAGTCTGCTTGAGATTCTCTCTCTCCCTGGCCCCTCCCCCTGCTCATGCTCTCTCTCAAATAATAATTAAATCATTTAAAAAAATCCTTAATATTAAATACAGTTTGGGTTAGACAAGAACCATCAACTTTCCCTAAAACTTAGGAGAAGGTATAACCCACATCCCCCAGAACAAAAACCAAAGATAAAACAAGTCCCTCCACCACCAAAAGACAAAAGCACAGAGATCATTTAGCCAGATTATTTTATTTTCTCCCAGAATGTTCAGCAGCTTGAATAAAGATGCAGAAAAAGAACGTTTTGGACAAGAAAGGCCGTCAAGACAGGAAGGAGTGGGGTTTGTGGTCGTGGATGGGGAGAAAGTGGTGGGGGTATTGCACTGGTGTTCTCAAAGGGGCTTACGCTGTGCTGCCAGACGAAGTACGGTGGAGAAACAGGCGCTCGTGATTGGGGAGTTAGACACCTGAGGAAAAAATTTTACTAGTTACAATGAGGTATGAGAACTGGCAATCGAGGTAGGGTAAAGTGAAAGGTAGCATGGTTTTGATATTTTTTTTTTTAAGATTTTATTTATTTATTTGACAGAGAGAGATCACAAATAGGCAGAGAGGCAGGCAGAGAGAGTGAGAGGGAAGCAGGCTCCCTTCAGAGCAGAGAGCCTGACGTGGGACTCGATCCCAGGACTCTGAGATCATGACCTGAGCCGAAGGCAGCGGCTTAAACCACTGAGCCACCCAGGCGCCCCTGGTTTTGATATTTTAATGCAACTCCAACTCCCATAAAATTTGGTCTTGTTTGATACCTCATTATGCTTATAATATTCTGAGTGATTTCAAAATACATTGCATATTTCATAGCATAGATGGTGACAATGAGAGGAATCTTCATTATTTTCCTTCAAGAGCTTTTGCAAAGACATTTATGACTTCTCTGCTAAGTTTTATCTGCAAAGAATGGTATGACATATTGCTGATCGATAGTGACCAAGCTGGATATTTGCAGGACAACTGTGACAGAAAAGGATGGCAATTTCACAATAAGGATGAATAATGGACAAGATAAAAGATGACCTTGACAGAGAACTCAGTTAAGAGAGAAATTGGAAAATGTTTAAGGATCCCAATTCATACCAATAAGCCATTCTATGGGACTGAATCTAAAATAATAAACAATATTTATACAGATGATTTCCTTGAGTTGCAGAACATCTTTCTTAGTGAGTAGAGAACTATGTCATTTTGGAAAATAGATGAAGGATTTTATAAACATGAAATAATAGAACTGTTCTCAAAGATACTGCAGCAAATGTTGTGGGAGAAAATTAATCAGTCACGTAGTTATTGAGCACTTACTGTATGCCTGGACAGGGGTGCTGTCTGAAGAGCTATGTGATCCCTGATTTTAAGGTACTTTTGGTTCATTTGGAGGGATGTAGAATAATGGAATATTCCTCACAAAAATGCTGGAAATAAAACAAGATCGTAATCACTGATGAAGTGCAAGGTAAAGAATAAAAGTGGCATAAAAATTCAGAGAAACGTGAGCTCAGGGTAGTTGAAATATATATTGAGGGCTTAGTGGAAGGGAAGGGCTTACGATGAGCTGCGTTCGGAACCGGAAGGCCCAGGTTAGAATCTGCTGCTGTCATTTACTAACTTGTGACTTCAAACAAGTTTATTGAACTTGCCTGTTTCGTAATTTGTAAAGTAGGAGTGACAGTCCACACCTCGCAGTACTTACTGTAAAGAGTGTGCCGGCCCCTGTCCTGCTGTCCTAAGATCTGTTTCTTGTTCTTTCTGTATCCCAGTCGAGTGGGGGTGGCAAGAAGCTGCATTTCCAGAGCACTCTGCCCTGAGCTAGAGTCCTGCCAGAAGCATATACTGGGGCTCCTCAAGCACCAAGATGGCTGGCTCTGGAGATAGGTTCCTTAGGCGGTAACTGAAGTTAAATGAGAGCGTAAGTGTGGGCCTCTAATCCAATAGGGCTGTGGCCTTAGAAGAAGGGGAAGAGAGAGATCTCTCTCTCCTCTATGTGAGGAGATCACAGCAAGAATGCAGGAAGAGAATCCGCACCAGAAACAGACCATGCTATAGCACCTTGATCTTGGACTTTCCAGCTCCCGGAACTCTGAGAAATACATCACTGTGTAAGCTGACCCCAGTCTGTGGCATTTTCTTATGGCAGCCGGAGCTGACTCCTAGAGTGGGTTTCCATGTCAGGAGGGTCAGGAGGGTCAGGTCAGTGGAAGATACAGGAGAAGAGTAAAAAGTGGGAGGAAGGGAAAAGCCAGCGTCCATCTCTCCTCTCTGCTTCAGCAGCCTCTCCAGCCTCTTGCCACCTCAACTCCCTGTAGTTAGGCTAATCTGGCTTCCAGTTTCTGTTGGGGGAAGTCTGGTCCTTAAATCCCAGTAGCACCAGCTCCTCCTCCTTTTGTCTTTCAAGACTTGGGTTGCTTGTAGTTTTCTGCTGTTACTAATCTCTGGGTTGCCTCCCTGTCTCCCCCTTCCTTACTGTCAGCTCTCCCATCACCCGTGTTATCAGTTTCCTGGATTAACTTCCCTCTAGTATAAATATGTAAGTATGTTGTCTGGTTGAATGTTGACTAAGACAACGAGTAAATCTTAAAATGGAACATTGTGAAGCTGTAACATGCCATACGAGTAATAAATATATATACACAGATGTCATTCTACATGTATCTGTCTTTGCCCATCCCTCCCACAATGCCTGAGTGACCGTGCTTGTGACATGTCTTCTCTGATCTGATTATTCTAGAGGACCCAAAGGGGGCTTATCATAGGGTACAGTGTTGACCTAATCACAATCCCTCTCTCAGAAACTGGAACTAAGGGACAAAGAGGGACATCCTAGCCAGTGGTTGTCACTGGGGCTGAGAAGTCAAGCTATGAAGTTCATGACCATGTTCTGGTAAATAAAAAATAATCTCATTGAGAGACAGGACCAAAGAGTAGGTCACATGACTCTTGAGAAGTAGAGTATAGACTTTGTTCCAGATAACTTTCAACTCCCCAGTATCAGTTTTGACTGGACTTTGTATTCCTACCCTCACATTTCATGAGATTCTTTAAATGCTTTCCATAAAAGTATCTTCACTGGGGCTAGCTTCTTTGGATATCTGTTATCTGTGTTTTTGAATCCTTGACTAGAACACCCTGTGCATCTGTGTAGACACACACACACACACACACACACACACACACTTCTGCAGACTTTGAGCCGTCCTTAAAACTAGTTAGCTTGTAATTAGGCAAAGAGACATTTATGTGGAATTCTGTTTAGGATGAACTACATAAGCAAAATTCATGGTTGAGAGAGACGAGACTCTAAAAGATCCAGTTGAAGATGAATGGATAAAGAAGATGTGGTATATATACACAATGGAATACTATGCAGCCATCAAAAGAAATGAAATCTTGCCATTTGCGACGATGTGGATGGAACTTGAGGGTATCATGCTTAGTGAAATAAGTCAATCAGAGAAAGACAACTATCATATGATCTCCCTGATATGAGGAAGCAGAGATGCAACATGGGGGGTTAGGGGGATAGGAGAAGAATAAATGAAACAAGATGGGATTGGGAGGGAGACAAACCATAAGTGACTCTTAACCTCACAAAACAAACTGAGGGTTGCTGGGGGGAGGGGGGTTGGGAGAGGGGGAGTGGGGTTATGGACACTGGGGAGGGTGTGTGCTATGGTGAGTGCTGTGAAGTGTGTAATCCTGGCAATTCACAGACCTGTACCCCTGGGAATAAAAATGCATTATAT
Source organism: Meles meles (assembly GCF_922984935.1). Taxonomy (NCBI): domain Eukaryota; kingdom Metazoa; phylum Chordata; class Mammalia; order Carnivora; family Mustelidae; genus Meles; species Meles meles. The sequence continues at coordinate 155,020,264 of NC_060068.1, forward strand.
GTTTATAAAAAAATAAATTAATTAATTTAAAAAAATAAAAGATCCGGTTGATGTCTCTGCTTGTTTTAACTAACAAAGAGTTTACTAATATGTCTGAAGGCAAATTGTTTTTAAGTTAAATATAGTTGGAATTTTATAGCCCTTACTCTACACAGTTAACTAATAACGTTGGTGTTCCCTGAAGCCTGATTTAAAATAACGTAATTATAACATTCACAACAGAGCAATAATAATTACATAAAAATATATTAAAAAATAGATTTATAAGTAATATGTTTTCTCCATGCCCTGAAAGTCATGCCACCAGGTGTCTGCAAAACTGGGTCAGGGAGAAAATGCAGTAAAGAAGGGGCTCTCTCTGGAAACTATCCTATTTGTAATTTCTTAAAGATAAATTTCTGAAACTCAGGGCACTTATTGGATCTTAACTACCAGACACAACACAGTGTTTGTGTGTTGCTTTGTCTTGCTATTAGGTGTTCCGCTGTCATTCATCCCCTGCCCGGAATAATCTAGCTACTGAGATGAACATTCCTGTGTTGATCGACTGGCTGCATTCGAAGACAGGCTGGCATCTGGTTTTTTATACCCATGTGAAAATGTCAATGTGCGAAAAGGAATGTGAATGGAAATGTGAAATATGCTGCCCGAGGAAAGTCCCTGCTACAAAGTTTCTAAAAGATAGTGATCAGCTTCACCAATATCTAGAATTCGTCTGAAAGTTGTGTTTTTTAAAACAAAGAGTATTTTCTGGACACAGTATTTGCACGTGTTATGGTGGGTTTCAAGCTGATTACATAAATCCTTTTGTTAATGTACTATACTGATATTTACTGCTTTTCATTGCATTGTTGTTGACATCTGTCTTTTTAGAAAAGATTTTAGTATTTATTTGAGAATGAGAGAGAGAGAGAGTGCACGTGGGGGGATGGACAAAGGGAGAGAGAGGGGACAGAGGGAGAGAGAACTTTGAGCAGACTCTGCACTGAGCGTGGAGCCCAGCGCTGGGCTGGATCTCATGACCCTGAGACCATGACCTGAGCCAAAAGCAAGAGTCTGAAGGTTAAACACACTGAGCCACCCAGGGCCCCTCAACATCTGTTTTTTAGTTTTGGCACTTTTCTTTAAGTTCCACTCACTCTTCTGACATCACCATGAGACGAACATGCTCTGTAAGCCCACTGGTGTCAGGAGGTGGATGAGAGACACATGGAGCAGAGCTGCCTCAGTCAAGCTGCCCCTAAAAGAGACAGCCTACATCAGCCAACCAATAGCTCATGGGCTAAATAAATACCTATTGTAAGGGTAATGAAAATTTGTGATTGTTTGTTAAGTCTCACGTTTGCAGCCATAGTCAACTGCTACAACAATACTGGTAGTTTATTATTGAACTCAGTAGTTCCAATAGCAGCCTTTGGAGTCCCTCTTTTGTGGTTGTGACCTATGTAATAGCTCCCCTGGTAAATTAGTTTATGGTGGTCTGGGGATCATTCTGGAAGACCGGTCTAGAGTTTGCTGCTCCAGTGTTTCAGACAGTTTTTAATGATATATTTCCTTTTCTGCTTAAGATGACTATACCAGGGGCGCCTGGGTGACTCAGTGGGTTAAAGCCGCTGCCTTCGGCTCAGGTCATGATCCCAGGTTCCTGGGATCGAGCCCCGCATCGGGCTCTCTGCTTGGTGGGGAGCCTGCTTCTCTTCCTCTCTCTCTCTGCCTGCCTCTGCCTACTTGTGATCTCTGTCTGTCAAATGAATAAATAAAATCTTAAAAAAAAAAAAAGATGACTATACCACCTCACATCCATTAGGATGGCTACTACAGAAAAACAAACAGAAATTAAGAGTGTTTGTGAGGGTATGGAAATATTGAAACACTTTTGCGCCATTAGTGGGAATAAAAAATGGTACAGCTGCTATAGAAAACACTAGGACAGTTCATCAAAATTTAAAAATAGAATTATGGATCCAGCAATTCCACTTTTAGGTATACACTCAAAAGACTTGAAAGCAGACTTGAAAAAATATTTGTACACCCATGTTTATAGTAGCATTATTCACGATAACCAAGAGGCGGAAGCAGCCTATGTGTTCATTAATAGATGAAGAGATAAACTGTGGTATATATTCAGCCTTAAAAAGGAAGGAAGTCCTGACACCTGGTGCAACATGAATGAACCTTGAAGGCATCATGTTAAGTGAAATAAGCCAGTCACAAAATTGAATTAATGTGAGTTACCTAGAGTAATCAAATTCATAAAGACAGACAGTATAGGTATACTCTGGCTACCCTCCACTCTCTGGCTCGTTTTGGGATCAGAATAATACGGTGTAGGGCCAAGACTGTTGTTTGCCCCCATTACCATCCATGTAATAGTCTGAATAATGAACTAGCACAAAATGGCTGGATTTCCCTCTATGAGAAAAAGGGCATTAGTTTAGCCCCTAGTAGACAAAGTGTAGTGCATGCTGTCAGGGTCCTAACTGTGTCCCTAGAGAATTCAGTGTCCTTTCCTGAACTTCTGGTTGCCAGTATCTGCCTCTTTGCCCGAAGGCTCTTCCTTCCACCCCTAACCCCAACTACAACCATGGAAACACATGTTGCCCATATATGGTAGGCTAGAAATGGGAAGAAGAATAAACACTCTGCCCTTTCACTTGAATAGTCCTCAATCATTGATTCTTGAGATTTTATGTATAAATACTCCAGCTCCTTCACCTTGAAGTTGGGGTAATTCTGAGACATATGTTTTGTACCATTTCTAAGAGTTTCCACCCTGGGGGAGGAGGTGAGTTCTAGCTCCCATTGTGGCAACTGGCTACGCACCTTTCCCTTCTTTGTATCACATCCCCATTTCTTACTTGTGTTACCTTCACTTTCCAAACAAACCACTTGTACTCAAATGCTTGCGTGTAGGTAGTACTCCAATGAAGCCACCATGGGAGTTTTGTTCCTTAAGTCTCCTGGGAGTCCCTGCACTAGGTACCTGCCTCTGCAACTGAAAAGCGAGATAATCATGTCTACTTGGGTGAATGTATGATACCTAACACAAAGACCAGGAAACTCTTGGGGTCTCCCTGGTGGCACTCCATGTTCCATGTAAGTCTATCCATCCTGGCCTCTCCTATTGTGTAGGAGAAGAACAATGCTGCCTTTTCAGCTTTCCTCCAAATCACTGGGATCTGGGATTTGAGTTTTCAGAGCTGCCTTATGAAGCCCGAAAATGGACCTGAATTCCCTCCCAGTGATTTCCAGTTTAAGTGGGATAAACTGAGATGGATATAGGCTAGATGGTGGGAGCAAAGGAGAAACGTGGGGAAAGCAAAGCAAAACGGTGGAAGATAATTGCTAGAAGAGAAAACCTGGGAACTTGTTTTCACTTGTGAGCACTCGAGTTGGTTATAGAGTGTATGATAAGCTAGACTGGATTAAGGCACAGTTGGAGAGAAAACTTAAAGTACTTTGTTGTTCTTCTTTTTCCATACAAAAATCATTTTAGTAGAGTTAGTAAGATTCTTTGGCCCTGGAACCTACTCATTTCACCTTCTGCATTAAAACTGAATACGTTTGAAGGAAAAGGTCACGGCAGGTGAAGTTTGGCTTGAGGAGTTACTCCAGACTCTACCTCTTACTTTCCCTATCAAACTTCGTTCTCCCTTGTATCTGTCTTGTTGATTCCATAGCCACATTATCCCTGTGGCACTGAAAGGACTGATAACTCTGGCCCTAACTTTGAGAAGTTCATAATGTGGTTGAGAAGACAGCCTGATTATATAATCAGATTGAAATAGTAGGTAGTAAATGTAAAATAGGGACAAAACTTACATGTTATGGAAATGGGACAGAAAGCAGCTACTTCTAGCTGGTGCCATTGAAGACAGATGCAGTAAAAGGTCCTGAGAGATGAAGAGGAGATTTCTGAGCTGTGAAGTACTGCAGAGACATTTCAGACGGAAGGATCACGATGTCTTCTCTTATCTGTGTGATTTTTGGGATCCTGGGGCTGGTGGTGAACTTGAAAGCCCATTGGTCCCTTATGTTCCTTAACAGCTATTGGGGGGAAGAAAATCCATTTGGAAAGTTAGCATTTTGAGAAAAAAATTTTTTTTTTTTTTAAATTCACTCTTTTGAGAAATCACCTCTGATGTGTAGCTTCTAAGAATGCAGGCATTTATTTCTTATGAATTGAGAACTTTAATGGGTAAACCACATAATTTGAAATTAGTACCCACAGGAAACATTAGTGAGGTCAATCACAAGTACAAAATCAACTTGATGTGTATACTGCTTTTTGATGAAAGGGACGGAGCACCTCGGGTTCAAATTCCAGAAGTAGTATCAAACAGGTTTGGGCAAGATACCAGCTGAGGCTCTGATTTTTCATCTAAAAACTCCAGATTATCTATGAAGTCATTTCCTCTTTCAAAGCATCACTGCAACATGAAAGTTTTGGAGAATTTAGAAAAGGGGGTGGTGGGGTTACTTTCATTGCACAGCTAAATATATAGTGGGGACCCTCTTCATTTATTTTTTGATGGAAAAGATTATAAATCTAGGACTATTTTTCCTTGTACTTATTATTGTTTTGTGTCACAGACCTCTTTGGCAGTTTGGTGATGTCTATGGACCCCTTTTCAGAATAATGTTTTTTAAAAGGTTAAAGTATCATACATAGGATTAAAAAGGAAGCCAATTATATTAAAAATCAAGAATCAAAATATTTTTAGAATTTTGTGATATAGTGGGGTGTCTGGGTGCCTCAGAAGGTTGAGTACCCAATTTTTGGTTTTGGCTCAGCTCATGATCTCATGGGTTGTGAGTCTGGGCGCCATGTGGGGCTACATGCTCAGCCAGGAGTCTGCTCAAGGTTCTTTCTCCCTTTCCCTCCCTCCCCCTTTATTCCTGCCCCCTACAACTCCCTCAAATATATAAATAAAACCTTAAAAAATTTTGTGATATAGAAATATATATGCTTCTTTATTACACATTAAACAATCAAATCTAGTGATCAGACTAAAACCTACCATAATTTTGAACTTGTAATGAACTTTGAAGATATTTCACAAAACTGTATTAATTGGAATGTCGTATGAGCATATTTAATTCTATTGGTAACAAAGTCACAGGCAAAACAACTGTAAATATGTTTTTGTCTACATTTATAGCAGAGGAAAGTGCGTTAGAAGTCCTACTCCCCAAGGGAGGAGATCTGAGTGATACATTTTCATGGATTCTTTATTGATTCTCTAAATAAGAGCCAACAATTATCCTTATATTTGACTGACTTTATCTTCCATCTCAGTTTCTCTCTGTGTTCACTTCTTTTCATTTCCATCAATATATCTTGTGATTATCTCAGGGCTTTCCTCTATTTCAGTAACACAGTTTTTTTTTTTTTAAATTAATTTATTTATTTTTTCAGCGTAACAGTATTCATTGTTTTTGCACAACACCCAGTGCTCCATGCAACACGTGCCCTCCCTATTACCCACCACCTGGTTCCCCCAACCTCCCACCCCCGCCCCTTCAAAACCCCCAGGTTGTTTCTCAGAGTCCATAGTCTCTCATGTTTCGCCTCTCCTTCCAATTTCCCCCAACTTCCTTCTTCTCTCCATCTCCCAATGTCCTCCATGTCATTTAGTAACACAGTTTTTTAAGTAAATACTATTTCTTTACATGTTTATTTGTTTTTTATGATATTATTTTAGTCCTCCATTTCTCCTTCAATTCCTCTTTTTATTTTTATTTCGATCTTTTTTTTTGATCTCTTGCTTTCTTTAGTTGATATTCTTATTCATTTTTATTCAGTGATGCAAGTTCAGGGAGTTTCCTTCTTTCCTTGAATTCGATTTTCTTCTGGTTTGAGCCCTTGTCTTTTTCTTCAATGTTTCCTTCTTCCATGTGTCTCTCTCTTTTGATTTTCACTCTTTCCTTCTTTCTTTTTAAAAATGTCCAGATTAAGTTTTCATGGTTGTTATTGTATTCTTTTTCATGCTTTCATGTTCTGTGCAGGCATACATTCTATTGGCTGTGAGACAATGTAAGTGATTTCTTGACTTAATTCTGCTGTAACTGAGACCACTTACACCTCTGAAGGATAATGTGGTGCTGGGGGCTTGCTTCCTTATTTACTCCTTTATAGCTTGAGGAAATGTAGCATGGAGTGCAAATGCGTGTATGTGTGTGGTGTCTTTGTTCTCTCATGGAGATTTTGTCGAATACCAAGCTTCACTCCACCATTCCAATGGGCCATACCATGTACAGAATTGAAATCTTCACTTCTGTTTAAAAAAACAAAACAACAACAACAAAAAAACAGACAGATTTGCTCTTCACTTGCCTTATTTTATCCTCTTCTTTTCTAGTTTCCATTACTGCTTTGTGAAAAGAAGGAAGAGGAAGAAAAAAAAAAGGAGGAGGAGGAGGAGAGAGAAAGATGAGAGTGATTATCCAGTTTGCTTTTCTCCGGACTTGAGATTAATGAGAGTTTTTCAAATGCATTACGATGTCTGGATGGTGGAGGTGGTGTTAGGGGCTGAGCCACTTATTCCACAGCTCAAGTCCAGAATCTTCTGTTTCTTTCTTTCAACACCCATTTTTGAGGCTTGTAGCACTAGCTTAAACATGTTTCCTTGTTTGCTGGTTGCAAGTAAATTTTTGGATCATTCTGTTAGGTGAAATAGGATAGAAGTTCTTTGAAGAAGTTCTAATCTTATATCATTTCCCAGAAGACCAATTCTCAGGTTTTTTTCAAAGATTTTATTTATTTATTTGACAGACAGAGATCACAAGTAGGCAGAGAGGCCGGCAGAGAGAGAAGGGGAGGCAGGGTCCCTGCCCAGTAGAGAGCCCGATGCGGGGCTCGATCCCAGGACCCTGAGATCATGACCTGAGCCGAAGGCAGAGGCTTTAACCCACTGAGCCATCCAGGCGCCCCCAACCCTCAGTTTTTGAGTAATAAAATGGACCCATGTATACCTAATTTGAAGAGTTTTAGGACAATACAATGGATTGATGTTTGCAAAGTGCCTAGTGCAGTATTTGGTGCGAAGAAGGCAGGTGGTAGTTGATGGACAATTAACTTAAGATTGACTGCTAATTTATTTCCTGAATTGTGATCTTTTTAGGTGAGTCAGGAGAATCAGGAAAAATCACAATCGTCTGTAGGAAACATGTCAATACATTTGCAGCCAGTTCTTGATTATCACATGGGGATTTTCTGCCTATTTGATTATCAGTGCCTTCCAGATGATGTCCAGCAAACAAAAAAAGCTTCTGCTGTTTGGTATGGTGTAAATTAATGTCTATTTATTTATTTATTTATCTATCTTTCTGTTAGTGAAATCTAGACCAGATGGTGATTCCCAAGCAAACCCTCCTATTTAGGAATCTGTAAATAGATAATCTCTTTCCATACCAACTCTATGTTAGAAATTTTGCTGCCTCCTATTGGTGGGAATGCAACTTTTGGTGCAGTGGACAGTAGGGAGATTCCTCAAAAAGTTAAAAATAGAACTACCCTAAGATCCAGTAATTGCACTAGTGTGTATTTACCTCCAAAATGCAAAAACTCTAATTCAAAGGGATACATGCATCTCTATGTTTATTGCAGCATTATTTACAATAGCCAAATTATGGAAGCAAACTGTGCCCATTGATAGATAAATGGATAAAGAAGATGTGAGATATCTATATATCAGCCATAAAAGGGAATGAAATCTTGCTATTTGCAACAACATGGACGGAGCTAGAGAGTATAATGCTACGTGAAATAAGCCAGAGAAACACAAATACCTTATGATTTCACTCTTACATGGAATTTAAGAAACAAAACAAATGAGCGAAGGAAAAAAAGACAGAGAGGGACAAATCAAGAAACAGACTCTTAACTATAGAGAACAAACTGATGGTTACCAGAGTGGAGGTGGGTAGGGGGATGGATGAAATAAGTGAGGGGGATTAAGAGTACATTTATCATGAGTAATATACACAAGTAATGTATAGAACTGTTGACTCACTATATAGTACACCTGAAACTTATATAATATTGCATGTTAATGATACTGGAATTAAAATTAAAAACTAAAAAAAAAAAATCTGTGCTGCTTCTTTCATGAGCCCTTCTGGAAGAAGGATACATCTACCTTTATTACGTGGAAAGGGAAAGGAGGTAGGGGAAACCCTGTAGAAATACTCGTTCAAAGAATCAAGTATACATGTTTGATAAAAATAAAAAATATATATTAGAGCGACAGGGAGGACAATGTGAACCGTTCCTCCCATGTTTTCTTCTTCCCTTATTTTTCCCTTATACAACTGTAGATTCCTACAGTTGTACAGGGAGGAATTCAGTCTTATCCTTCTTTTTTATTCCACTTTCTCTCTCTATCCCCTAGCAGAGAGACACAGTAGTAGGTGTAGAAATGGTTTTTGAATATATCAACATGTGTATTTGTACGTGTGAGCTAAACATTCTAATCTGAATTACAGACATCCTTTATTAAGCTTCTCAGACCTAAAAACATATTTTTCATTTTTCTGAGGACTATACATACAATTAGAGGACTGTGCGACTAGTCATTACTTAATGCTACAAGAGGAGTTCCTGTCACAACTGTTCTTCAACACTAGACTGTTTCCAAGCTTCCCTATAGTTAGGGTTAAGTGTATCATTTTGCCTCATCCTACTGGGAAGACTGGATTCTAGAAGCCCTTTGGAGAGAACATTGTGGGTGCGGTCTTCGTATCTTCTCCAGGTATTAGTGGTATTCGTATGATTACAAGAGATTCCTCATATTTTCTATCTATGTCCTGACAAGCTTCTTTTGTCAAAAAAGCAAATGAATACTTTTTATTATTGGGGTGTGTGTGGGTGTGTGTTTCTTAAACAATATACTTGACCAATACAACCAAAAAGTCAAGGAAAGGCCATGACTCATTCCTTGGGTGTTCCCTTTCTTGGTTGGCGGGTGGCTTATGTAAGTCAGGGTTAATGCATTCTCCAAATTAGCAGGTGTGTACCTACATATTGTGTTTTAATATACCTCCTTTCACAACTGGTAACATTCTATATTTGGGATCAAAGTGTATTCAAGTGCTGAAAATGCTTTGCACTTTCTAGTCTCCATCAGTTCGCTTATCCTCACCCTTCTATAGTCTATAGTAGACGCCATCTCTTGTTCCTATATATCTGTTGAGGTCAATTCTATCCTTTAAAGCCATGTCAAACCCACTCATATCTCATTCAATGCTTTTCATTATAGGCCAACTTAGCTTAGTTTTTGAAATGGAAACTACATACATGTAGTTAGAGTAAACAAGAGTTGAGAACAGCTTGACCAGAAGCCCACCAGGTGCAGGCAGACCAACATAAAACACTTTTAAAAGACAATCAGCAATAAGAATTTGATGATACCTGGGCTGGGAATTTATCTTTAGAATTCAGGATCCTTACTTCATTCACTATTATCGTTCATGTTCTCATATTTTCCATTCATTTGACAGGTTGGCAGTGGGGATATGAGCTGTGTCTTGTGGTATCCTGCATATTAGTCTTGAAAATTGTTATGAATTCAACAAATGGGGCATAAAAGAAAAGAAGTGAAGTCAAGTGAAATGAGCTGGAAGATTTTTTTTTTAAGATTTATTTTGGGTGCCTGGGTGGCTCAGTTGGTTAAGTGTCTGACTTCAGCTCAGGCCATGACCTCAGGGTACTGGAATTGAGCCCTGCATTGGGCTCCCTGCTCAGCAGGGAAGAAGCTTTTCCCTCTGCCTGCTGCTCTCTCACTCTCTCTCTCTGACAAATAAATAAATAAAATCTTTAAAAAATATTTATTTTATTAATTTTGGAGAGAGGAAGTGCAGAGGGAAGTGGCAAAGGGATAGGGAGAAAGAAACACAAATAGACTCCATGCTGAGTATGGAGCCTGACTCGGGGCTCAACATGGGGCTTGATCTCATGACCCTGATATCAGACCTGAGCCGAAACCAACAGTCAGACACTCAACCGACTGTGCTACCCAGGCACCCTGAGCTGGAATATTTTTTTTTTTTAGGATTTTTATTTATTTATTTATTTATTTATTTGACAGACAGAGATCACAGGTAGGCAGAGAGGCAGGCAGAGAGAGAGGGAGGGGGGAGAAGCAGGCTCCCCGCCGAGCAGAGAGCCGGATGCGGGACTCGATCCCAGGACTCCGGGATCATGACACGAGCCGAAAGCAGAGGCCTAACCCACTGAGCCACCCAGGCGCCCCGAGCTGGAATATTTTTAATGAACTTTGAAATGATTACCAGCCAGGCTGATACTACTCTTCTTGAGGTGACTGGATCTCACTCATTAGCTACATGAAACCATCAGTTAATACAAGGAAATATGGTGGGCACTAACTCTACATCTATAACTAGTCTTCTTCTTCTTTTTTTTTTTAGATTTTATTTATTTATTTGACAGAGAGAGATTACAACCAGGCAGAGAGACAGGCAGAGAGAGGGGGGGAAGCAGGCTCCCTGCCGAGCAGAGAGCCGGATGCGGGGCTTGATCCCAGGACCCTGAGATCATGACCTAAGCCGAAGGCAGAGGCTTAACCCACTGAGCCACCCAGGCGCCCCTATAACTAGTCTTCTTGCTGGACACTGTGCTAAGTGCTGTATCACTTTTACTGATAGGTTTTAGGGAATATACATACATAAACATACATAACTTCTTTAAATTTCAAAGTTATGGTTTGGGACATTAAAACAAATATGAATGGTTCATACAATTTCTTAATTTTGTGACATAGCCATAGCTTCATTAGGAACGTCTCTTTCACTTTGTCAAAACACTTCTGAAATACCTTGCTAAATGATACTGCTTTGCGAGGGTGGCTTCTATTTTTCAGTGGGACTCCCTTAAAAATAATGTCACTGCTCTTTTAAAAAATATGTAATGAGTTAAAATTATTCATAAATATTTGAATTCACCTCTTCAATGAATTCAGTGAGATAACTCAATGTCTTCTTACTCCCTTACCCTGACACTTTTATTTATTTTTTAAAGGTTTATTTATTTAATATTTATTTATTTTTAGTAATCTCTACACCCAACATGGACTTGAACTCACAACTCCCGAGATCAAGATTCACATGCTCATCCAACAGAGCCAACCAGGTATCTCCCATGCTGACACTTTAAAAGTGATCTACCTATATTTTAATTACGCTTGGGGTCTCCTGCCTTGAAACAATTATAGAATTTTATTTTTCCTCATCAATAAAATAGGTCTGTGGTTGCTGATAATTATTTAGTATGAAAAATCATGGTATCCATAGTGACTATAGGGACAAATCTTATCTTTACATTAGTTTGAGTAAGGAGAGGCACATTAATCTTCATGAAAACTTGCCTTGAAGAAGATAACTTAGGATGATAGAAGAAAAATTAAAGAAATGTGACCAGTTGCCAAAAGCGATGAGAGAGCCTAACTTGGGGTTGCTGGAATTATTATTAATGATGAGAGGTATTTTATAAATGTTAAATATTACAAAAAAACGCCATGGATATTTACAGACAAAAATCATATACTCTCACACCTGTGGAGAATTATGTGTCCTTTTAAAATAAGTCCACACATTCTTTGACACACCTCCCTTCAAGAAGTGAAGTCTAAATTCCCTCTCCCTGAGTGTGGGCTGGACTCTTGGGATTTGCTTTCTAACAAACAAAATAAAGCAGAAGTGATGGTATGCAACTTAGGAGACAAGGTCACGAAGGACGCCACAGCTTCCTCTTGGCTCTCTCTTGGATTCCTTGCTCTGGGGGGAAGCCAGGTGCTATAATTTAGGGACACACAGGCAGCTTGGTAGAGGGACCCAGACAGTGAGGAAGTGAGGCCTCCTGCTAATAACAAGTTAGGATTCTGAAGCATATTGTCAATAACCTTGTTGGTGAGCCATCTTGGATATGGAGCCTCCTGCCCCAGTCCAGCCCTCAGGTGATTGCAGCCCTAGCTGATATCTTGACTGCAACCACATGAATGTCCCTGAACCAGAAGCAACAAGGAAATCTTCTCCTGAATTCCTGGCCCACAGAAATTATGAGATAATAAATATATGTTATTTTAGGCCACTAAACTGGGGAGGAAGGGATTTGTTACACAGCAATAGATAACGAATACAGATTCCCATAAGATTTATTTTCAAGAAATAGAATTAATTCCAGCTGTTTTGATCTAGAAGAGGTATTATATAAGAAGTTGGAAGGACTGGAGAATTGGTATTTAGGCCACATCTGCAGAATCATACCACCATTTTCACCTGTAAGGGGAGCTGCGACCTCTGCCACTATGAGGAAAGTGAAAAATTGAGAGGCTCCCCCTGAAACTGCTGACTTCAATGAGCTCTGCTAAATGAATCAGGAAGCTTCTGATGCTATTGCCACTGCTCCAAGACCCACAAGGCTCCTACCTGGATATGGGAATGCGGCTGCAGAATAAAACGGGTATGCATATCTCTAAAATCAACCAAAGCTTCAGGAAAAATTGCTTCTGCTTTACTTCTGCCTTCCAAGTTGTATGAAAATACACTTGGTTGGGAAAAATATAACACAAAACAAACACCAAATTAAAAAATTGCCTCTAGGATCCTAGATGTAAGAGGATCTGAGCAATGTCTATTATAGCTTTCTAGCTTCTGTAGCACAGGAAGGCACACCATGGGTGTTGGATACTTTTGTATTTCTATAAATATTTTTGAGTTTTATTCTTCAACACAGGGAAGTTGCTTGAACACATTGATCCCTTTGGGTCTTGCTTTTAGGATTTGTTAAGCTGTGCTTAGTCTAGCGCTAATTTTTTTCTCATGACTGAGACAAAAACCTTCCAAGTACTCTACTCAGTGCCCTGTAGATTATGAGGTCTTCCAATCTAGTTTGTGGGCACCACATCCAATGTGGATGTCAGGCACTGTTGTTTTTCTAATTCTTTCCCTTTCCTAAGATACCTTCCTCACGTACACAGGATAATCATTACTCAACATTGAAGGAATAACCTTTGTGAATCCCTGGGGTCCTGTCTATGTACGGCTCTCTTCTCTTTGATATTGTCATGTGAATTCTGTCACTTTTTCCTCTCTAGACTTTTCGTTCCTTCTCCTTAACTCAGAAGTCCATCTGGTTCTATCTGGGTTTCTCCTCCCTGCACTAGAGCCTAGAAACTCTCTTAAGCCAGTACACGAGGGTAATCATAGGGTTCACCTCATTTGTTTCCTGTTCCTCAGGGATCACTGTCCTTCCTTGCCTGATGTCTAGTGTCTTCAAAACTGTTTTTTCAACTACTTTCTCCTTTTGTTGTTGTTGTTACAGATTATAGCATAAATCTGCCACTATTATTATATCTTGATCCCTTATTGATTTTTTGATCAGAACCTGTATCACATCCTGCAGGAAAGCATTCCACCCTAACACGGTATTATTTCCCAGGTGACACCATAAGTGTCTACTTCAATAAGACATTCTGCTGTTTTATAAGACTGATTGCTTTTGTGTGCTGGGATACATGGCAAGATCATTGTTTGCCACAGGCACTGATTCATCACCTACCTTTCTCTCTGTGCATTTAGTACTTTGGTCAGTAGTTGAGTGAACAAGGCTTTTAGTAAGTCTATGGATGGTAGTACTGGCACATATATGGCAAATTGGAAAGACAATACATATCCGGAACACATTTCTATTTCATTAGGATCATTTCTGCTTCCTTATGATGGAAGGTTTCCAAGGTGGCCAACCCACCACTAGGTACTAATTTATGGTACTCTATAAAGAGGTCATTGGTGGCTTTTGCTATTGGCAAATTAAATTGCTCTGCAATAGAAGTAGCCAGATGAATCTGGGTGAGGGAAAGTCCACCCCTCCCACCATTGCTACCTGTTCATAAGCCTATTCAGCAAGTACTAGGTGGCTGGGGAAAGAGTCTGACTGACATCCATGAAGAGTTCTACCTGTCCTCCGGATTATTAAGTGCCTCATCTGTAGTGGGTTGACTTGTAGTTAGCATTCACAAAGACACAAATAATTTTATACTTTAGACCAATTCTGAGAGATTTGTCAGTTATCTATTGCTGTTTAACAAATCATCCTAAATTTAATGGCTGAAGAAAACATTTGCGTTGCTCATGAATCTATTTAGGCAAATCTTGCAGGGATTGTACATCTCTGCTGTACTTAGTGTCACTAGGAGTGGCTGGAAGGATGGGGCTGGATTATTCTAAAGGCTTGGTCACTCACATATCTGAAGGTTGATGCTGCTATTGGCTATATCTTCAGCTGGGATTGGGCTGGAGCATCTACATGTGGCTTTTCCATGTGGGTGCTTAGTTTCCTCACAGCACAGTTACTGAATTCCAAAGGTAAGCATCCCAAGAAGAGTAGAAGAAAGCTGTATGGCCTTTTACGGCAGTCTTAGAAGTCACATAACATTGCTTCTGCCATGGTCATAGACCTGCCAAACTCAAGGAGAGGGATTACAGACCTCATCTCTCATTGGGGGAATGTCATGCTATAAAGAGTACGTATGGGATGAAATACACTGGTGTGACCATCCTGGAAAATAAAAATCTGCCCCACCACCAACTTCTATAGTCTTTCTCATCACTAATTTCTCATTCTTGTTGCTTCCAAGATCCTCACCATACAGCCAAATTGGTCGCCCTTGAACATGGATTCATACTGATCTACATATCTGGGCATGTCTTTTTCTAAGCAGAGGATAAATATACGTACTGCTCAAAGTTCTTGTCAATAAATGTATCTGCCTCATTGTCCTTCATAGCCACTGTGAGTTGCACTGTAATGCTGAGGGAGTCCATTAATGGAAGGTGCCATCATGTTATGCAGAATGATCTGAAAACTTTAATTTTCTTATTCCCTAGAAATTGTCATGGATGAGATGAGGGAACATGGCAGTACATCAGAAGTAGGAATACTAAGAATATAAACTACATGTTTGTGGAAAATCTGGTGTCTTTAGAACCAGCTTGAGCCTAATCTTTTTCCTTGAGGAGGGAGTACAGCTGCACACAACATTAGTGTTTGATGGATCAGATAACACTTCAGTTCATGACAGGAAGATCAGGTTTCATAGGCACTTGAAATCCAGTGGTTAGGTAATGTGGTAGACTAAGTAATGGCTCCCCAATATATTTACATCCTAATCTCTAGAACCCCGTCATGGTGCCTTATGTGGCAAAAGAGACTTTGCATATGTGATTAAGAATCTTGAGATGATTACCCAAGATGATCTGAGTGGGACCAGGGTAATCATAACATTTCCTAAAAGAGGAATGCAAGAGGAATATGAGGCAGATTTAGAGGAAAGAGCAGTGTGATGAGGAAACAGAGATGGGAGTGATGCCATGGGAAGAAGGAAGAAGGGGCCAGAAGCCAAGGACCACAGTCACCAGAAGCCAAAAAGGCAAGGAGATAGATTCTCCCCTCAGAGCTACTGGAAATAACGGGTCCTCCTGCCAGCACCTTGACTTTTTAATTCAGGGAAATTGATTTGAGACTTCTGACTTCCAGGACTGTAAAAAGAATAAATTTACATTGTTTTAGGCTATATTAGCTTCCTGTGACTGCTGTAACAAATTACCACAAACTTGGTAGCTTAAAACAGAAATATGTTCTCTCACAATTCTGGAGGCCAAAAGTCTCGGATCATTATCATTGGGTTACAATCAAGGTGTTCGCAGGCCTGCACTCCCTCTGAAGGCTCTAGGGAGTACCTTGTCTCTTCTAGCTTCTGGTGGCTTCTGGCATGCGGCTTGTGGTCACATCTCTCCAATCTCTGCTTTTCTCTTCGTGTTATCTTCTCTCTGTGTGTCTTCTCTTCTGTCTTCAAATTGTCCTTTATCTCTCTCTTATGAGGCCATGTGTGACTACATTTAGGGCCCACCCTAATAACCCAGGATAATCAACCTATTTCAAGATCTTGAACTTAATTGCATTTGCAAAGACCCCTTTTTTCTATAAAGTTTTGGAATTAGGACTTGAAATCTTTGGTGGGTCACCATTTAGCCTACTACAACCACGTTTGTGGTAATTTGTTACAGCAGCAAACAATACAGGTAGGTACTAAGTCTCTATTAGGGTAGAGTAGCAAGCCAAAAGCTGTTTCTCAGAAGGAAAATAGTTATTTTTAAGGAGAGCATATGGCTTCCTTAGGAATCCCTAGGAGCCTAGCAGTAGTTCTTTGAATGCACCTTTTCAGATCTGCCATAGGCATTTCCAACTTTATTGAATATGTTGTTGTAAGGGACGCATGTTAGCCTAGACCAGTTGGAGAACTTTCTCTTTTTCGCTGCCCCATGTAGAACAGGTTGCCTTGAGGGTCGCTTAGTGAATGGCCAGAAACCATGTACTGACATGTGGTATATATCATCTCCAAATCCAGAAGGTGTATCAAGAATCTTTCTTGGTGGGAAGGTGTGCAAAGCATGGCACCTCTTCTTTCACTCTTTTGAGGAGATGTTCTGAGGTGTTCCCTCTATTGGACTCCCAGAAACTTCTCTAAAACAGCAGGTCCCTTAATTTCTCTGCCACATGTGTGCGCCTGACTAAGGCATTCCAGCCCTATTAGCCATTTGCTATATATTCTCTCAAACCCCTTTATTTTCATTTATATATACAGAAATTCCACATGTATTTACTTCTCACTCAGGGGCTCTTCATCTTTTCCTCACAATAAAATAAACAGTGGTGGGGTAATCAATGCTGACATCCATCCATCAATTCACAGAGTCCCCTGTGAATTGAATGAAAGAGAGACATTCCGGACTGAGAATGCACAATATGATAACAGGCATCCTTTTTCAAGTTCAGTTAAGCCAGATGCAAAAAGAATTGGTACAGTTGGTCTTTTTGTTGTTGTTGTTTAATATTTGGGGAATTTGCAGGTGGGTCTGACTACACGATCCTTCTATTTCTGAGCCAGATGTGCTCACAAATAGAAGTGCCACACATTTACTGCGTGTATGTTTGGATGAATGAAGTCTTCCCTCATTAAGAGCTGAGGAGTGTAATACAGAACAATATCCTCTTTCTTCATTTGACAGGCACAACGAGGTGCTAGGAATATTTATCCTTCAATGGATAATTTCTAGGAGAACTAAGAAGGAAAGAGGAATAGGAACTAAATTAGAAGGGGGGGGGGAGATGTGTTAGAGAAATACCACATTGGTTGCCTTGTAGAGAATGGAGTGGAGGAGAAAGAGCCAGGAAGACTAGATAAAAGCTATTGCCATTAAAAACAAACAAACAAAGAAAAATAAACCAATAAAAACAATAAAAAACCAGGATGAAATTCTGATAGATGTGACAATATGGTTGAAATGAAAACATTATGTCAAGTGAAAGAACCCAGACACAAAGGACCACATGTTGTATGATTTCATTGATATGAAATGCCCAGAATAGGCAAATCTATAGACAGAAAGTAGATCAGCAGTTGCCAGCACTGGAGAAGGGCAAAGGGGAGATGGGTGGCTGGGTGATTACTAATGGGAATGGAACTTCCTTTGGGGGTAATAAAAATGTTCTGGAATTAGATAGTGATGATGGTTGCACAACTATGATTATACTAAAAATCACTAAGTTTACAGTTTAAAAGTATGAATTTTTTGATAGGTGGAATTATGTTTCAACAGAACTGGTGTATTTATTTTAAAAAAATCAAAGCAAGATATCAAAAGAATTTTGCCTAACAAATCATTTCTCGAACTTTCTATCTGTAAGCTTTTGAAGGACAGACCTATCTAGTAATATTGCAGGTAGTTTCTTTTCATGGTCATTTAATTAATATGATGGAAAAATCTAATAAAAAGGATAGGAAAAATATCATCAACAAAATCAAAGGTTTTTACTTAATTTAAACTAAATTGTTAATGGTCAGGAGACATAAAACTCCTCTGATACTAAAAAAACAGTTTTCCCCATTGGATCATAAATTGAATTACAAAAGCTTCAGCAAACATTAGGAATAGTGATCCTCAAGGAAGCAAATTCTCCTTTATTTGTGGTAATTGCTAGTCACAATGGACACCTGTTGGTGCCTTCCAGAGTATTCCCAATGTAAGCTCTGGGCAACTGGGTAAAGTCTCACTATAAGACAAATAAATTATCTTAAACAAATAGGTGTTTTGTTATGGGTGGGTAGGCCTCATCATGCATCATATTTATAACTAAACTGAATTTGGGGCCATTTTTAAGCTTTTTTGTTCATCTTTTTAAAGAAAATCAGGCAATATTGTAGGTTTGGTGATTGTTGCAGTGTCCTTTATCAATTTCCCCGTTTCTTACCAACAGAACCCTGATTATGTTTGGAAGGATATTGTGGGCTGAATCATGTCTTTTTTTTTTTTTTTTTTTTTAAGAGTTATTTATTTGAGAGAGAGGAAGAAAGAGGGGTGAGGGACAGAGGGAAAGAATCTGCAAGCAGACTCCCAGCTGAACACGGAGCCTGACATAGGGCCTGATCCCACAACCCAAGAGATCACGACCTGGGCCCAAACCTAGAGCCAGATGTTCAACCAATGGAGACACTCATGTGTCCTGTGAATCGTGTCCTTTTAAGATTCTATATATTGAAGTCATAACTGCCAGTACCTCACAGTGTAACTGTATTTAGAGATAGGATAACTAAAAGGGTGATTAGCTTAAATAAAGTCACTAGGATGGTTCCTAATCCCATATGACTGGTGTCCTAATAAGAGGACATTTGGATATAGATTACACACAGAGAAAAGACCACGTGAAAACAGAAACAAGGCAGCACCTGCCTACAGACCAAGGAGAAAGGCCTCAGAAGAAACCAACCCTCCAACACCTTGATCTTAGACGTCTAGCCTCCAGAACTGTGAGAAAATTAAGTTCTGTTGTTTAGGCCCACCACTTTGTGTGTACTTTGTTATGGCACCCCTAGCAAATCATAATAAAGGGTAAACAGAAATCTTTTATTTTTTATTTATTTATTTTTTCTAGTTTTTTGCAAATATGGGTGGCCATGGCTCAGCATTCTGGCCAAGGAGATACACAAGCAGAAATTCCTTGGTTGACCCTTTGCTAAAACTGTCTAGAAGACATCAGAATTAGCTCCCATGTGCCTTTTGCTCTTTGCCCTTTCTTTTCATCCTGCCTGGAATGGGAACATAAATCTAACAATAGAGTAGCCAACCTGGGGCCATGAAGCAACAGCCAAAAATGGCCAAGTGGAAAGACAAGAGACCTGATGGCCTCATAGAGTCATTGTACCAGCCTGGAGCCACCTAACTCCAGGAGCTTTTAGGTGAGAAAAAACATTTCATGTGTTTAGCTACTTTCTTCCCTTTCAAGTTTCTATCTCATGTAGCTGAATGCAATTCCTAAGATATTTAGTACCTACATATTTTTAACCTAATGAAAAAGAGAATCGTGCTATATTGGGTATAGGTGAAAGGTCTAATTGGAAATTACATGGAACATGAATTTATTTACTTCCAACCATCTGCTTAGCTACACAGATCCCACCTTCTCATTTGTGAGCAAATTTTAAATCAGATAATTAAACAGAGAGATACTGACTTTTTATTTAAATTGGGCAATGATGCCTACAAATGCACTTATTCAGTATTCAAGAAAATTTCAAAGGAACTATAACTTGGTAGCCAGCACCTTTAAGGTAAAGACATCTACCACTGTGATCATTGGAGTAGGTTTCAGGGAAGCATAATGCGATTCCTTGTAAATTTCCTTGTAAATTATCACATGTAGGCTACCCAGGTGCCTGACCTCTGGCTAAATAGCCTGTGTGGTCTGTGAACCAGCTGTGGGTCTGTAAACATTATCAATTAGCAAAGAGATAGGGAGATAAGGAACCTGTCACCAAATGCACATCACCAAGCACACTATTTAGTTCAGCTTACTTACTTTAGTTATTTTTTGGTGTAAGACTTCTTGATGAAGGAAGCAGTAAGCTGGTTTACATTCTGGTACTAGCTTCCCATCTCATTGCAGGTTTGCATGGTGAGTAGCAGAGAGATGGATAACTTGGGTATAATCGGCTCATCACGATGGGAGATAAAGCTGTGTGTGTCTGTTCTCTGTGACTCACAGGATGAGAGTCCAATTAAAATCATATTTATATTAGATCCAGACTGTGATGACTTTGAGTTCCAACTATCTGAATAAGAACTTGGCCATGCTTCTGAGGGTCTCTAGAAAACTCTCTCATATTTGTTCAGGAAAAATTTACTCCAGTTCTTTCACTTTGGTTTCTTAGCCAAGTCATCCCAGCATGGCCGCTGCTGCTGCCATTTTCAATGACAAGACTGAAGTGCTCTATTATTTAAGGTACATTTGGCTGCAAGTAATGGAATACTCTCCCTTATCTTTATCCACCGTATCTTTAGTAATACAGACATTTAATTTTTTCACATAATAACAAGTCTGGAGGAAAGCAATTCTAGGTTTGGAATCAGCTCAACAATTATCTGTAGCTCAGGCTCTCCGCATCTTTCCCCTGTGTCATTGTCTGCATGTTGGCTTCTTGTCCTTGGATAAGTCACTTAGTGGCTACAAGGGGGGGCCTTCACAATTCTAGACAATGGTCTAAAGCTTTCTTTTCTTTTATTCAAACAAGAAAACTCTTTCCAGCAGCAGCAGATGTCAACCTCCCACCTCCAACCACACACCCCCGGAAGATTCCCTGTTACATCTCATTGGCCAGAACGAGGTCTCAGGAACTGCCCCACCTTCGAAGGAGTCTGAGAAAGTGATTGCCTGGGAAAGGGGGAATGGGAGAAATATAACTGGCTCAGTCAATTAGGATTCATCTCCTTGGGATGCACTCATTGATACCCCAAATTAGTTCAAGGTTCTGTAGGCAGAGAAGAAGGGAGGGTGCTTCTCTTGTGTAGTTTTCTAGCAGTGTTTTCCAGGGATACTGTCTCTTCAAAGCCATCTTTCCTGATGGGCCAGAGCAATGCTAATGACAGTAAAGAGATCTAGGCTTCAAAGACAGTTAATCCAGATCCAGAGTCTCAGAACTTCTCTCATGCAAAGAGCTGCTTTAGCGTCTAACACTTAGTTTCTGAGCCCTTGACAGCATCTTCCTAACACACACTCACATCCTCTCTAGACGGTGGGCCACAGTCTTCCAGCAATGGATCCGTGTAAAATGCACGCTTGGAAAGAAAATATTCTGTCAATGGAACATCGTTCTACTGAGCTGTAACTGCTGACCACAGAGATATTACCATCCACTGTAGCTTGAGCCCCTAACCATTTGGAGCCAGAGTCAAACTTCTTTTTTTTTCAGACTGTGGTCTTTACATTTGTAAATATACCATCCAGGTGGTTTCTTTCCAGAACAAAGAGAAGTGTGTGCAACTCCTTACTTCTTGTATAAAACCAAACTCCAAGATGCTTTGACATGGCAGTTTTCCAGCTCCCATACTTCCTGTCAAGATTTGAATAGTCTCAAGTTTCAGCTGCAGAGCGTACACTTTCTCTATCCATCCCCTCCTTACAGCAGTTTCCAGAGACAGAAACTGCTCTCAGGCAACTGGCTTAGGAATGGGATCTCAACCCAGAGATGGTGGCAACAAGTTAATTCCTTTTCTTCATCACCTATTTAGTGATCCTTGTAATTAAATAATACAAAGAAGTGTATGATACATATAAAAACAATTGATAGATTTCTATCAGGTATAATGATGTGCGTGTGTGTGTATTAATCAAAACAAGCTGGATGATTTAGGAAGATTTTAAACAAGAAGTAGAGTTAGAACTATGGGTAACTTTTAGCCAATGGAGACAAAAAAAGGAGTGAACTTTCCTGGGTGAGGGGTCTTTAATATTAATGTGTCTCAAGGTAGGGAGGTGAGGGCCATCAGAGGAGGGAGTATAGTTATATTCCCAAGTGTATAAGTAGTTTAGATAAATCCATGATTAATCTATTTAAATTATTTGAAGCCTCCTGTTTTCTGTTTATATTGACGATTGAGTTTATTGTGGTGGGTTTCCTGGGAATACCGTGAGCTACCCATATTCAACCATTTCTTTCCTTCCACTCAGTTTCCTCATGCAATCTTGACCTTGATCTAGCTACTTCCGAAACAACAAATTCTGAATTAAAATGAATACAAGTCAGAAGTTTTGCAAACTCTGCCGTCTTTCATATTATTGTTCATTCCACTGACAAAAAATGGGAATGTGACCTGTAGTTTCTTGAACTATCTCCAGCTATTAGATCTCCCTTAACAGGGATTAACAGGGAAATGTTAGCACCTGCTGATCTTTTTCATGTATCAATTCTGGATATAATTCTCCAAATGTACTATTATTTTATTTATTTAGCACCAATTCTTAAACATCTGTTCCTTTTAATCAAGAGAAGAGTGAAACAAATGGGTTAATTATTATGTGCATGAGAATCAGTTTTTCACCTTCCCATTTTTTTTTTTTCCAAAAAAAAAAATTGACACTATGCCTGAAGACATGCAATCCTTGTCTTCTGATGAAAGGCAGTTTCTGGCTTCTACTGGCTCGATTTAATCTCATTAGAGAATTTAGAAAATTGGATTTCATGTGTCAGCAAAACTTATCATTCCTTAAAGCATTTGAAAAACCGGCAAGGGTGGGGAGAGGGTGGTAGAATCAGAAAATGCAAGAGGATATATAGATCCTGAAGCAGGGCTTGAGAAATCTTTATTCACACAAGACCAAATGTGTATTTACTGAAAACAACACATGGAGAGGATAGGAGCTAGAACTTGCTTTGTTAAGCTAAAGCTTGGGAGAAATATTGTAATTGAAGATCCACCTGGTGTGTTCAAAGCAGATTATAAAGCCTGTTGAGCAGCAACCAATTTCTCTGGAGATCGGTTTGTACCTACAAACATAGCTGGGTTGGCCCTGTGGTACTCAAATCAAATCAGGCTACAGCTTTGGTTTCACCCATGATGTCTCTCCCTCTCCTCTCTCTCTCTCTCTCTCTCTCTCTCTCACACACACACACACACACACACACACACGTTTAAATGGGAATGGGTAATTCTGAAGTCCGGAAGGTAGGTTGAATAATGGTCCCCAATATGTTCATATTCTAATTCCTGAAATCCTTGAGTGGTACTTACATGGCAAGAGAGACTTGCAGATGTGATTAACTTAAAGGTCTTGAGATGGGGAGAATATCCTTGATTACCAAGGGGGAGGGCCTAAATGTAATGGCAAGTATTCTTACAAAAGGATTCTTCTAAAAGGCAGGGGGAGATCTGGCCACAGGGGCAGAGATAGTACTGATGCCTCACAAGCCAGGGAATGTGAGCAACTGCCAGGAACCAGAAGAGGTAACCACCGGACTCTCCCTTAGAGCCGCTGGAGGGAGTGGGGGCCTGTGGAGACCTTGCTTGTGGCCCAGGGAAGCTGATTTCGGACTTCTGGCTTCCAGAACCACGAGAGGATACATTTCTGTTGTTGTAAGCCACCAAGTTTTTGGCAGTTTTTTTCCAGCAGCAGAAAGACATGAATACAGAAATATAGTGGGGGTCACATCTTAGCTATCCGAATTTAAGGCAAAAGTCACGTAGAGATTAATTCTTGACCCCTGCAAATCACTTCAGAACACAGCCCACTGGAGAATGATATGGCAAGTTTTGTCCCCAGCACACAGTGGAACAGAGGGTTGCCTCTTGACTTGAGCTGCCAGATGAAGTAGTTGGCTTGTGTTTAGAGGCTATGTCCTGGAGAAAATATTTATCTTTAAACCTTAGATTTCTCACAAAAGTACCTGGCAACCAAGATGGCAGATGCATATCTCCCATTTCACTCTCAGTCAAAGGTCTTTGCATGGAACAATGGACAGCATTGCTCATGTGTTTCAAATTGCTCTTTCCTTCTCTACCGAGGCTGAGTTTGTTTAAGAGAAATAATAAGAGCTAACCAGTATAAAGACTCCCTACATGCCCGATTCTTTTCTAATTGCTTAAATTAACTCATTTCAAGCCATAAGCTGAGGTGCAGAGAGGCTAATAACTTGACTCAAATGGATTTTTCGTACTTGTTAGCTCATTTAAATAAACTTCCAATACAAAATTAAAGATGTTTGAAAATCCCAACTTTTTGTCCCATAAGGCTTCCTTGGGGAGCTGCCTAATAAGATGTGAGTCTCAATTTCAGAACCTGTGGACCCTTTAAAAATAGGCTATTCCTGAAGGAAGCTCCCCTCTTGTTTTATGTGGATTTTCTCATCTACTCTCCGTTCGGCTTGAAATGCAAAGACGTTTTTAGAAAACCTTTCCCTTCTTTGGTATTAACTTGAAGACATTCTTCTATTTTCCAAACATTAATTTTCATATTTCAGGCTAATGTTGCTAAATTAATACACACTTTATTTCCAAATTCTTTTTCCAGCAACCTGTGCAGATATCAAAGCTAATCCACTCTGTGCTTCCTTTACTTAGTTTTAGTCCATTTAAAAAAAAATTGCCACTGGGTGTTGTGCAAAAAGAATGAATACTGTTACACTGAAAAAATAAATAAAATGAAAAACAAACAAAAAAAAATTGCCTACTTTATTTTATTTTTTAATGAAGTAGATAAATTGCACATGATTTATTTAGCATCAGTTTCAAGGTTCCCCATTCTTTTTTTTTTAAATTTCTTTTCAGTGTTCCAGAATTCATTGTTTATGCACCACACCAGTACTCCATGCAACATGTGCCTTCCTTAATACCCACCACTAGGCTCACCCAACCCCCCACCCCAACCCCTCCAAAACCCTCAGTTCCTCAGAGTCCACAGTCTCTCATGGTTGGTCTCCCCCTTCAATTTCCCCCCACCCCCTTCTCCTCTCCAGCTCCCCATGTCCTCTGTGTTATTCCTTATGCTCCACAAATAAGCGAAACCTATTTTAATTTGTCTTTCATATAATGCATTTGAAATAAGTCCTTTTCCCTTCCTAACCGCAGAACATTTTCTTGGGTCCAGTGAAATTGCTGCAATTTTATACAATCTTCAATAACTCTCTTACTAGAGGAGCTTTAAGTAAGATTCCGCGGCAGCTCAAAGCTGCCATAAAGCTTTGTCTCTACCAGTTAAATAACCAGACTGGAGCACACTTGATGGGATTCTTCAGGCCTCCCGAGTGACTAAGTGCTGTTGCTGCATAGCTGACGGCCACCCAACGATTTAGAGATTGAAAAAAGGAGTGAATTTGCGGCAGCCATTTTGGTCACAGGGCACGCAGGGGAGATCCAAGAATGATTCTTTCACTTTAAAATCACCTGCATCATGACTGTGGACCCCACTTGTCTCACTGATTGTTTGAAAAATAGAGACTTCTTTTCCTGTTTTTTTGGTTTTTTTTGTTTTTTTTAAATCCAGAAATCTTGGCAGTCTATGGTGGTATTGTCTCTCTTTCTGACATGTTTCTCCTTTTCTTCACTATAGCAAAAACCGGACTCTCTCCTAAGGACTCTGATTCTCCTGTATCCCTTTTGGGTTTATGTTCCTGCTCTCCACATACCTTAGGCTTGTCAAGAGAGATGGTGCGGTTCTTACACTGTTGCTGCTCTGCCCAGATTCCCCTTCCTCTCATGCACGCATCCCATCTGCTGGCTGCTGCTCTAAGTCGGGGCACTGTCTATGCAAAGCTGCTTCCTTCTCTGTAGCAACATCTCTCTAAACATGTCTCCTAAGCCAAGGGGAACAAAAGCAAAAAATAACCTACGGGGGCTACACCAAAATACAAAGCTTCTGCACAGCAAAGGAAGAAAATCAGCAAATCAAAAAGGCAACCTACAGAACGGGATAAGATATTTACAAATGATATATCTGATAAGGTTAGTATCCAAAATAAATAAAGAACTTATATAACTCAAAACAAAACAAAACAAAAAAAATAAGGGTGCCTGGGTGATACAGTCAGTTGGGTGTCCAGCTCTTGGTTTTGGCTCAGTTCATGATTTCAGAATTGTGAGATGGAGCCCTATAGTGGGCTTCGTGCTTAGCACAGAGTCTCCTTGAGATGCTCCCCTCCTTCTGTCCCCACCCCACTGTGCAATCTCTCTCCAAAATAAGTAAATAAATCTTTCAACAAAAACCCAAAGAATCCAACTAAACAATGGGCAGAAGACATAAACAGACGTTTCTCCAAAGAAGACATACAGCTGGCCAACAAACACATGAAAAGTTGCTCAACATCACTAATCATCAGGGAAATGCAAATCAAACCACAAGTTACCACTTCACTCCCATCAGGAAGACTAAAATAAAAAACATAAGAAACTGGGGCACCTTTAGTGTCTGCCTTCAGCTCAGTCATGATCCTAGGGTCCTGGGATTAAGCCCCGCAGGGCTTCTTGCTCAGCAGGGAGCCTGCTTCTCCCTCTCTTTCTGCCGCTTCTTGTGCCCTCTCTCTCTCTCTGTCAAATAGAAGAATCATAAGAAACAACAAGTGTTGGTGAGGATGTGGAGAAAAAGCAACGCTCTTGCACTATTGGTAGGCATGCAAACTGGTACAGCCACTGTGGAAAACAGTATGGACGGTCCTCGAAAAATTAGAAATAGAATTACCATATGATTCAGTAATTTCGCCACTGGACATTTACGCAAAGGATACAAAAACACTGATCCGAAAAGATATATGCACCCCTATGTTTATTGCAGCATTATTTACAACAGCCAAATGATGGAAGCAACCCAAGTGTCCATCAATAGAAGAAGGAATGAAGAAGATTTGGTAGATACAAAAAATAGAATATTACTCAGCCATATAAAAGAATGAGATCTTGCTATTTCCAAAAACATGGATCTAGAGGGTATAATGCTAAGTACAATAAGTCAGTGAGAGAATGACAAATACCATATGATTTCACTCATATGTGGAATTTAAGAAACAAAGCAAATGAAAAAAGAAAGAAAGAAAACCAAAACAAAACAAGAAACCCAGACTCTTAATAAACTGGTGGTTACCAGAGGGGAGGAAGATGGGCAAAATAGGTGAAGGGGATTTAGAATACACTGGTCTTGGGGCACCTGGCCGGCTCACCTGACTCTTGATCTCGAGGTTATGAGTTCAAACCACATGTTGGGTGTGGCAATTATAAAGTTCTTTAAAAAAAGACTACACTTGTCTTGATGAGCACTGAGTAATGTAAAAAATTGTTGAGTGACTATATTGTACAATTGAAACTAATATAACACTATATGTTAATTATACTGGAATTTAAAAGTAAAAGTAAGATTTTTTTTTTTTAAAAAGCTGTTTCCTTCTGAGAACTGCCCTATGTCAGTTGCTCTCAAAGTGTGGTGCCTGGACCAGCAGCAACAGCACCATCTGATCGTTTGTTAAAAACGCAAATTCTTAGGTCCCACCCTTGGCCTATTGAGTAAGAAACTTGAGATTGGGGTCCAACCTTCTGTTTCTGATGCCCACTAAAGTTGGTCCACCACTACCTTAGAGTGAGTGGATCAGAAATGCCTAGGACGATATGTCTTCCTTTCAGGGGTTATCTGCGGACAAAGGCTGAGTGATTCAGGAAATACAAAAGACTGCTATTCCCTTCCCTCCATAGGGGACAACTTCATGATGCCATTCAGCCTTCAGAGCTTCTTGTGGGATCAGGCTGCGGGTGGAATTGAGCTGAACCTATACCTTCGCCAAACTTTTTCCCTGCCCTATTCTGCACCCTAGTTCCCTTAAGAGGTGTTATGAGTTGAACTGTGTCCTCCCAGAAGAGAAATGTTGGAGTCCTAACCCTCATTGTCTCAGAATGTGAACTTATTCAGAGATAGGGCCTTTGCAGATGTAATTAGTTAAGATGAGGTCCTCCTGGAGAAGGGTGGGTCCTTAAATCTATATGACTGGTGTCCATATAAGGTGAAGACACGGGGACACAGGGAGAGTGCCCTTGCAGATGGCCTGCTGAGTGTAGACAGTATAATGAGAAGAAATGCAAAGGTAACGGTCTGATTAACCACCTACACATGCCACGGATTCAGCTATCTTTGGCCCCTCATTCTTGTTGCTTTCTACTGCTCATCATTCTTGGGGTTTGTGTCCCTTTCCAAGCTCTTTCATGGTGTTCCCAAATGGTGCTCAATATACCAAGTTGCCCACAGAAGGTCATCTGATGAAGACAGAGTGGCATTGCTCTCAGAACTCTCTCGAAGGGAGACATTTCCAGTTATACTATAGCTCAAAGTTGGAGTACTTGAATTAGGAAAAGAAACATTGAACAAGGGATCATGGAAGGACTTTGGCTTCAATTTTTAAGTGAAGCTAAATAACAAGAACTCATGGAAGGTATTAAAGGGAAATTCCTCATGTTGATTTGTTGGGTTTTGGCCTGTCCTTTCTTTTGGAATTTCTCCAGTGTAAACTTTTAAGTCATTTTCTATTTGTAGAATTCTGTCACAGCTCAGGTTTGGCTTCTCCAACTGGTGCTTTCCTTAGATGAAGCATTCAGTAAGATATAACTGAAGAAAATAAACATTTGACTAGAATTACTATAATGTGCTGATAATGAAAGGAGAGTTTTAAAAAATGGTGTATATTAAAACTTAAGTTTCCTAAAGTTGCTTTTCCAAAATAACAAAACATCATTTGCTGAGTAGTGACTAAAGATACACTGACTGGCTCTAGCTCTTTTCTGTTTAATGTAGACTAATTCTATATACTTCAAGGCCAAATTTGCTTCACTTAGCTTAATTGTCAGTTAGATGAATGGAAAATAGCACGTTACTAATTCCAATTTATTTCGCTTTTATATAGTCAAGATTCATGCAGCAAGGATAAAAAGGGAGGTCAGATTCTGATCTGACAACTTTTTCTTTTTTATTATTCATATTTTGCTATAATTGCTAACATTTAGCAAACAGTCCAACTAAATTACAAATAAAATACACAGCTGCCATTTCTTCTCATAAAAGGAAAATGTTAAGTCCAGTATCATTACAGAGAATTAAAAAAAAGACATACTTGTATGGTTAATTTTTGTATTTTTTGCAAAGAAATACTGTATTTATGAAAACCTTTGCAAATAGAGTTAAGTTGTTTCTCTTTTGGTCAAAACTCTTTTCTCAAATCTGATGGCCTGGCTTTGAATTACTCTTCTTAAAGAAACCCATTCATAGGTCTCAGGGTCCTGAGATTGAGCCCCGCATCTGGCTCTCTGCTCAGCGGGGAGCCTGCTTCCTCCTCTCTCTCTGCCTGCCTCTCCGCCTACTTGTGATCTCTCTCTGTCAAATAAATAAATTAAAAATTTAAAAAAAGAAACCCATTCATAGAACAATCCGTGTATACTATTCTCAACAAGACTGCTTGTCCAAAAGCCATGAGAGAACGTGGAGGTTTTGCATTGTTCTTCATATATAACAAGTGTCATTTTTCTGTTCTGTAGTTGCTTGAAGGGATTGCTGGGCCACAGATCTGCTGTTAATAAAAGAAGCTCAGGACTGTTCGCGATGAGAAGAGACGTACAAAATCCGTCATCCCGTGTGACACTGACGCGTGGGGTCTTCTTTCCGTTTGAAAAGAAACTGCAGAAGTTGGAGGTTGTCTGTCTGGGCCACGTCAGTCCGCTTGGACTCTGGGAACACGGTTGAGCTAGGACTTACATGCAGACATAAATACGCAGCCAGTTCCCTGATGTGAGGAGTGTGTGTGAACCTCGGTTTTTTCATCCACAGAATGGAGGCAATGCTGCCCACTTCATTGGGTTTTTGATGGGAGTCAAAATAAGGCAATTTTAAGAAGATGCTTTTTATGTATGTTAAAGATAGAAGTGATAGAAAAATGGGAATTGATCAATGAGGATTATGTTAGTGGTTTCAACATATTTATTCAGTGCCTTGCTTTTCTATAAAATGGAGATAATGATGTTGACCTACTTCAAAAGGTTGGTGAGAACAATCAGTTACTGTTGGTAAAACACTTTGAAAACATCGAATGGTATCTATGAAGATGCTAAATACTGACTTCCTGATGCAGTTGAAAGGATTAATTAGGGAATGTTTGCTTGAACCTTGATCCTCTAATGAAAGGTGTTTCTTTTGTTGCTATTTTCGTATTAACTATTATTTTGTGCCATAAATTGCTGGATAGTAAGTGTCATGTCTGGCTGGTTTTTAACGTTTCCACACAGAATTTTCATAATTTTTCTTGGAGAGATCAAACCGATTTCACTTTGTAAAATGTCCAAGGTCGGGGCACCTGGGTGGCTCAGTGGGGTAAAGCCTCTGCCTTCAGCTCAGGTCATGATCTCAGCGTCCTGGGATCGAGCCCCACATTGGGCTCTCTGCTCAGCGGTGAGCCTGCTTCCTCCTCTCTCCCTCTCCGCCTGCCTCTGCCTACTTGTGACCTCTGTCTTTCAGATAAATAAATAAAATCTTAAAAAAAATTAAATTCTGCTTGGAATTAAAAAAAATTCCATTATTAATCTCTGTGCTCTTTAGTGACTGTTCTCACAGATATTTTTTATACACATTTCCTACAGAATATTTCCTGTTAATATAGCATTAAAAATCCTCTTCCTGGCGTATTTGGAAAATGATAATCATAAAAGCCAGTAGGGAGGAACGATGGGCTTCTTTATTATTATAAATAGGCATTTGTGTTTGTTTTTTATTCTTTCAGTTTGTGTCAGCAAAAGATAGCAACTGGTACTTTTACCGTGACAGAACTTGAACCAGCTCTGGATTCGTTGACTGCATCACTATGGTTTTAACTCCCACTGGCTTTTCTCTAAATCTAATTACCGATTTTATGGTTCTCAACATCACTGATGATGAAAGCTTTTTTCCCCCTTCTTTTCTTTTTTCCTGCGTACAGTGCCTAGCTCTACCAAAACTGTGACATTATGTTGGTGACTTTTGCAAACCAATGATGCGATTTGCACGGTTTACCGACAGCATTCCCCGAGGCGTTCTCTTCAAATCTCACTTTTCAGAGTTCCCATCTGAAGCACACCTCACATTCTTTCATGATCAAGATTCCAATATTTTAAAAAGTAAATGGTAGTGGTACTAGACCAGGAGCCATGTGGCTTGCCGTCAAAGATGGATTACTCTCCTTCCGTTCGGACATTTGCTTCTCGGTTATCTTGGAAGTTTTGGGAAGAATTTTTGCTTTTGTTTTAATATAATGGTGGAGGCAAAGAAAGCTTTCAGAATGTAGACACTGTAGATATCAACTGCTTTTTAATACATGTTCATTCATCAGCATTTGACAATCCATCTTTCCTCAATAGTATTTGTTAGGTGGTATATCCCGATGGGCTCTGCTAAACTTTCCTCATAATCAAATGTAACTTGTAAAACTGGAAGCCTTAATTTGGTTGGGGTACAAATATTAAAGATGGTTTGTGTTTTCCAATTGCTGTCCTAACTGTGTTAGACAGAAGCATCCTTTCCCTTCTTTACCCTCATGTCCTGGTGGGCTAATACCAACAAAACATTGCAGGAAAAAAGAATAAATGAATTTTAAAAATTGTAAAGGTCCTTCCAATCACCAAACTGAGGGATGTTCTACCCCTGCTTCTCACTGATATTCACGAGGTACAACCCCTATGATTAAGTGTCTAGTTAAGAAACTTTGAGTACTTGATAGAATAAATTGGAGCTATTACAGGCCATTCAGTGAAGCCTCATTTTGAAAATGTTTGGCTTGCAGATCAATAACTCAAAAGACTGAAATGGCTCTGAAAAAGTTCTTCTATGATCTGTGAGGGTACTGTGGTCTGGGAGGCCTGAATGGACACGTAGAGGGTATACTGGGTTATTCTGACATGAAAGACTTAGCAGGATTCTTGAAGAAGCCAGCTTGGGCCCTTCTCGACTCCTACCAAGTAGGGGCCATGTGTCTCTGGTGATATGCGGGTAGTTAATGTTTTATTTATTTTATTTTTTTTTAAGATTTTATTTATTTATTTGACAGAGAGGGATCACAAGTAGGCAGAGAGGCAAGCAGAGAGAGTGAGAGGGAAGCAGGCTCCCTGCCGAGCAGAGAGCCCGATGCGGGACTCGATCCCAGGACCCTGAGATCATGACCTGAGCCCAAGGCAGCGGCTTAACCCACTGAGCCACCCAGGCGCCCCAGCGGGTAGTTAATGTTTTAAAAGATACATTAAACGGACTGTTGGTTTATTGGTAGCACATTTTATTTTGGAACAGATCCATGTTGGTTTGGTTTAAAACACAACATTCTTCTTTTTCCAGAAGAATGTGTTGTAACAGGGTCCAGCTCTTGCAGTAAATACTGATCACCGGCTCTGCCATGGGCAGCATGTTAGGAGACATACTCTCTCTCTCTCATACACACATACACATGTATTGCTAACATATATGACTGTATCGAGAGAGAACACACACACACAAAATGGGTGGTAGCTAATTAGCACAATTTACTAAGTATGCAGTGCTCATATGAGTTACTCTGCCTTGTGTAACGTCTCAAATTATTATCTCGTGTAATTACTTAGTTCTTATTTGGGTTTTGGTTCCCCACCCAATCTCTGAGCTCTTCTGGGATGGACTGTAGAGCGGGCTCTGCCTTTCCTCTACTCATTACTCCTTAGCAGTTAACTAGAGGAGAGCGGCTGCTAACATCAAACGGGGCGCAGACGTTCAGCTCGGGGCAGGGCTCCATTTCTCCAAAAGCCATGCCTTTACCGCACAGTTTGAAGGTGACGTGTTGACACTACAGGACGCCGACGAAAAGACCTTAGAGAAAAGTATACACATAACACAAGCTGACCTTAGAGAAAAGTATATACATAACACAAACTTTCCGTGCGCCTGGAAATCACCTAGGGATCTCGTTAAAGAGTGGATTGTGAATCAGTAGGCTTGGGGCAAGGCCTGACACTGTGCTTGTAACAAGCTCCCACGTGATGCCGGGGCTGCTGGTCCGTGGATCATCACACTTGGCTGATGCAAGGTTATAGGTAATGGCCGCATCAGGGACCAGACCCAGATAACCTCGGATAAAGAAGCCAGAGAGAGCGCTTCCCGCAGCCCTGGCCGCGCCCCCAGCCGGGTCAGCACCGAGTTAGCCCGCCTGTAGTCGCGCCCGGCTGGCCTCCGGGGTGCACGGCTCGCCTCTCCCCACTCTCCCGGCCGCAGCCCGAGCCGCCAGGTGAGCGCCACCGCCAGCCCACGACGCGACTCACGTGGGACATCTCCAGCCGCCCCTCCCGGAAACCGGGCAGACCGGTTTTACCTGTCCGCGTCGGGAGGAGGCTTCCGACCCCACTGCAGGCAATCGGAGGAGGCGGGCGTCCTTCTCCGTCCCCACCCCCTTCTTCGAGGCACCTCATTTTTTTTTTTTTTTACCTGACGCTCCCGAGGCCGCAGAAAGCCGGGAACCCCGCACGGCAGCTGCTTGAGCACCGTCTCCGGCGACGTGTGCGAAACTGCTCAACCCCAAACACAAACACCAGCCACTGACATGTTTTAAGAAACGCCACAGTTGGATGACTGCGGAACCAAAACAGACCGAATGGGGAGGCAAGAAGGGAAAGCAATTGGCCCAGTTCGGTTGGAGAAGCGGCTCGTGTTACACTCCCTTTGCCAGTTAGCGTCGTGGGCGTTTGTTGCTGTGTTAATTACAGCTCTTCCCCGAGTCGGAGGCGAGAACAGCCCTCGTGGAACGGTTTCAAGCGCAACGCTCCACCAGGAGGAAAACAACTGCCTTTCTCCCCAGCTGGGGAGGGATTCCCACCAGGCAGCCCCCGGGTAGCAGGCAGCCCTGGTGCGCGCCGTGGGCCCGCAGCGCCGCGCGCCTCTCACCGCGGGCTCCCGGGTGCGCTCGCGGACGGGGACTCGCGCGCAGCCACCGTCGGGGCCAGGGAGGCGGGAGGGGGCAGAGCGGCCGGCTTCGCCTCGGGGCACGCCTGCGGCTGGCGGGAGGGCGCACTGCTCCTCCGCTGCTCTTCTCTAAGCGTCCCGCGGAGCTCCCGGAGTGCGGCCAGGCGCGGGAGACCTCCCGGCTCTTCTCTGGGTGGGCAGCATTCGGGTGCGCGCGGCTGGTTCAGCAGGAATCAGGGACTAAAGTCGGAGAGTTCCGCTGGAAGGATAGTACAGGGCCTTGCAGGCAGAATGAGCTGGCTCCCAAATCCTATCTCTGCCCCTCATCAAATTTATGTGTCCTTGGGCAACTTGATACTTCTCTGAACTGCTACGTGGAGGGACTCTTCTAAGCGTTCCGTCCTCACAACCTCCTGAAGAAGTACTTTTCAAATTGCCATTCCACAGATGGGAAAAGTGAGTCCTAGACACGTTAAACCAATGCGCCCACGGCCACATAGGGGAGGAGTGGCAGGGCTGGGATTGGAAATGAGGTGGTCTAGCTCCAGAGTCTGCCCTCACCACGATGCTAAAGGGCATGTTAAATCATACTGTGTATGCGACGTCCCTGGAAAAGAGCAGGGCAGTAGCTATAGGCACATAATCAGGAAACCGATCCTCGCTAAGATGCAGTGGATCCATTACTGATTTACAAGGGGAGTAACGCGGGGGAAGGGTCCACGTGGTTATGGAAAATCCATCCGAGGCCGCTGAACAGGGGCTGGGGAATAGGAACGTGGATCCCAGCGCCAAGCCCATCAGTGTGTCTGTCGTAAGGGTCCCATCTCCATCACCTTGCCAGGTGTGTCCACAGCCCAGACATGATTAAAGACCCCCAGAAAAAACAGTTAGAAGCTACAGTGTCAGGGCAGCCCGGCGAAAAGGGGCCTGAGTCCGTGAGCCCGTACTGAAGCCGCCTACCAGCTGCATATCATTTACTTAAAACAGCACCAAGAAAATCCTAAACTGTTGGCGGTCCTGCTATTTTGAAAAATACGTTTTTTTTCTACAGTGCTATTTGGGCCTCTTAAGAATAAAATTCTTGGAAATGACAAAAAATGCAATCCAAAAACCATGGTGTGCACTTGAAGCTGTCATCTATGCACACTTAAGGGCTGGCACAGATGTCTGAGATAATAAATGGGAAGGGACTCGGAGCAAAAGCACTAGGTAATGATATTTAAAAGGATCCCATACAGGGGCGCCTGGGTGGCTCAGTGGGTTAAAGCCTCTGTCTTCGGCTCAGGTCATGATCCCAGGGTCCTGGGATTGAGTCCCACATCAGGCTCTCTGCTCCGCAGGCAGCCTGCTTCCTCCTCTCTCTGCCTGCCTCTCTGGCTAGTTGTGATTTCTCTCTGTCAAATAAATAAAATATTTTTTAAAAAAGGATCCCATACATGTTTTGATTGTAATAATAAGCTTCCTGGGAGAATTTTGTCACTAACATGTGGCTTTCACTAGGAGTTTCATGTCCTTCCTTCTTGGTAAGGCCGTTTTCGGAATAGTGCACAGAGTGGGAAAGGACAGGAAGCAGGCGATTTTGGAAGTGGTACAATTTCTGCCTATAAAGAATTGCCATGGGGGAGGGAGGCAGATATTCAGGTTCTATAGAGAGCAGACTGTTTTACCTTTCACCAGACCATTGCCCATTCATCAAGACAATTTGGGGTTACCTGGGAATCTATACACCGGGAATGAGTTAAATTTTGCTTCTGTAACACATTACCACAAATCTGGTGGCTTAAAACAATCAAATTCACCATCTAATAGTTTGGTAGGTTAGAAAGCGGACACAAGTCTCCCTGGGTATCGGCAAGCAAGATTTGCACCCTTTCTTGGAGACTGTAGGGGAGGATCTTTTTCCTTGCCTTTTCTAGCTTCTGGAGGCTGCCCATGTTCCTTGGTTTATGGCCCCTTCATCCATCTTCAAAGCCAGCAAGGGCAGGTGAAACTCTTCCTACACTGCATCACTTCTGACTCTCTTTTGCTTTCCTCTTCCACTTTTAAGGACCCTTGTGGTTGCGTTGGGCCCACCTAGATAATCCAGGATAACCTCCCTATTTTAAGGTCCTCTGATGAGCGATTTAATTCCATGTGTCACCTGAATTCCGCTTTGCCATGTAAGGTAACATATTCGTGGACTCTGAGGTTCAAGACAAGGACATCTTTGGGGGCCATAATTCTGGCTGCCACACATCCCAGTTGCTTTGGTGGCAGGCATAATCTTAATCAATTCATAAACCTACGCTTGACACTTCCTCCATGAAAGGTACCATTAGGAGGGACTTTGAGTCCCGTAGACCTGAGTCTTAGTTCTGCCACTTTCTAGTTACAGTATTTTGGGTCAGTTACACAGCCTTTCTGGCCCTCAATCTCTTCATCTGTAATTGGAGATCGTAATAGTACCTGCCTTTTGCTTTGTTGTTTGAATTAAATGAGATAATGCTAGAAAACACTTAGCACAGAGCCTGGCACATGGTAAATCCTCAATGAACATTTTATTTATTATCAATCTGTCATAAGGATTGCAAAGAGGCATAAGGCATGCTGCCTGCCCTTGTGGAGCGTGGAGAATAAGGCATACTCACACATACAATCCTGAAGTTAGATAATACACGGAGATAGTGAAAGATACAGAACAGGATCATGCTTTTGTGCTAAATGGGGTATAACAGTAAACGCTATTGAGTGAAGTAAGATATTTACAGTAAGCAGGAAATGTAGGAATGAAGGAAGGAGGATTGATGTTGGGACTAAAAGAAAGGTTAAATGTAGACCAGATAGAGGGGGGAAATGTTGGGCACATAAGCCTATACATGACAGATTGCAAGGTGACAGTAAATAAGGTGATTTACATATCATCTTGTGGAATGGAAGGTTTGTGTCGGGGTGTTCATTCATTTCCATTTTTTTTTCTAGAATGTTCAGGGAAGGAGTGGGCTATCAGACTCAAAGGGGCTGGACTGGAAGGGCTTGAATACTAGGTTGTATTGTTAAGATTTTTTCCCCTGGGATAGCAGGGAGCCGTGGAAAGTTTTAGAGCAGAGGTAGATTCCCAGTGAAAGCAGTGTTTAGCAAGGTTGATCCGAGAGTAGAATGTGTGGGTAGGTTGGTGGGAGGAGAGTCTGCAGGTAGGGAGAGCTGTTGGGAGATGTTTTCAGTGGTCCAGATAATAATGGCTGGAGGAGGCGCGATAGCCATCAGCCCCAGGAAAGGGAATGGATGCAAGAGACATGACGAAGCAAGAACAAAGAGAGGCCTTAGTGAGATAGAGGGAAAGGATAAAAAATTCCTGGAAGTTCAGTAATAGAAATAATGGAAATCAGAAATGAGTTCCCATTGAGTGTTCCCGTGTGGAAGATGTTGGCAGGTCATCTGGTGGCACATGTCCAATAGGCTATTGGAAATGTGGAACTGGAAGAGAGAGAGGGAGGTCATAGCCAGATGATGAGGTTGGGAAATCATTAGCAGAGCGGCAGTGGCTGAAATCCCTCACTCCTGCCCCCAGGCTTTCGTGATCGAACCTGCTTTAGCGTCCACACTGGTGGATTTCTAGCCCCATCCCTCTTTTCCTCCTTGCTATGGGCTGAATTATGTCTCCCGAAAATTCATACATTGTATATTATTCCCCAGTACCTCACCCTGTGACTATATTTGGAGATAGTGTCTTTAAAAGGGTGATTAAGATCAAATGAGGCCTTTGACTGGTGTCTTTATAGGAAGAGGAGTTTCAGACAAAGACACATACAGAGGGAAGGACCATGTGAGGCACAGGGAGAAGACGACCATTTAAAAACCAAGCAGAAAGGGCTCCGAAGAAACCAACCCTATAGGCACCTTGATCTCTAACTTGTAGCCTCTAGATTTGTGGAAAAAAAAATCTCCATTGTTTAAGACGGTCAGTCTGTGGCATCTTCTGATGGCTGCCCTAGTGAACGAATGCACTCCCCAGGGACCAGCGTCCTTGTACCACTGGCCTGTTGGAGCTAAGTGCACCCCATGCTGCCAACATATCCCTCTGCTTATATATTAACAGGCTGTATCCCAGCCCCTCCTTATCTGGATATATTGTGGGTGGTATTTAGGGGTTATCAGAAGTGTGGTTCCCTGCGAACTAAAAACAAGGTTATCCTTCCTTGATAACAGTGCTCTGTGTCTTTGGAGGTTCCCCATGTGGGGACTCGTGTTCAGAGCAGAGCTTGTGGAAGAGGGAGTTGGTCAAAGAAGCCTTTCTGAGCACCCAGCTCACAGCTGTTCGAGAACTGTTCTGCCACCTGTTCCCAAGCCTGTCTCTGGCAATGGATTCCTCCATGTGCCTTCCTCTGAAAGCATGCTCAGAACAGAAAAAAAAAAATGTGTCCTTCCTCATTAGTAAAACAGAAAAATGAGTTTTACTGCACTTCAAATTCGTACTCTTTTCCCCTTTTCATTTAATAATGATCCTGAATCTCGGATGGGCCCTGTTTTTCAAAACACACAATAAAGGACATGGGCACTGAAACCCAAGTTAGCTCTTGAAGTAGCCCTCAAGGGAAACAAACAGTGATATATTCGCACAACCACCTACAAAGAGCTTATCTGTGAAAGGCTAGAATAGCAAGTGTCCAGAAAGCTCCTGTTAATTCAGCTGGACAGATTCCAAGTCCTGTCTTGTAGGCTTGTGACAGTGAAATATTCAGACCAGGACCATGTCCTTGGTGACTCCTGTGTTCATTAGAGCTGGCCTTTATGATGGATTAAGGCCGTTATTATGAGGAAGATGCTGATGAAATGTTCTCCATCTTCACAGAAGATAGAATGAGAGCAAGTGGGCTGAAGTACACTGTAGCCAACAGAGTCATGCAGTCAGAAATAGAAAGCCTGGTTCTAAGGCCATTTTTAAGGTCTGACTAGGTTGTGCTCTAGCTCCCTCCTCTGGACTCCCTCAGTATTACCCTGCATTTCCCCCGGTCTGTGTACTAGGTTGCGGAGTTAACTTGTTTAGGTGCGGGGTGCTCTCGGAAGACCGGGAACTCGCAGGGAGCGTGGCTCCTGTCTCTTCTATCTTTGTCCGTCTGCCTCAGCGCCTCGTGCGCCCTGGGTGATGGGTCAATGGGCGACTAATTCTGCCCTCGAAAGAAAACTTTGTAGTGTCCTAGAGACGTGTTGTGTGTGTGTGAGTGTGTGTGTGTGAGAGAGAGAGAGAGAGAGAGAAGAGAGAGAGAGAAAGAGAGGAGAGACAAAGAGACAGAGACAGACATAGAGACAGAGACAGAGAGCAAGAGAGCCCAAGAGAGAACAGGTGAAAAAGACGACGAATGGCCTTGGAAATGGTTTGTTACCCTGGATATCAAATACGTGTGTAATAGTGCAGCTGAATATCTAGCCTGTACTGACCACGAAGACATCCTTATTGGCAGATCGGCTAGCAGAAGGCTGACAAACAGGTATTGGCTAGAGGGAGAGGTGTGGCTTCCTCTCTAGAGCTCTTTAAAGATAATGATAGTGATATTTCTGAGATGGGGTGTGAGCAACCTGCTGAGTGCACGTTTCTTTTCCCGCTAGACCTACAAAGTGAGTGGCACCAGGAGGCTGTATACGGGGTGGTCAATATTTAGCTCCTACTTACGGACTCCTACCATGTATCAAGTGCTTTGTACGTGCTATTTCACTGAATTTTCACGCACTTCTTGAGGTGAATATTGCTCTCTCCCCATTTTACAGATGGGGAAATAGAGGTTCAGAGAGGTTTGTTTATTCACTTAGTCA
Source organism: Meles meles (assembly GCF_922984935.1). Taxonomy (NCBI): domain Eukaryota; kingdom Metazoa; phylum Chordata; class Mammalia; order Carnivora; family Mustelidae; genus Meles; species Meles meles. Next base: position 155,059,865 of record NC_060068.1, read on the forward strand.
GCCACATTTATTGCTTTTGTGCTATGTGCTGAGCACTGCGCTGGGCTCCAAGGATACAACACTGACGAGACACAGAGTCCTTCCTCTATGGAGTTCACAGTCTAGCAAGAAAGAAACGTAAAAGAGGGAAGAGAGATTGTTCAAGGGGTGCTGTTGAAGTTGATAGCAGGAGGGTGTCCATTAGGAGCTCATTGTGGAGGGAGATATGGGGGATCAAAAAACCCATTACAATGGGGTTGGTTTCAGGGGCGCCACAGAGTAAGCACTAGGTGCTAAGCATGCCCACAGAAGAAGACAGTCAGAGAGGCATCTTAGAGGAAGTGACATCCTGAAAGTGCATAGGAGTTGACTAGGTTAAAAAAAAGCTAGGATGGGGGAAGGGGAAGGAAAATGTTTCCAGGGAACAGAATATGCAGAGGCCAAAGGTGAGAACTACCATGACCCTAGGAAGTTAATTCTGGTTGGAATATGGATTGGGAGTTAGAAATAAGGCTGGAGAGGTAAGCAGTGGCCAGATACTAAGCATTAGCATAAAAAGCCTGGACTTGATTTTAAGGCAACCAGAGAGCAGGTGAAGGTACTGGGGGCCTGAATAAAGCACGAGCAGGCTAAGTGACTTGTACAATGTCTCACGACCAGAAAGTGGGAACTTGGGATTGGAAATGAGGTTCTATGTAATTTGGAAGTTCATCCCATGACCACTGTCCCACATTGCCCGAAAACAGTCTACACACTGGGAAGAAGAGGTGGAAACTCACTTGTGGTTTTCTGCCAACCTTTTCTCCCTACCCCAGCCCCACAGCGGGGCTGCAGTAGCCTGCAATAGCCCAGGAGAGGGTGTGTCTCAGCCCGAGAACAGGTGGGAGATGCTGGCTCCCCGGAACGTTCTATGACAGCCTTCCTGTCTCTTGACTGCTTTCCACCCCTTTTCCTGGGGTTGACATTTCGGTCTGCTTGCACATCAGTGCAAGAAACAAGCAGGATGCCTCCAGGGAGTGGGGAAGCTGCAGCTGGGAGGTTCTGCTGCCTTCCTAAAACATGAGAAGAGAAAGAAACAGGCTTCCCGCTTGCAAGAGGAGCAGTTGTTGGGTGGGATGAAGAGGATAAGAGGCTCACGTGCTCTCCACCGCCATTTGTGTTCTTGTCGGGTGGATTCGAGGTGCATATGCTTGTGCATTGTTTTGCATTGTTTTCCTGCATATCTCCTCAGTGGAGGACTGCCATCTTGCTAATGTTTAACTAAATCTGCATGCCATTCTTTCATATTTTGGAACCCCAAAATGTTAAAATGCTTTCATGATAAACAAAATGTTTTCAACCATTGCTCAAGTGAATTTGGAAAAGTAAGCTTGTTCTCTCCATCTTTATCTTTTCAGCAGGATGCCTGCCTTTGTTCATTTTTTTTTTCTTTTAGTGTAGTGTAGTGGGTAAAGGTGCAGGCTCTTCCCAGAGTCTGAATCCTGAATCTAACACTTTCTGGCTAGGCGACCTTGGGCAAATTACTTAACATTTCTGGGCCTCCCATTCCTTCTGTGTGAGAAGGAGATAATAAGGGGATCTGTGTCACATATGACCATGAGGATTAGATGAGTTAATTAGAATATTTGGTACATAGTAGGTTCTTTATAGTGTTAAACTACCATTATTATTCATTAATTAGTTTGCATAATTTTTTATTCTAATCCTCAGATCCAAGTATGCTTTAGGAAATCTTTGGGAGCTAAATAGTGTTGACCTTCATTCTGAACTCCCTCTCCATGTGAAGTCCGTCAGTATACAAGCAGATGATTATGGGATGAGGCTTCCCAGAAGCTCGAAAGAGAGAGGGACAATTCGGCTTTGCTAAAGCTTCTGAGAGTACACAGAAGCATTTGCAAAGGATGAAATAATATCCTATATGTTAACACATGTCACATCAATCATTCCCAGCAAACTTCTGGGGCAGGCATGTAGCACACCGCCCAGTAACAAATTGCAGAACCACAAATGATTTTTTAAAAAATGCAAATAATGTTCATTGTATGAGTAAAATTCTGAAGTTTTTCCAAGACACCGAGGAATGTACCTTGGGAGAGTGCCTCCCTCTCTATGTGGCTTGTTCTTTTAAAACCAGGTGAACTCCTATTGTTTTGAAAGTTTTCGTTACAGGTCAGTTCATTCTTTAGCTCCGAAAATGCAGTGACTTTTCTTTTCTTCAGCAACAGCTTTAACTAGAAAGTGCGTGCATTAGTGGAAGGAGAAGGCTGCCCTTTGATTGTTCTAGATAGAGGCTGTGTTAAACAAGCGCTCGACAGTCCGCACTGCCTGGGAATGTGCAGGTGTCTATGGAGACAGCCGTGGAGGCCCACGAACGGGCATATGGTCCCCATTGGCACGGCATACCAAAGTAATTAAAAATGTCTTAAAATGCAGAAACCCCCCAAACTGTAAAGTATATCATGGTAGATGTCAAATTAGCATTTTCTGCCTCTTTTAAACAATGCCATAATCTCATTAATCTGCAGAAGGAACCAAACGCATGGACTCCAACCAGTTGGCTGGACATATGTTGCATATTGGACTGGCCATTTGGTTGGATCTGATTAAAGTGGAGAAATTGCATTTTATTTTGGGCGCTGAACCCAAAGCTGGGCCTGCTTATTACTTTTTGAGCTCCCTTTTTAAAGTGATAGGTTTGTGAGTGCCAAAAATTCAGTACCAACTTGTGTTTAAAAAAAAAAAAAAGCCTGTAAAAAAACTACACAGAGGAAAAGGACAAGGATTGGAGATGGAGACATAAGGCCGGCCTTGGATCATTGGGAAATATTAAATATCAGTATTCACAATATTATACATCAGAACTGTCCAATCCACGGGATCACTTATGGGCAAGGTGTCTCAGTTGATCAAAACACGTATTTATTTTGCGTGGTGTCATATACTATTAAGTCGGTTAGCACAAACGCTTTGTCTTTAAATTATTAACAAGTATGAAAATTAAAAATTCCAAATATTTTTGAAAGCGAAATGGATGTATATTGTTTGCTTGCTTGGATCCACCCACTGTCTTAGTCAGTTTGGGCTGCTATAGCAAAATGCCATAGATTTAGTGCTCAAAAAACAGAAATTTATTTCTCACAGTTCTAGAGTCTAAAAGTCCAAGATCAAGACACCAGTTGATTTGGTGTGTGGTAAGAACTCTCTTCCTGGTTGGCTTTCTTGCTGTGTCTTCACGTGGCGGGCAGAGAGCGATCATCTGTCTTGTGGTATCTCTTCTTTTAAGAGCAGTAATTCTGTTCCTCAGGGCTCCACCCTCATGACCTAATCATCTCCCAAAGGTCCCACCTCCAAGTATCATCACGCTGGTGATTAAGGCTTCAACAAACGGATCTTGGGGGACACGTTATCAATCCATAGCTCCCACCGATATTTCCTGAATAGTTGGTGTATGCTCAGCGCACTGTGCTACAACTTACAAGAATACACATTTGCATGGGATGCTGCAGGGTCCTTGTGGTTAGGGCAAGTTCACTACCAGCTCCCATGGTGGGCAGGGTGTGTCATCTTTAGAAAAGGGCAAAGGGCAATGCGGATTCAGAGGATGAGATCATCTCTGGTGTGAATTCGGTGGGAGGGGTAGGACTCGGACAGGCAGACCCCGGAGCAGGAAGGTGATTTGAAATCTCAGGAGTAAACAGTGGAAGATAGGAAATAACAGGGAGCTACATAAAAGGGGACACTGGAGGATAAGTTTGGAAAGGCGGATGTTGGGGACCATTTTGTGGAGAGAACTCAATGGCAGATCGCAGGGGGGGTTCCTGGGGGCTTTTGAGCAGAGGAATGACAAAAACTGGACCTGTTCTTTAGGATGAATAATATGGCCCTGTGTGATGTGTGGGACAGATGGCTGAGAACCTCAGTTGGGAGATGATGATGACCGACCCGATGAGAGGGGATGAAGCCCTCCTCTGAGGAAGGGCAGTGAGAACAGAGTGAATGAGTACTCAGAGTTACTGGGGGAACAGAATCCACAGGACACAGACACTGAGTGACTGCTGGCTGATGTAGCAGGATCATAGGATCGCAGAACTGTCATTTTATTGTTTATTTAATATTTTAAAGATTTTATTTATTTGAGAGAGACAGAGAGAAAGTGAGAGAGCACAAGCAGTGGAGAGCAAGCAGCAGACTCCCCGCTGAGCAGGGAGCCCACCAAGGGACTCCGTCTTAGGACCCTGGGATCATGACCTGAGCAGAAGGCAGGCGCCCAACAGACTAAGCCACCCAGCCACCCCACAATTGTCAATTTAAATAGTAATAGTCATTATACATTTGCAGACGGGCTAGTTGTCTCGTAAAGCTCTCTGACGATAGAAGGCTCAAGAGACTAGCTTTTGTTCTATTAAAGATGTCTTTTCAAAAGCTAAATCTTTCATTCCCTCAGACTAAGGTAAGCTGTGTCTGGGGCAGGATGGATATGGGTGAGACAAGGAACAGGGTTCATGTTCTGTTTTGAGTTGCCCAACACCGCACCCCAGACATTAGACATTCTCGTTAGTTTATTCAGAAGAGGAAATCTGACAGGAGGACCAGAACTGGAACTGTCCCCACGACCAAACCATGTCACATAGATTCTGCCATGACAAGCCTTCATGTTTTCACAAGGTCTCAACACTGACTTTAAAAAAAAAAAAAAAAATTTTTTTTTTTTTAAGATTTTATTTATTTATTTGACAGACAGAGATCACAAGTAGGCAGAGAGGCAGGCAGAGAGAGAGAGGAGGAAGCAGGCTCCCTGCAGAGCAGAGAACCCGATGTGGGGCTCGATCCCAGGACCCTGGGATCATGACCCGAGCCGAAGGCAGAGGCTTTACCCCACTGAGCCACCCAGGCGCCCCTGTTTTTTTTTTTTTTTTTTAAGATTTTATTTATTTGACAGATCACAAGTAGGCAGAGAAGCAGGCAGAGAGAGAGGGGGAAGCAGACTCCCTGCTGAGCAGAGAGAGCCTGATGTGGGGCTCGATCCCAAGACCCTGAGATCCTGACCTGAGCTGAAGGCAGAGGCTGAACCCACTGAGCCACCCAGGTGCCCTAAACACTGACTTTTAAAATCAGTTTTATGGGAATTTCTGCTCAGATGGTGGCCGAAGGGGAGAAACGTGTTGGTAAGGATTTTAAATCCAGCAGTTCCAATAGTCCTGCAATATCTATAGGGAATTTTCAAATCCAAGAAAGCTCACAGGTGGGGCACTCACTGGCATGTGAGAGGTGTACAAGCCAATGGAAGAAAGAGGTTTTCCCTCCTGACAGAGTGTTCTTTTCACCTATGCCCTAAATCCAGAGTTCAGATACAGGCAGGTCTCAGTCTTAGGAGACATAATAGCCATTAGATTTCATTAATCTCTCTTTTTGTGGCAGTAGAGTTTTCTGAAAGGAAATGAGACCTCTGAGACTTGGCATAGAAACGGTAAATTAGAAATCTATCCATGAAGACTTCTCTGCATTTAATTAAATGACACTCTCTAGGGATTTAGCAGTATATAGAGTAATAAACCCATCACACAGAACTGCTAAATATGTGGGCTTCAGTGCCAACGATGACAATTACAGTACGATTCTAGTGGTATATGAAAACATGCAGAAATGAATCTTTTTGAAGATACACTTGGTAGCGTATTTTGGTCTTGGTACTGTGACTCTGAGTGAGGCAAACATGAATAAAATGGGTTGCTCGAGTTCAAGTGAAAGTACCAAATCCACATGAACCTTTTGTGGTTTTTCTTACGATGGGGGAGAAGCTACTGGGGAGAAAGAGTACTTTCCGTCTCACGATGGAACTTCTAGGACAACTTCTACATTGTTCTGGGTGACTCATGACTAATGACTGTGTTGAGATACTCAACAAAGCAGTGAAATCTGTTCCTAGTCTTGCTGAATCCTTTAGGGATTTCCTTAGAAACTCTCTAATATACTGGGCAGAAACAGCTTATGGAGACAGGAGACTTATAATGCACTAATCACACCTTGGAATTTAACCTCACACTGCTCAGTCCACAGACCAGCCCACTTCCTTGCAGAAAGAAATTGCCATTAATTATAGGCTAATAGAATGTGTGTGTGTGTGTGTGTGTGTGCGTGCGTGTAACTAGTATTTTAATGAGATGTGATGCCGTTCAATTTCCAGCTTTGTGGGTGTTACTGACCACAGTAAAACTGGAAACTGATTCTGTTTTGATGTCATCACTGTCTTTTTCAAGGGTCTTGCATCCTTTCTGTAACAGGTATATTCATTTAGTGACAGCTTGGGAAATTTTAAAGCCTTTGGCAGATTTTTTTTTTTTAAACTGCCTTAAAACATTCCCTCCCTATTAAAAGAAGAGAGGAACTTATGAGGTCATTTTGTAGATGATAAAACCTAATTAACTGAGGCATTAAGTTAGCTCTCCCCCTAGTGATGTTAGTGGCAGAAAGAGCTCTGGTTGGGGGCTCTAGGGTGAGATCCCGATCCACGTGCTGGCTCTGCCCCTTCCTACTTGGTTCACCTTGGCAGGTCTTCTCGGTCTGAGCCTCAGTGACCTCGTATGTAAAATGGGGCTATAATAGATGAGAGAATGCATGTAGGGCCTAGAACCACGTCTCATACCTAGCTGAGGCTTGATAAATGTCAGTGGTCATTAGCATCATGACAAGCCCACTCCAGATCCCCATGCACAGCTGGAGTCTCACTGCCCATGTTGACCACACCTGCCTCTGGCTGCAGCCTGGAAGCGGAGCTGCTGATTTGGGCCATAGGGCTTTAACTTCCAGCTTCAGTCCTCTTTCGATTCCAGTCTGCTTCTAGATCCCTCCACTTTCATTTCTTGTTGACTGCCCTTGGATAGGAGTAGCCTGTACTGATTTGTTTGGATTTAAATGGCCATTGCTGCTTCTTAGACAAGAACCTCATTCGGAGAATTGTGCAATCATGAGCCAGAAGGGCTTTGAAGCCAGATATACGGAGTTTGAATCTTAGTTTCACATCTTATGATCTGAGGATGTCTAGCCCAAGGAGCCGGCATAGCACAGCGATTTCAGGCTTGAGTCATACGGTAAGGCTGTGTATGTTGAAATCCTTATTCCCTAGATGAGCTACTTAATCTCCCTGAGCCTCAGTTTCCTCATCTGAAAAATGGAGTTAATGATAATCTTTACCTCGTAGGATTAGTATGGGGGCTAAATGGTGCTACATGAAGAGCTTGGCTCAGAATTACAGTGAGTACCCAGTAAATAATTTGTTGCTGGTGATATTTTCACATATGGCCATGGGTAAGCCATTTAATCTCTCAGGGACTCAATTTTTTCACCTGTAAGATTGGAAAAGTTATATCTGTCTCATAAAGATGACAGGAAGAGATCTGATACTGTACATAAAGGACACGATGCACAATAGAATCCTGATAAACGAATTAGCTATTTCATTATTTCCACAAATTAGCCTTCATGCTGGAGAGCCCTCACTGACCAAAGGCCTTCCGTGACCGACTTCCTGCCTTTCCTCTGCTGCTGAGGTTGAGTGACATTCCTTACAGAACTGACGTCTTCCCAGAGCGGATTCTGTTCTGAGTGTCACCAGGCAAGCCAATCCCTGCCCAGGTGGGCCTACGTAATTGCTGTGCCCACAGACACGGCCCCTCGGGCCCCGGGGGTGGCCTGGCCTGTGAGGCTGCTGTATTTGATTTCTGTAGGTCAACAAATACTCATTTGAAATCAAAGAAGCACGTTAGTCATGGCATGTTCAAGTTGCTGTAATTAGCTTCTGTCTGGCTTGCTGTAGCGGCAGCAGGCCCGTGCTTCTCGCTGCGAGAAAAGTCTGGTCCCAGAGCTCCGAGGGTGCTGTGGCTAAAAGCACTTGATGCTGATGCTTCAGGACGGATGCTGATGCTTTAGGACGGATGCTGGCAAAAGGCTCTTCCTGTGGTGGTGGTGGTGAGTGTGGGGCCTTTAATTTTTCAGGCTATAGAGAGTTCCTGAGCAAGCTATTAGGCTTAGCATTGGGAATATAAGATGGGCTAGACATGGTCTTTGATTGCAAGGAACTGTGACGGGGCGGGGGCAGGGTGAGGCACACACAGACCAGGAGCAAAAAATGAAGCCACTCTGGGTTCACCCTGTTCTTTGGGTCTTGCTGGGGGAGGTGAGCCAGGTGTGGCTAGGTGCTGGGCCCCGGACCAGCTCACCTGTGAGTCTCTGAACTACCTGGACCCAGCCTGGCCTCCCTTTCGTGGAAATGTAGCATCTTTTAGATTGAATTACAGTCTAACTGAATTACATTTAATCATAAGGATAATGATGGTAATAGTAATAGTCACCATACATTGGTTTGGTAAAGTTCTTTTGATTTTTTCAGAGCAAATCGTATTTTTATCTCATTTTTAAAAGAAGCTGCTACATATGCATATTCATCATCTCCACTAGGCATGTGAGTACCAACTAGGTTTGTCAGCCTTGGAGGTACAAAGAAACCTAATATGCAATACCCACCCACCCATCCTTTACCCTCCAAGGGGAAACAGTGTAGAAAGTAACGATAAGATGAGCTTTGTCCATCTCTTTGCTACTTACAAGCTCCGTGACCTTTGTCATGTTATTCAGCCTTAGTTTTCGTGCCTGTAATATAGGAATAAGAGTAGTATTTATTCGTGTGCGTGAATCTCATATATAATCCTAGTAAAAGAATTAGGCCTCCAGAATGTGCCAGGGACTGAAGTATAGGTATGATCTCCACCTTACCACAGCTCTGCAAGGTAAGTATTACTATTCCAATTTTACAGGGGAGAAAACTGAGGCCTAGAGATATTTTTTTTTTTTAAAGATTTTATTTATTTATTTGACAGACAGAGATCTCAAGTAGGCAGAGAGGCAGGCAGAGAGAGAGGAGGAAGCAGGCTCCCTGCTGAGCAGAGAGCCCGATACAGGGCTCGATCCCAGGACCCTGGGATCATGACCTGAGCCGAAGGCAGAGGATTTAACCCACTGAGCCACCCAGGCGCCCCACTGGAGATATTCTTAATGTCACAAAACCTATTATGTGGTAAAGCTGGGAGCCAAACACAGATCTTGGATAGATGCTACAATGGAGCTCGTTAGGCACTAAGCCCAAAGGAGTGGTATATATGGTGAGAACTTGAGGAATGCAGAAATGAGCCCAAGAGATGAGTGCCTGGTTATTCTGAACATGTGCTTGCTTCCACCCTATTTTTTTTTTTTATGTTAGGCACTTCTACTTTTAACAAGACAATAACGACACTTCAGAATACCATTCTGGAATAATTTGTGTTTATACCAGTGTTTGCATGTTCTTAGATACTCTGCTCTCAGTATATGCTAGCATGAGATATTTGTATTCAAAGTTTTGCTCTAATAAAAGGGGCATTTTGTTTAAAGGGCAACATTTTGGTGATACAAGACCAAGTACACTGTAGGGGACTCTGTGACTCACTTTTGCATCAGTGCCCTCTGGTGGTAAATCTTGGAAATCATTTACTTGCAGAACCAGAACTAAAAGGGAAAAAAAATTCCTGGCTTTATGCTCAATCTTTCTGACTCTCTGGCTAATGTATTAGCCAGTTAACCCTAGAATCTTTATTTTTGTATAAAATATCTTTATAGAGGTCCCAAACTGTAAGAGAAGAGGTGACTTTTTACACAAACGTTGGTTGCGTTTGCCTGTAATTATTTTAGGTAAATAATTGGGAAAATATTTTGAAATCGGCTATTTCACTTTAGGTGAATTAATGTCAAGGAAAGTAAATATTGCCTAAAGATTTTTTACCTGCTGCCTTTTTCACAGAGTCATTTTAGATAATGTTGTACTGGCATAAGCTCTTCATTTATTTATACCTTTTTCTCCATAAAATCCACTAGAACAAACAAACAAGATACCCGAGTCGGATTCTGTGGTCTAAAGGATATCCTGAACGGTGTTCCTCCAAAACAGGTGATGTGAGCAGGTGAACTGGCCAGCCATGGTGTCAGGTGCTTTACATCCTATTTAATCTTTGCACTCCTTTGAGGTCCGATTATAGCCTCATCTTCTAGAAGAAAGGGACGCAGAGAACTTAGGTAACTTGCCGCCCAGCGGTTAAGCGACAGATCTGGGATTCAATCTCAGATCTCCGACCTCTCGTTTTATGGTTTTGCCTTCTTCCTGTGGAGGACCCCAGAGGCTGGGTGGTGTTCATAGGTAGCTCAAACCCCAGACTGAAACTGTGAGCTTGCCTGTGTGTTATGCTCCCTCAGGGGACAGTAGCAGCGGGGCTAATGTGTTTGTGTAAACTATGTAGGCTGACACGTGGCAATGTCACCTCTGCAGAGCCACAGGAAACAGAAAACTCTGCCTTGCCCCTACCAGTAAGTTAAGATAAAAAAGGTTGAGGACCTGCACTCAGTATGGTGAGATTTGCACAGAGCCCCATCTGTCCAGCCTGGCAAGACTCCGTTAAACACAGCAGCTACTTCTACGGTGCAGGTTGGAATTCCCTATTGCCAAGAAACTAGACCCAACCCAAACTCGCACCTAACCTGGTATCTCTCTTGGCCTCTGACTTTGCTACTCATTTGATCATCACGGGCTAACCCTGTCCCTGAGATTTGCTACACTTTGGTGCTTTCCTGCTTAGTGACGTTAGCTCCCAACAGCAATTCTGCCTCCCTTTCTTGGAAAAAGTACTTTGTAAAAAATATTTACAATCCTAATCTTCTCACTCACTGATATGCTGTTGGCAGGAGGGTAAATAGACTCTTTGGAAGGCAATTTGGCAGTAGCTATCCCGTAATTTCACTTCTAGGAATTCATTCTATATAGCGACTCATGCATATGTTCAAAGATACATTTATAAGAATGTGCATGGCAGTATTGTTTGTAAAAGCAAAAAAATTAAATAAATAAAAGGAAAACCCCTCTAATATCCATCAACAGGGTACTAATTCAACAAATAAAGGCTACTCAATTCCATAATATGTTTATACTATAATCAAGCAGCTGTTAAAAAAATGACATGGATATATGTGTTAATGTTCCCCAGAGATATGGCTAGAAGTGGTTCTACAATGTACTGTTTAATTTAAAAGACAAAGACAAGTTGTGGAACAGTGTATGTAGAGAAATTATATGACTTTGCCTCTTCATAGGAAAAATAATATGGAATGATATACACCGAACTGCTAACAATGGGTAATCCCTGGGGAGTGGGGTCGGGAATGAAGAAGGAGCAGAAGAGGGTGGCAGGAGTATCTATTTTCTACTTATGAAATTCAAGGTTATTTGCATTTTTTAAAATAAACATATCTGAGTTTCAGAATTAAAAAGCTAATACATTTTATACATTAATTGTAGAAAAAATTGAAGAATTCTACCACAAATAGAGACCACATGTAGCATCTGAGGCCCACTTGATCCAGTACTCCCAGGACTCCCTATTCCACTCACACATCTCAGATTTACCTTGGCCAAGGCCCCTCGACTTTACCGTAGGTGGACCTCAGCACCCATGCGTGTGACAGCTGCACAGTGGGCAGGGTTGGCAAGCAGCCGCTCTCTGCTGTACTTTGCACCCCTCCTCCTTTGCTACAGGCCATCGGGTTTATCATCACGAATTCACAGTGAGGAAGGGAACTGACTTGGCCTGGATCAGTGCAGTAATCAGTAAGAAAGCATGGTGGATGACCAGTTTGGCCAACTGGAAGAAGTTTCTGAAGGTTCCCCAGATCTCACGTAGGAGCCCCAGTCCCTGGAGAAATCCTGGTCCCCATAAGTTGACAGATCACTGTGACTTCCTAGTAGGCTGGTTGGGGACATTAGGGACATCTTGAAGATGTGCCAGGGTGGGGGCTGTCAATACCAAAGCATGATCTGAGCCCTGGAGGGTGTGGGCTATCACGTCAATAGCTGAAAATCAGGTACAAGGAAAGAAGTTACCCAAAATGGGCCACAGGGTGGGGAAGTTCTTTAAGAATCTTCTTGTAGAAGGTCAGTGTCAGTAAGACCTGGGTTTGGGGCTGGCCCTGAGTATGGAGGGAAAGGAGGGGCTCAGGCTCTGTAGGGAGAGAAGGCATGCAGGAGTGGCAGCTGCAGATGGCCCCAGAGGTGGGGAATTTTGCCTCTTCTGGTTTCTAATTACCCCAGCTTCTTGATAAAGTTCTCTTGAAAAAACTGAGCTGGGTGTGGGTGTTGGATGGGTAGGTAAGACAGAATGGCTTAATGAGCAACTGAAAACACCTTACATTACCATCAGGACCACATTATTCTTTTTATTTGGAATCTGGAAAATGGTGAGTATATAAAGACCTTGAGGGCTTAGTGAGTATTGGAAAAACCATCACATAACTGATACTTCAAGAGTCCAGCACATGAAATAGTGCCCAGAACTTCTGGCTTTTCTGGTGACTATTCTTCTCTGTCATCATCTCCAATCACCCTCACTTCCAGCCATTCTGGCCTTGTCACTGTTCCTTGGATATGCCTCAAGGCCTTTGCACTGATTCTTCTCTATGCCTGGACCACTCTTACCCAAGATAGCTACATGCCTCACTTCTGTACCTCCTTCAAGGCTGCTTGAAAGTTACTTTCTCAGGGAGGCCTAACCTGGCCATCCTATTTTAGATTGCACTCCAAATTTCCTTTACTTTGTTCCCTCCCCTCATAGTGATCATTGCAAAATTTACTTAGTTTTTAATATTTATTGTCTGCCACCCTTCTCAGCCTCCTTCTTACATCCCAGAAGGTAAACTCTGTGAGCAAGTATAGTGGTGTTTTTTTTTTCTTAGTCTGTTTTGTTTATTGACAAACATCTGGTGCCTAGAACAGTGCCTAACACAAGGAGTGTTCTGTAAGTATTTGTTGAATGAATGAACACATTGTAGTACAAGTGGTAAAGGACTTGGGATCCTTTGGTCGTGGAATGCTGCCCAGATATGTAGAAAGCATTTCTGAAGCATTTCCAAAGACCTACTTTCTTTCTCCTCCTTCCACTTTCAAATCCTTGTGGATTTAGGTCTTGGCATTCAGCCCAGGAGATAGGATTGCTGACAAAAGTTGACTGAAACAGTGAAGAGCATGGGTTTGGAGTCAAAGAGACCCAAGTTGGAACCTAGGACTTTCCACATACCAGCTGTGTGACTCCAAGCCTGAGAATGAAATTTGTGTGTGAATGCATAAAGCCTGGACTTAAACGTGCCATTAAATGTGGTAGCTTATGTTATCAGTGATGGAGATGGACAAAAGAAATGGGGCAATGAATTTTAAAAGGGCAGTTTCCCCCATCATAGTCATTCAAGCTGTCTTAGATGAAAATATTGGGGAAAACCCACCACGTTTCTAGTTAATTTAAAAATATCAAGAGATTTTTAGTAGATTCCAGGTTTTTCCTTCAATAAGTTTTTTTTTTTTTTTTTTTTTTTTAAGCCCAAGTAAGCACAGAGTCTTGGAGCTGAGTAATGTCTTTGGGCCTCGGATCTCCCTCCCAGGAGGGGCACAGAAAACAGGACGCACCTTAGTCATGGCTGGGATGCAGCACGAGGAACCAAGCAGAGAATTTGCGTGGTTTCAACATCTGGAGCCAGGTTACGAGTGCAGATGGAAAACAGCAAAATGCAAAACCTGTGGGCTTAGCTGAGGGAAGCAAGGCAGAAAGAGTTGGATAAAGTGGATGAAAAGGGAGCCAGAACCAAAGCCCAGGCAGGTGGCTGTGGCAGCTTTTCATCTAGCTTTTCATTAACCCTTGGCTCCAGGCAGAGACAAGGAGATGGGAGCAGAAAACTTAGGGCTACCTGGACCAACCTTCCTGTCTGGAACAAACCTCGCCTCAACAGCCCAGTAGAGGGCTCCAGGGTAGCCTCATACCTTTTTTCCTGACGCCTGCCCCATTGCTTGGCCTCTTTCCTAACCTCCCTCCGCCTCTCCCTTACCAGTTTCTTCTCCAAGCCTTCTTGGGAGACTTGCCTCAAAAATACACTAGTAGCTGAATCACTGAATCCAGGCATACTTGGACAGCACAGAAAGCCGCTCACAGCTTCCGTTTGTGTCCTAATTCAGGAAAGAACGCTTATTGGCCAGCGAAGGTCACATGCCCAAGGGCCTTTGATTGGCAGCCTCTCCGCCATTCCCTTTCTCCCCCACACCCACGTGATCTGATCTAGCCCGCCCACCGGCGCAGCTCTGGCTGGCGGGGCATTGTGGCAGGCCCTGAGGAGGCTATGGTGGGCCGTGTCCCTGCCCTCGTGGGCTTACAATGAAGTGGGAGAGAGTCGTTGGTCAAATAATTTCAGCTCCACACCTTTACAAACTGGAACATTGCCACGGAGTGGCAGTAAGTGCAGTAAGTGGGAGGGGACATTGTAGAGGAAGTGCTCGGCTCGCCGGCCGCCATGTGCAGAGCCGCTAAGCAGAAGGTGCTGCAGGAGAGCCGGTGAGAGCGGGTCGTGGCTTGCTTAGAGGGTGACCCTGGAGTTGGAGAAAGGCGGAAAAAACTCAGAAACCTTCCAAGGAATTCTTGCCGTGTAACAGGACTTCATCCTCCCAAGAACCCGTCATAGCCCTGGAGCAAATGGAAAAGCAAAACAGAACAAAACAGAGGAAAACAAAAACCACATTGCCATTGGCTAACATTAGGAAACTAGGAGAAGCGAAGGAAAACCAAGTGGTGCCTCTAGTCTAAAGATTCATCATATTAATGCCCCACCCCCCTTCCTTCGTTTCAAAGCGTCCATCTGCTGTCTGGAACTTGTAATGAAGAAGGGTTTCTCGGCTTCTGAAAAATATTGCCTAAATAAATGTCACACCTTGGCATTTCCACCATATTCTGTTATTTTATTCCTTTGGGGTATTCTGAAGGATAAACTCGTGTATGAATCTGAATCTCCATAACCTGGTCTGTGAATTTGATTCTGTAAGTGGTAGCCGTGGTTTTGACGTGTATTTTTCATGAAATTATTTACATACGAGACAAAGATAGCTCAGAAGTATTGGCTCTTTCACCATCTCTCCACGATGTGGTGTGAAAAGATAATGACCATGCTGTGGAGATCCCGTAATTTGCGGTGGCTAAATCATTACCCCAAAGCGTATTTGATGCTGCCCAGGCCTCCGTTCTCTGCAGACAGTTCACTGGGACAGAGGCAGAGGCCCCGCCCCGGTGCTGCTAACCTTCGGGCAAACCCCACACGGATCCCAGTTCCTCTAAGCAGCCGCCATGGGTTTGCCTGGGGGTGCGAAGCAGAGTGAACCAGGCTCGTTTCCAAGCAGTAGAAGGAACTAGAACAGTGGGGAAACTCCCCGGTAACTCGCCCATGCCACCTGATAGGGCTGAAGAAGAAAGGTCTGAGGCTTTCAGAATCCAACCGGCTGGATCCGAATTTGCCAAAACCTTCTTCCATTTAGCCCTTCACTGAGCTTACTAACAAATATTACAGATCACCTTGCTTAGGCTGCAAAGGTGTGTCTATGTCTTGTTTTTGCTTGGATTCCTTGTCTTGTGTATTTTAGGTCTTCAGAATCCATCAGGCACTCAAGCCCCCTGGCAATTTTAGTTCTTTTTCCAGATATGTCCCTCTCTCCCAGCACTTAGTTCCTTTAACCTCTCCTATTTTTGTTTTTTATTTTCTTAAAAAAAAAAAAAAAAAAAAAAGATCCCCCACCCCTTAGCTGCTAGTCCACTTGTATTGTTCATTTTCCCTTTTAGCTGTGTCATTGCCCTTCTTCCCTCTCCTTTCCCTTTCTCCTCCTCCTCCTCCTTCTTCTTCTTCTTTTTTTTTTTTTTTCCCCATCCTGTGCTCCCTTGTTATATCTCATGAGCTCAGAAATTACCCTCCCAGTTCCCTGGCTATCAACATCTAGTCAGTGGTAAGGGCTGCTCCCACTCTGCCTTGGAAGATGACATTTCCCAGAGTGTTCCCCATAGAGGCTGACCAGTCTGACCCAGATAATGCTACCAGTTAAAATAACCCTGGCTCAGGGCCCACGGGACTCACCAGTCATTATGCTGTATTGGAAAGTAAAACTGATTTGGCAGCCTCATTAGATTATAATCAGCTCAAATCTTCCTTCTGGCTTCTCAGAGTGTTGCATGTGTCCCCAGGAGCAGCAGAGGGGAGAAAACCACTTCTCCTCCCCAGCTTTCTGTACTTCTAGGCTCTTGGCTCAAATTAAATATTTGTTCATTGGCCACCATGCCCATCACCTTTAGTGGGTTTCTAATGTGTTTTTGGAAGCTATAGGGAGCTGCAGGAGAGAATCCACTGTCTTAAGAGCGTGGTTTCAGAGTGCAGATTGTATAGGCCAGTGGATGCTGGAGAAGTATCAGCTGTATTAACTACCATAATAATAGTAATAATAGCTTCTGCTTATTGGACGCTTATTAAATACCTCACCCTTTTCTATATTAATTCATTTAATCTTCAGATTAATCCTATGAACTATGTATTGTATTATCCCTATTTTAGGTGGAGGATATTGTGGCAGAGAGTGGTTAAGTAACTTGCCCAAAGTGACAGTAAGTGGCAGATTTAGGATTGGAGCCCAGAAAGACTGTCATCCGTATCCATACCTCTCTATATTTTCCTATACCCCAATCTGTAGGTAATAGGGAGTTACAGAAGGTTGGTAAGTAGACATGGCATAAAAACAATTGATGTCCAGGAAGAGACTTTTGGAACAGGAGAAACAGTGATGAGTCTGATAAGAGCCTCTTGTAATATATCCTGGTATGCAAATACTAAAGTCTGATTTAGGTTCAAAGCTGTGAATATGGAAACCCATATATGTAAGAGATGGTACGAAGGATTTATTTGAACTAATTTGGGACACAAACGGAAGAGCATGGCCTGGAATGTTCTGCCTGGAGAGAATGATGGTGTCATGGTTAGAAATAGAGGTGGCAGAAAGGGCCTCTGACTTGTGTGGCCCTGAGATATTAATAAAGTGTCCAAGCTGCAGGGATGAAGCATCTTCCCACCTCCCCATATTCTGTCACTGAAAGGAGGGATGCTGATGTGGATTAGTTAGGCTCAAGGGGGCCAGCATGCTAGAAGGTGGGGCTCTTGCTGGGAGGAGAGAAAAGATTATAGACAGAACCCATCTGAACCCCTTGTCTTTCCCAGGGTGATGGAAATCAGTTCCACGCATCTGCAGGCCTGAGATCCTCTAACTCCCTAGTGGGTGAGGCCAAGGGAAAGATGCTTGGAGAGTAGCTCAGAGGAGAGGTGTGCTCCCATTTTCACATACTTCCATACTTCCTTCTCTGGGGGGAAAATGGTAAGACGGGAGACTCAGGAACATGGTGAGGTCTTGGGAGAAAAGAATAATAGCGTATTCAGCCTGCCTTACGTCCAGGTCTGGTCCTAAAGGGGGTAGGGAAGGTCCTCAAAACTCAGCTCCCCAAGGTAGAGCTAAGAGTTTGATACTGAAACTCCAGGCTGCGTTGAAGACTGTGTATTTGCCCTTGATCAGTGTCCTCCATAATCTAGAGGAGAGGCCATCAGTGGGGTGGGATTGAAGGATGCCATCCATCTTTATCAACCATGATAATCATACTTCCTTTGTCAAACCAGTTTAAATTCCCTCTCTAGTTCTTTAGTGACCTAACCTGCTTATGTTTTCCCATATCAATAAGATACCCAGGAGTGATAAATATCTTTGAAATATTTGGTTCAAAGAGCTAAAAAGGAGCTACAAAAATTGGGGCACCTGGGTGGCTCAGTGGGTTAAGCCTCTGCCTTTGGCTCAGGTCATGGTCCTGGGATCGAGTCCCGCATCAGGCTCTCTGCTCAGCAGGAAGCCTGCTTCCTCCTCTCTCTGCCTGCCTCTCTACCTACTTGTGATCTCTCTGTCAAATAAATAAATAAAATATTAAAAAAAAAATAAAGGCATCTCCCTCTACCCTCTGAAGTATTACAGGAGCCTGATAAAATGATATATCTGAAGCCCTGATTTAAAGAGGCTTTCATTGCCAATAAGCAAATAAAACCCAAGGGCTATGTGATTGTTAATAATTTGGAGATGTAGGTGCAGGTATCAATATTCTTGAATAACGTGTTCACACTTCATCTTTTTAATTAACAAAGTCCTTTTTCTTGTAATTTCAGCAGGAGGGATCCCAGGGTAAGAGAACAAAATTCGGATTTATGTGAATAAGATTTTTTTATGTCATCACTGAGTCCAAACAGTGTTTTCCTAGTGTGAAAACAGATGGCAAAGACTTTATTTGTGGTCAAAGGCATTATGTATGAGAGTGAACCTTTCTTGAACAGGCGGATTTGAATAAATTCAGGAAGTGATTTAAGACATGGTATGTCTCCTGGAATGTGATCTATAGCAGGTACTTTTATTAACAAAATTCATACACTCAAACCCAGTGAATCAGAGAAGTTAATTTTCATTCTGGCAAATCATGATTTTTTTTTTCTTTGCCATTGAGTACATGCCTGGAAATCAGGACTGTCTGGGAAAACTCAGTCTGTGAGTCGGAGTTTGCATGTTTCTCCATCCTTGCTGAAGAGTGTCTTCTGATCTTATTTTCAAGACCCCACTGAGTTTAAAAGAAACTATTTGAGGAGATAACTAAATCCTGGCTTGCTGTTAACTTTATTAGTCTATACATTATAATTTTGGTATCTCCCACAATGCAAAGTTTAAAAGGGGTATTATCCTAAAAGGATATTAGAAACCATAAATCACTCTTCAAATGTAAGATGGTGTTATAACACACAGCTTTGATATGTCTCTTACATTTCTTATAGGAATTAGACAATTGGGGTTAACTCTTCCCTACTTCATAGTATAAAATGAATAACTATAGTTTTGGAACCAAAATGGGATACCTGCAGGAGGTTATTAAACACTGTACACAGATGTGGGAAATAGCTGGAAATATGTGTTTGCAGTGACTTAACTGTCATGGGTTATTGGGGCATTTTCCTCCTGAGTTCATCAATGAATTTATTGGATTGTAATTCCTTGATTTTTCTTCTTTTCTCAGTTTCCTTTCATCCCCACCCAAACATTGACTCAAGTTCATGTGTTGAAGGAAGATAAGGTGCCACAGAGCCAGAACTGGCCTGGGGGTCTGAACTGGTAGAGGTGATGTCCAGTAATGAAATCTTTGCTTGGCAACGTAGGGCCATAGATCTTGGGGGTCTTAAACTTTAGTGGGATGAGAATCACCTGGTTAACAATAACCTTGTGAAAAACCAAAACCCAAATTCTGTTATAGTAAGTCTGGGATGGAGTCCAGTAATCTATATAGTCATTCCAGGGAATTCTGTTGCAGTTGGTGGAAGGGACAGCAGTTTGAGAAACACTGCACAGAGTTCTAACTCCATGGCACCCTAGTGCTCAAGAAAATTGATTACAATTGTTAAAGTCACTATTTTTCTTTTGTTCTAAAATTTAAAGAAAATTTTAAAAAATTTTATTTTAAGTAGACTGCACACCCAGTATGGGGCTTGAACTCATGACCCTGAGATTAAGAGTCTCATGCTTTACCAACTGTGCCATCCAGGTGTCCCCAACTTTTCTTTGTGTAGAAATGATGTCTTCTGTCTCAATAAGTGAATGAATGAATGAATGTGGCATTGCCTACTCTAGGAGGTTTAATGATTCTGATCCCTTCCTTATTAAGGTTGGGAGATGCAAGGTGAGTGGGTATTCCCAGAGAAGACAGGATCTCAGTGACCAAAGTAGCAGTGTGAGAATATAGATCCAAGCCTTCAATACCCTACGCTTGAATCACATTTACTGAGCTGACTTGTGAATCAATAAGAAACAACCAGAGTCGGCCAATTAGTAAATAAACACGAAAGCAGGAAGAGCACAGAGGATGACACAAAGCAGTGGGGCTCCAGTTCATCCTGTAGAAGCGATATTCAGAGTGACAGCTCAAAGAGCTGCGAATTGTGTTTCAGAAGTGATGTGATCACAAAGGAGGGGGGTGTTCTCAGTCTGTGTGGCTTCCATATACATATGTAGATCCCTGTTTTTCTGGGGTCTGACCTGTAAAAGGTACAAGTGGGGCTCAGGGCAGAGAGCATAGAAATGCGGTACGTGGCCCCCACAGTTTACTTTTTGTGGGCACTTGGAGGGAAATGGAGCCTTGGTGCTCTGAGCTTACAGGTAGTTTGGCAAATGTTTCATGGGTATCTACTGTGTGCTCAGCACTGAGCCCAGAGCCATGATAGGCCTGACTCACGTTCTGTGTTCGTTACCAGTCAGACAGCTGCTTTGTATTTCTCAGAGCCAGACTGAAGCTGGCTTGAAATACTTGGCTGCAGCAGGGAGACAGCAGCAGCTTTCTACATTCTGAGCTTTCACTTTTGCTTAAAGGACCAACTTCATCCCTCAACCTGGAGAGATTCAAATGCCGTCTCATTGCTGCAGATGACTAATTTCTAGTTCCCAAACTGAAAAAAACAACAAAAAAAATATGAAGACTGCCGAAACACTTGAGAAAGAGGTGTTAAATAATTTGTGGGAGAAAATATGAGGTAAATGGGCAAAAAATGGACTTTGGAGTCCTTAGACTTGAATTCATACCCTGATTCTGTCACTTCTTGTTCTCTCCAAGCAGTTTCTTCTTCTTAAAAAAAAAAAAAAAATTCTACCTACCGTGTCAGGTTTATGTATCAATAATATACAAACACATATAGCCCAGTAGGGGCATATAACAGGGATCTGGGAAATATAAAACGCTCCCTTCTGCAACTTGTCCTCATATCCTGAACCTTTGGCAAAACCTCAAATCGAGTACACAGTACATTTTCATTTAGACCTTCCAGATTTTAGTGTGCTTGGGGAAGAAGGCCTGGGTCAGAGTTCTCTGTAAATTGAACATAAAATACCAGAAATCAGGAACTATTATCTCTCTAGGAGATTGTTTAAACCAGGGTTCCTTCCAGAAAGAGGAACTAGGACAAGAGATTATATGCAGGTCCTTTGGGAAGTGAGCTCAGAGAACTGGAGTTGGGAATGGGGAAAAGGGAAAACAGGGCAAGAGGGGAAGCCATTTCATACAAAATGTGTTATCAAGTTTGGTCACAGCTGTGGGAAACTGGGGCCTGCTCCTTCTGGGACTGAGAGCCATTAAAAAATGCCTCTCAGAATCCTCCACTCAAGGAACACAAGTGGGGTAGGCATCCACCCCCAGGTGGTCAAGGATCACCTTCACATGTTATCTCCCTTATCTTACCGGAATCTTGCAAGTCCTAGGTGGTTTCCATAGGTGTCCCAGATCAGGTGCCTGAGAAGCTGAGGCAAACACACAGCAGAAATGAGGTGTGCTCCGGAAAATCAGAGTAAAATATTATATTCAGCGGGGGCGCCTGGGTCACTCAATGGGTTAAGCCTCTGCCTTCAGTTCAGGTCCTGATCTTAGGGTCCTGGGATTGAGTCCCCGTCGGGTTGTCTGCTCAGCGAGGAGCCTGCTTCCCCCTCTCTCTCTGCCTGCCTCTCTGCCTACTTGTGATCTCTCTCGCTGCCAAATAAATAAGTAAAATCTTAAAAAAAAAATATTAGGTTCAGAGGATGGGAAATGGACGTGACCAAGTCCAGTGCTGGGATCAAAGGAAATGCGGGTCAATAGGAAAATGAGCAAATGTGTTTCTCCTTTCACATCTCAGATACCTCTATGATTTACAAAAGTAGTTGCTAGAATATTCTTCAATTGCCTCCATGTGGCATTATGTAGCCTCATTGGTCTCTTGGTTTCCTGAACTCTAACTTATGTATAGTCTTGGTACTTTGTACTTGATGACATATTCTCTTGGTTGTCCTCCAGTTTCTTTATGTGTTTTAATAATGTCCCTCTTCTTCACAAGAGACACTTCTCTGAGTAGCTTGGGTTGGAGTCTTCTAATTTTTTTTCATTCCATTAGTATGTAATTGTGTTCAACAAAACCTGTTGACTTGAGCTCACTTGATAGATGATAAGTCCTTTCTTTAGTGAACAAGGCAGTAACTTCTTTCTAGGTATTTCTCCTGAGGCAAGGGAAACAAAATAAAAAAATAAATTATTGGGACTACATTAAAATTAAAAACTTCTACACAGCAAAGGAAACGATCAATAAAACTGAAGGACAACCTATGGAATGGGAGAAGTTATTGGCAATTGACATATCTGATAAAGGGTTAAAATATCCAAAATATATAAAGAATTTATAAAACTCAACACCCAAAAAACAAATAATCCAATTAAAAAATGGGCAGAGACATGAACAGACATTTCTCCAAAGGAACCACCAGATGGCCAACAGACACATGAAACATCATTTATCATCAGGGGAATGCAAATCAAAACCACAATGAGATATTACGTCACACCTGTCAGAATGGCTAAAATCAATAACACAAGAAACAACAAGTGTTGGGGAGGATGTGGAGAAAAAGGATCCGTCATGCACTATTGGTGGAAATGTAAACTGGTTCAGCCACTGTGGAAAACAGTATGGAGGTTCCTCAAAAAGTCACAAACAGAACTACCCTACAGTCCAATAATCCTACTTTTGGGTATTTACCCAAAGAATACAAAAATACTAATTCAAAGGGATGCACACACCCTGATGTTTATTGCAGCATTATTTATAATAGCCAAATTATGGGAAAAGCCCGAGTGTCCATAGACCTCAGAATGGATAAAGAAGAGGTAAGCTATATATGTAATGGAATATTACTCAGCCATAAAAAAGAATGAAGTCTTACCATTTACAATGACATGGATGGAGCTAGAGAGTATTGTGCTAGGTGAAATAAGTCAGAGAAAGACAAATACCACATGATTTCGCTCATATGTGGAATTTAAGAAACGAAACAAATGAGCAAAGGGGGGAAAAAGAGAGACAAACCAAGAAAGAGACGCTTAATTATAGAGAACAAAGTGATGGTTACCCGAGGGGTGGTGGGTGGGAGATGGGTTAAATAAGTGATGGAGATTAAGGAATGCACTTTGTGTGATGAGTGCTGGGTGATGTCTGGAAGTGCTGAATGACTATATTGTACACTCAAAACTGATATTACACTATATATTAACTAACTGGAGTTTAAATAAAAACTTTAAAAAAATCCTTTCTCCAGAAGCACAATCATTTTTTATTTTAAGGGGCTTATGGCATCTTCCTACTTTCTAACTACACTGAAACCCTCACCAATGAATGAGACTTGGAAAACAAGTCTACAACAAGGGGCAAGGAGCTGGGAGCACAATGCCAGTGCCTCAGGGTGTTGTAAGGTTTTCATCAGCAATTCATTCTGCACTCTTTGTATTTGATTTCATTCCAATTGCTTCACAGCCAGGAGCACTCAGAAGGGACATATATTTAGACTAGATTTCAAGCCTCTTGTTGAAGCTTTCTGTGTATAATGAGACACAAATGCAGTGGTCCTTTCTCTGCCTATCCTTTTCCCTCTCTGCTTCAGTCCTGCCCAGCTGTAGCTACCTTGTAAGTATGAATAGTAACTCGGACCCGGGTAGATCAGCAGGAAACTAGTATTTGTTAGGATTCTTTTAGATGACAAAAAAGGAACAGATCCAAGTTACCTTCAGTATTTCTTAGTGTGAACTTGGAACCACTTACATGAGGACTAGTCATGGCTGCCACATTTAGCCAGGCAGGTTGTGCACTGCACAACTCTCAGGAGGCAGTCACATCATTGTCACGCTGAATGTGTACCTGGTGGAGTACAGTGGATAATCTGTGTAGCCACAAATAGTGGCCCTCTCAGACTGAGGCTCCACTCCAGTTCTACTGAATCAGAATCTCTAGGGAAGGGGCTCAGGAATCTACATTTTAACAAATTTCACAAGCTTCTATTACCACTAAAGTTTGAAAATCACAGGTTAGGAGTAGGTTTTAAAACAGACAGATGTACTGGAAGGAAAGTAATGTGGGCAATTTTCCCAGCACCTATGCCATCACTGGATCCTCTGTCTCCCAGTTTTAAGTGTTCAGCTGGTTTCATGAATACTCAGGAAATAATTGCCATTCAGAATATGGTTGCCCAGGAGTGATCTGGTCATCTTTTCAATGTCTTTCCAAGAGGGCTCTATTGCTTCCTTTTGCTGTGTGCTTTTGCATTCCAACTCTCCAAGAGAGAAGTTCTGATTGAGCTGGGTTGTCACCACTCAGTATGAATGAAGTACTCCCATTAGGTAGTATCTATGATGACCTATCAAGTCGTCTCCTTGGCGATGAGTCTTGCTTATGTTCATCTTACGTACATGCAGTCGCATCAGTCCTGGACACTCATTTTTTAATCCATGACTGCCAACTATAGTATCTTAATAAAGAAAGAACTACTCATGACCACTCTCCTCTGAAGGGGGCTGTGGGCATAGCCAATATGTAGTACTTAACTATTTGTTAGGACAGGAAAGGAATGTAAATATTCAATATACCATCTATGTCCCATGATAGTAGGAGGTAATATGTCTTGGGTACCACCTTATGCCAGATATTTTTCTGAGCACTTGAATAGCATTCATAACTTAACCATCAAAAGCAACTCTTTGTGGTAGATGCTATTATTATCTTCATTTTACAGACTGAGAATTGAAGCATTGGACTTGTCCAACACTTTGCTTATGGTGGAGCCATGATTGGAGCCCACACAATTTAACTCTGAAGCCATTGCTTTTTTTTTTTTTTTTTAAGAGAGCGGCATTAGGGGTTTGGAGAGAGGGAGAGGACAGGGGGAGAGGGAGAGAAAGTCTTAAGCAGACTCCGTGCTGAGTGCAGCATCCATGCGGGGCTCAATCTCCTGACCCTGAGCTGAAACCCAGAGTTGGATGCTTAACCAGCTGGGCCAGCCAGGTGCCCCTGAAGTCCTGGCTGTTACTTCTTAAGACAATGTTGGGGGTCATGATAGAGGATCGTGTGTGTGTGTGTGTGTGTGTGTGTGTGTGTGTCTGTTTAGGGCAGGACAGTTAAAAGAGGGAGAATGCAATGCACAAATTAGGTCAGAAAGGCAGGCATATGCAGAAGCCTCCATTGGTACATGTTGGGGAGGGAGTTGCTAGCGATGGCAGGCAGGTGCCACCAAGGGACACATAGCTGGGCTTTCCTTGAGGGCCACATAAGGTTCTAGCAAGAGATAGTAAGAGGTTATTCTTACTCCTTCCCAGACTCCTTAAAAAGGAGTATAAATGATATAAAATTAATTAACTAAACCATTATCTATGGTTGCTCTTAAAAATAGAGCCATATTAAACACCTTCCTTTGGAACCATTATCCTCCATTCTGTTCCAGTTCCTTCAGGGGGCAGGGGAAGGGTGTCTAGTATTCCTTGATAGAAAAGCCTTGAGAGTTTTTAGAGTTTTAGGGTTAGACAGGAAAGTTTGGATATGACTGTGTTTAACGAAAGAAAGTACAGGGGCTTACGCCTGCATTGCTGAGGAGCATGAAGTTTGTAGGAGGGATGTGGAATGGAAGACTCTTCTACTCTGAAAATGCTCTAAAGGTCCATGCCCAGAACAGCTACTAAACTGTAATAAGTCTCCACTACAGGTTGAGGCAATTATTCTAGTACTTCAGGAGGAATCATTACAATAATGAGCTCCATTTCCTATCTTTCCATTTTTGTTTGCAGAGAGATCTGGTCTGCTCATGGCAACGTGTTGTTCTTCTTGCTTGCAACGGACTGCCTCCTAGATCCCTAACTTTGTGACTAAAACACAATAGTCATTGAAAAATCATTTAGGGGACTATATGGGTCTTGTCAAGCTCTCCTTGGTGCTTCTGAAATGAAACCTTTTCACTTTTCATTAGCTGCTTTTTTTCTTTCAGTTTTTCTTCCATTCCCAGGTTACGATGAGTTTCTTGTAGGTTGGGATTAATTTTGCATAATCCTGACTGAAGACAGAGGGAATGGACAGGATGACTTTTACCCTCCCAAATTCTGAGCAGGGGCTGTGCAAGGTTTGGGTTCTGGCCAACACTTGGCACACTGTGTGAATTGGGTATTTATATACCATAAACCAATAGGTCTTGGTGCTGAGAGCAGAATTTGAAGGAGGGGGCTCTAGTTCTCTGGGTCAGTTGTTCCTTTGAGAAACACAAAGATGTTCTCTGTTTCAGGCAAAACAATTACTCTGGAGACTTTGGGAGTTTCAAGACAACTGAATGCATGATAAGAAAGAGGATATCTTGGAGAAGATAGACTGTTCATCTCTACGGGGATTCTTCTGTAAGGCATATTATTGACTTCAAGGCAAGAGGCCACTAAAGTGTGACTTTCCTTAAGACAGTAAACTCCCTGTTTTCTCAACTGAAGGAAAAAAAGGGGTGTATTGGTTCCCCATATCAGTTTCCAGAAATGAGTATATTGTACAATGTACTTCATCTACAATGCTACCAAATATAATTTATTATTATTCAGATGATTCAGAAAGCCTTCTGACATCTCATCAAGATAAACAGCAACTATTTTGTGCTGCAGCTGTGTGGAGGAGAGGTTATCCAGTGACTTTTAGCAATGAGTCAGAAAAACAAGAATAAGCACCTTTCTCTGTTACAATATATCCTAAACCAATCATTCAATCAATTGGAAATTTTAATTTATCTGTAACTATTGAGGGATTATATAGGCTTGTGGAGAACATAAAGAAATGGAAGCAGCAGATTCACTGGTTGTAAACAGTTACATCTACAAAAGTTCTTTGTCAGAACTTAAGTCTAGAGGTTAGTATTTGGGGATTGTGATGGGTTTGCTACTCGCTCTGCTCCTACTGTCTACCTGCCTTCTAATAGGTCTTCTTGCACTGTAGTGGCTGGAGAGCCAAACACCACACTTTCCAGACTACCCTGCCCTCAGGGCTCCAGCTGCGATTTAAGTCCTGCCATTTTGTTGCCCTGGTGCAATGTTTGGAAGGTAGAAATTAGGCAAAGACCATACTTTTGCTGCTTTATTTTTTTCTTTTAAAAGCTTGGTCATAGAGGCATTTGAATTTTCTGCAGCAGCATTAGCAGAAGTTTGTGGGTGTCAAGAAACAGTTATAGTTTCTGCAAGTGAGGATTAAAGCATGTCTGGTTTTGTGTGGCACCAGCTTCCTGTCCATGAGGGTCAACCAACTGTGGTGACTTCTGGACTTTGGCAGGCATTTTCTTTAGGAGATGGGAGTTTCCTAATCTTGGGAGAACAAAGAGCTCTCTTGGTGATACAGTCCTACTATGTACTTTTGGGAGCCATTTCTGAAAAGTCAACTTAAATCCTTGACTCTCCTGATGATTCAGTGAGCTTTTTAATGCCCTATAATTTCTTTTTCATTCTTCAACTTGCTAGAATGGCTTATGTTTTATGGAACTGAACCCTTTCCATGACTGTGATTGGTACCAGGAGGGTTATAGGCAACAGACTCTAAAAAAAAGTGGAAATTTGGATTTGTTCTTTCTGACTTGACGGGATTTGAAAGCAGCCGTGATTTTGATACTGTCAGAATATGGAATATTGGCAGTATGAGACATGGAGTGGTGAGATAGTGACTTGAAATATTGATCACTTGGAATGAAGTGCCCAGTGAAGGCAAAGATTTTTGTAGAGTGCCTGCTGACCATCATGGTGAGATTAAGGAAGGTAAGGTCTGTGGATTTTGGTGGCTGTTTTACCTACATTGGAGAACTTTGAGAAAGAAAACGATATGCTCAGGATCTCAAAGTTATTGGCATGAGGCATGATCAGAGGACCGAGAAGCTTCCCTGACTTTCTAGAAGAATTGTTCATTTCATGTAGTTGAAGGGCTGATGCATTCTAACATCAAATACCATTTGATCCTGTGGGTCAATGATTAAAAGATAATCTAAACTCATAGAACCACTAGGTCTTTTATGTAAAACTTTGGGTATTGATTGGGAAAGAGTGGGACCCTGAGAATTGAGACTATTTAGTGGGTTCAGTTGAACCTACCGAGATCCCCTGAATTCCACTGAACCTCCATCTCCAGTAGAAGCATCTTGTCCTTCCCTGTCTGATGAGGCTGGTCCAGCCTTGCTTAGAGACCCTGTAATGACCTTACTGAGAGAGATTCCTTGCAAGGGGATGTCCATTTCCTTCCTGCCCCTATTTCCCACCACTCATTTTTCTAGATCTGTAAGTAGTCAAACACCATGTCACCAGAAGGACAAGTACAATGTCTAGCTTATGAGGCAAATGTTTACATACCCAAGGAACTGCAAGACTTTGCTCATTTATATCAGCCAAAACCTAGGGAGCAGGTGTGGAATGGATTATGAGAAACTAGGCCAGAGAGGAAGAAACTTAACTTTAAATCTGGTTTAATTTTTTGTTGTGGGTGCATTTCCTAGAGATTCTGGGTTCATTGTTCTAGTTGGTACAACTGATAATGGTTGTAATTCTTGGCCTGGCTGAATGACTGGAAGTGGGACTCAATGGTGGCCTATGTGGAAGGAAATTCAGGTGTCAGAAATCCATGGTATAACGTAGGGGGAGGAATCTAAACACTTAGGAGAAAGGACTATTAAAATAGGTATTTCATATATGACCCAGTAACTCACTCAGGAGTCTCAGATGATGCTCTTCACCAAGGCACTGATAAACAAAATTGTGAGAAATATATCCTTGAAAAGTATTGCAGTGGAATCCTCTCTAGGTCAGGGGTAAAAAGAGGATGATGCTGAGAGATGCTGCTATTGAAATGGGCATTTTGATTGCAGTGGATCTGTTGAGATCCTGGAGTGGTCAAGGACAAGTTGCAAAACTTAAATGGGAGATGCAAGGTCAAAGCAGGTTCTGGTAATAGAGCTGGGATAACTAATTAGGTAGTTGATTGATCATGAGTAGTTAACTGATCATGAGGTTTCCAGGAATGAATAGATGGCTGATCTATCAGGATCCCACTTGATACATGTAATAAAAAAAAATGCTCCCTTTGAGAAATAGGCCTGGCTGTATGGAATACCAAGTGATCATGTGACCTGAGCTGTCCATGGGCTTGGTGTTAATCAAGCTATAAGAATGGGTCTTCTCATTCTTCAACACTTCATTATTAAGTGGTCTTGAAGGCACAAGTACATTGCCTGAACAAAGAGCTCAGACTCCCAGGGTATCACCTACTGTTGCATTGTCCTCTCCCTTAATCAATACCTATAGATTCTTGGGGTGGGCCCAAAGAACACATTAATGGGGGGGGGATCAAGCCTGGTTTATGGATGTGTTCCACATGATTTATTTGCATCGGCTGGAAGAAAACTTCTATACCATGATAGCCCCACCCAGTGGTGAATTTGAAGGACAGTAGGGAAAAAAACCTCTCAGTGGGAAGGACTTGTCAATGTGACCCGAAAATAAAGATGTTCAGAGGTCCAGGCTGACACAGATATATTGGTTACAGTTAATGGGCACTGGAATAGCAGGGATGGTTAGAAATTTGGAAGGAAAAAGATAGGAGAACTTGTGTCAAGGACTGTGAAAGAAGTATGTGAGTTGAACTATGAGGATGGTCACACCTATCTTCACGCTTGTTTTCGAGGGCATGTTTTGAGGAGTAGTTGCTAAAAAAGAAGTTGGACTCACTGATCTGTAAGCCCCTCTTTTCACAGCCTGACAGTGCTTCCTCATAATTAGATTCAGGTGATGCATTTTTGGCAGGAATATCACATAACTAACATTGGAACGTCAGTGAAAACACCAGGAGGCACAGGATATAAATTTATTCCATTAAACTGAAATTTGAGACTGCCCCTCACCATTTGGGCACCATCGGCAAGTGAACCGACAGGCAAAATTATCAGGTCAGCTGGGTGATTGAGTCCGGTTATCGAGAGGAAATAGGATTGCCATTATACAATGGGAGGAGAGAAAAGTATTTTTGGAATTGAGGGGATTCTCTGGGACATTTCATAGGAGTGCCATGCCTAGTGGTAAAAGTTAAATTATATATTTAATGTGTATATTCAATATACACCTTGAATGAAAGACTACAGAAATCAAGTATATTCAGGATCCCCTAGTGTTCAGATTCACCAGGAAGGAAGATCTGGGTGATTCCACCAGCTAAATAATTTGGCCCAGCTATGATGTTGACTGAGGGCAAAAGTAACCTACAACAGGCTCTGGGGGACACGAATTATAAGGCTTGCACCTCAAACTGGGACTGTCCTCACTACCAATGATCTCTTCCTTGCACTGACATATATATACTTTATATAATTAGCCATTTCCCTTCCTCCCTCACCCTGACGATTGTATGTATGGGCTACCGATGTTGGCTAATTTTCCAAGTTAATGTATATATGATGAAGATGGAATTGAAACTGAACTGGAGAAGGAATGAGTATCGCTCAAAGACAGAAGCAGCGACTCATGGAAGTTTGGGTGTCCTCTTTTGAGGGGAGGGGAGTACGTATGTTTTAGTACAGGGACAGACAGTTATGTTTTTATCATTTGGACGTTTAAAAATGCAGAGAATACCAGTATGGAAGCGGAGGAGCTGGAGAAAGAGCCGGTGGCATTTCTGGTGGGCTGGTGCTCAGTATGCATTAGGGCTTCCTTCTGTGAACTTCCATGATCTGTACAAGTTAGATAGTAAAACATCCATTTTCCCCAGACTTTCTTGGAACTAAGATTTTGGGGGCCACGTAGGCCGGGCCAGTGAAACACACTTGCAGGAGATTTGGAAGACAGAATTAGAGTGGAGGCTATGCTCTGCGGGATTGGTTTTCTTTTTCCTAAAAAGCGCAGTCATGGGGGTGGGGATAGATTTTTGCTCTTTTCCTGTGGCAGCTTTGCCGTAGGTCCCAGTGTCAAGTCATTCAGTTGGTTTGAGTACTAAGAGGCAGAGCATTGGGCCCCCCTTTTTGCCAGTGTGTGCGCAGGCCTGCTGCCACTTTCTGACGGGGCGGCCTCCTCATTGTCGCTGCGTCCTGATCATGGCAGAGGCAGAAATTCCTTTGGAGGCTCACTCCCACCTCCTGGCTTTTTGTTCCCTTAAGCTTGACTTGGAGGCTATTTCTTTGGCTTTCCCAATGATATGGGCCTTCACAGTAGCCTGTAATACGTAGTTTTCCTGCTTAAACTAGCTACAATGGATTCTGTTCAAGTAAAACCTGATCTCCATGCATAAGGGTTTAGGAGGCCACTGTCCTGGGCCAACGCTTTACACAAGGAGCAAGCAAAGGTCAGGTGTGGCTTCTTTGCTACTGCTGGTTAGGCACCCTATCTATTCTGGAGAGAACTCGGTCAAGAATTACATGTCAGTTTATGTCTTGCTCTTTCATCTGCTTTTGATTCTGATAAGAAACAGTATGGTCTGTAAACTAGGAGGCCAAAAACTGCAGAGATACAAAGGGGTTAATGGAAATGTATGTCCCAGCCTCTGGGACAGCGGTTCCTAAACTCACCTGCACAGAAGAATCATCGGGGGAATTCTCGAAGTTCCTGATTCCTGGGCGGTACCCAGATCAATGAAATCAGAACTTCTGGGTGTGAGACTCAGGACTCAGTATTTTGGAAGCTCCCTAGGAGATTCCAATGTGTTTTCAAGGTTAAAGAACCAGTTAAGTTTGGGAAGGAAGAGAGAGGTGAATTTTAAGGTTATATAGGAGTTGCAGCTGGGGAGAAATAAAATACTAGCAAAGTAGCAAATTACCATCTCACTGTCAGAAATCAAAAATAGGTCTCATAGAGCTAAAATCAAGGTATCTGTAGGGCCAGGTTCCTTCCTGAAGGCGCCAAGGGAGAATCTGTTTTCTTGCCTTTTCCAGCTTCTAGATACTTACTGTCTGCATTGGTTGGTTCTGGGCCCCCTTCCATCTTCAAAACCAGCAAAGGCTGGCTGAGACTTTCCCATGCTTTCCTCTCCCTGGTTTGACTATCTTCCTCTTCCACTTTTATAGACCCTGTGATTCCATCGGGCCTGCTAAGATAATCCACATTAGTCTTCCCCTCTCAAGGTCGATTAGCCTCCTAATTCCACCTCCAACCTTAATTCCTCCTTTCTACTTAACCCAACATATTCACAGGTTCCTCATGTTAGGATGTGGATATCTTTGCTTATTCTGCTTATTATAACAAGGGACAAGAACCCTGGAGAAGAGACATCCTAGGGATTCCTTTCTCACACTTTCTGAATCAGAAGGAGAAAGTGGAGGGTCCAAGTCACTCAAAAACTATCATACTATTAATTCAGATGTGATGGGAAGCCTGGTACCCGGTACATTCATCCTTCTGTAAGAAGCAGGGTTAACCAGAATGAATTGCCAAGAAATTAGATAGTAATTAGGGATTGTTTAGTTTTGTTACTTTTCATCCAGGTGCAAAATCATATTTCAATGATTTGAAACTTCTGTGCAATCACCTGGATGCCTGGCTGTAGATAACAAGAGAATGCAAACATGCAAACCTCCCAGTTTACTGATCTGTAGCCTCTTGTTAGGAACCAGGAGGGGCCTACCACACACAGGTGATCCTGTGAACTCATTGTTTTTCTCTTTCTAAGAGTTATTTGACATTAACTATTCTAAAATGAAAATTACTCTTTTGGCAGATGTCCTCCAAAATTTATCGCTCTGTATCTGGTAATTGCTGCTGCGGGCTAATTCATGTAGTTTCCCTAGGGGCACATTGTGCAGCTACTTTATCCGGCCAGGTTCACTGGGAAGATTTTGCTCATGACAGTATTTCTGAGAATTTTTTTTTTCTTTTTGACCTTGCTAAATGATGGGTAACTCCTGCTTTAGGCAGGGTCCATGCCACAACCTTAGCATTTCTTTATTGCCGTGCTAGAGTAGATCCAGTCTCTTGAGTAAATTCTGGCTTTGCCACAGTTATCCAGGGGATGCTTATTTTTACCACTTACTCATCTGATCTTAAAAACAGGGAAGCACCCTTAACCAGCGTCTTGGACTGTCTCTATACGTAGGGTCTTTGAAAACTAGTCATCTGGCCATACTGAAAGGGGACAGGGTGGGGTTAGATTGCAGGAATGGAAATTAATTTGGATATTTCTGGCTCACTGGCTACCCCCAGTCCAGACTTGCAGGATCTTTGGCCTCACCTTTCTGTATGCTCTTAGTCCAACCTGTGATTCCAGGGGCTCCTCCCATTCCCTTCTTTCCAGCCTGAGGTTGGCCTCATGGGCCGTGCCTCCTAGGTTGCTGCTCTGGCTGCCTGAGAACTTTTCTCTAGTTAAAATGGAAGCACAATCCTAGGCTTTTTGTGAGCTGTCTCAGGCTTTCCTTGGTCTCAATTTTCTATTTTTGTTTATTTTGTCCCTGCTGTTGATTTCTTAGTCTAATTTATATTATGTCATAATATTATTGTACTTGTCTTTGTAATTGTACTTGTCTATTGTAATTGAAGTTGTCTTGCTGACAAGCTCTTCAAAACCTCCAAGCACTAATACAGGGCACAAATAAGTGTGCAAGTATACGGAGCAGTGACACTCGTGTCCCTCTCCCCCTTGAGAGACTGGTGAGGAACTTCAGCTGCAGATTTTACTCCTCCACATCGAAAGAGCGGTGTGGGGATGAGGCCAACATCACTCGGTTCACTATGTTGATCAGGGGAGATCTCGGTTGCCTGGGTCAGCAGATGGGAGCTTTATCCAACCAGGCAAATTTCCAGGTATTCCAGAAATAGGCAAATGGTCCGTGAAACTACCACACACCAGGAGTTAATCTCAGGACTGAGTAGGTGTAAAGCATGATCACCTGAGTCTTTTGTTTTTGTTTAAAAAAAAAAAAGAATGGAAAAAAAAAAGAAAAGAAACTAAATATAGCTAACTGAATTTCCAATCTTGAAAAAATGTTTTCTGGCAAAAATTTAAAACATACCGTTTTAGCTCAATTGGCAGTGTTTAACAATCAGCTTAAAAAAAAAGTCATTTCGGACTGTGCCTCTAGGCTAGAAGTTGTGCTGAGGAAAAAACTTGTAAAACTTGTTTGTCCGATTCTTGGTCTCTCTTTTTCTCTCCTGGTTTTCCCCGCCCCTCCACCTGTGACTGTGCCTTTCTCCTTGTGTTTCCTCCTCCCTTTCCCTAATACTGGATGGGGTTTCCCTGCGGGGCCCCACGGTTGTGCTAATAATAGTGGTAGCCGCTATTTATCTCGCCCTCGCCACTTGCCAGGCACTTTGCGAAGTACCCTGGATACATGACGTCCCGGAGGGTGGGCGTAGCTGTGTTGTGAGCCCGGTCAGACGTGGTGGTTAATTCCTCCATTAGGACCTTTGTCAGCTCTCCAAATAACAAAGTTATTGGCATTCTTGACTCTTTCATGCTTGGCTCAAAATACATGGGTGAAAAAAAAAATACATGGGTGAAAAAAAAAATACATGGGTGAATATGATGCTGGTTACAGAAAGGAGCTAGCAGGTGGGCTGCGAGGAACTGGAATTATGCTTTACATATACTTTTAATCCTTTCCCTGAGCAGTAGTCACTGGTGGTAAATGCAAGTCTTGGGAGCTGTTGTTCCGTATTGAAATGTGACTGCTTCCTTGCCTGCGCTTGTTTTAATACTGGTAGGGATGCCTTAGAGCCGATAATGTAGGAAAGTGTTAAGTTTTGAATTACACTTTCCTAGTAGGCTCAAAATTAACCATCATTTTCAATACTTAACCATATGAGAAAAACAAAACTACCAAGTCTCTCTACCGGGTATTTCACGGGCGAGACATTCCAGGCTGTCTTTGGAACGTCTGACCTTTTGGGTTGGAGCCAGTGAATCAGGA
This sequence comes from Meles meles, assembly GCF_922984935.1. Classification (NCBI taxonomy): domain Eukaryota; kingdom Metazoa; phylum Chordata; class Mammalia; order Carnivora; family Mustelidae; genus Meles; species Meles meles. Next base: position 155,094,546 of record NC_060068.1, read on the forward strand.
AAGCAGGGCGGGTGTACCGAGGCTGGGGTTTTTGTTTTGTTTCTTTCCTGTTCCTGGTGTGTACATCACCTTCCTACCTTCCTCACCGTCCTAGCGAACCCACCTGTGTGCAGAGTTCTCCAGAGTTCTTCTGCCTCCCATGTAAAGACCTAAGCTTGCTTTCAAGGCCAGAATCTGGAGCTCTGGGGACTGGCGCACGTTCCCCAATCAGGCAGCTGAGTTCTCACAGGGGGACAGAGCCGGCTAGTTGGGCAAGAGAAGGGCGAGAGGACACCAAGGGAATCGAGCCTTGCATCAGACTCTGCAGGTCTTTCATCAGGTTGCTGTAACGACGAGGCTGCAACAACCACAGCTGGAAACTGATGCAACAGGCCGGAAGGGGCCCGTAGCCCTGGGAGTTAAGTTACCCTTGCAAAAGGGGAGGTGAGAAAGGAAGTTGAAAACAGTGTCTCGAGGCACTAAATTTAAATTACCTTCTGCATATTACCAGAGACCATCCCATATCTTTTAAGATGAGTTTCAGGGGAGGCTCAGTGTGTTAAGCCTCTGTCTTCAGCTCAGGTCATGATCTCAGAGTCCTGGAATCGAGCCCCGCATCGGGCTCTCTGCTCAGCGGGGAGCCTGCTTCCCCCTCTCTCTCTGCCTGCCTCTCTGCCTACTTGTGATCTCTCTCTGTCAAAATAAATAAATTAAAAAAAAAAGACACTATGCAAGTGTTCTATTAAAAAAAAAAAAAGAAAGATGAGCTTCAGGGGAATACAGTTATGTCCCTCAGTGGGTAAGTGATAGGGATGTTAGAGATTCATCAGAAGATTAGCCTTTCTTAGTTTTGTTAAGCTGAATAAGAGCTGGAAGATAGTTGGATTCTTGTTGTCATTAATTTGTGAATGAAGGCTTTAATATTAAAAAATCCATAACTTACTGTAATGGGCTGAATAAAAGCCCCCAAAGAGAATTGGTCCTAATTCCTGGAACCTGTGACTGTTTCTTATTTTGAAAGATTTCCTTCCCAAGTGTGGTTGAGTTAGGAATCTTGAAGAAGGAGAGAGAATCCCCCATTATCCAGTGGGCCCTACATAATTAGAGCACAATCATTTTTGGAAGGAAACAGAGGGAGTTGTAACATACACAAAGGAAGAAGAGTAAGCAATGTAACCACGAAGACAGAGATTGGAGGGATGTAGCTACAAGCCAAATAATGCTGGCAGCCACCAGAAGCTGGAAGAGGCAAGGAACAGCATCTGCTCTTGAGCCTAAGGAGGAGCATGGCCCTGATGACACATTGATTTTGACCCAGCGATATTGATTTCAGATCTCTTGCCTCTGGAGCTGTGGGGGAGTATATTTTGTTGTTTTAAGCCACCAAGTTTGTGGTAATTTGTTCCAGCAATCATAGAAACCTAATACCTTACTTAACTTGAACCTAGTGAGTTAGATTCTTAAGTCATAAATATAGATCTTTCTATCAAAAATATGTCAGAACCAATATGTGCTTGTAGAGAGGGAGACACAAGAAGTAGGCAGCCATGCTTGCTTCTGGGAAGGGGAATGAACCAAGAGAATAGAGTCTAAAATAAGAGGCAGATTTACTGGTTCTGTTTGACATTTTTTTCAAATGCATGTATTCCTTTTTTAAAAAAAATAAACTTTTTATAGACACAGAGATCAATGGAACAGAATAGAAAGCCCAGAAATAAACCCACAATTATATGGTCAATTAATCTTTGACAAAGGAGGCAAGAATATGCAATGCAAAAAAGACAGCCTCTTCAACAAATGGTGTTGGGAAAAATGGACCACTTTCTTACACCATATGCAAAAACAAACTCAAAATGGATTAAGGACCTAAAAGTGAGACCTGAAACCATGAAAATCCTAGAAAATCCTAGAAGAGAGGCAGAATAATTACAAGCAGTAATTATTCTGACATTGGCTGTAGCAACATTTTTCTAGATGTGTTTCCTGAGGTAAAGGAAACAAGAGCAAAACTAAACTGTTGGGACTAGGTTGAAATAAAAAGCTTCTGCACAGCAAAGGAAACAATCAACAAAACTAAAGAGAACATGCTGAACGGGAGAAGATATTTGCAAATGACATATCCAATAAAGGGTTAGTATCCAAGTTCTGTAAGAACTTAGACAACTCAACACCCAAAAAACAAATAGTCCAACTAAAAATGGGCAGAGGCAGGAACAGACATTTCTTCAAAGAAGCCATTCAGATGGCCAACAGACACATGAAAAGATGCTCAACATCAACCATCGTCAGGGAAATGCAAATCAAAACTGCAGTGAGGTGTCACCTCACACCTGTCAGAATGACTAAAATCAAAAACACAAGAAACAACAAGTGTTGGGGAGGATGTGGAGAAAAAGCACTCGCATGTGTTGTTGGTGAGAATGCAAACTGGTTCAGCCGCTGTGGAAAACAGTATGGAGGGTCCTCAAAAAGTTAAAAATAGAATTACCGTATGATCTAGCAATGGCACTACTGGGTATTTACCCAGAGAAAATGAGAACACTGGTTTATGAGGATACATGTATCCCCGTGTTTATTGCAGCATTATTTTCAATAGTCAGATTATGGAAGCAGCCCAAGTGTCCATCAACAGATGAGTGGATAAAGAAGATGTGGTACATGTATAGACAATGGAATATTACTCAGCCATAAAAAATGAGAAATCTTGCCATTTGCAGCAACCCGGATAGACTTAGACAGTATTATGGTAAGTGAAATGAGTCACAAAAAGACAACTACCATATGATTTCACTCATATGTGGAACTTACAAAACAAAACAAACAACCAAACGGGATAAAAGAAACAAACAAAAACCAGACTCTTAACTATATATAGGAAACAAACAGATGGTTACCAGAGGGGAGGTGGTGGGGGTGGGGGGCTGGGTGAAAGAGGTGAAGGGGATGAAGATTACACTTATCATGATGGGCACTGAGTAATGTCTAGAACTGTTGAACCCCTATATGGTACACCTAAAGCTAGTCTAACACTATGTTAACCATACTGGAATTGTAACTAGATAAGTAAATAAATAAATACATACATGCAGAAAGTATATAGAAAAACTTTTAAATTTAGGAGGGTTTAGATTTACAGAAAAATTACAAATATAGTACAGACAGTTTCCATATATCTACATCCAGTTTCCCCCATTTTTGGCATCTTATATTATTAGTATGGTACATTTTTCACAATTTATCCCAATGAACAAATATTGATACACTGTTTACATACTTTACTTGAATTTGCTTAGTTTTTACCTAATGTCATTTTTCTGTTCCAAGATCCCATCTAATATCTCACATTACATTTAATTGTCCTGTCCCCTTGGGTTCCTCTTGGCTGTGATCGTTTCTCAGACCTTCTGTGTTTCTGATGACCTTGACAATTTTATAAGGACTAGTCAGGACTGGCTACTAGTCAGTGTAATATCTCTTAATTGGGATTTGTCTGATGTTTTTCTCATGATTAGAGCGGGGCATGTTTTCCTTTCTCAGTTACAAACTAGCTAATAAAAAAGGGAATATATTATTAGTATAATAAAAATACTTCTGGAGGTTATTGTGAGGATTAAAAGAGTATATATGTGTGTGTATATAAATACATGAATATTATTCAGGACATTATTTAAAACTTACGACATACTGCATGGGTATTATCTACTACTAGTACTGCGATTATGAGGTTAAAAGGTTAAAAGCATGCATATACTAAAATAAATGCTTGGATATAAAGATGTTATATAGGACAATGTGCTAAAGTCAGAAGGATCTATGTTACAATCTCAGCCCCATCACTTGCTCGTTGTGTGATCTGGGGCAAATAACCTCTTTGAGCCTCTGTTTTGAAATCGGTAAAATGGGGATAATAACACATGCTTAAAGGGTGGTTGTAAATATTTAAAAGAAAAATGTGTAAGACTTAAAATGCAGCTACAATAAATTTTGTGTTGTTCTTAAGTTTAATATTGGAAGATAAACTAAATACAAAGGATTGTGACTAATTTGCTTGTTTTTTTAAAAAAGATTTATTTATTTGAGAAAGAAAGTGAGTTGGGGGAAGGGCAGAGGGAGAATAAGAGGAGTGTGAGAGAGACTCCTCAAGCAGACTCCTTACTGAGCACAGAGCCCCATGCGGGGCTCGATACTCGATACCAGAACCCTGAGGTCATGACCTGAACTGAAATCAAGAGTCAAAGGCTTAACAGACAGAGCCACCCAGGCATCCCCAGGCAACCTGTGACTAATTTGCTTGTAACATAGGTAATGTAAAAATAAAGCAGCCAAATTATTGCCTTTTTTTTTTCTTGGAAATAGAGTGAGAGACCGAGGACGAGAGCAGAGGGGAAGGGCAGAGGGAGAGAGAAAATCTTAAATCTTAAGGAGGCTCCAAGGTCAGTGCAGAGCCCCACAAGGTGCTCCATCTCACGACCCTGAGATCATGACCTGAGCAGAAATCAAGAGTCTTAACTGACTGAGCCACCCAGGCGCCCCGAGAAAGGGGTATTTCTGGTAGTTGGGGCACCTTTGTCAGAAATACAGGGGGCTAGAATCTTTATACTTTATCTTTTCTTGATTACCAACATTTGGATGTATGCCTCAGAAAATTTGAAATAGTATAGACAAATAGAAGGAAAATATTCAAGCTTAATTCTCTTTTGGCATAGTTCCTTCCAGTGTTTTTAACCCTGAATTTTTTTTTAAAGAATGGCTGAGATCGTATTATATATACAATTCAGTATCTGTTTTTTTTTCTACCTACTGTATCATAAACATTCTTTTGTGACATTCAAACTGCTTCTTAAAGCATAATTTTAAAATGCTGCATAATATTTCTGTGTGCAAATAGGAAACAGGTTTGACTGCTGTGAAAGAGACACAAAATAAGCATGGTTTAAATAAGATGGGAATTCCTTTCTCTGTGCCCAGAAGCTCAGGTTGCTTTATTGTAATGTTTTGCCATCCCCAGAGGTGGCCCCCATCTGTAGGTTCCAAGATGTCTCACCACCACCTTTATGTGAAAATGAGAAAGAAGGTAAAGAGGATAGGCAAGACATAGCCCTAAGCTTTAATGACGCAATCCAGAAAGTGTGCCTATCACTTCTGCTCACATCCCATTGGCCAGACCAGTCATGTGGCTCTCACATGACTCCTTCCTTCAAGGAAGGAAGGGGAATGTGTTTATTCTAGGTGACTATCTGTCCAGCTAAAACCAGTGTTTCCACTTCTTTCATTTCTCCTTCCTTAGAAGGAGAAGACAGGTATTGAGGGCCAGCAGGCAGTTTCTGCCACGCTTTGTGCGGCTACATACTGCTTCTAGAAGCCACATGCTGTTGCTAGGGACTTTTGATATTTCCGTTTTCGTTTGCTTTAATGATAAGTCTTTAACATTTTTGTGCTTACCAAGTGTCAAGTGTTTTACATATTAGTTCATTTAAGCCTAACAATGATCTTATAGACAAACATTATTTTCCTTTTTTTTTAAATTTTAAAATTTTTTTATTTTTTTATTAACATATAATGTATTATTAGCCCCAGGGGTACAGGTCTGTGAATCGCCAGGTTTACACACTTCACAGCACTCACCATAACACATACCCTCCTTTTCCTATTTTATTTTATTTAAAAATTTTTATTCTTTTCCTATTTTAAAATGTGGAACATGAAGTTAAGTAATTTGCTCAAGGTTGTATTATGGATAAAGTGGAGTGGCCAGCAGTTGAACTTAAAGTCCGTATTCTAGAATCACCACTATAGGCTTCTCATCTTTGACCCTGTACTGATGATTTTCTCTAGAAGATTTCTAGAAGTAGAATTACTGAGTTAATGGTTATGGACATTTTTAAGGCTTTTGATATATTTTCCCCAATTACTTTATAGAAAATTTGTACCAACTGGGCATAACCTCCTATGAAAAGAAGAGCTGTCCCCCTCACTGGTCCAAAACAAATCTTCCCAGCTGGGCACATAAGCCATCGTACCAATACCTCCCTGGAACTGGTCCTTTTGATCAACTCTTTTCACTTGATTTCCCCCTCACTTTTGCCTTTGAACACAGTAGTTGTGCTCATATATGGACCATGGTTATTTTGCAGACACTTGTACCCTCCATGGTGTCCAACCAAGTGTAAAGGAACTCATTGCACCTTTTTGAATGAACATAAGGGAACACATGCTCTGTGGAATGTAAGCCCTGTGCCTGGCCATGGTAGGTGTTTGAAATATTTCTTAATTGAATTTACAGGTTCTTCTCATGTTGAAATGAATCTTTTCTTGCTCCTGCTACTTCCATGAATGATCTTACCACAAGCCTTTTTTTTCATAGCCACATTTCACAAAACCACAACAATATGGTTTTCTGTCCTTCTTTCCATCCTCTTCCCATCTTCCTTCCATCTAGCTGCATCCCAATATCCCCTCCCAAATGCCCTTTCAAAGGAGAGTTCTTGGAATCTCTATGTCAGTAACAAGAGAAGGTAGCATCGTATGTTTAATCCACCACTGTATTCCCCTAGTTCAGAAAAGATCCCCAGTAAATATTTATTGGATGAATGACTATGTCTAATGGCCCCTTCTTAATGATAATATTCTGAAACCTTTGACCCAGAAGGAATTCAGCAACCCAAAACATAGTACAAGCATAAAGTAGAAATTGCTTCAAGAAAGAAACACAGGTAATAATGATAAACATCTTTTGAAACATAGTGATGGGAGTCTAATACAAAATGGCATCTAGTGATGTTAGGAATCTACACCTTCTGCTAGCCTGGCTCCATACCAGGCTTGTGTTCATCAGCGATTCCACTTTGACATTTCTCTCCAATCCCTCCTTTTGAGGGTCCTCTTCTATGCTGTAGCCTCCTTTTTCTTTCACCTCTCATCTTTAATTTCCATTGACAACACTCTGAGTGCCCCCATAGCTCTCTCATGATATGTTCCTTATGGAACCAGAACTTGTGTTAAAGTGCTTTCATAATGCGTGTTTGTTTCTTTGGTCTGACTTTGAATTTCCCGAGGATAGGAACTACATCTCATTATTAATCTTTGTTTCTCTCATGTTCGGTGCTCATGGAGTAGGCACTCAGCAATTATTTTTTTTTTTTTAACATTTTATCTATTTATTTGACAGAGAGAGATCACAAGTAGACAGAGAGGCAGGCAGAGAGAGAGAGAGGGAAGCAGGCTCCCTGCTGAGCAGAGAGCCCGATGCGGGACTCGATCTCAGGACCCTGAGATCATGACCTGAGCCGAAGGCAGTGGCTTAACCCACTGAGCCACCCAGGCGCCCAGCAATTATTTTTTGACTTGAATTCCCCTCTGGTTGCTTATAGAAGTCCATGACAATCCTTCCTCTCCAACTTTTTTCATTTCACACCACCTCTCCCACTCCCCCCACTTCACTATCAACCTATGGTGTCCTGAGCTCAGAGATAACTTAATGAATAAGACTTTCTGCCCTGATGGTCATGTCCTATATCTGTGCTGTCCAACATGGTAGCCATTAGCCACATGGGACTACTGAATACTCAAAATGTGGCTACTGTAACAGAAGAATTGAATTTTTTATTTCATTTAATTTTAAGTAAAATCAGCTAATTAATTTAAATAATTGACTTACATAACTTACTTAAATTAATTTAAATTAAGTAACCACTACCATACTGGATAGCCCAGTTCTCTAAACATAGAACAGACTCCTCAATCTGAAGCTCAGACTGGAGAACAGACTTTTGCAAGAATGCTGAAGAAGTGCATTCTTGAGTCCAGAAATGAGGACTGATGGAAAGCTATACAATTCATTTCCAGACAGGTCATTGCTCACAGTTGTTCATAGGTTGTCTTGAGCAAGTCATCATGCAATCAATCCATGGGCTACACGTGTAGACACCGCCTGTTGTATATGGGGGGGGGCAGCTTCATTGAAATAGCACTCATGCCTATAGGAGAAAATGGGGGAGACATCAAAGTGGCCTGTTATTGAATTGCCCTAAAATCTCTTCAAAGGCATTGAGACACTAACTGGAAAAAAATTCTTTTTTCCTCCTCTTCATTTCTGTCAAATTTAATTTTTTTGTTTTCTTTTCCTGGAACTCAAGTGGCTGTCAAGCATGTATTGCTGGGAGCCAAATTTGCCATTTTATCTTCGTCAGTTGAAGAACTTTGATTTTTCTTTCTAGGGGTAATGCATTTCCACTTAGAGGACAGCTAAGTGAAAATGCACTCCTGAAACAAGATTTGCTCTGCCGGCTTCTTTCAATTTGTCAAAAGGACAAAAAACTCACCAGCCTCACTCTGTAATAATGCCCTGAAATTACGTAGCCTCATCTTCTACCTACTTTTCTTATCTCTATTATCTCAGATGTGTGGCAGGGAAGAAGAAAACTACCACTTTTCAAATTTAATGTTCAGCATATCCATGTTTTGCCAAAGCTAATGGTTTTAAACAAGGTGTCTTATTACTGATTAAAATGATCGGTGCCTAAGAACATAAAAGAAACAATAGTAGAGTTTCACAAGTCTTTTTGGTAACAGAATCCCATACTTAACTCTTTCATGTGCTGACACCAATTTCTAAGACACAATCCTGAGTTAAAGACATGATTATCCTTCAAAATATAAAGATGAAAGGCATATTCATTAATGAAAAATTTTGAGGTTCCTCTGTGTTCTATCCAGTTAGAGAGGCATTTTTCCCCCAAATCCTCAATTTCAGAGAAGGTAACTGAGAACATGAATCAGTTAAGGATTTTTGCTTTTTCAGACCAATTGGGTATGAGCAATGTTGACTATTCAATCTAACTTATAAGTTTCCCAAATCCCGGCACCATCTTCAGAGCATGGAAGGCATTCCCCTTGAGGCTATCAATTTGCTCCCAACACAGACCTGATGTCTAGTGCTTATATATTTGATGTTAACAATGGGTAATGTAAAAGCAGAAAGAGATTTTCATTGTCATTACAAGGTGGGTCAAATAGAAAAAGAAGGATAGGTTGACCTCATTATTGTCCTCTGACCAACATTTTCTTTTCTCTGGGTTCTTCCTCCTTGCCTCACCCTTCATCCCTACCATGGGCAGACTCATCATAACAGTGCTATTGCTGGGCAGCTCCGGTGCACTTCCCCCAAGAGGGTCTCCTGGAGGTCCTACCATGTTCCAGGCCCTTTTCAGAGCTGATCTCCAATCCTCATGTCAACCCTGAGAGCAGGTGGTGTTTCTATTTCACACACAAGGAAACTGAAGTTTAGTGGGGTGCAATGAGTTGTCTATGATCCAGCGGATAAAAGGTGACAAAGGCTAACTCAGAAGTCCTGTCCTTTGGTCCTAAAACACTATGCCATCCTGCTTGACTGTAGAGAATAAAGGTTTGTTTCATGGATATGGAGCCTGGGCTTTATGGAGCTTCCAAGTACCATTCTGTTAGAGAAGAAGAGCCTTAAACTGGAAAACCTCTCATGGGATGAAATCTGGTCTTGGCGTCTATCACAGGTTGAATCATGGTCACCCAAGGAAGTCCATGTCCAATCCCTGGACCCTATGAACATGTCACCTGATGTGGTAAAAGGAACTTTGTTAACGATCTTGAGATGACGATATCATGCTGGATTGTCTGGGTAGACCCAGTATAATCACAGGTGTCCTTCCAAGAGGAAGGCAAGATTAGAGTGAGCAGCAGGTGATATGTCAATGGAAGTAACAGGTTGGAGAGATGCCAGGAAGGAGCACCAGCCAGGGAATGCAGATGGCATCTAGAAACGGAAAAAGTCAAGAAAATAAATTGCAGAAGGAATGCAGCCCAGTTAACACCTTGATTTTAGACTTCTCATTTCTAGAACTATAAGAGAATAAATCTGAATTGTTTTAAGCCATTAAGTTTATGGTAAGTTGTTGCAGCAGCAAAAAGAAAGTAATACAGCTTATTAACAAGGAGAAAACAACCACCCAAGGACTGGGTTGTCTGATGGCTGTCCCCATGCATTGGGGCCAATGATTCCTCCCAACCCTTCCTTTTTTTCTACGTAACACCCCGGTGAGGGGGACCTCTTATATCAAAAGTATCATGAAGTTATCAATTTTTTTAAAAGTCACTGAATTGTTTTTGTGTTGTACATGTTTGTTTATTATATATATATATATATATATATATATACACACACACACATACACACACACACACACACACACATACATATAATTTGCATACAAATATAGACACACCAAATCAACTGCGCTGCTGAAAGACCCAGAAGGCAGTATACAATTAATGGTCTGGTTTCTGTGATTTCATGAAGGAAAATAGGATCTTTTACAAGATCATGTATCTTACAAAACGGAACACAGTGCCAGGCTGGGAGGAGATTACCATGATAGGTAACCGACAAGCAAGGGTGTTAGAGATGGAGTATCAAAATTCCATAAACACTGGGAATGCCTGATTCAGGGTAATTATATTCCATCTAGAGTAAAACCACCTTTCAGCTACACTGGTTCTTGAACAAGGAAAGGTTCTTCTCAAGGGACATTTAGAAATGTGGGAGGGCATTTTTGATTGCTGCAGCAACGGGGATGAGAGGGGGGAGATGGGGAAGGGTGGTGGAGAAGGTCGAGGGGTGGGGGGAAAACCAATAGTTAGTGTCAGGAATCCAGGACGCCCGAGGTCCCTAGTTATCAGGGCAGTCTCTGCGGAATTGTCTCACCGAGAATGACTGTGACGCATCGATGGGGACGCAGAGAGAGCAAGAGGATAGTACTCAGACCGGGGCTAACACGGGCCATTTGGAATCCATCAAAGTGAAGATGATGCCAGTGAATTGAGGACTTGTTTAGTCTCAGTTCTGCTGTCACTCTGCCTTCAGACACTGGACTGGACACACCCTGACAGTCCCCTGGGCTTTCTGTTTTTCTCTCTCCTGTGGCTGCGCTACTCTGCAGTCACGAAGGCTGGACCAGACTCCTGTTACCACTTGGCCATGATCACTAACCCCATCATGACCACCTGGTGAGGGAGTATCTTCCGCAGGCGGAGCTCTGCCTGGAAGCTCACAAGCAGTTTGGGAGGCTGGAAAACATGAAACCCTAAAGGAGAAGTGTGGTTGAGACCGAAGGCTCTAGAATCGCATCGTCTTATTGGAATTCCAACTTCACTGTTGGTTAGTTTTGTGACCTCACGCAAGTTATTTGACCTAGTTTTCTCATCTGTAGAACGGGGGGGGGTAATGATAATAATTATCTTACAGAGTTTTAATAAGGATTAGACGGGACCATCTATATGAAGAGCTCAGCGCGTTGTAAGCACTCACTAATTAGCTATTATTATAATGGCAGCAAAGAGCCAAATTTGGCTAAAAGGTTAAGAGCATGTTGCTGGACCTACACTGTTGAATTAAAAATTTTAGTTCCAGGGGGTGCCTGGGTGGCTGCTGGGTAAGTGTCTGACTTTTGGTTTCTGCTCAGATCATGACCTCAGGGTACTGAGATGGGGCCCTGCATTGGGCTCAGCAGGGAGTCTGCTTAGGGGTTCTTTCTTCCTCTCCCTCTGCTCCTCCCCCCTTCCAAAGAAGCAGGCGAGCTAACAAACAAACAAACAAACAAACATGTTAATCCCACAGCTTCTGGCCTTGGGAAACCTACTTAAATTCACCACACCTCATTTTCCTCATCGGTAAAATGGGGGGATAATAGTTTCCATTTCAGAGGGCTGACAGGACTTGATTTTAACCACATAAATCTCTTAGAACAATGCCTGGCACAAGGCAAGCTCTCCATAAACCTTTGCTATTCTTTTTTTTTTTTTTAAAGATTTTATTTATTTATTTGACAGAGAGAGATCACAAGTAGGCAGAGAGGCAGGCAGAGAGAGAGGAGGAAGCAGGCTCCCTGTGGAGCAGAGAGCCTGATGCGGGGGTTGATCCCAGGACCCGGAGATCATGACCTGAGCTTAAGGCAGCGGCTTAATCCACTGAGCCACCCAGGCGCCCCAAACCTTTGCTATTCTTTTAATGGAGTACGGAGGGGGCAGCAAGCAATGATAGAAAGGAAATAGGAATCTAGATTTTATAGGACAATTGGTGAGTGCCTTATATATAATGATGAAAGGGGCAAGAGAACCCATTTTTTTGAATGTTTAATAAGTACTGGAACTCACCACCAAAGGAGTTGTTTTGAGCATTGAATAAAATAAGACACCCCCATGCCCACTCTGGGGTGTTGTTTTCTTATCCCAATTTTGCAGATGAGGTTGAGAGTTTTATCCAGGATCTCGTGATGGGCGAGTGACCATTGGTTATGTTTGCCTCTAAGTTCCTGTTGTTTCCTCCTCCCTGCTGTGTGCAGCTACAAGAAGGGAAGTGATGTGGGTGGGTGTGGGGGGGGGGGTGAAGGGGGGTGGAACATGAGGAATTAATTCAGCTACAGTTAGGATCGTTACCTGGTTCCCAGGTTAACACTTTCGAGTTCAAGATACTGCGGTGCTGGCCCCTGGATGACCACCAGATGTCAGTGCTAACAAGGACTTTGTCCCTTCATTATGTGTCCGGAGCTAAGTGCCAGACTGGACTCAATTTATCATTTGGGCAAGAAGCACCATCAGATACGACTCTCCAAGAGAAATTTAACCTGATTGTGGAATCCATCCTCAAATACATCCACATGTTGAGAGACTTTAGAGGGGTAGGCCAGAGGAACGTGTATTCACAGAGCCCAGAACTGAAGTTGGAAACTGGGTAGTGGTAGAGCACTTGGATCTTGAACATAAAAGTCCACATCGTCACTTCCTAAGGAAACATTTCCATTTGGAAAATAAAAGTTCCTGCAGGGTGGTCAGTTGTGGAAACCAAAAAGCACTTAAAGCCTTGAGTTCATGAAGTAAAAAGGTATTGATTGGTTATTGATCAGCAAAGTCTTAGAAACGTACCTTTAATCTTTTAAATCATGAAATGTAATTTATGCAGGATGCAAGCCCATATCCGCACATGATTCAAATAAAACTTTCCTGAAACAACACAATGTGGAAGGCACTGATATTTTCTCTTCTATTCTTTCATTTAAAAAATGCTTGGAACACTGAAAAGATAAAATTAAAAAAAAAAAAAAAGCTAGCTGGTACCCACCAAACAGATGACCCACAGTTTGAAAAACAGTGACCTAGGGGATTATCCCCCAGTATGTTCCAGATGAAGCCCCAGGTTTGCAACGCTTGATCAGAGTTAATTCCTAGGGTTAGAGTACTCTAAGGGAGAAAGCCACTGCTTTGGATATGGACCTGGACTGCAGCTGCAACTTTGCCTTAGTTACATATTTGCTGGGGCACCTGGGTGGCTCAGTCGGTTAAGCACCTGACTCTTGATTTTAGCTGAGCTCATGATCTCAGGGTTGCGAGCTGAAGTCCCGTGATGAGCTCTGCTCTGGGCGTGGAGCCTGCTTAAGATTCTTTCTCTCTCTCTCCTTCTGCCCCTCCCCACCACCCTTCTCTTAAAAAAAAAAAAAAATTGTTTATTCTCTGAAAGCTCATCTTTCTCCTATATAAAATGGTTGTAATAATGCTGACTCACAGGACTGTTTGTGAGGTGCCTGGTACATAAGAGATTTTCAAGATATGCCTTCCCCTTCTATACTCGAAGGGTTTTATATTCCATGTGGGTAGAGAACTTTATGGTTTAACTAAATGAGGGCATTCTGCTGTGGAAGGGGGATTCATGCTAAGAACAGTGATTTACGGATTGAGTAACCCTGAGTGCAGGCATAATTGCATTCAGAGGCAGAGTGAGGGAAACCTCTTGGAGATTCCAGGAGAGGAAGACGTGTCCACTTTACAGGGATACATTCCCTGGAATTCCTCTGTCTGAGCATCTCCTCATACTAATTACATGGATATTATTACTCGTTTAATGATTTTCCTCGCTAAGGAACTGTGCTTGACTGGTAAACAGTAGTTGCCCCAAATATTCCTGAATCACTGCACAATTACGGATGAGCATGGGACTAAGGGTCAGACATCCCATCTGGAGAATTCTAGCCATGAACCCCTGGACATACTGAGGGAGGAGCTGGAAAGACGGAATTTTTTGATATTCAAAGGAACAGATACTAATCACTGGGGTACTGTGATTTGTTTTTTAATGGAGTTGCTTAGATAGATTTCTTTCTTTTTTTTTTTTTTTTTAAGTCTGTGAGAGCCTCATAGCTCCGTTACCTGAGGAAGGGACCCAGAACCCCTGGCAGAAGAATCCATACTACCACTGGCATTGTTTTCTCGTGATGTATTTCTATCTCTCCTCCCCCAGGAGATCATAAATTCCTTGACTCTGTTTTATAATAATGCCTATTGTTTTGTGAGTAGCTGCTGTATGTCTGCACGATCCCCTACCTTGCAGCCTGCACAGCAAGGTAGATGCTGGTGTATTTCCATTTTACAGATGACAGGAATGACGCGCAGAGAGGGGGCCAAACTTTCCCAAGGTCACATAGTGAGGAAATAACAGCCAGGATTCCAACTCTGTACGAGGTGGGTGTGGTCCATCTCCACAGCACTCATGGCACCTCCCTTCTTCACCACCTGGATATGCTTGTACTCAATACATACGTATGTGTGGTCGGTGAGTCAACAGACCCAGGACTTTGTGGTCTGATTCTCTGCAGACAAGCGGGAGCCTGAATTGCCAAATCCAGGTTGGAAGAGAACGTTCCAGCATCCTGAGCCTGGCCTGTGGGGGCCATTGCTTCCAAGCACAGAGAAAGACAGCGATTGCATGCAATCAGGGGGAAGCAGAAGATTAAAGAGAAGGAAAGCAGGGATGTGGACAAATCGTCTGAGCCTCGGGAACAGAGCCCCAGACTCCTGCGGATTCCTGCCTGGATGGGAACAAGCAGAGAACGATGCTTCTGGCTCCGATAATGGGCTTCTGTGACAACCCAATCCTATCTGGCCCAACTCGATTCCAGCTAGAGAACGTTTTCCCAGACTTGTGAAATTTCGGAGCTGGAAACAATTTCGGAGGTTATTTGCTGCCATCCTGTGGCAGGATCCTTCTCTCTCTCTCTCTTTCTCTCTCTCTCTCTCTCCCTCCAGATAAAGCCAGCCTACACACACTGTGAAATAAGCGTAGTAGTAACATCAGTATAAGAGTAGCCAAAGGTGACGGTGAAGCTCCTTTACCATCGCGAAAGCATGGATGCCGACTGATCAGAAGGGACACAGCAGCGAAGAGCGGTCAGTCTGTCCTGCTGTGCTGATTTTCAACCCCAGAAATTGCTACGGTGTATTGAGCACGTGTATGTGCTGGACGTCAGCTAAGTATTACCTAATTAAATCCCTATAAAACTCCCCGATGCGGCTGGTACTTCACCAGAGGAGGAGACCTTAGGTTTAGAGAAGTGAAATTACTGTCCCAAGGATACACAGTACATAAGGGGAGGAGCATGGTTTGAACTGGCCGTTGCTGGAGGCGCTCTCGGGTGGCTCACTGTCTCCTAAGTGCGTAGCTGCGACAAGGCGACAAGGTGGAAGCAAGGCGATGTCTGCTTGGAGTCTGAGAGTTTGAGACAGGTGAGTAGGGGAGTCTTTTCTGTTCTGCTAGGAGTGACTCCTTGATGTCATCCAGCAAGGGCCTCTGAGGGGTGGTATGGGCATTCCAGTCTCGGATTTCCCTTAGGCAGGAAACACCTAATAAATGGTGACCTCGTTCCTATGTCAGGGTTTTCCTTGATTTTGGGGGAGGGGGTGGGAGGAGTTAATTTGAAAAACATTTCCCTCATTTTTACTTCAAGTCTTCTTTCCACTTCAAGAGGGCTCTTGCCTGGGGGAAATGTCTGACTCCACAGGGGCTAGAAGCCATGGGGTGGGTTCCTGGACGGTGTCCGAGCTCTCCAACTCCTCAGCTTTTTCTCCAAGCACCGTACCTTAGTCTTTCCCCCATGGGACTTCATGGGGCCTCTAAAGTGCAGTGAAGAGGTCCAGGATGACCCTGAAGTGTGACCTGGGGCAAGTCACAACCTCATGAGAGAGATAAATGGGGGAAAGAGAGGGGAAAATGGGAGAAAAACCTAGGCCAGACATAAAGGCCCAAAGTAGTTGTAACCTCATGAATGAATAAATCTCAGAGAGAGAAATAAGGATTTCTTAAGTAGAAGTAAAAAAAAAAAAAAAAGTCTTTCAAGAGGCACAGGAAAAATCCATCAAATGTAAAGAACCCCAGTGAGGATTTCCCTGCCCCTGGGCTTAATTTTTGTAATTATTAGTATTACTATTATTAAATTAATAATAATAATACTAATAATTACTATCTAATATTTTGATGGGAAAAATTGATGTGATTTTTCTCTCTTGCTTTTCTAAATAGATTTTTATATAGATGAGGACCCAGCCAAGGGTCCTCATCTGTCTCAAGAAATTAGGGAAATTACTACAGAAAGAAATGGATAGTATTTGGGTTCTGATTTTCAAAATAGAGTCTTATTTCAAAGCAATAGAGTTGACAACAGCCATTGTGAAGAGAGCTTTTCTAAATTCCCTCATCTCCTTCCTTATCTTATTGAGATCCAGGCCAGTGAAAAGGACCACAGGGTTTTCCTTTGTGAGGCTCACGCAGGAAGAGAAGTGGGTGGCAAAAACCCCTCTTCCATCCATAGGGTGACTGGAAAAGAAGGGAGACCCAAGAGCAGGTGTTCTATAAGCTGAGGAGCACACGGTGGGAGAAAGCTCTGACCCCTCTCCTTCCCTGTTTTGGGCGGCTCTGCCCCAAAAGAGGGTAGAGTTTGCGTGGCTGAGACCCCTTTCATTTTCTGTGGGGTGTGGATATCAGGTTGAGAGCCAGCAGGTCTGAGAGGGACCCTGCCTTCATGGGAATGAGTTTTGGAGTTGGGTGAAGAGTGTGGAGAGGAGGGAACGGAATGGGAAATCCAGAGGACTGTCCTGAAAGATGCCAAGCATTTAAATAGAAGGTAGCCGAGTTACCTAAAGGAGACTATTTAGATGGGCAAGTGCTAGGATTGTTAATCCTGAAGGGCAAAGAGAGACGTTAGAGATAAAATAAAGGATCTCTGGCGTCTCAAACCCCAAGTGGCCTCCCATCACACCTAGAATAAAATCCACAGTCCTCACAGAGGCCTGCAAGACCCTACCAGAGGGCTCCCCGTCAACCCCTCTCTGACCCTCCCTTTTGTCCTATCCTCCTGGACTCCAGGTCGTTCCTTCCACACAGTTTGCTCTACACACGGAGGTCGTTGGAGGACCCTGGGCTTGATCTCTCACTCCATTCAGGCCTTTCCTAAAAGAAAGCCTCCTCAGGAAGTCTTCCCTGAGCACCCCATTTAAATAGTGCTCTGCGAGCTCTCTGGGCTCTTTCCAGCTTTTTTGTTCTTTATAACAGTGATCGCAACTTGACCCACTGTCTTTTTTTTTTTTTTTAAATATTTTATTTATTTGACAGAGAGAAATCACAACTAGGCAGAGAGGCAGGCAGAGAGAGAGGAAAGGAAGCAGGCTCCCTGCGGAGCAGAGAACCCGATGTGGGGCTCGATCCCAGGACCCTGAGATCATGACCTGAGCCGAAGGCAGAGGCTTTAACCCACTGAGCCACCCAGGCGCCCCTTGACCCACTGTCTTAGTTGGCCTGTGCTGCCATAACAAAACTGAGTAACTTAAATGACAGACATCTTTTTTATCATGGTTCTGGAGGTCGGACGTGCGAGCTCAGGGTGCCCACGTGGTTGGGTCCTGGTGAGGGCTCTCTTCCTGGCTTGCAGACGGCAGCCTTCACCCTGTGGCTCCATGGGGCCTTTCCTCGGCGTGTGTGCACGGAGAGAGGACCACTGATCCTGTCGAATTAAGGACCTTCTCTTATCACCTCTTTTAACTTTAATTACCTCCTAAAAGCCCTCTCTTCAAATACAGTCACATTGGAAGTTAGGGTTTCCACATATGACTTTTGGAGAGTACACTATCTAATCCATTACAGTGCCTGTTTATTGGAAAATAACTGTGTGAACGGAGAGAATTTATTTGTACATCCTTGGGTCTGTATTACCCCTCACTATGTTGGCTTTCTATAAATAAATGTTAAATAAAGGAAAGAACTTCATTTTCTCTGGATAGTCTAGCGTAGTGCAAACAAATTTACGACCCCATTATAATAACATCCCAAACCATTTATTGAGCATGTATATATGTCAGTGACTTTATTTATTTATTAAAGATTTTATTTATTTATTTATTTGAGAGAAAGAAAGCACGAGCAGGGGGAGGGGCAGGTAGGTAGGGGGAGAGAGAGAGAAGCAGGCTCCCTGCTGAGCAGACAGCCCCAGGCACGGCTCAATCCCAGGACTCTGGGATCATGACCTGAGCCTAAGGTAGTCCCTTAACTGGCTGAGCCACCCAGGCACCCCAATGTCAGTGACTTAACCTTTGTTTCTTACCTAATCTTCAATAATCCTAGAAAATAAGAATGATTATTGAACAAAATGACCTTGTGACCTTGGCCAAGTCGTTTAACCTTAAATGAAGCATGGAGAGGTTAAACGACTTGGCCAAGGTCACAAAGCTCGTAAGCAACGCCAGGATTAAGACGGTCTGTCAGTGCCAAAGTCTGTTTCTTTTTGGACTCTAGACCAGTGGTTCTCAACCTCTGGTGTACATCAGAACCACCCCGATGGCTTGTTAAGACAGGCGGCAGGACTCCAGCCTCTGAGTTTCTGATTAGGTAGGTCTAGGGTGGGAATCTGAGAATTTGCATTTCTAGTAAGTTCCCAGGGGATGCTGATACTTCTGGTCTGGGGACCACACTTGGAGGATCACTCCGGAGACACAGAATGCTTCACGTTTTTGCTTCAGACTTCTGAACTATTTTCTCTTTCTATGCCTTTGCTTGAATCAATCAGGAATGAGTTTCAGGTCCATGCTGCTTCCATGTAGTCTGGTCAGGAGTAGCCACGAGGAGCTCAGAGAAAGACCTTTGCCACAGGGTGGCAGCAACATCCCAGGTACCAGGTTTGTCCCGGCCGGCCGGGGGACTGCTCAGTAGCAAGCCATCCCCTGGGTTCCCACAGAGTAAGGGCCTGACTGCCTCTCCATTTCCCCTTGGCAGGGAGGCGGAGGATGGAAGGAGGCCTGGCAGAAGGGGAGGTCACTGGCACACAGAGGGGCACTTTTGTTCTCTGGGAGACTCAGGAGGAAGCTGGGTGGTCTCCTCAGAGTGTTGAATTGTGCTCTTCACAAAACCACCATGCAGTGTGGTGCTGCTGGGAGAGCGGGGCCGAACAAAAGCCCACGGAGGAGACTGGCAGGCCCGCGGGTCCGCCCCGGCGCAGAGGCCCAGACCCTTCTGTGAGGAGTTTCTCCTGGTGCCAGTTTCCAGGGGTGACGGGCCTCCCCACAGCTCCCCTCCCAGACGATGTAGGTCTAGGGCCTCCTGGCCTCTTGGCCCCCCGGGGGAGTTCCATCCTGCTCACAGTGGGCCCAGATGGAGCTGGGAAACACTCTCCCCTTCTCCCGAGCCCCCCTCTCCCACCCTCTTCCTCCTTCACTGAGCCAGTTTTGTCCTAAACATCTTAAGAATCTAAGTGCCCGAAACCACGCCGGCGGTGTTCTATTATTATCTGTTTAATTCTCATTACATCGTCATGAAGAAGGTATCATTATATTCATTGACGACGAGGAAACTGAGTTTAATCTATAATTTGTCAAGCTTAACTGACCACAGAACCCCATTATGACACTTATATTATGCCAATATACAGAAACTTGAGAGGGACATTACTTAGAAGATGGTGGGTTTCATCCAACTCCCCACATGTACAGCCAAGGGCACAGGTCAAGGTCAAGGTCCCATAGTTGTTTGAAAGCAAGTGAGAGACCTAAAATCCCTTTCTCTTGTCTAAGTCTGCTCTTCTCTCGCCTGCCCGGTGAACCTGTTCTAGAACTACCATTACCACGAAGTTAACAGATGATGTTCCCGGGTTAACGGAGATGACCCAGGGCCCCTGGTAAAAATGCTGGAGGGTTCAGCTGTACCAAGTGTGGATTCAGCCCAGTACTGTGTACAAGTCTGCAGGGAACCGCCGCTCTGAAGCGGAAGACCTTCAGGTTTTAGGGCGCGTGAAGCTATTTTTAGTCTAGTTGTGTTAGTTTTTTAACTCGCATGTGGACTTTCTCGAGTTTGTTTTCTACTTCTTTGGCTAATAGCTCACCATCAATTTAAATGACACAATGCTTCACAGAGGTCCGATAGTGCCAAGGCAGTGGAATTTGGTGACACTTTTCAGACTGGTGTTGTTGACAGAGTCTGTGAGTGCTAAGTTCTCCCCAGGGCAGACCCATCATCAGTTCCTTTCATGGCTAAGCTGATCCCTGGATGGTCTTTATTTTCTCCTGCCATGTCTCCAGGCTCCTGGCTGGCTGCCTTCAGGCCTTTTATGATCCCCTGAACCTACAGAGTTGAAAAAGAAATTCACAAATTGTCATCTGACACCATCTTCCTGGAGACTCAATGCCATCTTTAATAGGGGCCTATGCGATGATTGGGAAAGAGTTTATGGTTTTTAGGGGCATGTTTTGTCCTTCTGCACTATCCCTGGGGCCCTGCTTTTCATAAGCCTCAGCCTGTGGTTTAAAGAAAGGGCTTTTGTGGGAATGATGCCCATTCTTGGAAGCTGGAGTGTCCTGAAGAAGCTCTGAAAAATGCCTCATCCCCAAATTTACAATGACTAGAAAGTGATGGTCTTTGAATAGCTCAGTATGAAAAAAATATGGGCACTTTCCTAAAAGGAGCATCCCAAATGAAAAAAATGTGTCCACTGTTGGAAAAAAAATTTCAGCCCTGTAATGGATTACAGAAAATATTCTATGTTGGGCAGGGCATGGTGGTCAAGAGGAAAGAGTAAGAAAAAGGAAAAAAAAAAAAAAGGAATGAGAAGAAAAGAAAAACAGATGTGAATCTTAAAATATTTTAAGCATAGATATCTGAAATGGTATTTAATGTATTTAAGATGGTTCTGTGAAATCTTTTTTTTTTTTTTTTTTTTTTAAAGAGAGATTGTGGAGTGGGAGAGGCAGGGGCAGAGGGAGAGAATCCCAGGCAGATTCCCTGCTGATCGGGAAGCCCAATAAGGGGCTTGATCTATGACCCTGAGATCTTGACCTGAGCTGAAATCAAGAGTAGGGCATTCAACTGACTGAGCCACCCACACGTTCCAAGACTGGTCTGTGAACTCTTAAAGGTGATTGATCAGGCTTTTGAAAGGGAGCCACAAGATTTACAAACACATAATAAGTGATAATGTCCCCAGAGCAAGTAAACAGTGGGAAATGAATGTCCCAGATCCGGACTGCCTTTAAAAGCAGTATTTTCATTTGTAGAGAGAAATTAAAAGTTAGGACGATTATTTTTACTAAAATCACACAAACTTCCTCTACAGCATCACTTCATGGAGGCAAACATAAATTGTCTTGAATTCTTCATTTCGCTTATATGTAGTGTTGTTAGATGAACAAAAATACAGGTCGCCCCATGCAATATTTCAGGATGAACTTACACTAAAACATCATTATTTAATACTGACACTGATAAATGTTACTTATCCAAAATTCAAATCTAACTGGATGTCTTGAATTTTATCTGACCACCCTACTTGTATGTGCAGACTCAGTAAAATGTGACTTTCCAAGACTGAAGGTTGAGACAAGAGTTTTGCGGTTGTGATGAGGGAAATCCCGTGGAGAATGTTACCATCCCGCTTTCGAGGCTCCTGTATGTGCCTGGGGAAAAAAAGGTGTTGAAGATGAGAATTTAGAACAGGATAGCAAAAAAAAAAAAGCGCTGGGAGGGAAGAGTGGCAGGGCACAAGGAGACAAAAGGGAGAGTTAACACCCAGAAAGGAAGGGGTTCCTGGGAGAGACTACTGGAGAAGCAGGATAACTAGAGAGAAAAGGGAAATGGGTGCACTGAAAAAAATTTTAACAGCTTGATGGCGTTCTCATATTTATCCTCCTTCTACTCTGCAGGCCTTGGAATTCCTTATGTGCTTATCAAGCGAATTCTTTTCAAGAGGACGTTTAGGCCTTGCCCCCCAACCCCCGCCGCCCCGCAAAAAGCTCCGGGCTCCCCCTGCTGGCTGTCATGGATATCGCCCCAACCAGCCCCAGCCTCATTTCTCCCAGAGATTCCTCCTCTCCCACTTTCCCTCTTAGAAGCTGCCGATCAGGGGCACCTGGGTGGCTCAGTGGATCAAGCCGTTGCCTTTGGCTCAGGTCATGATCTCAGGGTCCTGGGATCGAGCCCCGCATCGGGCTCTCCGCTCCGCGGGGATCCTGCTTCCTCCTCTCTCTCTGCCTGCCTCTCTGCTTACTTGTGATCTCTCTCTCTGTCTAATAAATTAAAAAAAAAAAAAAATCTTTAGAAGCTGCCCATCAGCTTCCTTCGCTCTCGCTGCCTTGCTCTTTTTCCATCGGCTTATTCATTCGGAGCCTGTTTTCGGCGTGACACCTCCCAACTGTTCTGGCCCCCGGGAACAGGCCACACAGAGCAGGTCATTGTTGCCCCAGTTCGGGGACCACCCGGGTGGGAGCAGAGGCTGCGCACCGCCGCGGAGGCCGGATGATTGACAGCAGCCTCGGTCAAGTGCCCAGCCGCAGCCCGGAAGGCCCCCTGCCCCCCTTACACCCCCCCCTCCCCCGCAGGACGCTCTTCCCTGGGCTCGCATGCAGAGGGAATGGAGCCCTTCCTCCAAGCTCCCTTCAGACCCGCGCAATTAACAGCACTAAAATCTCTGTTTTCAACATGGTGTGTATGAATAAAGACAACAAAAAAGGGTTTTATTTGGAGAGTGAAACTATTTAACTTGGGAAAGGGAATCCTGCTGGGGGTGAGACGGTGGTGCTGAAGGGATAAATACGAGAAAGGGAACAACACACAGACCCAACTTCTCCAAGTGTAGGATTTAAAAATTTCGTTAGAGGGGCACCTGGGTGGCTCAGCAGGTTAAAGCCTCTGCCTTCAGCTCAGGTCATGATCCCAGGGTCCTGGGATCGAGCCCCGCATCGGGCTCTCTGCTTAGCTGGGAGCCTGCTTCCTCCTCTCTCTTTCTCTGCCTGCCACTCTGCCTACCTGTAATCTCTATTTGTCAAATAAATAAATCTTTAAAAAAAAATAAAAATAAAAATTTCGTTAGAAATGTATTTACTCATCAGAAACATTTTAAAAAAGCCTGAAACATGTTCAGTTGTTCCTTCCCCATCATCTTCTGCACCCCACCCACCCCCACCTCAAAACAGGCCATACAGTCACACCTTGACAGTGCTGCTCTCTCCATGAACCATAAGGGCGTCTCCACAGACCTCCCACAGGCAGATGACCAGCTTCCTTGGCTGGTCAAGGCTCCCCCCACCCCACCGTGGAGTGGTTGAGGGTGGGGTGGGGGGGGGCAAAACCAGCTTGGGCCACAGAAGTGAGAAAAAGGCTGTTGACCGCTGGAAGAAGCACTTTCCGGCAGCGGGCTGATCTTTGTGGCACTTTCCTGAAAGCTTTTGTGTCCAGAATGTCCTACAGGTTACAGATATGGGTCCCCTCAAGGTGGCCAGAGCTGGTTCGGTTCCCTCGGGCTGTGACCAGTTTCTTTCCACTTCCCCAATCAACTATTTGAAGCTCACAGAAGCCTTTAAAAAAGTTAGGATGTACTGATCAAACAGTGATTTGTAAATTTTTTGGTCAAAAGATCCTTCAGACTACCCTGACATTTGCGTTAACTTGCCTCTTCCTGGTTGTTTTCCCTTTGCGTGTTTCTCTGAACAATATTTTTGGAATCTGAAAAGTATGTAAATGAATCTAAAGATCATTTTGATGAGCATTAACTTCATTATGATATTAAATCTTTCTATCCAAGACTATTGCATATCTCTCCATTCACTGAGGTCTCTCAGTCTTGCAATAAATTTTTGTATTATTTTCAGTTAAAAATAAAATCATTCAGAGAAATAGATGGAAATTAAAATATCTAACCCGGAAAAAAGCAAATACACAAAACCTCCCCTACAATTTCAAGGGCTATGCAAACTCACTGAAGTCTTCACATGGATGACCCAAGGGTTTACAGACCCTACTTAAGAGCCTCTCCTCTATTACCTACAGGAAGAGAGGGTCACAGTAAAGAGTCCCCAGACACAACTTCAACCTGGGCATTCCATATTATCGTCTGCCAATTCTTTATTAAAAAGCTTGAGGGGGAAAAAGCGGTAGTCCAAAAGTTGTTCTTTATGAGCAGAAGGGTTTCACTAGGACAGGGACTGCTTCTGAAACATGCCTTGAGATCTTACTCTGCTGCTCTTTTCACAAATGGCAGCACTAATCACATAGATACATCGACCTAATTTGAAGGCCAGACAGGAAATTACTTTTTTGGAAGAGCCAATGGTGGCACTCTACTTTTCCAATCCCCACATGGAAATCATTCAATTTATCTGAGAAATTTACGTGGACAAGTAAGTGCAGGCCTGTACAGCAAACTGCTTCCTTTACCGACTCTCCTTTCTGGCTCCGGTCCTAGGAGTTGGGCAGGGAGGGCCCTTGTCCTCCCTTATTTTCTTATGACTGGCTCCCTCAGCTGGTCCTTCCATGATGTTACCTAGTATCATCTAGAAAAATCTGCATGGTAGCCTTTCCCAGCACTGCCCTGAGCTCACTACAATACTTCTGTGGAAGGAACATGGGTTTTTCTTCAGGCAGAAGAATAACAACAACATACAAAATTATAATGTAAAACTAATTCTTTTCTTTATTGAAAATACATCTACAAAGTAATGCTTCTCAGTCCCCACTGGGTACACCCAGATGCGGAGCCTGTGATGGGCTGGCGAGAGGAACGTCCTAGAGGACTTGCTTTCCGTAAGAAATGGTTAGTATAAAAAAAGATCACACTGTGTAACAGAATTAATTTGACATGATTAATGTTTTCCTCTACCGGTGTCACGAGATGACAACCACGGATATTAACTTTTGTAGTGTAGTTCCCAAACAGAGCCTCGGCATTAAACGTTTACTCGACCACCACCTAATGTTAACTTTTGCACACAGAGAACGCTCACGAGCTATACAAAAAATGTCTCTAATTGTATGTCGGAGGGTGTACGTCTAGATTTTCAGTCTATTAGCATGATTAAGTCCACTCTCTACCATTTACGGTCGGAAACTCAAACACAGCTGGTATTGTCTGATAGCTCCTACTCCATGTCTTTGAACTCCTTAGGGGCTAAAAAATCAAATCTCCTCTAAACCTGGGAGCTGCCTCGCCTGCAGCTGATGCCCCTTCTGGTTTTTTCTTAGAACCGCATCGGCAGTGTCTTTATACTGATTCATCTTCTATCATTTCTCTCAGGGTCACAAACAAAATAAAACCAAATCTCACTCCAGCTGAAGGTTTTGAATGATCTGGTAAGTGGAATTCCAACACAAAGAGATATCTTGTTTCTCTCATTCTAAGAACTTTTGATTATAGTCAAAAACCTTTTCAAATCAGAGACCACCCACCCAGCTCATGGACCCTCTATTAGAGACAGAGCTCATTCATTTGACTTCTTTAAAAAATATATGAGAAGTGACCTTCTCTGTTGATAGGCAGACTTCCTTTGGGGATGATTTTGAACTGAAGAGGAAAAGTATTTCAGGTTTAAAAAAAAAAAAATGAACCTCTCTGTTTTAAGTTCTTCCTTAAAGATGATCTATAATCTTGGTGCTTTAAAATCCTCTCTATAATGTCAACCATGCTCCATTCTTTCCTACCTGGCTCTTTAGTGTTCTGTAGTAAGACCATGGGCAGCCTTGCTAGTTGCTAGTCTTACATTTTACTTTCTAGAAGTCTACAGTCAGTTGAGGAGTGGTGGGAGACGTCCCTCCCAGAGCAGTCCCTTCTGCTTGGGAAGAGTAGGAAAGAAGGGACTACTTCCCCTTTTGGGAAGAACCAAGCAGGGTTTCATGGATTAGTCCACTCCTGGAATGGCCTCCGGCCTGGTGACTTGCATAGCTGACATTCTGGACACAGGACCTGGTAAACCGTTCAGCCAACCCTCCCCTACTTAGAAAGGTTCGTTTCAGTAAGTGTCCTTCCTGAAAGTCCCATGTTCCATGGAATGATACTTGCTACAGGATGTTCCAAGGGGGAGTAGAGGGCAGGCTCTTCCATGACGTCACAGGATGTTTGGGCTAAAAGAGACCGTAAAGGCATCCAGGGAACTCTGGATTTTTACATTTTACAGATGAGAACACGGAGGCCTGGAGACGAGATGTAACTTGCCCGTGGCCACATGGAAATTTCACTTTATGTGACTCCTTACAGCTGTGCTAGCTGTGTATTCATACTGCCCTGATATTAATAAAATCAGGACACAAATCAGAAGAGAAAGGGGGAAAAAAAAACCCCTTCTATTCTCCTATTGATAACTGATTGTAGTTTGTCAAGTTGTTTTGATACTAAAACTGAATTGTATTCTGAAGGGTTTATAACTTTTGAAAGTTGATTTAAAAGCATGTTTTAGTCCGCTATTTGTTTGACTCTTTAGCTTATAAAAAAAATCACATTTACAGTTTTGTGTGCCACATAAACTTGTAAGACCTGATCTGACTCCCAAAATCCTCCCTTGTTTTTAGATGAATACTTCCCAATCCTGTCAGAGTATGCAGGAAAAGGGAGGTAAGGGGCTTCCTGGAGAGAATGAGTTGTAACAGATGGAAACATTTTACAATGGTTTGCAAACACCTGCTGCTCAAGAAAATATTTTTTTTGTGTGTTAGTCTACATCTTGGTTTCACTGTCAGTGGGTTTCTCAGTCTCGCTTTCCTGGGCAATCAGCTGATATGGTTTCTTCATTTCATTCTCCTCGATCACGGAATTACCCATTTCCATGTCTCGGTTCTTCAGTTCGTGTCGCGACAAGTGCTCCACAATGCCGGCTCCAAGGGAGTCTCCCAGCACGTTGGTGGTGGTGCGGAGGCGGTCCCTGGGGTAGAAAAAATGGGGCTCCTGTGAACATCACATGATTTCAGCTCATATTTTGAACTGGCTGCTAAATCTTTAGAGGCATCTTTTAAAATTCTGCTTGGTGTATCCACTGACTGCGACCTTACATAATAGACACAGAATGTTTAAACAGTAGTTACTTAAAGTTACAAGGGCACATAGGTGAACGTTGTTCATTTTATTTATTTTTTTAATTTATTTTTTCAGTTTTCCAAGATTCATTGTTTATGCACCACACCCAGTGCTCCATGCAATATGTGCCTCCATAATACCCACCACCATGTCCTCCCAACCCCCCACCCCCTTCCCCTCCAAAACCCTCAGTTTGTTTCTCAGAGTCCACAGTCTCTCATGCTTTGTCTGCCCCTCCACTTTACCCCAATTCATTTTTCCTTTCCTTCTCCTGATGTCCTCCATGTTATTTCTTATGCTCCACCAGTAAGTGAAACCATATGATAATTGACCCTCTCTGCTTGACTTATTTCACTCAGCATAATCTCCTCCAGTCCCATCCATGTTGATACAAAAGTTGGGTATTCATCCCTTCTGATGGAGGCGTAATACTCCATTGTATATATGGACCATGTCTTTATCCATTCGGATGACCAATGTTCAGTTACTATGTATAAATGTAATGTTAGAGTACCAACAGTACTCTAGGGCAAGAACCCTCCCTTTCTCCTTCTATTTAAAATTTCTCTTTGCCTCTCTTTCCTACAATTCACCTTCCTTTTTACCAGTCATTCTTAGCGTGTGATCCAGAGATCCCCAGGGCCCCGGAGGTCAAAACTACTTTCATAATAACGCCAAGATGGTTTTGGTCCTTTCCATTCTGATGAATGCCTAGGTGGGATTTTGCAAAGACTACAACACAGCACAAAGGGCTACCCCAACGAATTCAATGCAGAAGTAGTCTGCCAACTGTCTTGTATTAAGCCAGACACTAAGAAGATTTCCAAAAATGTAAAATGGTATCACTCTTTTCCCTCAATTTCTGGTTTGTAATGCTATTTTTTCCCCCGGCAAAAATGTTATTCATGTCAAGATGTAATGAATTTGTTATTGTAAACTTTAAATGAATTTAACATTTATAACATTTCTGTTTTCCTCCTATGATAAATATTGATAGCTATAACCCACAGAGATAAAAGCTTTTTGGGTCCTCGGTAATTCTGAAGTGTAAAGGGGTCCTGAGGATAAAAGCTTTGAGAACCATAGCTTCATCCTCTAACAGTCCTCATGGCAGTTGAGTGCCAACTGTGGGCCCAACTGTGGGCTGAATGCCAGGCATCGCGAGACGTAATCCTCAAGCACCGCGGGGAGGTGGATGGCATTATCCTCTCCATGTTACAGAAGAGGAAACTAGGATGACTGGGGAACCTGCCCAGTGCCACACAGGGGTGGGACGCAAACACAGCTCTAAGTGACTGTGGTACTCATGCTCTCAACTGATTACCCTCCTCCCGCTTATCGTGCCTTGAACACACCCATCAGCTCTTCATAATCCTTCCAGTGAAGGCAACTTACAGTTGACCCCAGCACCTACTGTATGCTTCTAGGCGTTCATTTTGGGCAGACTCTGGAAAAATTTTTTTTGCAAGTGAAAGGGAATTTATGAGAGAACAGATGTCAGCTAGAAGGGCTCGAGGAACATGGAAGAGGGATGGGCCCCCTGAGATTAGGGTCTGAGGGGATGGGGGGTACCTTTCTTGGAACTTTTCACAGAGCCAAAAGTCAGTTCTACTTAATGACTCTAGTGCTCTTCCCACTGAATGACGCCCCCCTGCCTGCTGGGTTCCAACGGGAACATCTGCACTGCATCACACCATTGCAAAGGGAAGCACAAGGAGGAGGGACTGCATGGGAGGCCTGTCCTTCTGCTCTGGCCACCGCCGGGATGTGTTGTGCAATTCAGAAAATGCCTTTGCAGACGGCCAGTTTCCCAATCGCTGACTGGCTTTATGGAGTGAGAAGTGTAGATGCCACATGGGGCCCGGGAGCTGATAAGGGCGTGAGTGTGCTTGGCGTCTGGGGCTTGGTCTCTAGATAAGGGCAGGGCCCAGGAGGTAAGGACAATTTACCCACAGGCCATGCTGCCCGTCTTGGTGGAGCCCTCATGGCAGGTGGGCCAAGCTGCCTGGTACCCCAGAATAATGGAGGGGGGCCCTGTGACAGCCAGCCAGAAAGCAGGCCGAGCATACTCACAGGAACCAGTCCACGGCGATGATGAGCGTGATGTCATCGGTGGGCAGACCCACAGATGTCAGCACGATGACCATGGTGACCAGGCCCGCCTGAGGAATCCCAGCTGCCCCGATGCTGGCGGCTGTGGCTGTGATGCTGTTAAAAGAAGTTCCCAAACATTAGACATTTGTACGTGTCCCCCCAAACAGAGAGAATGCCCTGCAAACCACGCGCGGTGGTGGTGGAAGCGTCCGAGCTGCTGGGTTAACAGAAAACATACTTTACAAAAATTTAAAGGAGACTGTAAAAAAACTCACTGAGCTAACAATAGTATTAACTAATATTTATCAAGGGCTTATTCGTGCCATCTGATATGCTAAGCATGGCTTACCTCATCTGATCCTCCCCACAACCCTTAGGAAGTTGGTCTTAGTATTATACCCATTTCTAAAGGAAGACATTGGTGCTGAGAGACTTTTTCACATACCTGAAAATATTTTATAAGGTCTAAAATACTGTATACTTACAATAACGATTTGTTTCCTATAATTCCTCTAAGCAACTAGAGGATTGTAAAGATACTGAACATGTATGACTAATGTGGTCAGAAAAAAAATCCAATTTATTGGGGTGCCTGGGTAGCTCAGTTGTTAAGTGGCTGTCTTTGGCTCAGGTCATGGTCTCAGGGTCTTGGGATCGAGCCCCACATTGGACTCCTTGCTCGTGGGGAAGCCTGCTTCTTCCTCTCCCCCTCCCCCTGCTTGTGTTCCCTCTCTCACTGTTTCTTTCTCTCTCTGTCAAATAGATAAATAAAAAAATCATAAAAAATCAAATTTATTAATTCCAAAGCAAAATGATTTATGAATAAAGTTCTGTACCACTAGACCTGATTTGTAAGGCACACAACCTTGTCTAGAACTCCATTAAATACCTATTTGATATAGGCTGACGTGAGAATGTTCTATAAAGAATAAAATATTACTTAGATATAAGATGGAATTAATAAAAGTGAGTCTGTAGAAGAGACCGCTTTGGTTCTCTTATATCTTATATGGTTCCTCTTCTATGGTACTAGAAAGTTTGGCTGGTCTATGGCTACCCAGAATAAAGACTACATTTCCCAGCCTCCCTTGGAGCTCAGACTAAGTTTCTAGCCACTGAGATATGGATGAAAGTGATCAAGTGTTTTGGGGGCTGTGCCTTCCTCCCCTGCCCACTGGCTATGATTTGAAGGTGGTGATGAGCCATCTGGATCTTTTGGATGAGGGTAATACCGCAGGGATGATGAAATCAAAGCCTGCATCCCTTACACTGTATAAGACACCTACCAGTCTTGAGGGTTTTGTGGAGCACAGCTCCTCCACAAGAGAAAGAAAGTCACTCTTACTGTTATTATAATATTTTACTCTGTCACATACAACTGAGCCTTTTTTGGAACTCAGGGCTTTTGAACCAGTATGCCAAGGTATGCCCAAGAATGGGTTATGGGGAGCTGAGATATTGCTCTCCCAGCCCCAGTGTAGCTAGACTGTGCTCAGGGGTCCTAGAACCCTCAGGCCAGTCACATCTGGCTGTGACCAGCCTCTTTTTTTTTTTTTTAATATCCTAACACATCCTACAGCTATTATTTTTCAATAGCTCAAATATATATACAGACATAATTAACTTCTGGATAGACATATTATGTACATACACAAAGTGGGGGAATTGACAGATTAAAACTAGACTAAAGTGACATGAACACCAAACACAAGCCATAAATCTGGATTTTACCTTGGTCTAAGGGAATGAGTTATAAAAGACATTTTTGGGGCAACTAGGGAAATCTGGATATAGGTTGGATATTCTGGAAGTATTTTAAAGAATCTTACTATTGTGGTTTTGTAAAAAATGATTCTTATTCTCAGGAGATGCATGCTGGATTATGTATATGTAAAATGTAATGAAAGCAGAGAAAGAAAGAAGCAAAATGGTAAAATGCTAGCAATTGTTGGATCTAGGTAGATGTTTGTTGTAATATTATTTCAACTTTCCTGTTTGTAAGATAATTTTTATAATAGAGTATACACACACACACACAGAGAAGAAAAGAATCTGATCTGGCTTGTGAGGCTTAAAGTCTCCTTACACTTACTTACTGGTCTGTTGTGTGTAACTGACTTTCAGTAAGCAAAAAATGGGATTATAATCACATATACACATGCATATTCACGGGCTATCCTCAGAAGACTATAAAAGAAATTAGTAAGCAGCAGTGGCTGCCTCATGAAAAGGAAACTTAAAAAACTAGGGGAGGGTATAGAAAGGAAAATTACCTTTCACTAGACACCTCAAATATAGTAGTTAAAAAAATAGTCTATAGAAACAAAATTCTCAACCTGTTGTCAATGGGGTCTCTCATCTATTTTATACCATCTAAAAATTTACCCAAGAGAAAATGTTAAACCAGTTTTTCAAGTGTAATTTTTTAGTACTGGCAATAACAGCTAACATATTTTAATGCTTTTTAAAACTGATGTATAATCTGACATTTTTAGAAGGAATTATCCATACTATGTATTCTATAGATTTTAAAGGAAAGTACTAGATGTTTTATTGATAAATTGATATTGATATTGAAATTGATATATATTTTTTAAAGATTTTATTTATTTATTTGACAGACGGAGATCACAAGTAGGAAGACAAACAGGCAGAGAGAGAAGAGGAAGCAGGCTCCCCGCTGAGCAGACAGCCCGATGTGGGGCTCGATCCCAGGACCCAGGGATCATGACCTGAGCCGAAGGCAGAGGCTTTAACCCACTGAGCCACCCAGGTGCCCTAAAATTGATATATTGATAAATAAATTAATCCAGCGACATGCAGTATGTATGGCATGGTTCCATTAATTACTAAAAACTGTGTGTCTAGGTGTAAGAAAAGGTCTTTATACTCCAAACATTAACAGAAGTGACCTGTAGAAAGATGGGGGGGGTAATGGTGGCAGGGAAGTTACATTTTTTTAACTTCTACATTTCTATATTAGAATTTCATTATTAATAAATGTGTACATCTGTAATTTTTAAAAAAATGAATAAAATATCTAAATATAAAAAATAAATCTATAAATCTATTGCCACAAACCCCCAAACTTCTGTTTATGTTTGATCCCCTTTCCAACCACGTTCTTCATCCAATCCTTGATCACCGTCTCAGCATTTAAAGTCATTCTTAAGAAAATGTTGTAGAGAACTTTCCTCATACCTGATTGTAATGATCTGTCCAAAGTTCAGCTCAAAGTTGTTAACCTGAGCGATGAAAATGGCAGCCAAAGCCTCATAGAGTGCGGTCCCATCCATGTTAATGGTGGCCCCCACTGGGAGCACAAATCTGGTGACACGTTTGTCCACGCCATTGTTCTCTTCTAAGCACTTAAAGGTGA
The DNA here is from genome assembly GCF_922984935.1 of Meles meles. Lineage (NCBI taxonomy): Eukaryota > Metazoa > Chordata > Mammalia > Carnivora > Mustelidae > Meles > Meles meles. The sequence goes on from NC_060068.1 coordinate 155,127,165, forward strand.
TGGGTAGGGTAGCAGAACTGAGCATGGTTAAAAAAAAAAGGGGGGCGTGTCAGCTGACCGTCCAGATCTGTTAGACCATGACCATGTGTTTGATATTTTGGATGGAGTTCCTTCCTCTCCTAAGTCCTAATTTAAAGGGAACTTAAGTCAGCACTTGTAGAAATAAGGGAATCGGGCTAGAAGAGCATGGGTTGCCTCCCTGGGTTATTTGGCAGCTCTCTTGCTCCTGGGTTCTTCTGTGAAGAAGTGTGATTATTCCCCTCTCCCCACACCTGTGCTGAGTGACTCTGCCATCTTTTCGTTGGGCACAGGTCAATTGGAAGAGAGAGATGACAGTGGGCAGGAAAGGAATAGCTGATTTGCCATCTGTCTCCCAAGAGGGTATACCGACAGTCATTCCCTGCATCCCAACTAGGTCTGATTAGCACCTGCATGAAAATGCCAAATCGAATGCCTGGAAGTTTAAAACCCAGAACCACTGCTCAGCCCCCAACCCCCTCCCCCCCTCCCGCCACCTCCTCCATCAGCCCTTCACTACCACTACCAGGATTCTGGATCAAAGTTAAGTCTGAGATGCTTTTTCTGACGGAACTGAGCCACACAATGGACATCCATACCTGGAGGAGGTTCCGAGAGCTGTGATGAGGGCTTGCAGCAACCCTCCGATAAAAACCCAAGGGTTTTTCCGCGTTACCAAGAAGTAGAGGAGGGGCAAGACAATGACGGCGTGAATGAGCAGGCCGACGATGACGGTCACCGTGTACATGGCAAGCTGCCCCCCAATCACTCCCATGTCTTCCATCTCAACAATTTTCCCTGCAATCAGGAAGAGGATGCCCAGAGGGGCGTACCTATGTAGAAGCAACACACGCACGGTTGGAAGTCTGATTTCCAACGAGCTATTCCACAGAAACTACCGTGTGGCAAGAAAACACAACAGAGGGTTGATTGCCAAAACTTTTGTGCCCAGGATACTATTAGAACTTGCAGAAACTGAAGTTCTTTTTTTTTTTTTCTTTTAAAAATATAAATGGTACATAAAAAGGCTTTCCTCTCACTCAGAATTTCTCTAGGTCACATTTTTTTTTTCTCCTGAGGCTATGAAAAAGGGCCAGTACAGAGGTTTTTAAACTCACCTCTTTTTCTACATCACTCTCCTTTCACCCCACCTGGGTCACTTCTGTGGTCCTCAGATGCCACCCATCTCCCCCTGCCTTTTGTTCTTTCTCAGTACTCTGAAGAGCCAGAATCCACTGAACCGATATCCAGACTTTTGGGAGCATTTCGCACACCAGAGCCTGATTTCCAAGTTAAAGCAAGATGCGCACAATGCCATTTCAGCGTTTTAGATCTGCAGTCATCTCTCTTCATCAAAGTCTGTTTTTATTATTTTCCTCCCATGTTTTTATTATTTCCTCCCATTACACACCATTTACAATATTACTTAGTATTGGTCTTCAAATTAACTTTTTAAAAAAGATTTAAAAAAAATTATTTATTTGTCAGAGACAAAGAGAGAGAGCACAAGCAGGCAGAGTGCCAGGCAAAGGCAGAGGGAGAAGCAGGCTCCCCGCTGAGCCAGGAGCCCGATGCGGGACCCCATCCCAGGACTCTGGGATCATGACCCGAGCCAAAGGCAGCCGCTTAACTGACTGAGCCACCCAGGTGTCCCTTCAAATCAACTCTTAAATTTATTCTAAGAATAAATTTTATGGTGCCTGGGTGGCTCAGTCGGTTAAGCATCTACCTTTGGCTCAGGTCACCATCCCGGAGTCCTGGGATTAGATTGAGCCCGCATCTGAGCGGGGAGTCTACCTCTCTCCCTGCTCCTTCTCTGTCTCTCTCCCTCACTCAAGAAATTAAAAAAAAAAAAAAAAAAAGAATACATTTTATGTTTTAGTGCAAATGGAAGACTAGCATCATTTGCCACAGATCAAAGGCAATTGTATAATAAATTCAAAGCTACTAAAATTAAATGCGCATGTACGTACTACCATGATCAGGTTATAGGTGTTCTAATTAAGTAATTATCATCCATAGGCTGCCACTGGCATTTGTGATCTTCCCCCCGCACATTTCAAGAAGGAACAAGTGAGACACAAAATAACTGGTACGCCTAACAACGTTTGTCGCATAAAGGTCCCTCTGCCCCTCTTTCAACTCCCTTGTCTGATGTGCGCGGTAAGACGCAGCCAAACTCACGTTACCAAACACAGAGGAGCCAATCACCCCTACGGAGAAGAGTCTGCTGAGAACTGTGGAGGTCTTATTTCAAGTTGAAAATACAATGCTTCTTTTAAAAACTCCTTTCAAAACCCAGGCCAGGAAATTATAAGAGTACCTGTTTTCAGAAAAGTAATAACTCAGTGTTGAATGTGCCGGCGAATGTACAGCTTGAAAAGCTACATGTGAGGTTCATTCAGCAGCCTTGAATGGGTTTCTTTCATAAACGAGGTGAAAGGTGGAGGCATTTTAATAATATGAAGATAAACGTCCACTTTCAGCTCTGCCAGGATTTCAAAGGAGGGGCCCCAGGATTTCAACCAAGGGCTCCTGTGGCGATCACATTCTGATCAGCCTTTGTGCCCAAGTTCATATCCACCTCGAACAAGCTCCTGAGAAATGGATTTCTCTGGGCTTTCGTGGCCATAAAGACAAAGGGTATTTTTAATCATGTTGGTGAGTGCTTTTCTTAGAAATGGATGCCTTCCTCCTTCCAGTGCCAAGAAGGAGTCTGGATTAGAAATAAAGGATAAGGGGAAAGCAACCCCCAGATGAGGCCTAAGCCAATCAAAGTGGTCTCTCCCAGCTGGCGAGAAGTTACTTTCCAAGGTCAATGTTCCTCCGCGGATTTAGTCGTTTCCTTTGTGTTCTACTCTCAACTTTTCTTGAAGAAGTTTTGTTATGAACAGTGGACTGGCATTCTATTACCCTCCCCATGAGTCCCTGGGGCAGGCAGCTGGACTGCCATGATTTTACATTTCTTTCTAAAAAATGGAGGAGAGGAGATCTCACTTTTTCTGATGGTCAAGGGTGTTCTGTTTGCTTTGTCCTCTACTGTGAATGCTCTTCTCTTGGCACTTTGCATGGCTACTTTCTCCGAGTTACTCAGATCTCAGCGAAAAAAGTCACCTCCTCAGAGGCCAAAATCCAAGACAAATTTTGTGATTCCTCCTCAGTCACTTTTTTTCACATCGCATAAAATAAAATCTGCTGTTTTATTTTTTTTTTTTTTCACAGCATTTGTTACTAAAGCATTTGGTTGATTTATTTTTCTATATCCCTTAAAAGAATAGAAGTTCCGGGACATCCTGGTCTGTTTTCTTCATTGCTATGTCCAGAGTGTGTGGTATTGTACACTTGGTATATAGCAGACACTCAATAAATATATATTGAAATATATAACTGAATACCAAATAGATAAAAAATGAAGGAATGAGGAATGGGATCCCACCAGCCCTGGAGAAAAGAAGTAGACACCTTTCAAAAACAAGGAAGCAAACTTACTAAGAGAGGTTTGCAGATGGGCTCCAAGGCCACTACAGGCCCCGAAAATTGTTGATTTTCATGTGCTTACCCAAGAGAGATTGTTGCCATCGGCCATCCTGCCTGGTGGCACCTTCCTTAGTACGGAACCCATGCTGATGGCAATAAACATCTGTATATGGCATGTACAGCAAATCGAAATACGTACCACATTATCACTGCTACCAATCTCATGATGGCTTCATTAAGAGAATCAAAGAACTCTTTCAAGGCTTGACCCTGCTCTTTCATGTTGCCAATCACAAATCCAAAGCACATGGAGAAGACAACTAGTCCCAGGGCATTGACCCCATTCACAGACCCTGGGACTGGGACCAACTCCTCTGTGATCCTTGTAAGAGTCTCCATGGCCTCTGACACATTGTTTATCACGGCGCCCACGAGCGTTTCATTGGACTGAACAGGCACTTTAAAGCTTCTCTTCTCATAGTTGGTTTTAAACTTAAAAAAGAAAAGGCACAACAGGGATTAGAGGTGGTTTTTGTTTTCTTCTTTTTACTTGCCTTTTGTCCCAATTGTCTCTAATGACATACATACTAACCTCGCATTCAGAGAATACTGTCATAGAAGGTATCTAGCTAGCACCTGTCTAATCTGTGACCTCTACTACTTCCCCAGAACGGACACACACACACACTCAAACACAAGACAAATCATAGCAGGAAAGACATTATCTGGTTGAAGAGTCTGAAATACACATGTGCTTTTGCTTTCTTCTCAAACCCTAGTAAAATGGCTAAAAATGGGCTTTTAAAAAACTGTAAATCTAAATATTCATATAGTCCCTTTACTATCTATCATTCTATGGGCTCATTGACAAATCAACCAGACATCATTTTGGTCTTACTGACATCTGTGAAACAGGAATAACCACAGTGGTTCTACCTCACAGGGTGGTTGTGATCAAATTAAGCAGAATATATGAGAATACATTGGAAATTTTAAAGCCAACTCATGTTGGCTAATGGTGCTCAGTAACAAAGCCCTTTGGGGACTAGACTCAGCTGGAGATTTCAGCTAATATTAAAAATCTAAAAATTCCCTATGTACTCCTATATTTATAGCAGCATTATCTACAAGAGCCAAATTATAGAAGCAACCCGAGTGTCCACCAACAGATGAATGATTAAAGAAGATGTGAGATATATATATATATATATATACACACACACACATAAATAAATATATATATAAAATAGATAAAAACATGTATATATATATGAAGATGTATATATATATACACATATCAACAAAGAAGATAAATATATACACAATGGAATATTATTCAGCCCTATAAAGAATGAAATCTTGCCATTTACAATGACATGGAAGGATCTAGAGAGTATAACACTAAGCAAAATGAGTTGGTCAGAGGCAGACAGATACCATGTGATTTCATTCGTATGTGGAATTTAAGAAACAAAACAAAGAAAAAAGAAAAGAGACAGAGAGACAAACCAAGAAACAGATTCTTAGATATAGATAACAAATAGATGGTTATCAGAGGAGGGGGTTGGGGGGGGATAGGACTCGGGGACAATAGGGGATGGGAATTAAAGAGTACACTTATCATGATGAGCGCTGAATAATGTATAGTACTGTTGAATCAATATATAGCATACCCAAAACTAACATAATACCGTATGTTGACTATGCTAGAATAAAAACAAAAGCCTTAGTGAAATTAAAAAAAAATTTAAAAATCCCCAAACAATGATCTTCAAGACATTTCTGATAATATCAATTCTTAAGAATAGATACTTGATTAATTTAATAGTTGAGGATGATAACCCAGTTTTCAAGTTTATAAAGGAATCTCTCTTCTTATTCAAATTAGTCTTTCCCCAACAGCTTCTACATAGCTGTCCCAGACAGAAGTCTCAGAGTATTTGACTACGACCACATAAAAAAATTAAGCCCATCCATCTATGATTTTCATGAGAGTAGAATGCCTGGCCTTTATGTTGATGGTAGTAAAGGATCAGAGAGTAATTATGTATGGATGTTGCCTGGATCTACAGTCTAGGGGAGGAACACTCAGCTGTACATGAAGTGTTGGGCCACTTCGCTACCAAGAGTGAATGGGAGACTTTTTTTTTTTTAAAGATTTTATTTATTTGACAGAGAGAGATCACAAGTAGGCAGAGAGGCAGGCAGAGAGAGAGGAGGAAGCAGGCTCCCTGCTGAGCAGAGAGCCCAATGAGGGACTCGATCCCAGCACCCTGAGATCATGACCTGAGCTGAAGGCAGAGGCTTTAACATACTGAGCCACCCAGGCGCCCCGAATGGGAGACTTTTGTGTCCAGTGGGAAACCACTACTCTCAAACAAGGGCATAACCAGCTGTCAATACTATGGACACATCTCTGACCAATCATTGATACTGCTGGTAATCCTAAGTGACAAGAAAACTGGCCTGTTTTAGTCTCCTGTTCCAGTCAATGTTCAAATCTCTACTTCACTGGGATGCTTATGCATTTTATGGATTGTCTAGGGTAGATTTCCAATCCTGATTAGCCTTTCCTATGGCTCCAACTCTTTCCCCTTAGACACAGTTTGTAGCCTACAGAAATTGCAAACTCATTTGCATTCTGGTCTAAGACAAATAGATCTGGGAAGATACATTTGCTTCCCTTTCAAAATCCTGGAAATGCAAACCAAAACCAAACATAATAAATCTGCTCGAGTCAGTACTTTTCCCAGTGCTGCTAGAAATCAGCATTTTTGATGTTGCCCAGTGCCAGCTGACTAACTAGAATAGTCAGCCCCATGGTGCTGGGGTGGGCTGGTTGGATTGAAAGGGGGTTATTATTTATGATTATTGCAGGTTTTGAATAAAGTTTGATTTTGACTTCTTAGACTTTTTTTTAAAAGAAAGGATTCTGTTTGAATTTTGCAGTGTGTGCATGCATTACCTATTAAAAATAGTCAATAAGAATTAAAAAAAAAAAAGGGAGGGGAACCAAAGAATGACTTGAATGTGTACAAGTTAGTCCTCCATGGGGCTGGGGTTTTATTTTGTTTGCTTTAGAGATCCTAAGCAGAAGGGTTAGGGAATTACAAGTAGGGTGAAGTGACACCATCTGCAGAAATGTTAGGGAACTATTATTGAACCCAGAATATCTAATTGTATTCCTTTTAATATTTGGGGTAACAAAGCTTTTTTATTCAGGTGAAGTTAGAATGAACTTCACCCCCAAACAGTAAAGTGTATTTGTATCCCGTAACTCAGACAGCCAAGCATAGCGTGTATACGGGCTAAAAGGAGCTGGACCTCACAGAATGTAGGAGCAGAAAGAGGATAGAATTTGAAGTCAACGCAATGGATCTGAATTCTGGATCTACCATTTATAACTTGTGAGATCTTGTGACTATTAAATAATCCTTCTGAATTATCATAGATGAGTCGCCTCATCAATGAAATGAAGATAATGATAGCCATCCCGTTCATGTGAGGACCAAATACAACGTAACAGGCATTCAAGAAATGATGCCATTTCTGATATGGTTCCTCCTTCAGAATCCATAAGACCCTTAGTAGACTTTCAAAAGCCAACCAACTGATTTTTTTAATTAAACCCAGAAACTTGAATAATCTCCCTAAGTTAAGTTATAGCTTAGTCTTATACTGTTTGTTTGCTTGGTGGGCTTTTGCATGTTGAATGTTTGGGGGGGGGGTGGGCAGAGAGAAGAAGGGAGTGTCCTGATTCGCCTTCTTAATAATTAACAGAGACTCAATGAGTTACCTGTATGCAAGACTTAGAGTATCTGGCAACTACTAAGCCTTCAAAACAAAGTAAGACCTCCCCATCCCCTGCAAATTCCTCAGAAAACCCTAGTGCTTTCCAGCTGGTTGGCAAAAAGAAGTGTTTCTTATTGCAGAGAAGTGGAAAAAGTACAATAAAATAAACAAGAGGGTCTGGTTCTGTGTGGTATGCCAAGAGGAATTTCAAAAGTGAATTAGTGGCTATAGAGTGTTTACCTGTTTAAAGCAGGCTTCCACCAGATTTGGAGGGAACATATTCCTGCAAAGAAAATAATGGTCATTTGAAAAATTTCTCAAATAATAAGTTTGTTTCTTAAATATTTGTTCATTGTGTCTAAGTTAAAGACTGTATTGAACTAAGCAGCAAATGGATAAGAAGAAAGGTTTTGGTGGATTTTAGGACTTGAAGTGGGACATATGGTCATGCCTGTGTGGGGCCCATGTAGTTCATATTTTCCAGGGAAGTCTCAAATTCAACTCATCTGTCCTTTTGTCAGACAATGGGATTTTTAAAATTTGGTCATTACATCATCAAATATTACTCTCAGGAAGAACCAAAGTGAGCATGGAAACACCTTTGGTTACAAACACTCTGGTTAACTGAGTTCTTATTTAATAATACCCGTTTTGATACTATGCCATGTATCCATGAACCAACTGTTCTGAATCAAGTGTCACGGTCAGACTGGAATTTTATCTTCCACAAAGTCCTCCCAAAGGCCAGCTGGGGGATGGGCTCTTGACTCTGAATTGCTGGAGGCTTTTTGAGGCTCTTTGGTGACCAATGGGGAGATGGCTCACAAAATTTAAACTTGTGGTCCATGTGGCAAGGTTTGGCACTTTCTCAGAGCAGTGTCTGGGTTCATGGTGGAGTTCAAGGGGCCACCATCTAGCTGGGGAGTCCCTAACCAGCTGGGTGAACTTGGCCAAGGCACTACACCCATGTAGTTCTCTGCTGATTCATCTGTTGAAGGGGATATTAGAATACATTATCATTAGGGCTCCAAGGTTTAAGACTGTGGGACAAGGAGGCAGAGGCAGAGGTATTTGGCATGGGAATAGGGGCATCTGCAACCTCGGAGGCCGGAGAAGTCAGAGTGGGAAAAGTTGGTATCTAAACAGAAACCATTTCTTCCTGTAGTTTCCAGAGGAGGGGGAGTGGGGTAGGCTGGTGCTTTTACTTAAAGAATTTTAGTTGGAGAACTTGGGACTCTTGAAAGAGGAAGACCGTTCTGCATTACCCCAGGTGATATTTGCACTTGAAAATTGTTCGAGTCCCTTTCTGCCTCTTTTCTGCCTGCATTTGGCCAAGAGAGCCATTCATTATTTCCCCTGTATGTAAGGAGTACAATGGTGGGTGTGTGGGGGAGGGTCTGGGCCTGGTGAAGCCTTTACTGGGCCAACAAAATGTAGACAGAAAAAGAGCAATATGGAAATGAACATAGTACTGGGTTTCTTATGGAAATCTGCAAGTGTTTATTGATTGTGTACTCCACTGGAAAGCTTCATTTGCACCAGTTACTTGTGACATTGTTTTTAACAGGTATTCTATGGAAAAAATGAAAAATGCTTATTTTAAAAGTCAATGAAATTCTAGGTAGCATGGAAATATAAACAGGAATCTTTAATGATCTGGTAGTCCTAGTAGTAGAAGATGTATTGTGCGATAGAGAAAATATGATTTACACTGAAACATTTTCAGTAATTAAAATTGACAGAGTTTGTTAAAAAAAAAAAAAGAGAGAGAGAGAGAGAGAGACTGTGGGACAAGGAGACATGGCCCAGGAAGTTGCAGAGCCTGACATTCCAGCAGTTGTAGGTTATCAAAATCATGTTTTAAGGTCATCAACTCTTGTCCCTTTCTTCTTACCGCCTAGACCATCCTGTTTCCTTTTCCTTCCTATCTATGCTCTGTGGGTCTATCTATATAAATCTTGATAGAAATGTGAGTTCAGGAGATTTCAGGAAAAATGCTCAAGCCAAGTGACTGGGAGGAATGGGCTACTCATACACGTACCACGGGGGCAAGGAGAGGCAGAAACACACAGCACTCTGACGGATCAACCAGACTTGGAACGACAAGCTCCCAATTCTTCAAACAAGGAGTAGAAATTCTATAGAAAGAGAATATAATACAATACTCCTAACCTAACCTACCTGATGGTAAAGGTCGTGGAAATAATGGGGAAAAGCCTTAAAGCTTCCTATTGCTGGTGGTGCCTCACCATGCCTTGTAAGTTCCCTTAACCCTGCCTGCACTTTTCCAAAGCCCTTTCACTGATCTTTTTGAATATGCAATATGCTTCCTGCCAGGATCTGACTGACACAAAGGCTGGTGTGTAGAGAGAGCAATGAGGAAGGTGCCAGGATCAAACTCGGGTTTACTTCACAGTTCTGTGTGAGATGACTCTACCATCGAATCTGTTTCAAGTACTGGATAAGACTCATTGCAATCGGTGTGTAGTTTGTACGCAAAACAATGCTCAAGAAGCCATCCTTTAATCTTTCATTGCTGGTCTGCCAAATCCTTTCTTCGGCAATATTTAAAAGGAAGATGTTAGAACAGGTATGACCAGATGATCCTGAAAGGTCTTTCTGGACAGAAATTGTTGTGCCTAATGGATGATAATTCCGAAGACAAATTCTACATTAGAGAAGTCCAACCAACAGACTACGGTTGAATAAAAACTAGCCTTAAACAGCAAGACAATATGGTAAGACTTATTAATATTCCAAGGTAAGCTGCACAGCTGAGAGGAGAAATGAGTAATCAGATCCTGAATCCTAAAAGCAAGGGACTCAAAATCTATATCTCCTCTTTGCTCTTCTCACCTCTTTCCCATTAGATCCGAAAACAAAAGCTGTAACTTCTGTTAGAGAGAAATGAAGATGTGACCTTCACTTCAAGCCAGCAACCTGGTTCAGTTAGACACCTGATCTGCAGTTTGACTAGCTCCCCCAAAAGAGGGGCTGGGCAGTCAGAATATACCCAAAGCGGTGGGCTTGCAAGGACGTACCTGATCAAGTCCAGGAAGGCGTCTGCAGCTGTCACTTGAACAATTTTGCCTTCTCTGTGCATGTTTTCCTTTGTGCCCTTCCCAGGATGGATGATGATGACAATGACTATGCCAATTACCACGGCAATGATGGTTGTAGTCATGTAATAGACTACCGCTCGCATTCCCATCTTCCCTGACGCCTTACTATCTAGGGCCGCCATTCCTGGTGAAGGCAAACAGAAGGAGATTTTCAGGAAGTCAGTCCAAAGAATTTTCCAGAGGAAGATAATGGGGACAGTCATTCCTTCAACACCCCCTTGTCCTCATTCCACCCGGCAATGGGATTTTATACAAGTTATGAGAACTTGGCATCAAATTCCATCAGGGCATCATAAAAGGTGAAAGAAAAAAGCCACAGAATGGCCAGTCATCAGCTGCGGCAGCCAACACCTGATCACCCATTTCCTGCCTCAAGAGTTGATTTCATGTGGCTCTCGAATGATTTAAAAGAGCAATCAAATTCTTTCCTAGGTTACTACTGGTTGGAGAAGCTATGAGTGTAAATAGTGAGTAGTGTGCGTGTATGAAGAGCTACTCAAAAAAAATTTCTGGCAGGATAACCTGAGCTTATCTCAAGTCACTGTGGTGACTCACACCGGTAACCTAGCCTTAACACTTTTGAAAAGACTTATTATTTTATATATGTACTTGGGAGTCTTTTTTTCATGTTTTCATGCAAAATGTAAGTCATTATTCTGATCACCTAACAACTTATCATCGATTTGCATTTATTTGCATGAATTAGACATTGGGTTATAAAGCCAAAGTTCTCAAATAGTTTCTCTGGGGTTTCATTTCATCTCATCTCATCAAAGTTAAAAAAAAAAAAAAAATCTCTGTTTTGGTGGGGTTCTTCTCATGTTTCTATTTTCTCCCCTGGGCATGGAGTACCTTATCTCATGTTAAACATCTTCGCCCCCTCGTTTTCAGGACATCTTCAAAGTCTACCTCAGGCGAGGTGTTATCCTAGGTAAAAAAGGAGGTGTGACTTTCAAGATTTCCCTTCCTGCTCTAGCAAACGGAACATATCTTCATGTCTCTTGGGATAGTAAAAAAACAGACATGACACAAATCCCTCAAAAGCTCAGATGATACTAATATGGGCTGTTCTGTTTCATTAGCTCTTTCTTCACTTTTCTTCTTTCCCCGCCCTAATCTCCTGAAAACACTAAAATCCAATTATAGTATAATCCAATCATAACATGGTTTTCTTTACTCATGAAAATTTTATTTTCTTTACTACTTAAAAATTGCCTTTTTATAAATGTATTAAAAGGTTATACTGTATTCCAATGACCAGTCTCAGATTCTACCAGTGATTTAATTTTTAGGTAGTGACTTTGTTCATACCAACATATTCAGAGTAAAGTATTGAAAAAAACAGTATCCATGATTGGGCTCGGTTTGCCCCCAAAATGTGATATAATGGTAATTCCCATGAGAACTGACACCAGGGCTTTCAATTTATAATTTCATTTGTATTTGAATATCATTCATAATTTTCAAAATAAGCACTTACTTAGTACCTGATACGCTATTTTTAACAGCAACCCATAATGCAGATTAAAAAACACTTAAATGACTAGGGTCTTAGTCAACACCAAGTAAAATGGAGTGGGAACTTGAACTTTGTTCTTATGACACTAATTTTCATATACTTTCTGCTACTGAGGAGACCAGCTGGAGCTCCCGCAAACAAGGAGGCCAACTTTGGCTTTAATGCATCAACTTAGCTTCTCTTACCCTTGCCCTGGGTTTCTTGAAACCCAGGGCTAAGTATCCAATACTGGGATGGTGCCATTTATTTGCCAACCTTAAAAATGGGCTGATCTGTTTTCAGTCAACTGTCCCATCCCCCCCATTTTCATCCTCAAGTCTGAATCACATCTCAAATATCTTGGCTTTCTGTGCTTGCAATAATTTCTCTCAGAAGGGGCCCACTCTCTTTCCCATTATTGCCTGAGCTTGTCACCACTGAAGCCTGAAATTCTTCGGCAGCAAGTGGTGTGGGCACAATAGGCCGGATATCTCTGCTAGGGGGTACCAGGCAGCAGTATTTTCTTCCTCCAAGATGCTTTCTTTCCCTCTTGCCTTCTATTCTGTGGTGCTGTTCCGTTCTCACGCCAACTCTTCTCTGACGTTCCTGCCCACTACTCCCGACCTATAGCTATTCAGAGAGAGCACTAAGTGGTCAAGGCAGAGTACTGGAAACCAAAGTGGCAAACAAAGGAGGAGGCTTAAATCTCCCTCTCTCCCACCATGGGGCTAGGGATGGGGGTGGGGAGCTCTCCCAGAGTCCATAGCTGCAAGGCTATAAACTTGAAGAAACAAAGATTCTTATTTATAGGATTTTTTTAATTTAAAAAACGAAAACAAATATGAAAGTATTTTCTCCATACTTCTAAAATTCTGAAATACTGAAGACAACCACCAAGGTATGTTTTTAGCAGTGAGTCTAGAAGGAGAACTGATAGTCAAAGGAGAGGTTCACCAACCTCTATATATTGACCCTTTCCCTTTGCAAGAGAATAAAGCAACAGCTGCTATTATCTCAGCCAAGGAAAGAGGGGTGTGTGGGGGTAGGGCAGAGGATCTTCATGAACCAGTTCCCCATCTAGGTCCTTTTCCGAGAGGTGGCCCTGGTATCCCAGACGGGCTGCTTGCCTACCTCCACTCCTAGTCCTCCATCCCCTCCCACCACCTGCCAACTCTGACCACTCCCCGTTTCTCTGACACAGGCTCTTAAAACTAAAGGGACCACCATGAACGAGGTCACATACTGTTGTGAGGGCAAGAGCAGGATGGATGTAGACAGTCTGCCAGACACAGGACCTGAAAGAGAATGGTTCTGATACTGGTAATACCAGGAAAAGGCAGGATGAGCTCTAGAAGACAAAACGTCATGTGAGCAGTGTCTCTCTTCCTCTCCCTTACTCAAAATCAGTGATCATCTCTGTTCCTTAGTCTCGTGAAATTCGAGACAAAGCTCTATAGCAGACATCAGAGTGTCTGGGGGCAAGGGTAAAGTACTAAATTACTTTGTGGAAAAGGGAACTTAGGGCAGGAAGTGCCCTAAATGTTTGGGAAGGGAAAATTTTAATGGAGCCTTGTCACTCCAAAATACGTGGAAGAAAATGACACCGGGGCAGGTACTAATGGGAGTGTGTTACAACAACTATGTGTGTGTCTAAACATACATTTGAGAAACACATTCCAGAGCAAGTAGTAAAGATAATAATCTCAGCTGGTCTCTTTTTCATCATTTGAAATGGGTTTAGCTAAACCAGACTCGTTTAAGACATCTTGACATCTTTATTATGAAAACAATGTGCCATCAGAATTGAGACTCTCTTGAAACCCAAGGAATACTATATTGTACAGTTGCCCCAAGTACCATGACTGGTTTTCCAATTATAATGATGTGTTTGTGATGCTTACATATTTTACATATTTTGACTTAACTTTTGTGCCAGTTCCCTAATTCACTCACAAAATCCCACCCCCAATCAATGTCATATATTCATCTAATTTCATCACAACTGTAGGTTGTAGATGTCACTGATATAATTTTAAAGGTGAACATACAAAAGATCAGAGAAGTTAAGTAACTTGTCCAGTGTTGCACAGCTAGCAAATGGCAGTGGCAGAATTTGAACCTGCACTCTCAAGGAATCACTCCTTCCCCTATACCTCACTTTTAGTGGACAGGCTGGAGGAAAATTCCATGGCGGTAGGTAACTGGAAAAACTCTAGCACATTATTCAACATTCCCTACCTTCAGAGGAAGTGTATTATGCTGGTCACCAGAAGGACTAGCTAGAGGGCTCATCGATTAGTACAAATTTCTCATCATTTCTAGAAAAACAGCCAAGAGCATGTTCTAATGGAGCATGGGGGATCATTGATACTTGCTGGCTGTGAGTACATGAATCATATTCTCCTTTCTAAAAACCAACCCATCAAGAAGAACCAGTCATCAAGAAAGCAATCCATCCATCATTTCTGCAAACCTATGAGTTAAGCATCTAAAGGGGATTAAACAGATATTTTTCGAATGTAAAAGATTAAGACTTAGCTTCAGAAACCTGGGTATTTTAGGCAGCAGTCACTTTGAGGAGAGAGGAAGGAAGACAAGAGAGTTTCTTAATGCAAATAGGTAAATACACATTTACTTGTTTATAAAAACAGTCTTTTGGTCATCAGTTTGGCATTAACAAATATGGACCACATTCGTATTTATTGCAGGGATGGAGTAGGGAGGGAGGGTCTCGTAAATATGTATGTGGAACTCTGTAAGTCTGCACTGTCAATTAGATTTCTTTTGGTATAATATTTGGTTTAAGAATTTAGTAAATTCTTGGATAAATGAAATATGCATTCAGCCACGGATAAAAGGATAACATATAGATAATGTCAAGCTCTCAAGGCTCTATTATTTGCATGGATTTTACTCTCCCATCTGCTAAAAATCTATGTCTTATCCATTCATGTGTCTTACTCTATTTCCCCCAATAATTCCCGTCTCTGATTTTAAAAATCAAAATTTAAGGAAGAAGCCTTCTGTGATGAATTGTCTTTCTGCTCATTCTCGTGGCATTTCATTGTTCCTCCAGGGACTGGATCAGGCCCAGAAAGAAAAGAAAAGGGGGGATGGCAACTGCTGATTCAAGGATATTGTCTGTTTCAGGTTTTGTTTTATTTTAGAGGCACTCCTTCTCCACAACAGGCTACTCAGGTACTCATGTAATGAAAGCCGCCTGTTCTCCATCCTAGAATTTCAAGATGGCAGAACTGACAACAAGGAAGTCAAGGATGAGCTCCAGCATGCGCCATATTCATTTGACGATAAGGTGATTTTTTTTTATTTTATTTTTTTTTTTAGGAAAGTTAACTTCTAAAAATACAATATACTTCCTATTTACAGATTGAGAAATGAACTCTTGTATCCTAAAGCAACCGCCCACTGCTGGAGCACGGGCACACGGGGACCCCTCAGAGAGGAGAGTGAGCAAAAGGGTCAAAAAGCTCAGAGGAGAGGGAAGGAGGGGAGAGGCAGAGGGAGAGAGCATAAAATATCATTTTAAATCTGTCTCAACTATATTATGTTCTTCTTCACTAAAACAGTTTCTTCTGGCCCCTTTATGGACTCCATTGTAAAAAGTCAAATTCTAAGATTCTCTGGGTTCTGGAACAGAAGAATCTTTAAGAGTTAGGTCGGAAATGATTGCTATGGGTTGTATCGCAATTCTGAGTCACAATCAATACGCAGGATACAGCCTCAGAACTTAATCTAAAAGACAATATTTCAAGCTAAGGCCAATATCGGGCATTTTTTCTTTGTCTTTTTTTTTTTTTTTTAATTAGAGCTCAGTGATGAAGAGCTTAGGCTCTGAGATAAGAATACCTGGATTCCGCTTCTGGTTCTGGAAACTTCTGACCTCTGTCAGCCTCTGTCAGCCTCTGTCTCCTCATCTGCAGTATGGGAACACTGACCGCTCTCTCCCTGGCTTTTCACAGGCATTAAAGGGACTACTTCCAGTGAGAAAGCACTTAGCATAGTGCTTGGCACATAGTAAGGATTCAACAAATGTTAGCTGTTATTATTAAGTAAGCAGAAAAATAACAAACAAGTTATTTACTAAGTATTGTTTGCCTTCTCTAAGCCTCCTTTCGTCTAGACAAGAAGCTAATAGTATTTATACTGCAAGCTTAGGGAAAACTTACATAAAGCATCTAGACAAAGCAGGTTCTTGATAAATGCTAGTTAGAATCATTCTGTCTCTCTCTCTCTGAGAATTTTAGTGCCCAAAGAGCTGAACCATTAGTTTTACTCAATGAAGCAGCCTCAGTGGTTAGAACTGCGCCTGCGCAGGAAGGCCCCCCATCAACGTGTGTTGAATAGTCATTCTTATCACCGTTGTTGTTATGCTGGGGGGAGGACACACACACACACACACACACACACACACACACACACACACACACACCCTTTTTTTTTTTTTAAACATTCAGGTTAGGTTACTGTGAATTACAAGTACTCAAGTTGCTTTTGTTCTTTAAAATACTCTGAAACTCCGATTCGTCAGTTTTAGTTGCTCTTTCCCCCAGTTTATCCAAAATCGGTTCATTCTATCTTGGAGAATGAGAGACAGCTCCGGTGGGTCAGAGTGACTCGGCATCACCTGGAGCTTCATTTCCAGAGCTGGGGGGTGGGGGGTGCGGGGTGGGGAGGGGGGCAGGGGAAGGAGGTGTCACTCACAGCAAGGTGTCGCCCGGGATGGTCAGGAAGGCAGAAGGCTGGCCCACCTGTACCCCTCACCACCAGGAGCACCCTCCGTCTTTCCCTTCCTTCTCTCTCTCCCACTTCTATATTATTTTCCCTCCTTTACTACCATGACGCACTCTCGAAGATGAACCCATAGAAGTAACTGCTGAGGGGCGCCTGGGTGGCTCAGTGGGTTAAAAGCCTCTGCCTTCGGCTCAGGTCCTGGGATCAAGCCTGCATCGGGCTCTCTGCTCAGCGGGGAAACTACTTCCTCCTCTCTCTGCCTGCCTCTCTGCCTACTTGTGATCTCTGTCAAATAAATAAATAAAATCTTAAAAAAAAAGAACTGCTGAAGTCCTCTCTGTCCCTACATTAACAGAACACTGAGTGAAGAAGTGAAAAAATAAACACACAGAGGGCAAATGGAAGAGACGAATGGGGTCTAACACGCGCTTACGATGCAAGTCATGAAATCTGTTCAGTGAGTTACGACTAGTATTGTTGTCCATTAATGGAAGAGTGCAGAATAGGAAATACCAAAGGGTATCTATCTCCTACGGTAAGGGTAAGTATTAGTTTGTGAAACTTTTTTCAGCTGTGTGTATGTATTGTGTGTGGCTGGGTCACAGTGTAAAATACATTTGTGTCCCCCCCTTCTTTTTTTTTCCCCCTTTTTTTGGAGGGGGCACCCAGATATGAATACATTTATATTTTATGTGTAGGTTCTAGTAAAAAAAGAAAGTAGTTTGCAAGCACCAGTAGATTCCCACATTCAGTTAACAGTAGAGGCTTTAAAAAGGAACCATGAGCTGTGGTCTCTCCTTCCTGTTATTCTTGCTTCCTACAACTTGGGCTGCCCACAGCACCCAAGAATTTATTTCACCTGGCTAGTGGAGACCAAGGAAATAAGCGTGCTGATGTCTAATATCTGGTCAGTTGAACTGAACAGAAATTCTGTAGACATTGTAACAAGGGGAGAAGGTTGAGAATAGATTCACTTTATGCAATTTTGAGCAAGAGGCATTTACTTTAATCGGTAATTCTTAGTGAAGAAGAGTTAAACCATCTCCATAAGCAGCTGAGAACAATTTTGTGGAATTCACAGTCAATTAAATCACAAGTATCTTCACAAGTATCCCCTGGCCAAAATTTCCTTCCCATATAGCTGTGTATAATGTCACAAAACTTGATGTTTCATTCGCCTATAATATCACTTAGTTTTATGAGGTTATACTGCATGAGAATGACAAGGAAGCTTCTCTGCAAATTTATTGCTTGTGATAGCATATAATTTGTCAGGCAAATTGATTTTTTAATTTGACCCTTAAAACTGTCAACAAAAGTCTTTCTTCGAGTTCCACTCTTCACTAGTAAAATGAAGTGTGGAAAGGCAAAAGGGAAACACTCTGTTTTGAAAGATTGTTAAATAGAAAAAATCCCAGGGGAGTCAACAATATTATTAGTGGCATAAAAATTCACATAAGTCACCCTTTATCCTCAGCAGACAATCCCTTTTCTCTAGCTATTATTGTCCTCTGAAAAAGGAACTTTCATACTGGGAAGCAGTGAGGGGAAACCGAGGTCCAACTTTAACTGCTTCTACCTCCAATATCAAAGAGCACCAGTGGCTTTCTTGACATTTGGGGTGGAGAATGATTTCCTGGGTTACCAGCTTGATGACGTCCTCTGAGTGGTCAAGTTTGCTTTTCTCTACACTAGTCTTAACCATCGAACAGACTCTCATGACAGCCTAGCATAGCCCTGCCAGGGAACCCACCATGGGGACTCCCTCTCTCTCTCAGCAAGGTCTCAAGAAAACCTCAGAAGAGCCAGCTCTGAGATCCACTTCTCACAGGCACACAGCTGCCGGCACAAGACCCACTGAGAGGTGATTTAGATACCCATTCACCCTTCCCATTAGCCCATCCTTCGCTCACGGTATTGGAATGTGCTGCACAATATGCTTTTCTGAAGAGGAACCAGGGAGTACTTCATCTTCTTTATGTGTGCTAAGCAGAGCAAGAGGGAGAGGCCAGCGGGACCCATGATGAGCTGTGGGGAGTAGTGATTAGTAACAGCTGACAGCCTCAGACCAAGACCCTTTCTTTGGTTACCTCATTGTAACAGCCGAGCACAAAGGAATGACTGTCCTCTCGCCAAGATTTAGAAACCCAGGACTGCAGAAAATAGCGGCTAAAAGAAAAAGCATGGGTTGGGCCATGGAGACAAGGGGCTGATCAGACCAACTCTTGGTTACACCTGTGAAGCTTGGCTTTGTTAAAAAAGAGACCTGTCATGTGCAAAGATGTGGTAACAACCGACCTTCAATCGGCCATCAACCGGGCCCCACCAGGACCACTGATGTAACTGGGGAAAGTAGGTGACTTCACTCACAGCAGAAAGAGTGTGTGGAGGGCAGCAAATTGCTTTCGTTTAATGAGAAGAAGTTCTTTGAGGGCCAGAGCTCTAGCCCCCTCTCCCCCTTTCCCCAAAGAATCATGATTTACAACCAACCACTCTTTGAGTGGTTTGCGGTTTCCAAAGCAGCCCTCTTTACTTTGGGTTGAATTACTTGCTGTGGAAAAGACCTGTACGTTCTGGGTCCCACGCGAATTTCTTAGGAAGATGATGGTCAAGACAGCACGTTTCCTGGCTGGCAGAATGCTGAGCGGGACTGAATTCCTCAACAGGGCCAGACTTGTCCAAAGTTAATCAAAAGGCATCTCAAGCTGACTGCAGAACATGTCAGACTCAAGGGGTTCCCTTTCTTCCCAAGGCAGGCCTGTCCCTCACAGGAGAAAGGGAACTGAAAGCCTCAGAGAAATTGAAAGCAACACATGGACATTAAAAACCAATTCGACCTGGCCCCGATTCCCAGAAGAACAGTTGAGACAGGAGTGTGTCTCCGTGCCCTGAAATGAGGCTGGGAAGCCGCAGAGATTCCTGGGGCCAAAGGAGCCATGCCCGCGGTTCCAACCCAACATCCATTCTTTGCCATCAAAAGATTCTGGAACCATAAGCCAATCTGAGAACCTGGAAAAGGCCTGAGGTTAAGTCTGTGGCTTGAAACTGAAATTAACATATTTTAAAAAGATATATTTCCTATATTTTAAAAAGATATATTTCCTAAAAAAAAAAAATAAAGAAATGATTGAGAAAAAAGGCATTCCCTTCTGCTATTCTCTAAATTAAATCCAGGACATAGGATCTCAGATACAATACACAAGAAGAATTTTTAAAAAATTTTATTCCACGTTCTGGCCAGTTAAGAGAGCATGCCAATGAAGTCTCTGGGGACAGAGCTGGGGTTGAGAGAATGACAGAGGAGGGAGAAGAGGGAAAGACAAGGCAGGGAGACTAACCAGCACAGAAGCATGGAGTGGAGAAAAAGTTCAGTGGGTGCTTTTATCTCAGTCAGCATATTTCTTGGGCTCTGGCCAACACACCCCTTTTCAGTTCTGATTAATTTTCTCAGCATTTAAAACTTCATCAGTTGTTCTTATCTAATCTATAAAGGAATAGTCGCACCCAGGGAGTGGGAGATTATGGTCCCAGCTACCTGACCCAAACAATAAAGCAGTATCACTCCGCCGAGTGAAAAAGACTGTGACAAACTATAGACTTGGTTGGCTTTCCTTACCCCTGCCTGAAGTGTAGTAAGAGAACATTCTCTCCTTGAAACAGGAAAAGCTGCATTTTTGCCCCCTGCGCCAAGGGCGACAATGGAACTGAGTTATTCCCAATACAGTCCATCAGGAGTGGTGCAAGACCATTGCAGTTTTTCCCTCCCCTCACCCAGCCTAGGGAGCTGCTTCTGCCTCTTCTATCTCAGTTTTGTTAACACCTGGGTATGGAGTTTCTATGCACTTCTCAGTTTCATATTTTGATGCTTTTTTCAAGGGGTATTGAGAAATTCCTGTAAGTTCTCCAAAGAAAACAATGGGAAGCCCCTTCTATCCAACTCCACTTCTCCTGAATAGACTTCAGGGATCCCGGAAGGTGGCAGAGACTGGAAATGGTGTTCGGCTGAATCGAGACTGATGTTGCTTGGATTGAATTGTTAAAAAAAAAAAAAAAAAAAAATTCTTATTAAAAATTCTCTAACTTGAAAAATGGGGATAGGGTGAATAACAGTACAATCACCAAGACATGGAAAAAACAGTACTGGATGGGTCTTGAGTAAAATCTGGTAACATTAGATGGCAAAAACACAAAACAAAAAACCCCCAAAAGACAAAAGAGAGAGAAAAAGAGAGAGAGGGGAGTGAACTATGGACATTGTTGTTAAAAAGATATGAGATAAAAGATTTATAAACAAGGAAATGAGGGGCACCTGGGTGGCTCAGTGGATTAAGCCGCTGCCTTCGGCTCAGGTCATGATCTCAGGGTCCTGGGATCGAGCCCCGCATCGGGCTCTCTGCTCCGCAGGGAGCCTGCTTCCTCCTCTCTCTCTGCCTGCCTCTCTGTCTACTTGTGATCTCTCTCTCTGTCAAATAAATAAATAAAATCTTAAAAAAAAAAAAGATTTATAAACAAGGAAATGAAAGTGGGGTGCAAAACTGAATTCAAATAAATGATCTTTAAAAAAAAAAAAAAGATTTGTTTGATAGAGAGAAAGCACAAGCAGGGGGACTGAGAAAGGGAGAAGCAGGCTCTCCATGGAGCAGGGAGCACAATGCAGGGCTTGATTCCAGGACTTTGGGATCATGACCTGAGCCAAAGGTAGATGTTTAACCGACTGAGCCACCCAGGCACCCCTGAAATGAATGATTTCAAATGAATGATTTTAACAGCCACCACAGCCCCATTGCAAATCACGGAAAGAGGGAGTAAGGTAGCGAAGGTATATTAAGGGTAACTAGTCTTATTTAAAAGTGGCTATAGTCCAGCTTCTACAATTAAAACTGTTTCACTGATTCATGCATTCACACAGCTTTTATGAAGGAACTTCTCAACGGTCCCGCCAAAGGCATGATTGATGGGGCCCTCATGTATTTAGTATAATAAGTAAGATTTCAAAATATGCTTTTTTGAAACAGCCCTGAACAAATACAATGCATGAAATTATCCAGCAGAGTGATTTGGAATGGAATCGGAGAAAAACAGGGAAATCTGCTGGTCCATACTGGAAGGAAATAGTTGTAATACTCTAGGGTTTGCTTGGTTTGAGTCCTGGCTCTCTCACTTACTAGCTTGTGACAAGTCAAGATATGTAGCCGCTCAGTATCTCAGTAAATGAAGGATAATAACGGTTTACTTCATGGGGTTGTTCTGAGGCTTAAATGAGTTTAACGTGTGAGGCCTTAGTATATTTGGTACAGATAACTTAGCCCCTATGATGATGATATGTTTGTTTTTGTTTTATAAAAATATTTTTAACTCTGAAGGGGTCCTTGGAACACGATTATAAAATGTGAGAACTCAGTTCCTAAACTCAGACTCCACCCTGCTAGGCACAGGCCAAGGGCTTTATCTCATTAAATCCTCCCAGACAACCTGTGAGGTTGGGATAACAATGGTCAATCCCCATTGACAGATTAGGAAACAGGAGGTTAAATCACTTGCTCGGGATCACACGAAGCACTGAAGATGAGTGGCTACTGTCAAAGCACTGGGCAGCCTGTGCTAGAATTAGTCCGACATCTTACTGACCTTAGGGGGGAGGGGTGGTTCTAACATTCAGGCTTCATTCAGAAGTTGATATACTACTGGAGATCTTAAACCGAAGAAAGAAAGAACACTCAACCATGGATAATTACACACTTCAAAAGCCTTGGGTAATTCCTAGAAGTCCCATGTCTCTTGGTGAAGCTGCAGCATTTCTCCCCACCCCCACTTCCTTTAGAGTATCTGTTATTAAACTTTCTCTGAGCCTAACCACAGTGGCACTCACCATCTCCTTGGCCAACTCTTCATTGTTGGGTAGTTTTTATTTTAAAACAGAAAGAAGCTCAGAAAGAAGCAAAATCTGGTTCCTTATAACCTTTTTCTCCCAAGATAAAATTTTCCTTCTGGAAGAACACAAAGTGAGTCTGGTTCACATTCACCAGAGGGACCGTGGTCTTCTTTTCTCCAGACTAAAGACTCAACATTTCTCCAATGGATCCTCCAATGGATCATGACTTCCAGATGTTCACCAACCTGTAATCCCTCCCACTGCCTACCAGTCAGTGCCCGTATGCTCCGGTACAAACCTTGTTTGCCCAGCTCTCTTGCCTGCTAAGACTTATCCTATTCTTTTAGGCAACTTAGTATACTCAGGATTCCCTAGCCGAGCCTTGAGTTT
This sequence comes from Meles meles, assembly GCF_922984935.1. NCBI lineage: Eukaryota > Metazoa > Chordata > Mammalia > Carnivora > Mustelidae > Meles > Meles meles. The sequence goes on from NC_060068.1 coordinate 155,150,086, forward strand.
TCCTGTCTCCACATCTTTGCTTTTTAGACTTCCTCTGCCCTCATCCTCCTTTCCTGTGGCAATTCTACCCTTGGTCCAGCCCCTGAATTCCCATAGCCCTTTTTTTGTGCTTCCTGACTTCTTACTCTGCTTTGTTTTACAGTCATGTGCATACCTGTCTGGCTCTCCATTTACCTTTTCAACTCCTTGAGGCTATAGATTGGCAACGTCTCTTCATATCTTTATTCCCCACATCGGTTAGCATGTTGCCTGCCCAAAACAGGAGCCCAATAAATGTGTCTTGGATTGGTTTCGACACCCTCTTAGCAGCTACTTCGTTTTGTCAAAGTCACTCTTGAATGTGCTCAGAATTAACAAATCACTCCCGATGTAGTGTGACCAGTGCAGAGTACGGTGAACTATTAGTAATTATAACTGACTAGATTCATTCTTTTTTAGCCACCACATCCCACTGCTGGTTCATATTAAGCTTTCAGTCACATGAACTGCTGCCAAGCTCAGTCTTTCCCCATCCTGTAATTGCGCAAGTGCCTTTTGAATCTAAAAGCAGAAATATACATTTATCCCCCGCTCAACTTCAGTTGGTTGGTTTCCATCCAGCACTGCAGCCAACTGAAGTGATTTTGAATCACAATCTTAGGCATATGTGGTAGAAGCCATTCTTTTGGGGCTTATGTCATCTGAAAACCCAATGTAGGTGCCTCCTAGGTCTTCAAGTTTTTGATAAAAATATAAACAGGACAGAGCTTTTTAAAAGTACAAGTGCTTCACTAGGTGTCTTTCCGGCTTGATATGGGGCCTTAAACACTCTAGGTATAAACGTTCAGCTAATTTAAAATCAACCTTGCTATTTTATTAGGTCTTATTTTATTGTCAAACCTATCACAGAAAACTCAAAACTTTTGAGAATGACCAAAACGAATAGTAACAGGAATTCCACAGCTAAATGTTATTATAGGAAGGGAGTATTTTCACAATATAAAGATTCCTTGTAGTACCTGAGACAAGCTGTTTTGTGGGAATACAGTAAGCCTCGCTTTGTAACTTTAGGAAACAACTCTCTTTTCCTAAAAGAATCAGTGGTATCAATCTAGAAAGGTATACACGGATAAGTATCTTTTTCTACTAAGTGGGAATGTAGTATCATTTGAGTAAAGATAAAAAACACATCAAGAATGAATATAAACATAAGTCATTCATATGAGAAAGAAATAACATAATAATTATTTTAAACTTTAGGAAAGTTTATTGGATAGTTCACTGGAAAAAAATTCTGAATGTGCTCTACTGGTCATCAAAAAGTTCCTTATTGGATGTATGCCTTTAATTCCTCTTTGTTTTTACTCCTTCCATGATAACACATCAGCTTGTAATTTTCCAGGTTATAGTCTATCAATTATAAATATACACGAAGAGCCATATAGATGATTATATGCCCAGTGGCTATCAGAGTACGGATTGAACAGGTATTTGTTGAATGAATGATGACTGACATAGTCTGCAAATTCAGCAGGTCAGACGAAGCAAATGTTGTCAGCCCACAGATCAATGAGTTATTTACATAACATCTACTCCAACACAAGCTCATCGCTGCAACCAGTGATGGGATGCAGATGGACAAACAGTGGTTCCTACTCCCACGGAGATCTCTTGGGGAGCAGACAAGTCATAGCCTCACCAAATAAATGTTCTATCACACATGATGGAAGAAGTTAAGTGCACAGGAATGGGAAAATTGTGGAAAATATTTGGTTCATGTGGAGAGAAGACATTACCACAAGCAGTAAAATTAAGGTAACAGATACACTTCAGCATTATAAATTGACCCAGTACAATCTAGAAGCCACAGTACATCCGGGGCTGCGTGGCACTACAGGGAGGGAGCCTGGATCACAAACGGATGTGAGTTTGAACACAGTTTCAGCTCCTTGCCAGCAGGGCAACCTTGGGGACGTTTCCTTGTCTGTATAATGGAGATGGTAATATCACGATTTTGCAGAAGGGATAACAAGTATGTGTGTTCAATGCCTGGCATGCTTTTTTTTTTTTTTTTAAAGATTTTATTTATTTATTTGACAGATAGAGATCACAAGTAGGGAGAGAGGCAGGCAGAGAGAGAGAGAGGAGGAAGCAGGCTCCCTGCCAAGCAGAGAGTCCGATGTGGGGCTTGATCCCAGGACCCTGGGATCATGACCTGAGCGAAAGGCAGAGGCTTTAACCCACTGAGCCACCCAGGCGCCCTAAGTCATGTCTTTTATACTCAATAACTGCTAGCCATTATTATGGCGGGCAAAAGAAAAAAATGTCACTGACCAATCAAAGATAGATAAATCTGCAAAGATAGATAGATGATCATTTTATCACTTCAAGGTGAAAGTAAACATGATTTGAGTGACGATGCCAATGGCCTCATAGATTTGCTGCTTCAGATGTAAACCACAAATTACTTAGCTGATTACTGACTAGCGACCATGTGCCAGGCTCTGTCCCAGGCTAAGTAAACCATGAAGCATTGCCTCTAATTTGCACACATCTTAGTGCTCTCGAAAGTTGATTGTAGAGAACACAATCCCACAGGGAGTCTGCGAACCACCTTGGAAACCAACTCTATTATCAAAAAGCCAAAATTTGGCCAAAACTGGGGCCAAGTCATGGCTGAGAACCTCCAGGTTTGGAGAGTGAGGCCAAGAAACCAAGATTTGTCCATGTGATGTACAAAATGACACCACGGGTTAGTGGTGAGGCTAAAGTGGAATGAAAGCTTCACCAGGCCTCCTCTTAATGCAACACAGTTTAAAAGCTTCGCTCTAGCACACCAACATGAAACTAAGTTTCTAACAAGTCACATTTTCCCAGTCTTGGAAGATTGGGAACTTCTTGCCAAATGGGTTGTTCATTCTAACGCAGAAAATGCAGCGACTTCAGTTGCTTCCTCAGGATCACCCACAAGCAGTCTCCTCGTTCAGAAACGCACAAAAGCCTCAGTGGGCATGCTGCAGGAAGCAGCAAGCCCGCTGAAAGCAGGTGAGGTTACCTGCGACAGGAGCGCTAACTGGCTACCACTCAGTGACAAAGGCGAGGTAGGCTGGATGAGGATGCCTCCGATGGCCTGCGCCAACGATCCAACAGGAAACGATCCTGTCTGGGCAGCCGCTACATGCACAAGCAAGGAAGGGCCTTGACTCTGACCCTCACCGGCAAGGAAGCCGACAGGCCTCCCGAGCTGACGTTCGCTGACGTTCATGGTGCGGAAGCAGAATCCGAGCGGCGGTATTCGCTAAGGTGGGCCGAGCGCCTACTGTCCACGCGAAGCACGCTCACAGCCACCACCTCGGCTGAGCTCTCCTCGGGGTCCCCCGAGGGGCACGGACAGCCAGCACTTCGATTACTATCACCACTACTATTTCCACTCCACAAATGAGCCCCGAATGCCAGAGCGGCTCCCCCCGCAACAGCTCGTCGGTCCCGGCACCGCGTATAGAAACCAGTCCGGTCGCCCCGAAGCTTGTGCCCCTAAGAACCAAACGGGGATCGGCACAAATAGAGCCCGACGCAGCCTCCTCCTCTTCAGAGGCTCTGCACTCCTCAGCGGGCTCCTCTTCAACTTTTCAGGGTAAACACTGTAACCTCGCGGAGGGGATCCAGGCTCTGGTGGCCTCGTGGGACGGCTCGGTGACTTCCTTCCTCAGCCCACAGAGGGAGCTCGGTCCTGAACGAATGATCAGCCTCAACGGGACAAGAGCCGCTGCGCACGACGCAGAGCCCAGACGCCATCAGGACCCGCGAGGGAACGAAGTGTGAGAACAGACGGCAGAGGCCGTCAGGACTACTTCGTGTTTGCGCTCTATGAGGCTTGACCTTGACCGTGGGAATGGAGGACACGGGGCAGGGGCAGTCTGTGCCTGTTTCCACCCCCTGCCCAAGGTATATCAGAGCCCGCCGCGCAGGTGCATGCCTCCATGATACTCCAATGAGTAGAAATGTAAAATATTTCAAGTTGGGAGATAAACTCTGCAAAGACACGAGGCACACAGGATAAACCGTCCCGGGGGGAATCAGTCCCCAAGGTACACAGACACGCGCCTTCTTCCACTACTGGGGTTCTGAAGCCTGAGGACATTTCCGCTGGCTCCTCCCACCCACTGTGGATTTCCTGTGTGCACAGTTTTCTGCGTGCTCCCTAGCGGTCCCTGCAGGGGCATCCGAACCCCCTCAGAGGTGGAGGCTGACCTTGAAGCAGGCTGGTAAGAAAACAAGAACATGTTCCTTTCCTTTGGCTTGCTTGAGATAAATTTTTTGAACCCTTGTTGTATGCCAGGCCCGGAACTACAAATGGAAATACAACCTCATGCTTGTTCTCAGGGCTTACAGGGCAGGCGGGGGTTGGCGGGGTGGGGGACAGGGTATGGGTGGAGGGAGAAGGTGGAGCCTTCAACAGGGGAGGAGGGTGCTGAAAGAAGGGATGGGTGTGTGGCAGAGAAGACAGGGGCCCTGGAGATGGGGATTTAAGGAGTGGGAAGAGCCCATCAGCCAGACTTCTGGCAACACTTAACTTTGCTGTCAGGGAGAACTTGAAAAGCACATTTAGAGAGAAGGAGCAACTTAGTGCCAAATCAGATCTGCCCGTGCACGTTTACCAGATTGGACTCTGAGAGCCAAGGATTTAGTAGTGATGTTGTCAGAACCAATAAACGGGTTAGGAGAACTGGTGAGGGGTAAATGTGGAGTCAGAGGTTAGGTATTTATGTGAACACTGGAACACATCGAAGGCCTCCAGTCTGTTGAAATTCTAATTACGAGACATGAAATAACCCGAAATTTGGAAAATGAGTACCCCTCGCAATGCTGCCAAACACCTAGCATCTGTTCAAATCTATTAGGAACCATTTCCTCAGGGAGGGAACGTGAAAGAATTGTAAGCAGCTGCCAAGACGTGTTGCCTGTTGGGGTTGCCACGTTCATGCCGTAAATTTATGTGTGACCTTATTCATTAATACCACTGAACACGGACACGGTGCAAAACGGACAACGCATTTGCCCCAAAGCACATGTGAGGTCAATGCTTCCAAGAGGCCACAAAACAATTTAAGAAGTACCTCTTAGAAAATCCACTAAAAAGCAAACTAGCACACCAGTCTGACTCATCACATTTGGCTTAGGAAGCTGACCCTATGTTCTGCAGCGGACCCATTGCAATTTTCAGGACCCTCACCCTGTCCATTTTGAAGCCCGCAATTTACAGTAGCTGCGTCAGTTTCTCTAATTCAGCTTTTAGCAGGTTTAAGTATTTTGTTGGCAGCTTCCTAAGAATTGTTTTTGGTGACATTTTCTTCTATCGTGCATTTCCTCACGGAGCCACTATGGGAGGTGAATAATGAAGCCATGTGACACGGCAGTGTTAGTAACATGCAGCTATATTGGGTTACTTTCCTTTTACTGATCATTTTAGGCGCAGTTCTGCTCCCTGGGTAACTCTGGGAATTCTCCAGAGGCGCGCAGCAGCCGTGAATCTAGCTCTTTGTGTTTGTAACTGTACACCTGTTATTGAGGCCGAGGACGAAAAGAAAACACCAAACACACATTGTTCTATATTTAAGCCGTGGTACTCAGTTCCAGGGGCGGGCAAGGTGCCCTTTCTCCCCTTGAAAGTTACCAAGAACCAGCTATTCTGTTGTAGTGACACTTAATTTCCCAACTTTGAAGACAGAAGATCTTAAGTACTAAGGGAGAGAATATGCAGTGTGTGTGTGTGTGTGTGTGTGTGTGTGTGTGTAAGCATGTGGGTGCACACCAGCAGGAGCTGGTGGTGCCAAAACACATCTTTCCTCACCTCCGGAAATGCCTACCAGGGAAGCGAACGAGCTGGCAACCAGAAAGCTCTCGTGTTATGCTCACTGTTTTAACCCAGACACACGCTCCTGTCCTGGGGCAGAAATGCTTGCATGTCATGCCTTTAGCAGGACTCTGCTACATGGGAACTGAAAGACTGAATCAGTGAATCTTTCCAGGAATAGCATGGCAAAGCACTCTGCCCGTTTCAAAAGCAAACAAGCAAGAAAAAAGCCAACTGCATAAATTGGCAGTAGGGTGCAATATTTCTCTGTCAAGAGCCCAAATGTTGGTTCTTCTGTTCTGACACTGCTCAAGGAAGCCATGTAGTAAGTTTCAGGAACAGCGCTATCACCTTGGAATTCTGACCTTTCTTCCCTCCTGTGTGCACACCCCCCCAAAAATGTTATGTAGTGTATAACCCTGTTTTACATGAAAATAGAGGCTTCCCCGAGACCTTCTAAAATAACTGAAAACACTCTGGGATCTCAGAAAATGATCCCGCGGGGTTGGAGTACCAAACAAAATGGTGCTTTGCTTTCATCAAACTGACAGTTGGGTGGAGGAAGTGGGGAATGACAATGGGGCCACCTGGTGACACTGCAAGAGTAGGAAAAGGTTCCTGGAGGAAGTGACATTCCAGGGCGGACCTGAGGGTAAGGGGTGGGGGGGGAGTGTGAAGAGGCTGGAGAAGAGTCAAGGCAGGTGCAGGCCGTGCAAAGTGGGATGGAAATGGTAAGCAGAAGTCATACAAGACATGCTCACAAGTCTGACCTTTATCCCCAAAGCAATGTAAGGCGTAAGCTCAGAGTCGAGTTTTAGTTAGACTCTATAGTCTTCATGTAAAAAAGGAGACAGGGGGACTAAGCAGGGAAATTGTTAGAAATTAGGACCGAGACTCTGTTTGACCAGGGTGGGGACAGAGGTACTGGTCAGAAATCAGAGTTAAGGAAGCAGAATCAACAGGACGGGGTTGGGGAGGAGGCGGAGGAGGAGACTAAGCTTCTGGCTTAGCTTCTGGTTTCTACATTTCGTTTTGATAAAACAACCACAACCCTTTTTAATAGTTTTCCTGCTCTTTTTGAATTGAAAATTCAGACACTGAATTTTCATGAGTTGACTTGACTTGAGCTTAAGTCCCCCTCCGTATTTACCTTCTTTCACCAGGGATACATTTATTCTATATGAGCTCACTATCTTCGTAATAATGGACCAGCTCTTCAAAATCTTAGTAACTTGGGATGCTTGGGTGGCTCAGTCAGTTGAACATCTGACTCTTGGTTTCCACTTAGGTCATGACTTTGGGGTTGTGGGATCAAGCCCTGAGTTGGGCTCCATGTGGGGCATGGAACCTGCTTGGGAGTCTCTCTCTCCCTCTCCCTTTGCCCCCCACCCCCAAGCTCACTCTCTCTTTTTCTTTCACAAAAAACCAAAAAACCAAAAAAACCAGTAACTTGGAAGGGACCACTGGGCCCTTTTATAGCCAGAAGGAGAGCTTAGAATTATGAAGTCTTTCCGGGGCCTTTAAGCTTACTTTGCATACAGTTCTAGTTATGCTTATATCTGGTGACTCATTCTGTAGCTCTTGTCCATTTTGAGAGGAATGAAGAATCGTATCCCCAAAGGCTAGTCCTGGCTAATTGAGTTTTATCAGCTCTTAAAAGCTGTAGTTACTATGGCCCTTCAAGGCCTTTTTCTGCTACAGACTTAGAGTGCTGGTATCTGTTTGTGAATCTCTTGACCTGAAACCATGGTCAGAGGGAAGGCGAAAGATGTCACACTACAGAGACATTATCAGCAAAATTCACATCATGGAAAGCTAATTTTACATGACAAGCAATCTAGTCTCTTCAACAAACAAACTGCCAAAGAAAAGGTTGAAGGGTGGATAGAGAGAGAGAGAACTTATGGATTAAGAGACTTAAAAATATGAAACAAATTCAACCTAAGATGTAGCTTGGTTCAAATGAACAAACTACAAAAAGAGAGGGAGAAAAGAAGTGGGGATATTTGAAAACCAACTGGATGATCTTATTAAGAGATTACTGTTAATTTTTAAACAAACAATAATGGGCATTATGGCTATGTTTAGGGAAAAGAATTCTGTTTTTAACATAAATGACTTTAACGGAAACCAGACTTGCCCTCACACCACAGAAAGTCCTGATCCTGTGTCAAGGAGAGAAGGCTTTCACTCTCAGCCCAGGGCTCAAGGTCAAGGTAGAAAGAGCGAACAAGCTGACCTCACATTTAATCATATTTCCCCACCTGCTTCTACCCTAAGAGTTGCGTTGCCCCAGACAAAAACAGAAAGGTACACTGATACTCCCAGACTCTAATTCATGTTTGCCCAGCAGCATATTCCTGAAAAGAAACTGAAAGCAAAATCAATGATTCTAAATATTTGAGTTAAATTTTAAATGCACTAAAGCAATCCATGGTAGAGCATTTTCCAATTCATTAGTTCTGGAAAATGCCCAGTTACTCTCAGTTGGGAAGGCACATCTTTCTCAAGGGTTAGGATTGGGGGGATATGAGTATCAGGGTATCAGAAAAATCTTTATGGTCCTTTTAAACTACACAAGTTTACATGGCTCCTTCCACTCTCCCCATACCAAAAAAGGTCAAAAAACAACCCCCCCCAAAAAAACCAAACATAGAGATTATATTAGCTACTATTAATTACTAAAAAGAGGATTTTTTTTTTTTTTTTAAATCTCTCAAGTATGTTGGGACTGGAAAAGTTTTGAGAACTTTTGATCTGGGACATTCCTTTAGGCTATTTTCTCAAGGTGAACTATATCTTCAACTATACTGCTGATCTTTCAACAGTGAGGAAATGTTTTAGAACAGATCTGTTGGAATGAAGTTCCCGAAAGAGATAGAAGTATCTTTCTTTTTAACAAATAACAAGCTACATTAAGGCCAGAGCCCTGCTCTTTATGCCACTTTTCAATCTTGATCTTATGAACCAACAGAAGAGATAGGACTTTTTTTTCCTTTGAGAGTCCCTCAAATAGGAATTTAAGCCAATTGTCCATTTTTCCATGATAGAGATAAAATACAGAGTATCCTTTACCCACGAGTGAATCAGAGAAACTCATTCAGTCAGGATTGACTTTTGACTTTTATAATTAAACATACATAAAGACTATAATAACTGAACTGTACAATTAGGGCTGTTCATTATACATGGCATAAAAGTGCATATTTGTGGTGTTTCTTTTGAATGGTTTTTTGTTTTCATATTTTTTTCTTCTACTGAAATCTTAGTAACCTTTGAACCATAGGTCATTTATGCAGTTGGAGTCATGAGAGCTCAAATCCTGCACTTTTGATATTGAGTCTTTCAAAGATGTATGGGGTTGAAAGGAACATGAGAGAGAATCACCATCTGTAAAGACCAGTAACATGCTGGGCCTGCTCATGCTTCAAGAAGTTCTCTTCAGGGGCGCCTGGGTGGCTCAGTGGGTTAAGCCTCTGCCTTCAGCTCAGGTCATGATCTCAGGGTCCTGGGATCGAGCCCCGTGTCGGGCTCTCTGCTCAGTAGGGAGCCTGCTTCTCCCTCTCTCTCTCTGCCTGCCTCTCTGCCTACCTGTGATCTCTGTCTGTCAAATAAATAAACAAAATCTTTAAAAAAAAAAAAAAAGAAAGAAATGTGTAGTCTCAGGCCCAATCCCAGACTTACTGAACTGGGCTCTGCATTAAAAAAAAAAAAAAAAAAAAAAGAAGTTCTCTTCAAGCCCCTTTCCTGATGAGGCTGCCCTTCTTCAATGTGGATTTCAACTATCTATGCGTGTAGGAAGCTGGTATCCGTAGCTCCGTGTCACAAGAAGGACAAAGGGTTTAGCCTACAAGAACACTGTGATTGTGAACAAAGCCCACAGAAACCATGAATACCTTACAAGGGTAACCAAAGGTTGTAAAAGCCAATCTCTCAGACTGCCCTGGGTGGCAGACAGGGGAGGGAGAGACAGTATGAAATATGGTACAGAGTGCATTTGGAGAGTGTTCAAAGATCTGATTAATTACGGGGACACCAACGGTAGATTCTGTAGGCTCAAATTAATTTAAGAACTGTGTTCTAAATTATATTAGAAAACATCTTATTGACACAAACCTCAAATTCTTCGAAAAGTTTCTAAGTTAAATTTTTGAAACTTAAATTGTTGCTCAGAGTGTCATAGTCCTACATGTAGATAAAAAAATTAAACATGCAAATCTCTCAAATTTTCATCTCAACATGGAGACAGTGCAAAAATTTTTAAGAGCTTAATAATGGGAAGGTATTTAGAAGAATAAAGTACTATTTCTCACACATCTATGTGTTTGGTCCTGGAAATAAAAAGGATAAATACAGGGGTGCCTGGGTGGCTCAGTGGGTTAAAGCCTCTGCCTTCGGCTCAGGTCACGATCCCAGGGTCCTGGGATCGAGCCTGCTTCCCTTCCTTCTCTCTGCCTGCCTCTCTGCCTGCTTGTGATCTCTGCCTGTCAAATGGATATATAAAATCTTTAAAAAAAATAAAAAGAAAAGAAAAAGAAAATTCTAAGTGATCACACAGAAATGCAGAATAGTTTACATTAATCCTAATTCTATAATGCTATAGAAAATAATAGTGATTCAGATAACAGGACTCTAAACTCTCACTACAAACCCATAGTTCTCAGAGCCCAGTTTAGCCTCCTCCACGTAGGGGTTGGGATAAATTAAAACCAAGAAAGAAAAAAGCCATGAAATCACTGTGATAAATTGTGATAAAAAAGAAATTCCTCTCTTTAAAACACAGTAGTGGTTGTCACTGCTGCCTTTTCTCAAAAACTGATTTCAGTTGTAAAAATAAAATAAAATGGATGATTGGAGTCTGGATGTTTGTTAAGAAAATAGCCTTTCAGTCAAAATTTGACCACCTTCTGCCTTTTTCTGGTGCTGACAAAAATCTCCTTCCATGAAAGAATCATTGATTTAATCTTAACTTTTATATGTACTGTTTCGTGCTAAGTAGACCAATGGGTAGATTGGCAGGAATAAAGTACCAAAGTAAAATTGGTTAAATTTGCTCTAATATATTTGATCTCTGTTCCTCTCTCTGACTCTTTTCTGTGCGAAGTTGGGAATTGTGAATGCCAAAGAAAATGTTTACTTAACAAAGATACATTTGAATTTGAGTGTATTGTGATTGAATGTCGAAAATGAAAACATTTATTTGGAAGGATCAAGTATGCTTTGCTCTAGAGAAATTCATGGCAGCTAATTTTGCCTTTTGTACGTTAAAAATAATTACATTATTTCATTCAATTCCTTTCAATAAGTTGTATTATGACTGGCATGTGACTGAAAATAGAAATTGGTTAACAGTGAGTGTTTGTTGAGTACTCACAGGACTCATAAAATATTTTAAGAGGAAAATGATCAAATTAGATTCTTACTTGAAGCGACCAAGGAAGAACTACCCATTTCCAAGAGGGTAACTGAAGAAGACGAATGCAAATTAAAGTTTAGCCATGCAGAATCATGAAGCTTTCTTTGCATCTCCTTTATGAGTCTGATGTAGCCACAGTCTAATTCTATGACAATTATTACAAATATGTATTCTATAAAGTGGTGTCATGTGGGATGTATATTTCATTAGAATAGATACACTTCGGGCTTTGGACAGAGATGATTTCAATGAGAAACATCCCATGGAATCAGTTCTATCCCTAACACTTATATCCCAATAGCACAATAAACATGGGGTCTCTGATTCCCCCATAGACACTATTTGTACTGCACTGAGGAAGGAATTACTTGTACCTGCAAAATTTCAGAGTCTTTCTTTTCTTCCTCAAAAATTCCTTTTAGAGCATTATTTGTGAGTAATATAATTTTGATTTCTTGTAATAAGAAATGCGGAAATACAAAGTTTTCAAAGACTTAGGAACCATGCAGCGGTATATTCTCCTTAAACAGATATGATGCCACAAATACGATGCCACAAATTGTTCTCCTTCTAACATCCAACTCCCCTGTCCCAATGGGGAGGTTATATGGTCTTTGTCAATGTGGGCAAACTGCTACACAGCCTGACTTGGGGCACCTCCTGAGGAGCCTGGGTGCCAAGCTTAATCAGAGAGGAGACACGCTGTCTGCCTTCAGGCAGCTTGCGTTTGGAGAGGACACTCTGGCCCTGAGCCACCAAAAGTAAATCACAGGGCTGAAGAATAAAGTCGACACATACCAGAATGTGGTTCTGTCCAACCACAGGGGGCAGACATTACTGAACAATGTCTAACATTTGTCTGCTTGTTTATTTATTGAGGATTTTAATCTTATGCCCCTTTTGTGGAATTCAACACAGAAAAGATAATCTGAAACAGCAAAATAAACAGAGGAAACCAACTGCTAGTGAAAAAAAATCCAGTCCTTGTTATCAAGGATAGTTCATGTAATACTCTATCTGTGTTCTTCATAATCCCCGAGTTCCTTGGTCAGAACAAAATCCATCCTGTGTCTGGCAGCATCCCTAAGGCTGCCTTCCTAGATAGCAATTTTGAAAGACCTAACCAGCTTTAGTTTTCCCTTAATAATAAAGTTTGTTTTTTTTTAAGAAATGTTCAGTGGCTTCAATTCAGCTTATACCAAAAAGTCTTTGGAGGTTTTCTTTAATGAACACAAAGGAATGACTTATAATTAGTCTCTACATTACATCTACATATACTGCTGGTGGGGATGTAAAATAGTGCAACTACTTTGAGAAATAGTCTGGTAGTTCTTCAAAAGATTAAGCCGAGTTACCATATGATTCAAACACAATTCTGCTTCAAGGCATATACCCAAAAGAAATAAAAACACATGCCCATAAATGTTCATGCAAAATTATTCATTATAGCAAAAAAAAAAGTGAACAACCCAAATGTCCACCTACTGATAAGTGGACACATACCACGTGGTACGTCCACACAATGAAATACCATGTGGCCATAAAACGGAATGAAATACTAAGACGTGTGACAGCATGGATGAACCTTGAAGACATGCGAAGTGAGAGAAGCCCGTCACAAAGGACCATATCCTGTAAAATTCCAGGCATATGAAATGTCTTGAATAGACAGATCTATAGAGAAAGAAAATATATTGGTGTTTCCTGGGGCTGGGGAAATGGGGTAATTAGGGAGTGTGTGGATTGTGGTGATGGATGCCTAACTCTGAATGTACTAAAAGCCATTGAATTATGCACATAATTTGGGTAGATTGCATGCATGTGAATTATATCTCAATCAAGTGCCTTCTTAAAGGGTGGCTTAGTTGGTAGAGCCTGCAACTCTTGATCTTGGAGTCATGAGTTCAAGCCCCACGTTGGGTATAGAATTTACTTAAAAACAAAACCAAAAACAAACCAGTAAATCCAAACAAACCTTATTTATGGGGCATCTGGCTGGCTCAGTCAATAAAGCACACAGCTGTTCATCTTGGGACTATGAGTTTGAGCCCCATGCTGGGTGTACAAATTACTTAAAAGTAAAATCTTAAAAAAAAAAAGTGCTATCTTGAAATAAGATAAACCTAAATCTATCAATACCAATGAATAATTTTAGAGGCTTCATAGAAAAGAACCTCCCCCTCTATGGTAAAAGGGCTTCTATCATTTTATCTATCCATCCATCCATCCATCCATCCATCCATCCATGAATCTCGACACCCAATGTGGGGCTCAAACTCATGACCCCAAGATCAAGAGTCTTACACTCCTCCAACTGAGCCAGCCAGGCACCCCGGCTTCTATTATTCTCAGGAATAAGGGGAGATTAGCAGAGGATGGCAAAGTGCTGCAGCAAGAGTTTCTAGCAGTTTAAAGTCTGATACATGCTGTTATGTAACACTCTCTCACATAAGGGAAGCATGCTTATGTGAAGTGTGCAGCACTTTTCAAGCACTGACCTCACTTGGTAGTTGTTAAGTTACTGTTCAGATGTTTATTTAATAGGAAGTTATATAGAGACTTTCAAGCTATGTTCCCATTGAACATCTGTGTTCTGTTAAGCTAAACCCAAATGTTTTCTGCTAAAAGCAAGTGATACTGTGTGCTCAATTCAGCGGGAAAAGCAATGAATAAAGTCAATGGATTGAATCTCTCAATTTAAAAATTTTCCACCGCAAACTTTTCTTTTCCTTCCTTTCTTCCTCCCCCCTCCCTTCCTTCCTTTTCTTTCTTTCTTTCTTTTTTTTTTTTTTTTTCAGAAAGAGAGTCATCCAAGGTGGGGTAGGGTCAGAGGGAGAGGTAGAGAGAATCTTAAGCAGGCTCCATGCTGGGCATGGGTTCTATCTCATGACCCTGAGATCATGACCCGAGCCAAAATCAAGAGTTGGACGCTTAACTAAGGAACCCAGGTGCCCCCACCATAAATTTTTCTTAAGGCTTTCTTGACTTCTTGAATGCTAGCAGCTAAAAGGGTTTGAAAACTATGTAATACTATACCTAAATGATATTAGAGAACTTAACATTGCCAACCATGCTTAGGTTAACAGCTTATACATGGAAATATGTTTATAGTTTTGCCCTTATACTGCATGAGAGCCTTATTGTCTTATAGCAAATGTGCTCCTATATCATACAGAATTTAATATGTGAACATTTTTTAACAGACCCATAAAAGTGATATGAATTTTCATTTTGTTATTTCTAAATATGATTAAAAACGACTACACTGCCTGGCTCTAAAGCTGTGTTTGGGATCCTTGTCAAAAAGGGATGCTTGCAGACATGTCATTAAGCCTAAGTCCCAAGATAAGACTCCCAAACTCAATTCTAAAATTAAAAAAAATATGGCAAGATTCCAGTAGAGAAGCACTAATGTTTCCATTTTGTCTTAAATACTTAGTGTGTAGGTTAGGTGTCCTGATACTAAGGATTTTTTTTTTCTTCTATGTATCCCTATATTATAACTTGGGAAACTTTTGTGACGTACTTTTTGGTAGATAGCTTGAAAATCATGAAACTTCACCTCTGAGCACAAACACCCTTGAGAACCTTGCATTCCTATTATAGCTTACCCAGAATCTAGTACAGAAACAAATTCTGGAAAAGTTGTAAATTAAAAGAGTTATCAACAGATGAAGCACTGACAGACTTTTTTGAGTTAGAAGGACCTTGGTAAAACAGAAGAAACGTACAAAGCTGTGTGTGCACATACACACACTCATATTACGGTATAACGAAAATTGTGCCCCCAAATTTCATAGCATAAACATCTACGGCATCATCCCCTACTAAAGACATATCATGCTCTGTTTGCAGAAGAGTTTTGGTAGCTGATGGAAAGCACTGGTAGAAAGATTGTACCCAAATGGAAAGAAAGTAAAATGCTTGCTTGACAAAACTTTCTTCATTGACAGCTCTTGGGGTATGCGTGTATGTGTTGGCAGGTGGCACAGGACATTAAAGAAACATAAAATATGTTATTATACCCATCTTATGTGTCCTCTTTTAGAAGCGTAATGAAATACCTGGCATTTGCTTCAAAATAATCCAGTAGTGGGACCAAGTATACGTCACGGAGGCGGCCCAGGGATACTACAGATGAGACAAGACTGTGTATGTATACGTACAGATATTTTTGCTGGAAAGTACTGATAAGTTCTGGTAATGTGGATGTTGTTTTAGCAGGCTGGATCTAGGAGACTTATAGTCATCTTGATCTTATGGAATACTTTCTAAAACATTAGCCAACAGCTCCTTCCGACTTGTTTGCTTGTCTCCAGAAACAAAGAACTCAGACACCGGCCACCTTTTCTCCAACACCCTGTGAAAGGAAACCCCCTTAGTAATTCAGGGGAATTTTCTTTCCTCTGAAAAAAACTCGGGTAGAAACCCAAGCAATTGTTGAAAATAAATAAACACACAGATGGCAAAACATCTTTCCCCACATGAGGAAGTTCAGGAAGCGGACATTTGAAAACAGTGTTACGCTGGTATTGTAGAAATTGATGGGTTCCTAAAGCAAGTGATCATGGGTCATGCACTGGCTTGCAGCCTAGGGATCTGACATTATGAGGCAAACATTGTCTTCATGAGGACACTAAAAAGAAGTTTAAAACCTAAAAATCTAGATTCTACCCAGATTCAAAACTGGCTGGATTATTCCAGCAGAAAGTAATACCACCCCAAAACTTTCTTTCTGCTTATCATGAGATGCTCTCTAAACATGGAACAGAGGGATGATGGGGGTACTTAGCAGGCCTGCAGTCATACAATCCATGATACTGTCACACCAAGCCTTGTCTGGCTATGGAAACTCTCTTTCTGTCTCTGTGTGTATGTGCGTGTATATGCATGTATATGTCTTTCTGTTGGTAGACACTCTGGCATCTTTTTTCTTGGCTTTCTGGGACACAGACAAATCTTTTGTTTGTTTGTTTGTTTTAAAATTTTATTTCTTTATTGGGGGCGGGGAGTAGAGAGAGAGGGATAAGCAGACTCCATGCCCAGTGCAGAGCCCCACACAGGGCTTGATTTCCCAACCCTGAAATCATGACCTGAGCCAAAATCAAGAGTCTGACGCTTAACCAGCGGAGTCACTCAGGCACCCCAGACAAGGGTTTTATAACAGACACAGGTTCCCAAACATTTTTAGGGTAAGTGGTTCTCCTAGGAGAAGTCCATTCAAATCACAATCAATAGACTGGGTGTCTCTGAGTGTTTGGGAGTACTTTCATGGTTTGCTCTCTGTATTTCTATATTGTTTTGCTCATGCAAATGATAAACATTCATTTTACTTAAATGATTTTTAACTAAAATCATATGGGGAAAATAATGCTGGCTTTGGGATCATGCATTAGTAGGGGCTAGGGAAAAGCCAGAGAATGCTTCCAGGAAGAGGGGGTATCTGAACTCATAAGGACCTGACCTAAGTCATCATACCCCCAAAGAATGATTCTAGAAAAACCGTGAAGTGGTGGTTCTTAACCTTGGTGCACCATAAAATCACCTGAAGAGCTATAAAGAAACATCAACTCCCATGCCCTATTTCAGATCAATTAACTGAAGAATTTCGGGGATTGGGGTTTGGGGGAGGGGAGGTGATGCCTGCGCACCGTATAGTGTAATTATCCTGAATGGGGCAGTACAGACTCTCAGACTGTGGCCTCCAGAAGTGAGTGGTGCATAAGGTTGTAGAAGCTCACTGTAGAAGCAGCCCCTGTCCCCAGGACCCACCCACCACTTCCAGTCCTTGAGCATAATCTCCAGTCAGAATTCATCAGGAAACTTACTCTCCCGGAAGCCATGATGGCACCAACAGAACAAAACCATCTATTCCCAGCACCCTCCACAGACCTACAGTTCCACAGTGCTTTGAAGGAAATTACCAAATTGGTAATATAAGGGGGAAGCATTTATTTTTCTTAGAGAGTGATTTAATTTTACAGAAAGCTTTTAAAATTTTTTTAATTTTTTTGAGGAAGCTTTCAAAAAATTTCCTACAAACCAGAACTGATGGAAAGCACAGGCTAATTTGAAGCTTCTGCAGTTTACAGATAAGAGATCCCAACTCATGCCCAAGCCTTCTGGAAAGTTGCCTCTGACAGAGCCTGTGGCCTCTGATCTTTCAACTCAAGAACTGTTCCATTTTCACCACAAACATGTTTCCAGAAACATTCAGTTCTGAGGGGTTAGGTGACCACAGGCTGAATTCCTTTGGGCCAGTGGCTTATTGCTGCTGATACAACAGCTTGTCCAAACCCAGCCAGTGTGAGCAGAGGGTTGGGTCCAGGAAGGTGTCCTACCCCATCATGTGACATCTGGAGCCCTGGGTTCAGTTTTGGGAATGGGGTACAAGGGCTGGCAATCAGGGTCGTGAAGGGCCCAGAAGACCTGGGACACTTAGCTTATGTTTAGGTGTCCTTTGGATCATTGGAAAAACTGTCATTCTCCACTGCTCCATATGGCACAAATAGGAACACTGGGAGGAACTTATAGGAGACAGACTGCTCAACAGTTCCAACCATCTGAGAGTGGAATGTTCAGGGGGCAGCTGACAGCCACCTTCCAGGGGTATGTGTGTGTGGGGGGGTGTCCCGCTGTGGGTGCCAGGCTGCACCCTATCACCTCTGTCTGCCTTCCAGCTAGGAGAGCCTCAAGTCTCCTCCTGGCTCCCCTCCTGAAAGTGACAGTTTCTGTGGTTGAAATCCTGTCAGGAGGCTCTTCTCTCAGAATTCACATTTCCAGGGCGGGGGAGAGGAGGTGATTTTTGCTGGGAAACTCTCAAGGCCCACCCCTGGCTCTTACTGCATTGAACGGGGAGAGTCAGGTGTGAGGAAAACAATGAGGAACACCAAGGCAGATGCTCCTTCTCTCGCTAACAGAGCTGTTTCCTGCTAGGGAGCAGGAGTTTCCTGAACGCTGGAGAATCCGGAAGAGGACGGTCACATTGCTCCTTGTGTCCTTTGTTTCCCACTGGGCTCACCGTGCCTGGGTCACCACTACCCTGTCATACTGCAATTCCAGGCCTAACTCCCAACCAGACCTGAAACTCCTTGAGGTGGGGCCTTGTCTTCCTCACTGTGGTATCCTCGGGTCCCAGAAAAGTGGCTGGCACATGAAAAGTCTCTACAAATCTTTACGAAATGAAGTTGTCTGTAATAGAAAGGTAGACTTTTTCTGAGATAGCTAGACTTACATGATTCTGTCTACATCTCAACAAAACCCCAAATCCACTAAAATTTTGTAAATAAAATTAAAAAAATAATTACCCAGATTCCTTTCAACATGATGCAAAAAAGAAAAAAAAGGAAAGCCAGGTGATCTCTACCCCACAGATAAGTCTTCCCATTTTATCCTACCCCCTCCTTCTCTAGATGGACATTCCTTGCCTCCCTTCCCATGTTTTTGAGCAGTTCTAGAGAGAAAATAAAGCAGGACCAGCCTGTTGGCCTCAAAAGAGCTGGACTGAAGCGTCTTTCTGGCTGGCTTGTTTCCAGGCCACCACGAAGATCGGATGCATGTTGAGACAGAGATTCCATTTGTCTCGAGTTTTGGTTTGTGGGAAAGGCTCTGCTCACAGTGTGTGGAACCTGGGGCCCTGTGGATTCCGGGGTGACACACACTGGGCCTGAGTTTCTCAGGAAAGACTGCAGAGTTGTATAACCAATGAAAATATTTAGAATTTTGCAGCTGGGATAAGGCAATCACACCCCACGCTGGAGGGCAGAAACCAATCCCCTCCAGTGGTGAGGAAGGAATTCTCTCTGGCTCCCATGTTATTACTTGATTAACTTCATGGTTTCTTAAATTTACCTTTAATGGGAAAGTGATCGTGGCGAGGATCACACACAGGAAGACACGTACAGTCTGGATGCTTTGTGTCGTGCTTCTGAATGGAAACTGTGTCGTTTTGCTCTAGAACTTGCATTTGTACAAAGCGGACCACCAGGATGGCTTTTACTGATGTTACTGTGACATCCAAAAGCTCCTGCTAACTGAGCACATGCTATGTGCCAGTCATAAATCCTCACACCGTAGGATGTACCCCTGACAAAGATGCTGTTATCACCTTCATTTTACAGAGAATGAAAGGGAGGCCCAAAGAACCTCCTCCCCACCTAAGACAGACACTTTCGTTTCTTCTATAAAATGTATGTGTGGGGAAAAGTGGAGAAATCTACAGTCCCTTTTCTCATACATAAACACCTGGAGTATTTCAAATAGGCCTTAGCTATACCCCAGGGCCATGACAACCAATAGTTTAAAATATTACATTTTTCTTACATGATTTTGGCTTTCATTTTTGAAGCCCTTCATAAGCCCTTCACATGTCCAAGTAATCGATCAGGAATTGTCTAGCTCATTTTTTGCCCTCTCATGTTAAAAGAAATGACAAACCTTTAGATTATTCTTATTGTAACTGCTATTTTTTCCGAAGCCAGAGGGATAGACGTTGAGGTACAACACTTACTGTTCTTTTATTTTAAAGGCAAAAGGGCCCTTGTCGGTGATGGCAGCTTGTTGGCCTTAATGATGGTTAAGTTCTATGTTCCACCAACTACATTGGTCAATAGGTTGGGGAGGACGCTGCCTAAGGACTATGTGACACGCCACAGAGCTTGTCACATGGAGGAGGAAGTATAGGCAGGCAGGTAATGTTCTGTATTTCTGGACTTAAAAATACTTGTTTGATTTTGGATATAAATAGAGTTATTAGTTTTCCAAGGACAAAAGGGCCCCAAAGATCTTTTGCCCTTGGGAATGTTTAGGCAGAAGCTGGACAATGACTTGGAGGAGATACTGCAAGGCTGGTTGGATCATGTAGTGTTTCCAAAGTGGAGTAAATACAGTGGTATTCATTTATTCTGGTGGGACAGAAACCCCTCTTTAAAGAACAGTAAATCTCACAGTAAGAAAGTCATTCTTTTCAATTCTCTTTCAGTTCCTGTGTTACAGGAGCGACTAGTCTTATTATGGTACTAAATGCATTTAAAACCTCATCAACACCACCCCCTCTCCCCAACCAGGCACCTTTTTAAACAATGAGAGCACAGGTGTCAGGTTCTCGAAACCTTTGGCAGGCAATAGTAGCAATCCAGAATTTTATTACATTGTAATTTATTATCTCCCTCACAAGACAAGTAACAGGAACTTTCTGTAACGATTTAAAACACTGGAAGAAAAGTATGTTGATTTCAAGAACATTTTAAGGAAATGAGAATAGGGGCATTAGCCATATAACTTTGGGATGGAGATGCCATGACTCAGAAGATCAGATCTGGGATCCTATTCCTAAAATCAAACGTCTTTCTTGTTGCCCTGGTTGCCTTCCCTTGTGCCCCACTCCCAGAATTGAACCCGGTGCTCCAGATGTCACACGACGGGGTAGGAACACCGACCTGGACCCAACCCTCTGTTCACACTGGCGGGGTTTGGGCCACCTGTTGTATCAACTGCAACAAACCAGTAGCTCAGAGGAGTTCAGCCTGTGGTCACCTAACAGAGGTCACCTGACAGAGGGCCAGCCTTACTCCCTCATGGCTGGAATTCGGATTTGCTTAAAATATCGTGTGATTTCTGGGCGGCTCTCCCTCTCTAACCAACACACTTCCTCTTGGGGATTGTATCTTTGTGTACCTGTCTCTCTTGTGCCTAGCTTAGTGTCTGACATAGTAAGAGCTCAGAAAAGAGCTGTTAATGAATGAATGAATGTTGAAAGATAACCTCTGTCCACCTTATAACCTCAAGTCCAGAGTGCCCTGCCGTGAGCCACAGACACTGCTCCTACTCTACTGCCGTTGGCCTTCCCCCACCCATCCCCTTTTACTTTCATTATACCCAACTCCACAGAGATCGCTGGCCAGGTGATGCTCTCCACTTCCTGAAGGCTAGAGACACAGGCTGAAGTAAGCAATTGAGGAGGAATGCACATTTAGATGAGGAAAGAAGACAGTACTAGGTTTTCTAAAAAGATGAAGGAGGAGGCGATAGTTATGTCTACACAGCACAACCTGAAATGGAGTTTAATTATTATCTAGTAAATTCAATCAGGCCAAGCCAGCCAAACCAACTCATATTTCTGGCATGAAATACCTAGTTTGGCTGCCTGTGTTGACCAAATCAAGAGAAATTGGCGCCAAACCTCTATTTTATTGAGTGGTGTGTTGGCAACGACTTACTCTTCTTGTTTAAAAACACAGGTACTTGAGTACAAATCTGGCCATCGGCTTGCTCCCAGCTTCTCTGGCAGCTCTGGAATGCTAATACACACTGGGGATATTTGGAAAGACTGGAATTTCAAATTTGGGAAGAGAACATGGCTTATTGGAGCTTTAGAGCTCGAATTCACAAATCTGGATGTTTCAAGTACGAAAATCTAACTTAGATTTCTGAGTTTAAATAGGACTTTAATACTATTAAATGTGCAGAATTTTTTAAAACAAAATACCTAATCCAACAAATGCAATAAGGGCTTTGTGCATTTCAACTTCTGTCTGCAGAAACTCTGCGACTTTTGACTTGAAAGCATTGAGTCTGTCAAATATTTTCCTCCTGGGAAATATTTCTAGGGGAGCATGAGTTCTGATTCTGGTGTTCCTGCCAAGTGTGGGAAAGATCAGCACAGCTCTGACACAATATGGTTATACCCAGGAAGATGGAGAGGAGACATTTTCCAGTCACTATATGCTTAGGTGGCCATAAATGTAGTGTTTAGTAATATGTCAAGTGGAGCTTTGGCATGGAACCGTCAAGAGTTGAAGAGGGCCATAAGGGAAACCCAGTGATCTATGGGTGCACCCAGTTAGCAGGCACTCCTTACAATGAATAGCACCGACATTCAAACCCGAGTGCCTATACTGGTAGCCCAAGAATTGGTTTGGGCCAACTCTTTGTTGATGAGCTTTGTTTGGCTTGCAGTGTTTTGTTCTGTTAATTGTATCAAGGTTGGAAAATCTGGAGGTTCTTAACAATTTTTAGGCTTCTGGACTCTCTTGAAAAGTCAGCAGATTTGGGCCTCGTTAACACATGGCAAAAATGTTGTCTCTTGTCTACACTATTCTGTGGCTGGATCCCTTTCCACTTATCATCAAGCTTGTGCCTGTTACTTCTTCTGTCAAAGCAAACTATTTCTCTGTATCCATGCCTCTATCAATAAGAACACAAAAAGTAGCCTTAAAGGGCAGCTTCATAGATAATTATCCTCTGCTTGGTCATGGGAAGCATTTGAGTTGGCTTTTCCATTCTAAAATAACAGTTCTGACTTGGTTCCCTCCCTAGGCAACACATTCTCTGACACTTTCTCCCCATCCTCTAGCATCTCCCAGCACACATGGAGGTCCTCCAGGGGTGCATGCAATTTTCAGGAGTTCCCCCCGCCTCGTTCCCATTGGGTCATATCCCTCACCCTCTTTTTGGTTTGGAATCACTGTATTTAAAACCCTGAAGGAAAGTCTTATTAAATTAATTGTTTATTGTAATTGATCATAAGTATCCAAAATACTGTGTAGCTTGGAAATTACTGCTTTGAGGTTAACATGTTAAAAAGATCTTTGACAAACTGTCTTAACACAGTCCCAGAAAAGGGCTGAGACTCTTTTCATGGTCCCAAGTGGCAGCTTCCCCAACTTGCAATTAAGTCACATTTAGAAAGTTCATTTAATATTGGTTGCTTGCAGCTTATAATTCCTTTCAGTATTATAAATGTTGTTAGTTTTTCCACGGTTTACCCACAGATTTCTTTTTCACCATGCAAAGGGATTGCGTCACACTGGGTTTTTTTCCTGCAAAATTATTCAGTGAAAGCTTGTATTCCTTCAATAAAGCTGGTATACTAAGTATTAGGAAACATCAGGAAAATCCACTTTGAGGTAATTCTCAAGTAAGACTGCTACTAAGGGGAAGTAGTATTTTCTCTAATTGTACCAAATGAGGGCTTTCCTTTTAGAGTGACACAGTGGGTTTTTAGCACAATTACCAGAAAGCAGAAACCTCCGAACCCTGGTCCCAACCTTGAAGAGACAGTAGAAGGGAATTCAGAACCCTTCAAGTTTATGTCCCAGAAGATCACAGTGACTCAAGTCAGACGCTAGCCAGGAGGAACGGGGAAGAGGGACAGCCTGATCCACTAAATAAAATGGTGCATGTGAGTACATTCTGTCCTCTCAGTGCTGTTGCAAGAACTTGCTTCCCCAAAAAATGTCACTATGTGGATAATAAAATGAGAATGTAAGCTCACATCAACATCAATCTAGCTTCTGTGAAAAAAGCTGGGGCTGCTATGGTTATCCCTGGTCAGCAATGGGCCAGGGCACTTTGGTAACAAGCACCCCCCATCATCTTGCCTCCATGATTGTTTTATGGGCACTTCCTCCTCCACTGGGAGACTCGTGGACAAGCAATCACTTGTTTAAAGACCTGAACAAGTGGAAGCCGGTAGAGATCCACGAGGAGTTGGGCAAAAAGTTGACATAGCTCCTATCCAAGGAAGGCTAGCCCTCCCAGGCATGTAGTAGTCAGAATCTTGCCCCATGACTTTTTAGTTGTGCTATGAAGTTCTTACTACACAGAGATCTTAAAAAGAGATTATAAATATCCTTGAGAATTCCCTGGGAGGGGAAGAGAAAAGATGCTCAGAGCCAGCTCACATAGAGGGGGAGTGACGTGGCCAAGGAGGGACAGTGAGCCAAGGGTGGGAAATAGACCAGGGTCAGTAGTACCTGAGTTTTGGGCTTTAGCTACAAACCTAGAAACCATCCTGCTGGGACAGTGTCTATAGACATTCTTTCTTCATGTCAGAGATGTGCTGTGGGGAAAGAGAAGAGTGGGCAGGAAGGAATGTATAGCAACTTTTTTTTTTTGCAACTTCTTGGCTCCGTTGGCATTCACCACTCACAAGACACAAATGACACTTGAAACACTTCCCATGCAGGAGTCAACTGCTAGCGGACTGCCACGGAAAACAGCTCCTACCCCGTAGATCTTCCACTCGTTGAAAATCCAAGTGTCAGTGGACAAAATATCTAGATGGGGAAATCTCCCACCCCCTCCCTGTTCTCCCACCAGCGTAAAAGGTAACGGGGGTGGGGGACAACCAGAGAAGGAAATGACATCATGCGGGTTCAGCAGGAAAAGATAAAGTGTTGGTGGCGGCAGAGTTGGTGAGTGTGGTGTGGGCATTACCTCTTGATGAGGCTTCCAAGAAGGCTCCCGCTCAAGTCCTGGTGGCTCTGAGAACAAGCATTCTTGCATCAATAGCTAATAGGCTGTCCAACCAGATGTTATCTGGGTGGGATAAGAGGGTGAGAAAACAGACCTGTTGTACGCTGTTGTCAACTAGATCGCTGTGGTCAGAGAAGGCTGGCTGTGTCGTGTTTAGCAGGGTGCCTCTTTTGTAGCGAGGCAGACCAGATTACGTGGTTGTTTAAATCTGTTTCCTCTTGTGATTGGTAAAATACGAGAGTTATAATCATTCATGCATTACTAAAGCCTCCTTTCCATCATTCTGAAGGGACTTTTTTTTTTCTTTTTCTAGAACAGAGCATGCATCCAGCAGAAACCTAAAGCGCTTGCTTTTCTAAGCGATCTTTTGCAATAAGCACACTTAAAAAAGAACCACACTGCACATGGTACCTGTGACGAGACTGGAGATGATAAGCGGTAACACCAGCATCTGTAACATTCGCATCAGAAGTTCCCCAGGAAAAGAGAAGTACTTGACTTCCCGGTAGCTCATTTTGTAGGGTCGGAGGGTAAATCCAAGGATGGTACCTGAAGGGGGGGTGGGGAAACGGAGAAAAATTGAGTTTTTTTAAAAACTGAAGGTAAGTCATAGTCCTAGGGAAATGAAGAACGGTCTGGGGAAATGAGGGACGATTTGGCTGGTGGTCACTCCTGTCCGACGGGAGTACATTTATTTAAGCAGCAAATATTTGTGCTGCTTTAAGAGCAAGGGGTATCCCTGTCTCTTGAGTTGTAGTCTAGAACGGTCTGGCTGAAACCAGGGCTGTCAGCAGGACTTGGAGAAAAAATGTTACTGGCTTCAGCAAATGAAAAATTTCTTTGTCTAACTTGAATGCAGCGGAATCCATTTTGACATGGCTCAGTACAGAGTTACAAAGATAGGGGCATAACTAGGAGACAAATCATGTATCCATGAACTAGGCAATGTAGAAAAAAACCCTCATAATGAATTTCCTTTGTAACAACAGATGTTAGGACTGCTAGCATAATCACTTGTAAAAGGTGGTGTAATTTAATTTTTTCTCCAAGTAAAGAAATTCCTCTTGTTCACATTGTTAATCCATTTTCATCATCTCCCTGTCTGCACACCATGCTTTCTGTCTACATGGTCTTGGTATTACCTTGGCAACTGTATTGTACAGACTCGTTAGTTGCTGGCCAAAGAAGACTCCAAAATGAGCAGAGGCATTTTTTCCAAAAATTTTCCCTGAAAACTTTAGGGGGAGTAAGAGAAGGAGAATGCAACTTTCCCCTTAATTTTCCTTCTGCTCCTGGACCTTTAAAATATATTTAAAAAATAACTTTATCTGTAAATTAAATGATGCACCATAGCTTTTGAACTGTTTGGAAATCAACAAATACATTGAGGAAATTTACTCTCTTCCCCGCCTTTCCCTAATTTACTTTCCTTGCCCAAGAAAATGTACTTATTCCAATGTTGTAAATATTTTCAAAACTTCTGTCCTGCCATTACAAAAACATGTGAGTTATAGAGAAATACTGAGTTATCTAGAAGCTAGAGGCTGGGAAAGGGGGAGAGAATACTGAGCAGACATGTTTTTCCAAGGGAAGCAAGCAGTTCTTTAAAGGAAACTGAATCACCCTAACTTCTTATGAAATGGGCTTCTTCATTTGAAGAAGAAGTGCACAAAGTTCATTTCAGTTGTCACAGCAATTCCAATTTCATTTCTTGGGTGTCTGCAACCATGAAGTATCTACCCATTCTTTGATTATGTGCTGTGGTGTTATTCCAAGTAAGAGTCTGAATCTATGTGACTAGGAAATCTGGCTGATCCGGTTTTCAGGGCCTTTAGGAAAATATTTATCGGGTTTTCCCAATGCAACAATAATATGTTCAAGAGAGGAAAGGTGATCTGGAGAACACAGAAAAGAGAGGCAAAAGCCTGCCCCTATTGGTTCTACCACTTAAAGGGCAAATAGTTAATGCTCACTGAGCTCTTACCATACCCCAAGTATTGTCAATGGGTTACTTGTGTTGGTATAATTAACCATCACAGAAACCCCCAGGGGTTGGAACTATCTTACCACCATAGCACTGATGGAAAACTGAATCACTGTGAACTTCGAACTTGCCAGATTCCAATAGCAATTCGATACCAAAGTCAAAAAGTGACTCAAGTGACAGAGCTAAGATTTAAACCCAGGCATTTGGACTCAAAGCTCACATTCTTGACCACCTCACAGACTTCCAACCTCTCCAGTAGAGCCAAACAACCACTGTTAGTGCTTCTGTGAGTTTCTTCCTAGAATGTTCTCATACAGCTAAATGTACGGAAATCACACAGAATATACTTTTCCATACACAGTCGCCATAAGCATTGCTTTTAGCCTCCTGGTATCAGATCCAATGATTGTACCAAATTTACTCAATACTTCCTTTGTTGTTGAATAGTTAGGTTGGTTAGCATTTTTTCACTTTTATAAAGAACACCACGATGAATGTATGAAGGCTGTTTTATAACTAGGAATATTTCTTTAGTGCAGTTTAGAGAAAGGAAACCAGCGCATTAAAGACTATGATGACCTTGATCAATGTTGTCAAATTGTTTTCCCAGTGGGTTGGCCCCTCAGTTTAATGCTTTGTCAGTGAATGAAAAGGCTTTAGTATTATCTATCTCTAGGAGCTTAGAGATTTATCATAAAAAATTGTTAGACAAAATTTGCAAATTTGATGAGTAAATAGTATGTATTTTTTATTTCTTTTCAATTTACTTAACATCTAATGAGGTCAACAATTTCTCAAAATTGTATATTCTCCAAGCATTTACTAAATCTTAATAGCTGAAGACTTTACATGTGTGTGTGTGTTTTGTGTGTGTGTGTGTGTGTGCGCGTGCGTATTTGGTTATAAATTCTTTGCATAATAAAGATAATTACTCTTTGTCTATATGTAAGATATTTGCTCTATTTTTCTAATTTGCTGGCCATATATTACTCTAAAATATACAGGTGTTTGCATTTTTATTAAATAAGGTTTGCACACCTTTTATATTAGGTAATTTCTTCAAGAGTTATAAACTTTAATTTCCCTCCTCCTCCCAAGTTAGATGACTCTTTTAATTCATTTTTCCTTCTTTGATTGTTTGCTAGCTTTGTTTTAAAATATTGAAACTTTAATCTTCCTTGAACTTGATTTGGGGTAAGACATTTAATTCTAATTTTCAGTGTTCATTATTCCACACAATATCATCAACAGCACATAGGCATTACAAAAGGTAGTATCTAGTTCTTTCCCCCCTTCAAACAAAGACCAAGTCACACTGAAATAGCTGCTTCATCTTATAATAAGTAGTTAAACAAATATTTACGAACCTCATTTTACTTCCAATTAAATGTAATTTCTCTGGAATTGACTGTTTTCTGATCTTTATTTAAATGCACTTAAACACTTGTCATTCAATTATAATGATGTAAAATGTGCACAATAAATACAAGAAACTCATTTTGGTCATCTGGAATTTGACCATATCAAGATACTAGGAATTTTAGGTATCTTCCAAATAACAATTTAAGACCAAGCTTGGTTTTACAAGTTCATTTCTAAGTTGGCTATTTGTTATTAGCAAATTATTACTATTACTCAAATACAACACTGTTTCCAAGGATGGGTAGTATCCTGACTAGTCCGGAAGCTATTTATTAATTAAATTATTTAAGTTATCATTTAGAAAAGGAAAATGGTAGAACAGCTGCTCACCCAATGATACAGGTTTTAGGAGCAAGAGGCAAGCCAATGTTGATGAAGGAGGGGGATTAAATTTCTAAATACTAGCTGCATTAGATCCCATTTCCCAAAGTCTAACCTTGTATTCTTCTCTCTACAGCCATATCCAGACTCTCTCTCCCTGGGAGCTCTATGTACGTTCTTTCCTCTCCCCCATCCCCCCATCCAATCCCACATCCATCCAGTGCCACCAATTTTCATCTGGGTACTAGGAGGGAAAGCAGGCCCACTCAGTGAATGAGTCCTGGGCAGTGGTGAATGATGTCTCTCAACTCCAGTCCACAAGGTAGATGTCTAACAGAGCAGCAAGAAAACAGCCAGGGAGGAGGCCAAAGTCTCAAAAGGTGATGATATTTTTCTTCAGTTTTTCCAGTCAACAATCTTCTTGCTTGGAAGCGCAGTCCTGGCATCAGCTACTCTAGAATGTCTCCGTTTCTTTACATTCTCCAATATGGAACCCCGTTTTCTTAAAGCTCTTCTTTTTATAGTAGGGATAGCAGATAGGAGTCCCCATTTATTTCTTCATAAGGGATAGTTTCAGGTCAAAAGCTTTGAAGAGAAGAGTTATTTAGAGTGACAGCACATTGCAGATACTCCTTGAATCGGTTTTGCCCCTGACTAAGCTTTGCTCTGTTTACTATCTCTGGGTTTACCGAGTGAGCCATTTCTACTCCTAAGAAAGAGGAGAATCTATTGGGAAGGGAAATATTTATTGAGCCCTTAATGGGCTCCGCAGTGGCCTGATTCTCATCACGACTTTATGAGGTAGCTATTATCACGTCTATTTTAAAAAATGCATATACCGATTGATGCTCAGAAGCTCGTTCACCTGCTCAAGGCTAACAGAATTAGTAAGGGCTTGACTTGGGAATTTTAAAGAAAAGCCAGAGCACTTTCTGCTATACTCTAATGCCTCCTGAACACAGACATATCCTTGTAGCCTGGGCCTGAGGACGGTCGGCTCCTGGGTCTTTAGCATTTCCAACCCTGAACTCTGGAAGCCCTTGAGTGATGATTTTAGATCTGCTAGAGATGTCGTAGAGGCACCCAGCGCATGCTGAAACCCATCACAGGTCCTTGTAGTTGTTGAGGATCTCACAATACGGTTATCATAGCCCTACGTCACTGTTGAAAATGGTTCCACCGAATCCCTTTTGATGGAATGATTGAACTCAACTTACATAGAACTTATTAATTAAAATAGCTTGCCGCTTCAGCCCACTTCACACATCGTAATCCTTGGAAACCATCAGTAACAAAGCCAGAAAGGACATTAAGTGAAAACATGCTTCAGGTTCCCATGTTTGAGGACAATTGCTAGCCGTCATCGATGACACGCAGGATACTCAGCCCTCATGAGAACATTGCCTCACAGAACCACTGAGGCCAGGACGAGTATTACCCACGCCTCACAGATGAAGAACTGGAGTCACTGAGAGGGTCAATGGCCAACCCTCACCGCTGGTACAGGTTGGGGCCACGCAGAGAGCGGTCCAGCTGCCTCCCCAATGCCAGGTGAATGGCTGAGGTGGGCTTCACGTCCAGGCTGTCCAGCTCCAGAGCCTGGACTCTCACCCACTATGCTGTACTCCTCGCCTCTCAACAGTCATGGTACTAACTTAAAGCACCTAAGTTTAGGACACACTATCTTGCCTACCTTTTCATTCCATTTCGAATTAGTTTAACTAGTAACAGGGACTGAGGCAAGCAAAGGTTTTATTGGTGTTACTTAATGAAATCAACATCCAGCTTTTTTCACATTTGTTGAATGAATAAACAAAAGACATTTTTGTTTTCTGGCTTTTGCTCTACCAGGCATGAGAGGTGAAGCCCTGGTGGTAAGTTCAGGTGGCCGTCAGCGTCCCATCAAGAGAAGCAAACGCTCTGAAGGCGAAGACTGGTTTGGGGGTAAGCAGTTCAGGTTCCTGATGACACAGCCCAGCGATGAAACAAGTCTTCCAGAAACATCCTCACATCCTGGCGCTCAGACTTCTCAGAGCCCTCTACTCTCTGCCCTTCCCACCAACCAGAGGCCCCAGGGCGGGGGTGGCCTTCCTCACTGTGGTGAAGCTGCTCTCACCGCCTCTGCTGAGCTGAGGACTCTGCACGTCCTTGAAGTGCATTGATTGAGGTTCCCAGAGCTAAAAAAAAAACCTTGATGGCCTGATCTTTGATGCAAAAGAATAGATTCTTTAGTATTGATTACTCTGCAAAAGTGACGAGAAAAACCAGAATAGCCTCCCCACGCGCTTTGTTAGAGCTGAAGTCAACTTTGCAGTTTGCATCTTGTGGCTTTATGTAACACACAGATGTCACGATTCCACGCGGACTGCGCATTCTCAGTCAACACTCTTCTATCATTCCTGTTTTGGTATTTTATCAGATTTTTGGAATCCAGGAAATATCGTAACTGGAACGTTGAAGCTGATCAAAATGAACCATGCTGGTTGACTGTGATGCATTTTTGTTTAAGGACGTTCTCCTAATACAAAAAAAGCTCAAGAAGGGAGTCCTTCAGAGGTTTGCTGTTTTCCCTAGAGAGTCTACACAACAAACACTTCTCTGGAAGATCAAATATCACTTCGCTTTTCTAAACTAAGACACCAAGTACACACCAGAGCCTCAGAAAGAACACACCACCACAGGCTTCCTTTTGAAAGCCAGACACACAACAGCAAGTCAAAAGCTAAAGATATCTTTAAAGAATTTGGCCCATATTTAATCTGATAAAATGAATGAAAATATGAAGAAGCCAGAAAATATGTAAGAGCAGAAAAATGAGGCACAATTTGAAATAAAATTTGGACCAATTCAACTTTTAACTTTTGATAAATGTTGGAGTTTGAAATAGTAAAATTTTACTCAAGTTCCCCTACCGTATCTCCAAACTGTCATGAACAGATTGGCAAGAAATCGAAACAATTCCTTCTAGAATTACTGCTCACTGTACAAAATTCTCCAGAAAAAGACAAGTTGCCCCCCAAAAACTCAGATCCAAAGGGAATCTAAAAGTAACAGTGGCACTGATCCTGAGAGGAAGACTTGGCATTTTGAGGCCACCCTATGAAAACTCTCAAATGTCCACCCGGGGTGAGCCAACTCGCACTTCTAACATTGACACTGCAAACCAGTCAGCGGACATTCGAGCTCCGACCCAGAATAAGCTCGGCCTGCCGATCTTTAGCCACGAAGGGTATCATGCTGCCCACTTGTATGCAAGATGGCTCGAGGAAAACAATGATTTCAACATTTCTGTTGATAGCCCACACTGGTTTTATGCGACAAAATACTACGATTTCCCGGATAGGATCTTTTCATTTATGTAGCAACAATAACAACAACAAAAGACCAGCACTACTTTGTCTCAAGGCTACAATGATCAACGTAGGAGGCAACAAAAGCACAGGGCTGAATCCACCACCTTCGCCAGGTTCTGTTGGTTAGAAGCAAGTCACAGGTCCCACCCACGCACAACAGGTGGGCTGCCCTGGGCGGCTGGGGGCTGTCCAACATGCAGAAGTCTTTCAGCCTCTTTATCAAGCTGCTTCTGGTGTGGTGTAGACACATGCATGGAGAAGATGCTCTATGGATGTTTGGCGAGTGAATGATGTTGGGATTGTAGTCCTAACCCTGCCTTTAACTCTTCATGTGACCTTTCCTAGGCTTCTTCACACACACACACACACACACACACACACACACACACACACACCAGTTTATAAAGGAAGAACGTTCCAAGATTCAAACATCACACTCCTTGTCCGGGCCTATTACATAGCCTTCCAACTCGTCTCCCTGTTTCCACTTTGCCGTCCTACAGCAACCTCCCCCCATACAACCCAGAGTTATTTCAAAACCCAAGTCAGAGTGTTGCTCGTCTCTGTCCGCTCATGGCTCCCCACATCACGTCAGGTAAAAGCCCAAAGTCATGTGATGGCTGCATCTGGCCTGCTTCCCCAGCTTTACCATATTCAGAACACAACCATGCCACCCCCACCCTGCCTTTTCCAACCTTTGCCTCCTCATGGTTGCTCCCCCATCAGACACGATCCTTCTTTATGGGTCTGGTACTGGGTCTGCTTCCTGCCGGGGACACTCTTTGCAGAAGTTCCCAGGTTTACTTCCAGACGTCATTCCGGTGTCCCTTATTGCCACTCACCCTGAACTTTCTTCTCCCTCTGGTGACTTTGTTTGAGGAGTTCTTATCACCTTCCAAAACACGATATAATTTTCTAATTTTGTGTGCTTGCTTTCTCTTGTTCTCTCTGCCTCAAATGTAAGCTCCAAGAGATCCAGGTTTTTCTTTCCTGAGGTATTTGTTTTTGTTCACCGACATATTTTAAGCCCCTGAAACAGTGCCCGACACATAGTAGGTGCTCAGTATACTGCTGATGAACAAACAGCACGGCTCAGTTCTCTTTCAGATGACGGAGCCCACAGTGCTGGCCCCATCCAACACCAGCCCCCCACCACCCGCCCCTGCCTCGCTGCTGCATGCATTTACCGAATGGAGGAATTTGGAGGAATCCTGTAGCTCTTGCTTCAGAGTAAATCCCGTTCCCCACCGTGTTCTGTGAGCCCAGTAGTCCACCAGCAGGAACCCCCCTTCCTCCAATCCGTGATTTCTCTCTCACAATTTGGGAAACTGGGTCTCAACCGAACCATGGCTTCTCATATTGCTTTGGTTTTTAGATTCACAAAGGGGGAGTGAGAGCTCCTGATTCCTGCTTCTCTCCCAAGTCTTGTTTTGTTTTTTAGTATGAAGGAGAGCAGGTGTGAGGCTATAGAAAGATCATGGTCTGAGATTTCAGAGATGAGGCTCTGGGTCTGACGCTGCCAGCAAATGATACTAGTAGGTACCTGCCTTAAGGGACTGAATCTTCATTCAAACCTGCAGGATTTGATACCACCCTCTCATGGAGGAGGAGACTGAACTCTTGAAAGAGGAAGCCGCTTGGTCTAGACGAGAGGGCCAGGGCCTGATGTTGGCAGAATGGGGTTGCAAACCGAGGTCTGTCCATTTCCAGAGATCACCTCTTCAAATCATGTCATTTCCTTGAAGCTTTTTTTTTTTTTTGGTCCACAAAATGGGAAGCATAGATCAGAATAGGCAGTATCCAAAATCCTCTTGAACTTTAATATTCTCGGTGAAAGGTTTTGAGTTTAAAAGAACCATATATATATATATATATATATATATACACACATACATATATAAAATAAATCTTAGCTATTTTATTATGAATCTTGCTTCTTCTCATGAATTCTAAGGTCCTTGATAAGGCATAGAAAGGCATTGTTTAATATGTCAAAAAGTGCTTGGTCACCTTGGCCGTTACAGTTAGTATGGCAGGTAGGCAATAATTATTCAAGGGATCAAATAGAAGTTTCTATTTTAGATCTTGGCTAGCTTGTAGCCCAAGCTGGAGCAGTCACAAGTCCGTCTCATGCAAGCCTCTTGAAGCCGGTGGCATAAAGTTCCATTACTTTATTTTTACAAGAAGAGCAAGGGTGTGATGGTGAATTTACCTGCCCAAGGGGTCTGCTGCTCCCGGTCTTCGGTTTCACCCCAAACTTCCAGGCATTTCCTGGAGAGAAGCTACTCTGTGGGAGGCAACCTTTCAACCCTCCCCCACTCCTCTGTTCCCACATCCTTCAGCGATTTGGGCCCTGGCTTGGCTCATTCTTTTGTGCTTTGGTATTTCCTGTTGCTGGAGGTGGGAAATACCTGCTCCAGCCTTGTTCTACCAGTGGTGCCCAGAAGAACCAGCCCTGGGTCACTGATGCAGACACGTCCACGTGGCAAGCAACTCGGAGAAGGAGAAGACAACTCTGTCAGAAGAACCCGAGGAGTTCTGAAAGCCTGCGGCTTTCTCCCTAAAACGGCACTACCACAGGCTGTGTGAAATGGCACTTAAATTTGCAGATAATCCTGCTGGTCTTTCACATGTCCAATCCATTGTCATTTAAAAAATATTCTATTAACATCATTAGCATCTGTTGCATTCCTTTCTGGTAAAAAATAAAATAGTGTTATGAGTGAGTAGAAACTGTAAATGCAGTTACAATTCTGGGGACGTATCCCACAGATAGACTTTACCTGGGGAAAATAACTTTTGTACAGGATTACTCATTGTACCATTTAACAAATATATCTAAAGGTTGGAAACAATCTAAGTGCCCGTCAGTTGGGAATTGCTTAAAGAGATGATGGTACGCCCTTCTAACACACCCCCAGGAGAGAGAGATGAGGCTCTTTATGTGCAAATAAGGCACCATGTCCAAGGTATATTGTATAGTTAAAAAAGGAAGGTGTAGGGGCGCCTGGGTGGCTCAGTGGGTTAAGCCTCTGCCTTCGGCTCAGGTCATGATCTCAGGGTCCTGAGACTTAGCCCTGCAGCCGGGCTCTCTGCTCGGCAGGGAGCCTGCTTCCCCCTCTCTCTCTGCCTGGCTCTCTGCCTGCTTGTGAACTCTCTGTCGAAAAAAAAAAAAAATCTTTAAAAAAGCAAGGTATAGAGCAGGCTGTATACATTATACCAGCATTTGTATACAAAAGGCAAAAAAGGGACAGATACGTACTTATTTTTATACTCATAAAATAATTCTAAAGGCACACGAGAAACTGATAACAAGGTATTTATATCCTTTGGAACTTTTTATTTTGGGCAATGTAAATGTATTTCATAAATAAAATGACAAAATAAATAAGCAAAAAATTGGCTCACTTAAAAAAAAATCTGACTGAATTCATGCTGTTTGCCTGGTTCCATCTGAGGACCATTGATGTCCGGGTCATGAGTTTGAGCCTCACGTTGGGTGCAGATTAGTTAAATAAATGAAAACGAAACTTGACAAAAAAAAATCGGACTGAATTCCAATCTACATTATTTCTGCTAGATGGTTGGATCTTTCTTAAAAAGTCCCTTTGGGTCTGGGTTAGTTTCTCCTCAACCTTGCTTTGATTTGCTTTAACAATGAGTTTACTTAATTTGGGCCATGGAGAGGAAAGTCACTAGCTATGCTCAGATTTCTAGTGAGTGGATCACTTTCTGACCCAACAGTTCTCTTTTTTTTTTTTTCCTGGAGACAAGGAAGCGAATCTGAAAAAAACTTTGCACTCAATCATCATAGGATTATGTTGGCTTCCAGGCATTAGCCCATGCAGTAGCGAGCGCACCAAAGCTGCAAATTCACCTTGTAAACCGCTAGGCAAAGGTAACATGCTCTTTCATCATCCATCCTACTGTGCAAAGCATTGCAATGGCAAAACTGACAAAAGCCCTGGGAAGTCTATGGAATCTCAGTTTTGTTTTTTTTTTTAAAGATTGTATTTACTTATTTGTCAGAAAGAGAGAAAGTGAAAGAGAGAGACCGTACAAGCAGGAGGAGTGGCAGGCAGAGGGAGAAGCAGACCTCCACTGAGCAGGAAGCCGGATGTGGGACTCGATCCCAGGACCCGAGTTGAAGGCGGATCCTTAACTGACTGAGCCACCCAGGCGTCCCCGGAATCTCAGCTTTTTTATATGGCTATTTCACTTGCCTTTAAAAAGCAAATCCAAGGACAAAAAGAAAGAAAGAAAGAAGACAGCTGTGGTTATAGGCAGTCTGTTAAAAGACTCACAATTTCCTTCTCAATCCATCATTCACCATTCACATTCAACAAGTTGAAGGCAGCGGCAAGCACACGGATCCCTAGGGTTTGGCCTTACTTGCTTTAAAGATGAAATTTCCAGGGGTGCATTTGTCGAAAAGGACAAGAAGGGCAGCAATTGTCCGTCTCTCATTAGGGACAAATGAGCTTCATCTTACAAGATTCTGAATGGAAAGTCTCTCACTAATAGCCCATTGTTTTCTCTCTGGGAAGCAGAAGCGGGCTGTGGCCCAGAATTATTGTTGGAAAACTGGAGAAGTCTCTTTGGGGTACAAGAAGAATGGAGGTGCCCTTTCTGGAGACGGGGACTCAGTCTTGAAATTCAAAACTTAAGGGTGCCTTTTAACTTGCTGCTCCTCCATTTACCTTTGAATCTTTGATAGGATACATGGAGTGAAAAAGGAGTACTTTCCCCCCT
Source organism: Meles meles (assembly GCF_922984935.1). NCBI lineage: Eukaryota > Metazoa > Chordata > Mammalia > Carnivora > Mustelidae > Meles > Meles meles. The sequence continues at coordinate 155,186,427 of NC_060068.1, forward strand.
CTTGTCTTAATTCATCCAGGGAATATCTTCCTTTATCTGGTTTTGGGGATTTTATTCTCCTCTTTTTGGCTTCAAAACCACTTGAGGACCTCTCGACTGGGCATAGTGATGGGCATATTCTTGGGTTAGGGAGTAAGCGCTGGGCAACTTTGTTAGCATGGAAGCTTGACCCCAAACTCTTCATTTTTATACTGGGTGAACACAACGGCTAAACTTTTATGCCCTCGGCGCTGTGTTTCCTCATCTCACAGCAATGAACCTGATCTCACCTGCCAGACCAAACAGCTGAAGAATGGTAGCACCCAGTGTTCCATAAATAGCAAGTGTCCCAACACCTGGAATGCACGGCTTGGAGAGGATGGTGCTTCAATTCCAGTTGCCTTTTCCAGGAAGCATAGGCTCTTTTCTGACTTGTTGGCTCTATCGCAAAAACAGAGGCTCGCAGCTTTTCTCCTCTGATTTATGAGGGATGGGCCGAAGAGTGCCGGGGAGAGGTGCCTTTGGCAGGGGCACGCCTCATCTGTGGGCTCCAGCACTGGTTACCCCACCCAGAGTGCAGGAACATGAAGGTCCTCAAGAATTTAACGGGAGAGAAGGTGGCTGCTTGTGCATGGGACAGACTGACTAGATGAGTCGGGAGATCAAGATTTAGGATAAAGGTCCCTGCAATCGCACAGCGTCAAGGAGTGGAAAGAAAAAACAGGAGTGTTTGACTCCCTACATTCTGCTTTAGAGGAAGGCAAATCAGACTTTAAATGGTAGAATTATGGAGTTGAAAGGAGACATTAGTCCAAACGTGAGTTGCTGATGAGGAAGTCTGAAGCCCGGAGGTCTGTCCGGAATCATAAAGTGGGTGAGTTGATGGCAGAGATGGGTCGATAATCAGGACCTTCAGACTCTCGCTGCTTTCTCGTGGGCATTCTGGACAACAGCGGCCACTGTTCGGGAGGACTGACTGGCCCTGGACTTGCTCTGCTAGACAGTGCCCAGGGCAAACTCTTTGTAAACTGGAGCACCTCAATGATGCAAGGTTTTATTACTGCAGGTAAGTGTTCCAAACACACCTGCTTATTGGATAACCTACTTAAAAGAGAAACAAATTTGAAGTTGCCTGTTTGGTTTGCTCATTATCGGAATGAACGGGAAGAAAACAGCAAAGTAAAATCCAAAGATAATCTTTGAGTGACATCAAGTCCTCTACCCCTGTACCAATTCTCTTAGGAACGAGTACCACTCCTCCCAGATTTCCAGAACCTCTTGACTAGCCCGTCCCAGCTCTGATAGGCGTGGCAGGTAATGGGCAGTAGACTCCAAAACACTGGAGAAAAGGGAGAAACCAGGGAGGTGGGGAGCTATCAGATTGGTCCCAAGTGGTAGGAACCAAAATTGTGTACTTTTTTAAAAAAGACATTTATTGAAAACATTTTCTCAGCAGCAGTCCTGGCCGGAGGGAAGGGTCTACTGTCCCACACGCCCTCCACTGAGCAGCCAGTATTGTGATAAGCACTGTCCCTGGGGGATTACTTTCTGCTTGGCTCAGGAGGCCAGGTGGGTGAGGGACAGATAATGACAGTATCACTTACTACAGCCTTTCATCTCCGCCTTTGAAAGCCCTTTACAACCACTAAATCTCTTCCTACAAGTCTTCTTGGCCTTCTTCTCTAGCCAAGGAAATAGAAGCCGCTTCTCCTAGACCTCAACCAGGGGGCCATCTTCTCCCCTTGCTGGCCTGTCTTCCCCACCCCGCTGGCTCTCGGGTCTCTAGCAGACTGCATCATCAAATCAGTGCGTATTTTCACCTGGTGTCCCAGCAAAGACGCAAGCGAAAGATGAGGGGTCTATAGTTTCTATGGATATTCTACTTGCCAAGCCCTCAAGGAAATTTAATATTAAAGGTTACACGGTTGTAAGTGGCGGGACTGGAATATAAATCTTGGCAGAGAGGTGTTACAATTATTCTATTTTACATGGAACGAGGCTCAGTTCCACAACTGAGGACATAAACCTAAACTGTCAGACTCTAGATCCCACAGCTCTGATCCACTCCCCGACACTGTCCTGGACGACACCCCCACGATAGGAGGCAGCTCCCTGCAATGCTATTCGAGAATGAAATTGAGGGCCAGGATCGGGCACTGTGGTCCCAACGTCACCCCTCCTTTCCCTCACTCCTGTACTTGGGTCAGAACACACCCTTAGCTAATTGATGTCATAAAACAGGAAGGGACATGTCCAGAGGGCGGGGACCAGCTCTCAGAAGAGTGGATAAGAGTCTAAACGGAGGACCATGATTGGTCCATTTGAATCCCAGTCAATAAGTTTCTGAGCTGTTTCCTGATCTGTGACAGGAGAATAAGAATACCTCCCTCCCTGGCTTGTTCTGAGAATGAAACCGAGCTCCTGTGTTAACAATCCTTACAACAGTGCTTGGCACACAGTGTAATGGTGTAATGGTAGATGAGGAGACCGAGGCTCAGGGCAGCTCAACGCCTGCTCTAGGATCATACAGTTATTAAATCGTGCAGTTGGCATACCTTTCATCAAAAGCCACACCCACACTCTTTCCCACCACAGGATACATCTAGGACCCACATATTTTTTTTTGTTTTTGTTTTGTTTTTTAAGATTTTATTCATTTATTTGAAATAGAGAGTGAGAGAGAGTGCATGAGTTGGGGGGCAGACGGAGATGAGAGAGAGAAGCAGGCTCCCTGCTGAGCAAGGAGCCTGATGACGGGGCTCGATCTCACGACCTTGGGACCGGGACCCGGGCCAAAGGCATACGCTTAACTGGCTGAGCCACCCATGCGCCCACCCCCGCCCCCACATAGGTGTTAATAAGAAAGCAGAACCTCTGAAGTATCAACACAAAAACTGTATATTACATGGAACAATATGGATAATACAATCTCACTTAAAAAATGTTTAGAGGTAATTTAAAACTCCCTGTTACTACCTCAGAACCTTGTCCATTCCTTGACATCTCATTTTATCCATCTCTCCTACTAAAAGACCTAAGGGCAGAGACTCCCCAAGGCATAGCATAGGCCAGATACCCAATATTCAGTGTTTGTTAAACTGCTGAATAGCCCTGAATCTTTAAACAAAACCACACATTTATTTAGCAGACAACAGATAAGAGTATATAATACACGAATGTGGTAAAAGCATTCAAATCATACAAGCACATATTCAGAGGATAGTAATATTCTTTCTATTTCATTACCAAACACCCAGCTCCCATCCCAGAGGCAGCCACACGGCCGGTTTCTTGTATATCCTTCAGCGATATCGCTGCCGTCACTGAATTATAGTACAACTGACATTCACTGCTGAAAAGTGTTAGGGGACGGTGGAAATGCTTCATACACATTTAGTCAGGATGTTTTCTTTTCTGAAAAATCACCAATTTTTCTCCAACCCATTTAAAGGACAACCCACACGAGAAAGGTGTGTCTGTGTGTGGGTGTGTAAGTGAGAGAGAGAGAGAGAGAGAGACAAACCACAGAGAAAGGTGCTAGTTTCTTAGTTCGGGAATTCCCTCAAGTAAAACCACCCTCCGAGTCTATGCGATGCTGTTTAATTTCCTTCCCCTTGCAGCTGGTCTTATGACCCATTTCTGCAAAAATTTTTAGCCTGAGATTTCATTTTTTACTGTGCTATTCGTTCCCTGGACATGGGAAGATGAGCATTCTGTGTGACTTGAGCACAACAAAGGACTCTCCCTTTCTTTTAGCGAGGTGTCTGAAGCCACTCTCATCCCACTTACCACAGTATGAAATGAGAAAGTGCTTCCTGGAGGGAGAAAGATAGTAACCACTCTCCTCAGTGTGGTTTTTTTCAGACAGATGTCTGCAACAGCCCTGGGAGACACTTTATCTACTGCTTTAATAACAAACCCTCTTAAAGGGACTTAACACTTGGCAACGCCTTCTCTTAGTTGCTTATTTGCACCCTGTTACGTCGCTCTGTCAGAGCATGGCACAGACTTTGACATCACTTAGAAATGACATTAGACATTAGGTCTTTTTTTTTTTTTTTTTAATTAAAAGTGATTCAAACCTAAAAATCTGGTTCTTCTCAGGGCGCCTGGGTGGCTCAGTGGGTTAAAGCCTCTGCCTTCAGTTCAGGTCATGATCCCAGGTCCTGGGATTGAGCCCCATGTCGGGCTCTCTGTTCAGTTGGGAGCCTGCTTCCCTCTCTCTCTGCCTGCCTCTCTGCCTACTTCTGGTCTCTGTGAAATAAATAAAATCTTAAAAAAAAAAAAAAGAATTTGGCTCTTCTCATCTCCTCTTTGGGGAAAATAACTTTTCGTCTTCCTTGCTAGCATCTACCCAGTTTTTTTCCTGTGCTGCAGCAAACGGATTAGAGTTGCAGTCCAGACATGTTCTTTTTATTCTTTTAGGGCTGATGTAGACATGGTACCCAGTGACAAGCTAAATGGCGCCTTTGTTTCCACTGGGCCCTCAATGGAAGACACACCAAGAGATAACTGAAGGAGTCCTCCTTCTTTCCTTAGTCTGTTTGCTACTAAGTTGTCTATTTGCCTTTCCAAGTCTTTGGTGTAGACTCAGTGGTCTCTCTGACTGTCAATGAGCTCTTTTTATGTGTTTCTTTGTTTGTGCCTTCTTGTTACTTCTACCTCTTCAGTTTCCATTAGTAAAGCCAACCATGAGGACATCCTGCCAAGTTATCTACCCCCGCTCAGCCAACTCACTGCGGTTCTCACAAATGTTAGGAAAGTCCTCACTGGGCTAGGAAAGGATCCCAGAACTCGTAGAGAGAATGGACTATTAAATCCTGGCATTATCTTCCTTCTATTAGAGATCTGTCTTTGTAACCACTTAGGAAATTGCTTCTCCACCAATCTGCCTCCCATGTGCGGGTTTTATTACTTTCCCTTCCTCTATTCTTTAACTGAAACATTCCTGTTCTAGAAATCGAACTCTTGTGTTTAGAACACCGTTTTGAACAAGTGTTTCTGCGTCTTCTCCGAACATACTTCAGTATCGCTGAGCTCTGTTATTAAGGGTGTAGGATTGCAGTATAAATGAGTATTTGTTCAATGAACGAGAGGGATGTGGCTTAATCATGTGTAGGAGAATTATAAGTTTTCTGCTGATTTAACTGGGTAAATCATATAGTAAATGACAATGCTATGGGAATGCATCCAGCGTTGTTTGCTAATTGGCCTCTACGAAGTCTTAGCAACGTTTCTCTTCCGGCATCTCTCACAAAAACACCAACTAGTTCACAGAGCAGGAAGGCAGGATGGCAAAGTGGTTCAGAGAATGGGCTCTGGCCTGGATAGCCTGAGCCTGACTTTCAGCTCTAGCGTTTACTATCTGCATGACTACAGGCAAGTTGCTTGATCTCTCCATGCTCACTATTCTCATCTATAAAATAAAGATCATATGAATCATACCTGCCTGCTCACTCACAGACCTGTTTGAGGATTAAGTAAGCTAATACAGGCAAACACCTAGAAAGTAGTTGGAATAGTACTATATAAATATTTACTATTATTATTTGGCAGCTACTGTTTGGCTTGATGACTATCATTCAACCATTTAACATTTATCATTCAACCATTAACCATTTAACTTCCAAGACAATGACACAGGGCTGAAATACTTTCTCCAGGAATGTGCTTAAATCTGGGAATCTGGGGTGCCTGGATGGCTCAGTAGGTTAAACATCTGCCTTTGGCTTAGGTCATGATCCCAGGGTCCTGGGATAGGGTCTTGAGTCTGGGCTCTCTGCTCAGTGGGGAGCCTGTTTCTCCCTCTGCTCCTCTCCCTGCTTGCGCTCTCTCTCAAATAAATACATAAAATCTTAAAATAAAACAATACAAAACAGAACCCACAACAAACCTGGGAACCTGCTAAAGCAAGCCATTGGTTCCCTGAGTCAATCAGGACCTTTTCTCTTTGAACATCTCCAAAATTAGTTGAACGGTCATTAATCACCAACAATTACTAAAAGGAGCCAAAGAAGCCGAAATGGAATATATCTAAAGTCTTGTGACAAACTATTCTTCTGTTGTCCTCCTGTTTGTCTACCATATAAGAATCCTAATTTGGGGGCTAAAGTTCTACTTATTTTTACATGCGACAAAACTTTCTTAGTTTTTATTGTCATTACCTCTTTATATTTGATGGAGATCTTGGCAAACTCCAAGGTAGAGATTAAAACTGTCCACAATGCCCCTTCCCCCTTTTGGGCCACATAGTAGAAATTTATGTTAGATAGTTTTTACAAAAATGACATTGGCTTATGTATTTACCAGCCTAGGGATGTCTATATTGGTTCAGTCAAAGAGTCCAAGTAAGTTGTTTCTTCAGCTCTATCTTAGGATCAATGCTACCCAGAAGCAATAAGCGATAATTTCAGATATCAATAAGTCAAACAGAACAATGTTTTATTAGTACAGACTGCTGTCAACAATGCTACATTTGTAAGAGACTGAAAAGTTTCAGAAAAGGGATAGCTATTTATGGCAAGATATGAATGAAAATGATCTGTGTCAACATTTTTCTCAATTTACTTTTTCCAGTCACTGGATGGGGGAGTGCAAACACGGAAAAGACTCAGCCTCTACCTCCAGGCACAATACTCAGCTTCAAGTCAGCACCAGTTAGAAGAGAATTACTGTTAAGAACCTGTACCTCATTTTGGGTGTACTAATTGTATAAATTAGTTTTAAGTGAAAGTGACATCGTAGAATGATTACATTGTGGCCAAATCTAGCATGCCTGCTTGTTTTGTTATTTAACTGCTCAGGCCTAATGATTAAATTATCACTCTTTCATCCCTACACGAGATGGGAAAACATTTGTTTCCCTTCTCCACACAATCAATTTATTTGCATAATGCCTAATGATGCTTCTTTCAGATTCCCATGTGTTTACCATACACTGCTCCAAACATGCCAACAGACTGTCATTTAATGGGAGAAAAAAAAAGTTTTCCAGTTCAGACGCAAGCCTGGACTATTATTTTGAATACCTACAATCAGTCCATCTGATAATATGCTCAGGTAGCCAGATGCCCCAGAGAAACGAGATCCTTTTTTTTTTCTTGGTTGTTATCAAATAACTTACCCACAATGACTGCAGTGACAGTGAGCAGCACAAAAGCATTCCGAAATAGGTAACTTTTAACATCCTCCTTTGTGATGTTCTGCACTTTCCTTTTGGCCAAGAGTGTGCGCTTACGAACCCCTCGCTGGAAGCTCTCCATTCTGCCTCCCAGCCTGGGCTCTTCTCCATTGCTTTTAGTCATATTTTACTTCTCTAGGAGAGTCTCTTCTTTGCACTTCAGTGTCTCGGAATCACACCCGGAAAGCCAGACCTCTTTGGTGTTAAGAACACAACTAGAACGGGGAAAGAAGAGACAAGAGTTACAGCCTGCAGGGTGAGAAATCAGTGCGGCCCCACACAGGGCAAGCTGTTGGCACACTGCATCATCTAAGAGGAATCAAGGGCTAGAGAGAGCCACGATGCCAGGTTGCAGGGCTGGGCTGGGATACGCATATTTTACTGGCCTACGTGTGAGAAATGTGTGTAAGTTCAGAATATACAAGCAATTAAACAACAACAAAATAAATAAGATAGGAGAATTGTGTGTTCTATGCAAAAAAAAAAAAAAAAAAAAAAAAAATCTGCCCTTCCCATTCGAAGGAGGCTATAAAAGGGTTCATCAGAGCCCTGAGTGTGACTGAGCAGTCCTCATCCCCTCATCTCCCCCCAAACTAGCCAAGTGCTTTTTGCACAATATTCACCCTCAATAAATGTCTAATTGAATTGAATGCACAGGAAGCACTCAATAATTACTTGATGGCTTGTGTCCTGTACATGGTGAAGGCATAACCAGTCAATAAAATGAATTAAGATATTGATATTTCACCGTCAGAGCTTTCTGTTATATATAATAAAGTAACGATTTTCCTCATTACGAAAAAAAACAGAATATATGCACAGGCCTTCAGAAATATATTTGACGATTTTACAGGGTCATTTTTAAATCTTTTTCCCTGAAATAAGCAAACATCACGGAGTCCATCTTATGCATGATCGGAAATCGTCATTCATTTTCATTTTTATTATAAGCAAAAAGTAGTATCTGTCTTTGTGGCAATCGTATCTGGAGTCTCCCGAGGAAACCATCAGCGACTTCTGGGTATTTCAAAATTTAGGATTTCTACAACAGAGGAGATGAATCCAATTTTCATTCCAAACATTACAGCATGTGGTTTCTAGTTTCTTTAAAGTGCTCCTAGGTTATTCAAATATATCTAAGTCCATCTCTCCTGGGTGGAAATCAGTTGTTTTGAAGAAATCAAAGGATTCCTCCTCTTTCCTAAGATTTGTGATCCATAATCTTTTCCGTGATCAATCGGAGTAAAAATCAGTGGTGCCTGTGGACGTGTGTCTAAGGCAACGCCAGCAGCCAGCGTGTGCGGCTGTGGGGGAGGTCACTGGGAAGCTCTAGCTGACTCCTCCGAAGCCTTTGGCAAATCCAAGTGTGGAAAAAAAGACTCTCCTGAACACTTCTGACATTTTAATAAAATTGCAGGTTGGGGTCAGCAATCATACGACCCGCAGTTTGCTTGAGATTTCACAGCAGATTAGAAGTTTAGGGAGAAAGGAAGGAGAGGTGGCCAGATTTTTTTTTTTTTTTTCTCTTTTCACTCATCTCTGGTTCCCTTTCCAGTCATTTTTTTAAGCAGACCAGCTCAGCCTTGATTTTTTTTTCTAGCTCTGGAACCACCATCTGCCCCCAGTCCGGCCCGAATGACTCAACCTCAAATTCGGAGGGGACACGGCACAGACACCACGCGCTCCTTACATTAAAGGACCAACGTGGACTTTATCTACCAACATGGCTAGCTGCTGACTCTCGCTACTCCTCCGCCTGCAAAAGGAAATGCACGGGCGGGGAAGGGCAGCGAGGAGTGAAGCCCGGCAGGAACACAGGACGTCAGACTTACCTTTCCTGGTTTTGTAGCGTGGAAGGGACCGCGGGCAGTGACACGGTGGATTCCGCAGCGGGTCCGGCGGAGTAGCGAGCGCCGGGAGCAGGGCAGACACGCGCTCTGGGACGGCGAGTTACTATCAGCGCAACTTAAGAAAAGGGGAGGAGTCTGCGCCCGGGAGAGGGGGAGTGGGGAAAAATGAAAACACCGCCGCGAAGGAGGGGGCAAACCCGAGGTTTCTGGAATATTGATTAATTTTGGCTCACCAGAGGCATGCTTGCTGGCTTTGTTTTGCTTCTTAGACCACTTCACGCTTTGTCAGTTCACTTTCATTAGGAATGCAAAACCGGGAAGAATTGCAAAATAAAGCTCACACACACTCAGAAAGCTGGAAGTCTTGATTAGAACGTTCCAAAGGAGACTTTGCTAAGACTAAATGTAATTACCTCACATTAGTGCAGGTTTCCTCCCCTGAAGGAAGCACGAGAGTGTGTGCTCTTTTGCCTGGTTGTACAGCTATTATAAAGAGCCCTTCTTTTTAGAATTGGGAGAAATAAATGACGTTTCTTGGGAAGACCCAGATGGGAAGACCCAGAGCTTGACAAGCATGGAGAGAAAGAAATGCTTACTACAACTCTGCAAACTTGCCTAAAGTTACTCAAAACACAAGATGAGGCATGTCCCTATGTTAGCAGTTTAAACTCTTCTTATAACAAATCTAATTTAGCTCCAGCTGCCTGCTTTACAAAGTCTAGAAAGGTAAGAAACAGAGACAAGGATCTTTGCTGAGCTCTAAAGTAAAAAGCATTTTAAGACGAGGAGCGTAAATGCACACTGGAAGCCTTGTGATTTCAAAAGATAAGTTGCTTTACAGATAGATGCTTCAGTATTAAAGGATGCTCAGTGTCTCCTCCCCACAAAGCACCCCCCCCCATTGGTTCTAGGAATTAGAAAATTCTCTTTGCACTTTTAGCCCACTTTTCTTAGAAAGGAAAATAGATAGTGGAAATGGATTTTTTAAAATGAAAAAAAAAAAAAAAAATTTTTTTTAAAAACCTGACTCAGCTCCAAAACTTAGAACTTGTTTAGCATGAAGAACAAAGTTTGAAACAAAAACCCATACCAAAAATTACAGCCAGAGTTCTGTATTCCTCATCATTAAATCTTGTATTCTCCATGCGAAATCTGCTTAGTTCTTGCGTCTGTCATCCGACAGGAAGGTGTGTTTTCCCCCTCATTAGCAAACCCAGGGAGAGTCTAACACTAATATCTCCTGCCAGCTTCAACCGTTTCGTGTATGCCCTTCCGAACTGGTTGGAAGGCACTGGCCAATCGTGTAAATGATTTAAAATTACAAATGAGCATCATTTGTTTAACAAATCATAACGACTTTTAAACTTGGCATAATTTTAAGAGTTTATTGAAAATATATGTCTGGACAGTCCCAGCCCTCAGGGATCTTTCGCTTCCTGGGATCTCCCAGGTCACTTAGCATCTGGGGCACATTGTTTAACACTTAATTACACCCTGTCTTCCGCTAATCCTGTCTTTTTACAACCAAGTTAAGCTTTGGCTTCTCAACTGAATTATAAGTTCTTTGAGGGCAAGAACCAGTCCTATGCCTGATACGTAGGAAACATTAAATAGCTCTTATAAATGGATGGCATAATGTAACAGTAGAAACAAAATGCTTTTCAACCTTCTGTGTTAAAACAAAATTATTTGTTTTTATGGTGTGCTTCTGGCCTAGGTGCATGGAGCAGATGTCGTTTCTTAACACGACGAATATATTCTAAAGCACTTATTTACTGCCCTAAGTCCTATCTGAGCCATGGGTTTAAGACTAATTTGTCCATATTTCTTGTGGAAGTGACACGTATTTTACGAGAGCTTAAGAGAGAAATCTTCAAATGATTTTAAATGGAGATCCAAGCCAAGTGGCATTTCCGTTTTTAAATTCTGCTTTTTTTCATAGACAAGAAAAAGGACTAGAAAAAACACGCTTTGGTTCGCATAGAGATGAGAAGGCCCTACTGCCCTTTCTTTTTTCCTTTTTGCTAATCCCTAAGGCTTGGTTAAAAACCATTTCATTATTTTAGTTTGCACAGACATTATTGGAGTCTTGTGTCCCCTTGAGAAGGGAAGTAATTCACCACTGAAAGTTTTGTTGGCTGTAATAAAAACCTAATGACAAAATGAGATGCAAAGAGTTCATCTGAATTACAGGGTTTTAGTCTGGGGGGAAATATTGGGAATTACTTCTTTTACGCACCACTTTCTCTTTAGGAAAGCTGTTAACAGTAATGCCCTTGGGGCAGCCTAGGTTTACTCAACACACATTTCTGCTTACCTTTTCCCTTACTTCATAAATAAGACCCTTAAGTGTTAAAACATTTTTTCCGTCATAGAAATATGAAATAAGTGAAAGATCAAGAAATTATGAACAAGCCTCTATAGGCCAGATTTCATTTAAAGCTACTCTGGGTAGGAGACACCGAACCAGGGAATCATATTAATTTTGGTATTCCAGAGTGAAAAAAAAATCTCATGGGACAAAACACTGCTTCTTTTGAAAAATCTTCCAAGAATCCCCTGTGAACATTCTATGCCATACGTACATTCTTTTTTATTTTTTGAGGAAAAAAAATGTCACTGTAACAACCACCAAGTCTAACGTATTTTTAAATGGACTATTTCCACTCATTGGTCTGAAGTATGAAGGTTCATGATTAATGAGTAAGTGCTGTTAACATAGTACAGAACAATTAAATTTCAGCAGTCAGGATAAGGGCATTCTGGAATGAGAAGAAGAAAATGGATTAGAAAATATTTTAACCTTTACCAAATGTTTTCTACTTTTATTTTTAATTTTATGTTTCATGAGAGAGTTTGTCATTCGTTATTCATATAGCTTATGTTTTAGAATCTCCTATAACTGGGAATTATAGAATGTGAAGACATGAGCGGGACCTGATTTAACCTGGGCAGAAATGCTAGAGTTGTAGTTAGAGTAGAAGTAGAACTTGTGGTACTTGGTCTTTCATTTTGTCTTGAATTTTTTCTTTCTAAGATTTGAAGGTAAAAAGCAAAACAACAACAACAACAACAAAAAAACTGTGGTGAATTCTGGTTAGTGGGAATTTTTAACCTGATTGGACTTATTTTAAATCTAGACGAAGCCTGAAAAACCCAGCTCTAGGAGTGGATTATAATTAACATTTTTCATAATCATTCATTCATTCATTCATTCAACAAACCTTGAGAACTTGTGCTGCAAATGCCAGTCCCTTTCCTCAAGGAGCCCACGAACACACAACTGTAATTATTATGCAGTGGGCAAAGGGAGAACCCCAAGGGAGTCATGGGAACTTTGTGTTAGGGCCTGTTTACCAGGACTCTCCATGAGAAAGGGAGCTCCCTGTTGCAGCGGTGCCTGGCTTCACATTGATAGAGGATCCGAAACTCCAAATTAAAGAACTTGAACTCTACTCCCAGGTAAGATAGAGGCACAGGATTTAAGCGCAGGAGTGATTTTAAATTTGGGGTTGATGCAAATCCTTCAAGTGAAGAAGACTTGAGTTAGCAAGTACGGGGAAAGAGAAGAATTTACCAATTTGGGAGAGTTCACACCCACTTTAAAAATACAGACCATCTCACAATATTGAGGCTCTTCAAGGGATAGACTGGCATTGAGTGAGACCTCCTGCATTAGACGAGGTGTGTACTTCCCACGCTCCTGGCCTGCCCACTTTAGTTTTAGTTTCCTTTTACATACCTTCATGTTTTGACCTTTGGAAGTGGTTTGAGCAACAGCAGAAGGCTAGAGAATCCCAGTGTAAGGGGGAAGAAGAAAAAGAGGAGTCCTTTAAGAGACTCACTCATCGTAAGAAATCATACCAACCATTTGATCACAGGTTAGCTAAGAATTGGATATAATTGTGGTTTAAAGAAATTGAACACATCTTCTTCATACTAAAACTAAAGATGATCCACTTTTTAGTGATGATTTCAAAATTGCTGTTGCTATTAATGGTGACATATTGTGAAATGGCTTTTTTCCCAGTTGCTCCCAGTTGCCAAACCTCTGAAGGACCAGAATCTTGGTTTAGCTGAGAAAAATCATGTAAGTTAATTGGAATTAAAGCCTTTGGCTGAGTGCTAGCAATAATAATAGCGAACATTTACATAGTACTTCTTCGTTGTATATAAGGACTTTTGCATGTGTTATCTAATTTAATCTTTGTGACAATGCTTTAAGGTACATTCTATTATTACTAGTCCTATATATCCAGAGGTTGATATGGAGTTTCCTAGGGATTAAGCAGTATGCACAGGATTACAGTCAGTGAGTGACAAGAGTTCACAACAATTCCGAGAACTTCAGTCTCTTGGGGTGCCTAGCTGGCTTACTTGGTAGAGCATGCAACTCTGACCTTGCGGTTGTGAGTTTGAGCCCATGTTGGGTGTGAAGCCTACTTTAAACAAATAAATAAAATATTTAAAAAAAGAAAAAAAAAGAACTTTAGTTTCTCATCTTTTTTCCAAAAGAAGTTCGTGGTAGCTTCTATGAGAGATAGAAAAGAAAGTAAAGAACATTAAAAGGAAGGCCTACCACCTGTTATTTCTTCTGGAAAGTTAATCCTAAAAATCTCCTCCTCCTCCTCCTCAACATCCTCTTCACCTTCCTCCTCATCCTCCGATCCATGACAGGGATTGATTGCATCTCCGATCTGCTCCCAGAGCTCTCTGGGCTTACCTCTCTAGAGTGATTACCATTCTGTTCTGCAACTTTCCCTTTCTAGACTGTGGCTCTTTGAGAGCAGAGCCTATGTACCGCATACTCAGTAACCAGCACAGAAGGTCTTCAGTGAAGAGTTGCTGCATGAAGAAATGGACAACACGGCCACACATTTAAGAGATTACATTGATCCTTCTCTAATCCCAAGACTTGGAGAAAGGACATTAATAAACATCAAACCTTTAACATTGGGGGTGGGGGAGCCAATCAATTTCTTTTTCAGTCCTGATAATATGAAATAGATCCAAGTGGAGCTGCTCTGACTGGACGGGTGGGAGGTGGATGTCATGGTCTATTTCAGTGTTTCCTTTTCTCTTTCTCAGGTAGGCCCTGAGGCACCTCATCGATCCAAGGAGTCCATCTATCGTCCTTGAAAACAAGGATGAATGATGAAGTCAGGTTGGCTTCTGCCGTTGCTCCTTAGACCTAGGTCCAGGTTTAGAACTTGGGTCCCCCGTTCTTGCTCCCATGTGTTTTCAGTCACTAAATCACATGTTTCTCCCTTCCCAATTTTGAATGTCATCTGCAGGATGAGGTTGGCCTACATTATTTTTCTCAAGTTGCTTCCCCTATTAACATTCTATGATTCTAGATCGTGTCATGCCAATAATGGGCTTGGCTTATCCACTTCTGCCTATTTAGTTAAAGACACAAATTTTTATATGCTCTCAATGATTAATGGCTTCTCATTAGATTTCTCTGCCACAAATTAAACACAAACACATAAACAGTCCCCCAAGGAAACTCATTGAAGGGCATGGGTTTTATGAAGCGCAGCGATGACATGAATCTTTTATAACTGTTTGCTGGTATAGAATCATAATTACAGCAATCAAGAGAGATACACATCTTTTGTAAGGAAAAAAAAGTAATTATAATTTAAAAGCACACAGCTTAAAGTTGCCATCACAAAAACGACTATTATAGCAACTATTTCGCATTTGGACATTTTTTTGGCAGGAAGTCTGGGCATTGTTTATTGTGAGTCAGAAACAGGCACTGAGAAAATATGCAAATTTTTTAAGCAAGAGAAAATGCAGCTTTGAGTTGAGAAAACAGGGTGAATGGTGGAAACTGTCTGGGCCTTGAACACAAATCAACCTTAGCTGCTGAAATCATTTTTGGTCATTGGATGCTATTATAGCAATCTGGGGTAAGGTCAGAATAAAGTTGTTTTATGCTTTAAAACATACATTCAAGTTTAGTGCTGTGTGCCTGGGTCAAAGTCTATCTTCTGCTAATGCTGTGTCAATGAATTGATTCTGAGTAGAAAGACCAGGGAAGAAAGCCACCAGAATGCTCATGGATCCCGTGTTCCTTGGCTGGGCAGGGGACCTGCTGTCGCCTGGTGAGGCGTTCACCTATGGGTCACAGAGGAGGCAAAGGCAAGTCTCCTTCTTTCCCTAGCTTCTTCCCCACACAAGATCACACATGCTGGAGTGAAATGAACTGAGGGTGACCAGTTCGTTCTTGTCATCAGGTCTCAGTTGTGGAAAGTTGTTTCTATTAGAACTGCATTAAGATGGGTCGCCTGGGTGGCTCAGTGGGTTAAGCCTCTGCCTTCGGCTTGGGTCGTGATCTCAGGGTCCTGGGATGGAGCCCGGCATCAAGCCCCCCATCAAGCCCTGCGTCGGGCTCTCTGCTTGGCAGGGAGCCTGCTCCCCACCCCCGCCGCCTTCTTGTGATCTCTGTCAAATAAATAAATAAAATCTTAAAAAAAACCAAAAAACTGCACTAACTCCAATCAATTCTTAAAAAAAAAAAAAAAAACCCAAAAAACAAAAAACAAAACAAAAAACCCTTAATATCAATAGGTGAAATGAAGGGAGATAATATGGCATTGGGAAAAAATACACTAAAACTTGGGTGGGAGTGTGTGAAACTTGGCAAATATTGTGGCCCTCCTCTCCAAATGAAAGGTCAGATAAGGGCTGAGTTTCAATTTTTTTTTAACCCTTTGTTTGAATAAAATCTCAGTGACCAAACCAATAGCAGTGGGGCACATCAAGGATAAGCCACTAGGTTTGCCCTTCCTCTGGCTTCCCCTTTGCCTTTCCCTTTCATTGTCTCCACTGCCAGCATCTGGACCCCGAGTGGGTTCCCAGGGTCAGATAGGAAAACGACTGAATCAGGTAACTCAAAGTACTCAAATTCTAAGAATAACACTCTTATAAGCTGGCATAATGTCTGAGGAAAAGACAAAATGCACAAAGTAAACTCTAAGAACCCAAGTTTTAGTGATGCTTCAATTAATAAATCTTATAGAGGTGGACTCTTTCTAGTAAATTCCATGATAGGTAAGATGTGTGGGCATATAAGTGTTTCAGGTCTCGGGCTTAAGTCTAGGGAGTTGGGTGGTGATGAGACAGACTGGACTGAGGGACTGGTCATATGTTTTATGGCTTTGTGACCTAGCTAAGCCCTGGGACAGATGTGAGAAATGAAGCACAGTAAAACCAGTGGTTTGCCCCATATTAGCCAAATGAATATCAGAGCCAAGACCAGAACCCAGTGTTCACTTTCAGTTCTATTTATTTTCAGAGAAACATGTTGTCCTACTCTTCGCTAGCCCATTCTCTCCCAGTTTATTTAAATAGATTAATGTAAGGTGAGACTATTTGGTCTCTGCTAGTGGTAATACTACTACTAATAAAAACAGCTACCATTAGTTGAGTCTTTTCTATGTGCCAGGCACTGTGCAAATGCTTTACATTTGCCTTATTTACTTGTCACAACAACCCTAGTGTTGCTAAGTTTTATTATTCCCACTTTACCAATGAAGGAATTGAGGTTCAGAGAGAATTAGCAACCAGCCAAAGTCACAAGCTAGTTAAGTAGTTGGACTGGGATTCCACCCCAGGCCACTCATGTTAAAAACTCAGGCACTTGGGGGCGCCTGGGTGGCTCAGCAGGTTAAAGCCTCTGCCTTCAGCTCAGGTCACGATCCCAGGGTCCTGGGATCGAGCCCCGCATCGGGCTCTCTGCTTGGCTGGGAGCCTGCTTCCTCCTCTCTCTCTCTCTCTGCCTGCCTCTCTGCCTACTTGTAAGCTCTATCTGTCAAATAAATAAATCTTGAAAAAAAAACAAAAAACAACTCAGCACTTGAAGGCCACACATTTCCTTTTTGCCAGAACTAACACCCCCAATGAAAATACTGCCCTCAGAATTCTACAAATTCCCACCAGGTTTAAAGGCACTGGGGGGAAGCTAGAACACACAGAGAGGATCAAAATGGTTGCAGTCCTCAAGGATATTACAGTATCCTTGGGAAGGATGTTGTAGGGGAAAACAAATGTGCGATGAAGTACATGACAAAATAAAACCTGATGAGAGATTTAAAATGAATTTCTTTAGACAGAAAGATTAATTCCAGTTGTGGGGAAGAGAGTTTCATGGGAGAGACAGCATTTCAGAAGGAACTGTAAAGATGAGGAAGTTTCTCCCACAGGTAGGAATAGTTCGGGAGAGTCATTCCAGGTGGAGGAATGGGCAGGAACAGAGATACACAGTGGTGTGAGGGGACCAACAAGGACTCCTAATGGGCTCTTAATACATGGCTAAAGGACAAAGAAAAGACCAAAAGGTAGGGTGTACCATGTTTTGGAGAAGCAGAAAGGTGGGTTGAAAGTAGAGACAACTTGCATACCAGGTGTCCTTGATGGATGCAGTCGGAGCATTTCTTGGGTTGAAAAAGAAGTCTTAGGTGTGACTTTCACAAAATCAAAGATAGTTTTGTACTAATACACTTTATAGAATGCTAAGTCTTTTTTCTAGAATCTGGCATAACAAGCAATACCATTACCACCAATAAAATCACTCCCTAAGAGCTTCCAAGAACTACCCAATCTTCATGAGCCAAAAAGAATATAACCATATGTAATAAAGACACCATGGGAGTGACCCACTGGTGGCCAACATTCTTCCATATTCCAGGATCTCCATCAGCAGAAACAGAATGCCTTCTCATCCCCCACTCTCACCCCAGCCCGCATCTGGTCAAAATCTTGGTTTTTCTATTCCATTAGAGGAAGGTGTGTCTTGGTGGCAATAGATTCACCCAGGAATAACCATTGCTAACATTTACGTGGCAGACGGAAAAGATTAGAAAAAAGCAGCTTTAACCAGATGTAGAAGAGAATGAATAATTTTATCAGGCAATCTTTTGGAGTCCCTTTTTAGATGTCTGCTATATTTCTCAAATGTAATATTTAAGATAGAATTCACTCCTCATGCCCTTGATAGGGTGACTGGCGTTTCCCCTTCCTCTAGGGCTGTGTGTACTTGCATCTTTCCTCCATTAAATCTAACAGGACTCAGAATTTTTACTATTGATTCTGTATTCAAATTCTTCTAGAACATTGGAACTACCAGGTGAAGCCTGTTGTTCTGGAGTAGTGTAGTGACTAAAATGTGGTCCTAATCTAATTCCAGCCTCATGATTAAAATATGTGGGGATGGGATTAGGGGATGGAGGTGTGTTGAGGGGTAAATTTACCCCGGGTTAACAACCGTTTGCACTTTTTACTTCAGGTTCATCACCCTGGCCCAGCACTAGCAAATCCCACTCCTGGGACTAGCCCTACTCCATGAGGCACTTATTGTCAATCCTGGAGCTACCCTTCTGGCATTCCTTTTATCCACCTGGAATATCTGGTTTTCCCAACTTCTTATCGTAGAGAATTCATTGCTTCCTTGCTGGCCTTTTAGAACTGTTTTCTTGGGACTTCCTGATGAGATCTCAATCTTTGAGCTATTGGGCTTTATGGAAGAAGGTCCTTCCTACAGGCTTGTCTTGAGCTGCTGAGAGCTGTCTAGAGATTTAAAAATGCACATTGACTGCATGATGTGATTTGTGTGATTAGGGTGAGAAAGAGGAAAAGAACAAATGAGAGAGTGGACAAGGGCACAGATAATCTTCAAGAGGATAGAGACAGGCTATGGCCAAAGCTGAGATTTTGTTTCTCATTATAAAGGCAGTGTGGACCAGGGAAGTCTCCTTTGTGATCTTTCTCTTGAGGTTGACTTAACATTTTCAGACTCCTCAGCTCCACCAGCATGGGCCCTACAGATTTTTCTCTTATTCTAGTTCCCCTTCAGTCTTCTATTTAGCTTGATCTTTTTGACACATTTAAGTAAATTTTTTTCTCTTTGAAATGTTTAAAGACTTGGGTCTTCAAAATAGCTTCTCTTCACAAAAGAGTAAAATATATAGAGTTCTTAGGGTTGCCTTTCTATACTGCCTCACGCTCTCATCCTTCACTCCCATTCAGAAGCGTGTTCACTCTTCATGCAACAGACATTAATTGAGTTCCTACTTGGTGCCCAGCACTATAAAGTTGTAAAAAAAAAAGGGGGGGAGAGGAGTTTTGACCTCTTGAGCTTACGTACTGGTTGGGAGGAGACAGACCCTGTACAAATAAATGCTCATTGCTTCTGGAAAGGGCTTTGGACCTCAGCAGGCTTTGGACCTGCTGAGTGGGACAGGAAGCCATTGTATGGCATAGCTCCACGAGGAGGAGTCTAATGGCCTTTAAAAAGGCTGAATCTGGCTGCTGCCTGAAGAGTGGAAAGCTATTGGAATAGCCCAATGAGAGATGACGGTGACTTAGATTAAGGACACTGACCAGAGAGGTGGTAAGATGAGGTCCCATTTGAGGATGTATTTTTTTCTTTAATTTTGTTTATTTACTTGACAGAGAGAGAGAGATCACAAGTAGACAGAGAGAGAGAGAGAGGAGGAAGCAGGCTCCCTTCTGAGCAGAGAGCCTGATGCGGGACTCCATCCCAGGACACTGAGATCATGACCTGAGCCGAAGGCACCACTGAGCCACCCAGGCACCCACTGAGGATGTATTTTTGATGGAAGAACTGTCAGGATTTAATGACAAATTGGACAAAGGGAATGAAAGAAAGAGAGTACTGAAGGATGGAACTAAGGTCTTAGTAAGCAGGTAGATAGAGTTTAACTGAAATGGGGTGGAGAGTCCAAGATTCAGGGTAGGTGTAAGTGAAGGAAGAGTCCTGTTTGGATCCTCTCGGATCTCCAAATGGATCTGTCCAGGTGGCAATGGCATCTAAGAGAGAGAGAAAGTTGGAACTCCACATCTCGAACTTGTCACACATATGGAATTAAGAGCTTCAGCTCTGTATAAACATGCCAAGGGAGTGCGTGAGAGCACATGAAGACAGAGAAGTTTCATAACTGAAATGGAATGGAATAACTAAGAACTGAATAGTTGAGGTTATTTTGTTTAGCATTTTATGTGCTAGTACACCAAACACTATTACAAAGGCTAGAATTATATCTAATGGAATCTCTATTATTCTGACTCATATTGTTAGCCAAAATTTTATAAGCATTTATTGCTTCAAAAAGGATAACATCAAGGGTTTTGTCCTGAGAAGCTGGAAGACTGTGGTTGTCATTTACTGATTTGGGGAAGATCCGGAATAGATTTGTGTGGGGGTGTGGTCAGGGCAAGTAATCAAAACTTGAGATAATCAAATGGAGATGTTGAATAGGCTGTTAGATATAAAAGAAGGAATTCAGGGGAAAGATCTGGTTTGAGATTAAATTTGGTATTATCAACATCTAGCTATGGTATAAAGCTATGGTACATTGCAACAGTAAAGGAATGGATATCAGCTCCAGGGGTATGACGGTAACTAGAGAAAAAATAATCAAGGACTGGCCCTGAGGGCTCTCCAATGTCTAGAGATAGAAAACATATGGAAGAATTGGAAGAGAGACAGCAAGGTAAGAGAGGAAAAACAGAAGCGTTGTCAAATATACTAAATAACTTAAACATTGCATATACTTACAATATCACATAGTCACAAATTCTTTTTAAAACTTAACACAAGTAAAGGGGTGCCTGGGTGACTCAGTGGGTTAAAGCCTCTGCCTTCGGCTCAGGTCACGATCCCAGAGTCCTGGGATCGAGCCCCGCATCAGGCTCTCTGCTCAGCAGGGAGCCTGCTTCCTCCTCTCTCTCTGCCTGCTTCTCTGTGATCTCTGTCTGTCAAATAAATAAATAAAATCTTAGAAAAAACAAAACAAAAACTTAACACAAGTAGGGATGCCTAGGTGGCTCAGTCATTTTAGCATCAGGCATTTGCTCAGGTCATGATCCCAGCGTCCTGGAATTGAGTCCCGAATGGGGCTCCCTGCTCAGCAGGGAGGCTGCTTCTCCCTCTGCCTGCTCTGCCCGCCGCTCCCCCCTGGGTTATGCTCTCTCTCTGACAAATAGATAAAACCTTAAAAAAACAAAACAAAACCAAAAACTTGACACAGGTGTATCAGGGCACTTAAATGGCTCAGTCTGCAAGTGTGTGACTCTTGATTTCAGCCCAGGTCATGATCTCAGGGTGGCGAGATAGAGCCCTGCGTCCAGCCTCTGTGCTGGGCATGGAGTCTGCTTGAGATTCTGTCTTCTTTTCTCCTCTGCCCCCGCCCCCCAAACAACAACAAAAACAACAAACCAACTTAACACAATTATAGAATCCAAATAATTTATCCTCCAAATAATTTCAAGGTTGCTTTCCCAAAGGAATATTTTCGAATTATGTTTGCTGCTATACATTTCCAGCTAATTACACATTGCACATTGACCAGAAATTTTGGCCAGGTATGATATTGAAATGGCAGACATCACAGCATGGCTTCTCAACCCTTGACTGCCATGCCAAGGTGCTCTTTAGAGTCTCTACCTCATGAATTTATAGGGTATAGTGTAGGGTAGTCACACAACTCAATTCCCAGGGCTGAGTTTATCTAATATTCAAGTCAAGCTGGAGTCTTTCAGTGACCACAGGGGAGCTAGACCACTTGACCTAGACTTTGCATTTCTTTATCTTCTGCAGTTATGTCAAGGTCTTTTGCTGGAATTCTGAGCCTAGTGTTTGAAGAGTCTTCCAAAGAGTCTTCTGGGGATAGAACCCAGGGATCTGAGAACTTGGATGAGAAAAAAAAAATTACATCTTTATTTTCATTAACTTTGAATTGAAATTCAGCAGTTTCTTCAATTATGAAAGTGGGCAAAAAAAACCCATTCTTATCATTTGTACCCTGTACCCTATTTGATACCAATAGTAATCACAGATATTATCACATTGCCCTACAATGATTTCAGATATCTTAAAATGTTATCTATGCTTCTCAGGATTTCAAAATTGTATAGTTATTAGACCTGACACCATGTCTTTTTTTATTGTTGGTAAAGAAGCACAAATACTTATAATTGTATTTCAATGTAATTGCTTCCCTTTATAATCTTTTGCATTTTATTTAGGTACTTATACTGTTTACTTTATTTTGAGGAGGGACATTATTAGACCCCAAAGGGGACAATGGTGCAGAAAGGTGGAGGACCTCTGATGTCTCTGTATCTGTGTCTTAGCATTCTTTCTACACACTTATCACTTCTTAGCACCACATGACTTAAGAGATAGAGTAATCATCTTCTACTGGATACCTTGGGGATTTTGTCAATGACATTATCTTTGTTCACAGCATCTTGTCTCCTCTGAGGTTTTAAATTTTAGATAGCACAGTCTGCTATTGTTACTTTTTTTTCCCGCCATGGCTTCTAGGTACTGAGTGTTTCTTGGAAAGACCTCCCCCACTCCAAAGTTATAAAAGTACTGTACTTCACTCTTCAATGTTTTCTTCTAACATTTTTATACGGTTTTTGTTTTGCTTTTTTATCCAGCACTTTAATCAATTGGAATTTGTTTTTATGTCTGGTATGATGTGTGAAATGGAATAAAGGAAACCTCATTTAAGGTTGGGAGGCCCAGAAAGGGAGCTCTCATACTCTATCACTTGCTGTCAGTTGCAGACCCCAACAAGAAGATGCCTACTTTCTTTCCTACTCCAGCAGGAGGGAAAAAAAAAAACCTCCCAGCAACAAGCTCAGCCAATAAGAAAATACCACAGTTCAGCCAATGAGAAACTGTCACCACTCTAGATTTGGCTTTCCTGTAATGGGCTTCCATTCAACACATCCCCTCCCCGTCTTTGCCTTTTTTCTGTAAAGTAACTTTCTTCTGGATTTGCCTGTGGTTTGCCATGGCATACAGGTCTTGGATTGTAATTCCTCTGCTCTTCCCAAATAAATCCATTTTGCTGGTAAAGTAACTGGCTGTTTTACCTTTAAGGTCAATAGATAAGGACCCAACTTATTAATTTGTTCTCCTAAAATGGTGGCCAAATATTCCAAAACCATTTAAGGAAGAGTCAATCTTTTCTTTATCTACCATTTTTAGAAGCTTTTCTGAGTTAGCAATTTGATACAAAATAAACTCTACATATTAAAAAATGTACAGTTGGATACATTTTGACATATGTATTCACCATTACCATAACCAAGATAGTGAACTACCCCTTATTTCTTAATATCTTCAATTTTACTTAATCTTTTGAATAGTCAGCACATTCATATGGTTGAAAATGTAAAAACATAAAACTTTCTATTTTAAAAAGTTTCATTACTCATACCCAATCTTGACTGTTCATTTCCCTCTCTAGGGGCATTCAATGTCATTAGTTTCCTTTGTATCCTTATAGAGATGTTCATTTGTACACATATTTATTTTTTAAATTTAATTTATTTTTTGAGTAAACTCTACCCCCAACATGGGGCTCAAACTCATCATCCTGAGATCAAGACTGGCATGTTCTACTGACTGAGCCACCCCCGAACCCCCACATATTTATTACTATATAGCAATTATATCTCAGTAAAGTTGCGGAAAACATGGTAAATGAGGAAAAGATCGGCTACCCCAAAATAGAAATATTTGTGCACATATAAACAAATGCAGGTACTATACACACACTAAATAGTAAGTAATACACATTGCTTCTCCCCTTCCTATTTTTCTCTTACTATATATTTTGGACATCATTCCATACCTACATTTAAAAAACTTCTTCATACTCTTTTACTTCTTAGAATTCTATTGTATGTATATACTTAACGAATATTTATTGAAAACATACTATATGTGAAGCACTTTTCTAAACTCTGATATATTAATGAACAAAACAAATTCTTTCCCTCACAGAGGTTATCTATCATAATTTATATCATCAGTTCCCTAATAATGGATAGTTAGATGGTTTTCAATCTTTTGCTCCCATAAACAGTGTTGCAGTGAACATCTTGTATATGTCATTTTACACATGTGCAATATATTGAAAGAATACAATTCTAGAAGACGAATTTCTGGGTAAAAATGTATGTACATTTGTAACTGATATGATCAAATTATTCTTGGTAGAGGATTGCCAGTTTATAACTCCTATCAATATTGTATTGATAGTTCTTGTTTTCCAGTCATTGTTCTATGTGGATTTTTATTTTTGCCAAGTTAATAGGCAAAACAATGATAAGTCATTGTAGAATTATTATAGGTTTCTTTTAATTAATGATACTGGGCATTTTTTCATATATTTAAGAATCATTAGATTTGTTAGTCTTTTCTTGTTGATTTATAGAAGGCATGTGTTAGGAAATTTTGGCCTTTCTTCTGTGACTTAAATTTCTAATATTTTGACTGGTTTGTCATTTATCTCTTGATATGGTTATTATGGATTTTGTTATATATAAATTCTGATTTTTATAAAATTGTAATGATCAGTCTTTCTTTTTGTGGCTTACGGGAGGTTTTTATGGTACTTAGAAAATTTTTCCCCATTGCAGGATTATAAAAGAGTGCAATGATTTCTTCTTGTATTTTTATTATTTCGTTCTTTGAATTTAAATATTTAATCTACCTGAAATTATCTTCCATAAAGGATCCAGCTTAATTTTTTTTCCATATGGCTACCCCAACACAATTTATTAAATGATCTTTTTCTTCATTGATTTAAAATACCATCTTTATAACTACTAAATTTCCACACGTATTTCTTGACTTTCTGGTCTGATCCATTGATCTGCCTGCATAGTCAATGTGCCAACACCACAGTTTTAATTATAGTAGCTTTATAATATAAAATCCTTTTCATTTTTACTACTCTTGTTTTTCATAATTGTCAGTTACTTTTTCTTCTTTCCATGTACACTTTAAAATTAGCTTAAATATTCCAATATCTAATTATTTTGTTGGGATTTCCCAGGAGCTCATTATATAGCATTTCTTTTCACTGTCCACATCTTGAACAAATTGAGAAAAGATATAAAGAGTCAGGCAGATGAGAAATAAAGAGACCAAGGCTGAGTTGCATAGCTAAGTATACTTCCAAATACGCTTGTGAGCTGGACCTCAGAGCTAGGCAGATAGCTTGCGTCAGAGGTAACCTTTTGAGGTGGGAGCTGTCCAGGCAAGCTTTTGGAACCAATGCCCCTTAGTCTGCTCACTTCCAAAAAAAAAGAGGGGGGGGAGGAAGGAATGAATCCAAAAGGTCAATTTTATTCTTCCCAAATTTGTCAGAGGACAAGAAGGAGTGAGCAAGGGGTTGGAAAGAGGCCTTAAAAGTTACCCCCACCCGCATAGGAAAGGAAACTGAAGATTTCCCTTCTAATAATTTGATGCTGGTAGGAATAAATTATTATCCCCCTTTTTAAGATGAGAGACATAATACACAGAGATGTTAAGATGTGATATAAGCACCTTCATCTTCTAGCTTGGCTGATGACGTAGGCAAAGCCTCTCTTGCCTTTGACAGATCCCCTACATTATTTATTTTGGAATATTCTCTCGCTCCTACATAAACATGAGAGAAATGATAAAGATAAATTTCTCCATTGATTTTTTTCCCCCTTCATTGAAATGATTCAGAAATAATCTTTAATATCATCTCACAGACAAACAATCCTCAATTCAAACTTCAACGGCTTCCTGCTGCCATTTCACACCGAGCTCAATTTTCTCCAGTGGGACTTGTTCCAGGACAGCAACATCTACATTTCTTGGCACCCAGTTTGCCTCTGTCTGACTCTCTTACCTCTAATGAAGTAACCCCAAAGTGATGCCAACCTGCACACCTAGTTCCCTTTACATGGGGTGTTTTGCAGACCTTGACAGTGTCTATGGGATTATTGGTATGGATCCTAAAACTGGGGGAGGAAGACCCAGCAACTTTTCTGATTTGCTAA
This sequence comes from Meles meles, assembly GCF_922984935.1. NCBI lineage: Eukaryota > Metazoa > Chordata > Mammalia > Carnivora > Mustelidae > Meles > Meles meles. The sequence continues at coordinate 155,212,305 of NC_060068.1, forward strand.
ACTTGAAGCTAGAATGATCCATGGCTAATTATTTACCCTATACCTGTTCTACTACCCCATGAGATCTGGCTGTGCTAAAATGGATCCGTCTTTTGGAGGAACATATCTCTTCAAGGACACCGAGCTCCTCCTAATCCACACGTTCCTCTTCATGGTAGATTCCCCTTAGACCTCCAGCTCGTGTGCTCCACCCTGGCACACGCGACTCTGTAGAATTCCAGGTCAGGGGCTTTATTCCCAAACATATGCTCTGAAATGAAATAATACTTACTTTTGTATTGCTATCTTAATATGGCAGGTGCCCCCAGGAAGAGAAAGAATAATCGTTAAGTGTAGGTCATTACTAGAATCAGAAGAGAAGAGTGAATTTATTTTTGAATGTGCTGATGAAAAGGAATTCAGCTTTATTGTATAACCTCCTAAAGAACCAGTGCAAGTCATGATTACAACAGGCTTTTATGGTGTGTGTGTGTGTGTGTGTGTGTGTGTGTAATTTTCTTTCCATGTCTTTCTTTCCTTCTTTTTAGTTTTAAAAATCATTCTCTATCTTTGTGCTACCAAGTTCAAACACACTCCGCTTAAGAGCTTGTTAATGTTCATCACAGCATCTGTGTTGTCTTTTGGGAAGTTCATGGAACCTAATTAGAAAGAAAGTTGGCTCTGATTTCGTCTTTTAGTACCCCCCACTTGAAAAAATAAAGACTGACTGTTTGAAGATCCTTTAAAAAATTGTTCTTCAGTTTCCTCTTGATTTGTGTTCATTGCTCAAAGTCTTCCCAGGGGAGGGCTTGAGGCAACCCTAGGACAGTTCAGGCATTCTGTTCTATTCCTTTTCTACCGAAGGGCTCCAGATAACAGCCCCGAGGAAGGGGACACATTCAGGCCTCACAGCAGGATGTCAGTACTTTCTAATAACCTCTCCCACAGCCTGAAGCTCGCAGCACTATTCACTTTGTACTAGTACCCTTAACCCAGCACAAAGGAAGACTTTGAAAGTCCCTGGACCCCAGATCCCTGCTGAGAGCCTAGGATGCAGGATACTGCCCAGCAGTCTTCAAAAAGCCCCCTAATTTTATTTCCATCTCTGATTTCTGGGCCAGAGTCTTCAGCTCAAACGAGGGGGAGAACAGCTGTGTAAATAAATACAGAGGACTGCCACAAGCTGAACGTTGCCCCAGCTGCCTGTTATACTCTTACAGGCTCTCCCCTGACTGCGTAGGACGGGTAAAGATATGGACCCAAAGTGCCTCGATATTACAGTATTCTTCAGGGAGGAAATTCTCTGGCGTTAAGCATCTGGGAGAGTGTTCTGTATGAAATAGGGGTATGCTGGTCTGCCGGGTAACCAGAAACAGTTAACTGACTCCTATTATTGTAGTTAGGAACTTTTCAAAAAGCCTGTTTTCCTAAAACCAATCCATCATTCATCCAGCAAACATTTGTTGAGTATCTATTACATGCAAAGCATGTTGCTAAGTGCTTATGGGGACACTTGGCAAACCTCAGTGGGGTCTGTCTGTGCCCTTAAGCCTGTGGATCAGAGCCAAGGGATAAGTAATTAAAAGTGTCGTTTCTGAAGTCAACTGACTGAGACTTGAGTTCTAACTCCATCACTACTCGCCACGTGGGCTTGGGGAACTGGTAAACCCTTTCTGAGCTTTAATTTCCTTATCTCTAATATTATTTCCCACATATTATCATTGTGAGGATTAAATGATGTAACACACTGTGCCTACCCCACAATAAACCTTCAATCTAAAGATTAGCTATCCTATAGATAGGACATAGATTAAGCAGATGTTAAAACAACAACAACAACAACAACAACAAAAACCCACCACAAATATTCAACAGCATAGCAAAATAGAGGTTTATTTCTCTGTCTAGAGCCTGGAGGTCTGGGGCTGTAGGGGTATCTTTGTCATTTTCAACATGTGGCTTCATCTCTAAGGCTAAGACATGGCTCCTGCTCTTACCACAACCCTGCCAGCAAGAGGAAGAGAGGACCTGGGGAGTGCATGCGTATTCCTTTTGAAGGTATGACCCAGACGTGGCACATGCTGTTTCTTGTTACATTCCATTTGCCAGCACTTAGTCATGGGATTGGGTCAAGCTGCATTAGAAGGCTGGGAACCATAGTGTTTAGCTAGCCTTATGTTCAGTTATAACTCCTCACTGCGGTTGTGTGAGATGGTGGGCTGCAAACCATCCTAGACACCGCTGTCATGGTTAGATGGCTATAGGACTAGTGACAATCCCTGCTATAGGAGCCTGGGAAGATCGTAGGAGGTAGACTCTGGACATACGGGTTAGGGAAAAAAAAATAACAAATTCAGTGGAGGGATAGAGAGCTCAGTGACATCAAAGAGGGGATTTGCTGGGAGTATATTGAGAAGTCTAGCTTATCTGGAGTGTAGTGTGCAGTAACAGAACTGTGTGGGGAGCCAAGCCAGAGCATAGGATAGATAGCAGCAGCTCACGAAGGGCCTGAGACATTTGTACTGTATTTTTCCAGCAGTGAAGAGATAGTAGAGATTTCTCTATGGAGAAAAACAGGGTATGCACTTTAAGAACAGATGGGACAGCAGTGACTAGGTAGGAGGCGAATGAGCCACTGGAGAAGTCATGTTAGTAAACCAGGGATAAGATTTTGAGGGCCTGCCCTGGGCCCTGGTGGTGGTGAGATTGCAAAGACAGAGCCAGCTGGGAGGCATTTTTAGAAATAGAATCAATAGGATAGGAGACCTGACTGAGTATGGGTGTGAAGAAAATGGGTCAGGACTGCCCCCCAAATTTTCAGCCTTGGTTTTCGTTGGGACAGTGATGCCATTCAGAAGGGCAGGGAAGCCAGGAAGAGCAGAGAGAAGAGCTAGGGTAAGGTAAGGTTTTCGTGAGCAAGTGAAAGTGTTTCATGGTACCCTTATAATTAAATTTTCTTTATTTTTTGATAATTGTTTAATTATCTGCTCATTCCTTCACTAGTCTGTAAACTCACCTATAGCTGGAAAACAAACCATCTCCACCTCTGTGGCATGAGACAAGCAAGAAAGTTCTTTTGTTGTTATTATCTTTCATGGTTCTGAGGGTTGACTAGAATCAGCTGGGTGATTATCACTGAGTCTCTCACAGTTATAGGCAGACAAGGACAGGAGTTGGAATCATCTCAAAACCCCGGTGTCTGGTGGTTGATAGTGGCTATCAGCTGAGACCTCCGCTGGGGCTGTCGGCCAGAACATCTATATGAGACTCTCCATGTGGCCTGGGTTTCCTCACAGCACAGGGACTGGGCTCTGAGAACATGGGTCCCAGAGCAAGCCATGGAGGAGCTGTATGGCTGTTTATCACTGCCTCGTTCGGGGGGCATTTCGACAGCATTCCGTTCATTAGAAGTGACTGACTAAGGCCACTCATATTCTAGGACTGGATGGGAGAAATGTGAATAATTTGGGGACATGTTTTAAGCTCCCACAGTCTATGAGGACAGGGCCCGGACCCTGCCAGTTTTTAAACCACTGCATTATCAATGCTTAGGAAAAAGTAGTGTTTGGTGTGGTCTGTGAAAGTTTGTTGAACAAGTGAATGAAGAGAAAGACCCACATGTTTCAGTGCTACAGGCTGTGCATGATGAAGACTGGGGAACGTTGGCTCTTAGTGTTCGTTATCAGCGGGCCAGCCGAATGGCCGCCATGTCTATATGGGGGACTCGATTTTCAGCAGCAGCCACGAACACCACTAGGGGAGCCAGAACAGTATGGCACAAGTGCCTCTGAAAGGTGGTTAAAAGATAAACTGAGGCATATTAAAAATGTTAAGAGTTGATTTGAGCAAAAATCTGCTCGAATGGGCAGCAGCCCATCTAGCAGACAGAAAGGAGCTCCGGAGCTGTACAAAACCAAAGCCGTTTAGAGGCAGAAGGGAGCAGGAACCAAGAAGTTCTATGAAGCCAGAAAGCAGGTTGGTTATTACAAAGCGACTTTCCTGTAGGGAGCGGCAGGGTTCTGTCAGGCGGATTACCCATACCCAACTAGCCCTCATCAGGTGATTCCTGACTGACTGAGTTAAGATTCCAGTTGTCGGAGAGCACAAACTCGAATTCTCAGTTCGGAGGCACAGGCCTTAGCCTAAGCTTCTCCAGCCTGGTTTCTACGTCAGACCTGGTTTCATCCCAAACCCAGTCCGGATCCCAAGTTGGACCCCGCTTGACCTGGACCAGTTTCTAAGTCAGACCCAGTCTGACTCCGGCGGGTCTCTCAGCCAGCCCACCTCCGCACGCAGGGAGGAAGCAAGGGCTCCACAGGTAATGTCTGTTTGGTCGCTCTGTGGCTTCCGGGGATCCTTGGGGTCTACTCTCTTCCCTCTTCTGATACTAAAACTGTTGAAAGATAAAGCGAGGCATATTAAACATTTTAAGAGTTTGAACAAAAATTGATTTAAATTGGGCAGCCTCCCATCCAGGAGATAGAAAAGAGTTTTGAAGAGCAGTACGAAATGAAAGACTTTTAGAGGCACAAAGGAGCAGGAAAAAAGAAGTTTCATGAAGCCAGAAAGCAGGTTGGTTATTGCAAAGTTACTTTCCTTTAAGGAGCAGCAGGATTCTGTCAGGTGCCTATCGAGGGTCCATCGGGTGATTCCTGATGGACTGAGTTAGACTGCATTTCTAGGAGAACCCAAACTGTAATAAAGTGAAGTCTCGGTTGGGTGACCTGAGGTTTAGCACAAGTTATTTCATTTTGGGCCTCTTGTCTTGTTTTTTAAAACACCTGAACCAAATGCCTAGATTTATTGATGTAGCAGGATTTTTTTTCCTGATGCGTAACAAATAATCACAAATTTGTTATGCATTAAAAATTACCAAAAACAACACTCATTTATTAGCTCATATTTCTGTAAGTGAGAAGCCTTGAGTTATCTGCTTAGGGTCTTCTTAAACTCAAAGCGAGGTGTTGGTCAGAGTTCATTCTCATCTAAAGCTTAGGATCCTCCTCTAAACTCATGAGGTTGTAGAAAAATCCAGTTCCTTGTGGTTGTTGTACCAAGGTCTCTGTTTCCTTGCTGTCAGCTAAGGGTCAGTCTCAGGGATTCTGCATTCCTTGCCCTGTGACCCTTCCCCCATCTTCAAAGCCAGCAATGGAGAATTTCTCTCGCATCGAATCCCTCTTCTATGTCTCAAATCTCTCTCACATTCTGTCTCTGATCTCCAGACCCAGATTTAAAGGGCTAGTGTAATTAGGTCAGGCTCACCTGGATAATCTCACTATTTTAAGGTCAGCTGATTTGGGGACTTAATTACATCTGAAATCAGTATTCAAATAACTAGGAGTTTGCAGTATTAGTATCTGAAAAACTGGGAGGTATGTGTACACCAGGGGCTAGGAATATTGGAGGCTATTTTAGAAGTCTGCTACCACAATGGGAAATTCCCCAAATAATAGGAAGGTGTATGGATGTTCCAATATTAGAAATAAAAAAAACTTTACAAATGTCTACCATGGACAAATGAAGACATAGGAAAACTAAAGGTAAGTCTCTGAGATTGAAGTTATGAATTCTACCAAGCAATTACATATGGAAAAGGAGTAAGGAGCTATGCTGGATGCCAGGCTAAGGTTGGATGCAGAAAATGGCACTAGGGGCCCTTGATGTTCTTAATGAGATTCTTAAGCAATTAGTTGCAGCAATGAGTGAAAAAAAAGATGAAGCTGGAGAAACTGAATGCAGGTGTTCACATGGCATGAAGCTCGGTGAGGCAAACAGCATCAGTCATGGAAATAGAGGATCATGGTAAGAGCACTACTGCAGGAAAATAAGTTGGAGGTCTGAATTCTCCTTCTGTATAAGGTTTTGCTCAATAACCTAGCAATTGCACTACTTATTTCTCCAAAGGGTACAAAAAGAGTGATTTGAAGGGGCACCTGCACCCCAATGTTTATAGCAGCAATGTCCATAATAGCCAAACCGTGGAAAGAGCCCAGATGTCCATTGACAGATGAATGGGTAAGGAAGATGTGTTATATACAGATATAGATAAAAGAGACATAGATATATAAATATATATAGATAAACATCTATATAGAGATGCACAGATAGATATAGACATATATAGATACCTATAGATCTATATACATATCTGCAGATATCTGTAGATCTATAGATATATACACAATGGAATATTATTACGGCATCAAAAAGAATGAAATCTTGTCATTTGCAGCAACGTGGATGGAACTAGAGGATGTTATGCTAAGGAAAATAGGTCAATCAGAGAAAGACAAATGCCATATAATTTCACTCATATGTGGACTTTAAGAAACAAAAGAGATGATCATAGGGGAAGGGAAAGAAAAAATAAAATAAGATTAAAAACAGAAAAGGAGGGAAACCATAAGAGACTCTTAATTCTAGGAAACAAACTGAGGGTTGCTGGAGGGAAGTGGGTGGGAGGATGGAGTAACTATGTGATGGGCATTAAGGAGGGCACTTGATATAAGGAGCACTGGTGTTATACACAACTGATGAATCACTCAGTCCTACCTCTGAAATTAATAATACACTAGATGTTAACTAAATTGAATTTAAATTTAAAGAGTACAAGTAATTCAACTAGAAAAAAAAAAGAAAAAGAAAGAGGTGAAGGTTTTGTAGGGGATAATGTTCTACCCCTGGCACTGTAGCATCTGTGATTCTATGGTGTGGCCACAGGGTCCTACTGAGTGGGAAAGCAAGGAAATAATGCTAGTACAGATAAAGAATAGGGATTGGAAGTCATGATGAGGACAAAGATTAAGGTTGTTGGGATTTAATAGAATAAGAAAGTGTAAAGCTTAGACAGGGAGGTATGAAGTTGATTTTATGTAACTTCCCATAAAATTTTAAAAATTTATTGCAATATATGTCCTTTCCCTGACACCTTTCTTTGATTTATTATTGTGATAGAATTCACTTCTCTGTATGGTATAATCCTCACAGTATTTTTTCTGTTTGTGTATTTATTAAAAAAATTTTTTTTTCTATTTACATATAATGTATTATTAGCCCCAGGGGTACAGGTCTGTGAATCTTCAGGCTTACACACTTCACAGCACTCACCATAGCACATACCTTCCCCAATGTCCATAACCTAACCACCCTCTCCCAGCAACCTTCAGTTTGTTTTGTGAGATTAAGAGTCTCTTATGGTTTGTCTCCCTCCTGATCCCTTCTTGTTTCATTTTTTCCTTCCCTAGCCCCAAACCCCCGACTTTGCCTCTCAAATTCCTCATATCAGGGAAATCATATGATAATTTTCTTTCCCTAATTAACTTATTTCACTAAGCGTAATACCTTCTAGCTCCATCCACGTCATTGCAAATGGCAAGATTTCATTTCTTTTGATGGCTGCATAGTATTCCATTGTGTGTGTGTGTGTGTGTGTGTATATATATATATATATATATATATATATATATACCACATCTTCTTTATCCATTCATTCATTCATGTTGATGGAAATCTAGGTTCTTTCCATAGTTTGGCTATTGTGGACATTGCTGCTATAAACATTCAGGAGCACATGCCCCTTTGGATCACCACATTTGTATCTTTAGGGTAAATACCCAGTAGTATGATTGCAGGGTCGTAGGGTAGCTCTATTTGCAACTTTTTGAGGACTCTCCACGCTGTTTTCCAGAGTGGCTGCACCAGCTTGCATTCCTACCAACAGTGCAGTAGGGTTCCCCTTTCTCTGCATCCTCGCCAGCATCTGTCGTTTCCTGACTTGTTGGTTTTAGCCATTCTGAGTGGTGTGAGGTGGTATCTCATTGTGGTTTTGATTTGTATTTCCCTGATACTGAGTGATGTGTAGCACTTTTTCATATGTCTGTTAACCATGTGGATGTCTTCTTTGCAGAAATGTCTGTTCATGTCCTCTGCCCATTTCTTGATTGGATTATTTGTTCTTTGGGTGTTGAGTTTGATAAGTTCTTTACAGATTTTGGATGCTAGTCCTTCATCTGATATGTCGTTTGCAAATCTCTTCTCCCATTCTGTCAGTTGTCTTTTGGTTTTGTTAACTGTTTCCTTTGCTGTACAAAAGCTTTTGATTTTGATGAAGTCCCAATAGTTCATTTTTGCCCTTGCTTCCCTTGCCTTTTGCTATGTTTCTAGGAAGAGGTTGCTGCCACTGAGGTCGAAAAGGTTGCTGCCTGTGTTCTTCAATCCTCAAGGATTTTGATGGATTCCTTTCTCACACTGAGATCTTTCATCCATTTTGAGTCATTTTTGTGTGTGGTATAAAGAAATGGTCCAGTTTCATCTTTCTGCATGTGGCTGTCCAATTTTCCAAACACCATTTGTTGAAGACGCTGTCTTCTTTCCATTGGACATTCTTTCCGGCTTTGTTGAAGATTAGTTGACCATAGAGTTGAGGGTCGATTTCTGGGCTCTCTATTCTGTTCCATTGATCTATGTGTCTGTTTTTGTGCCAGTACCATACTGTCTTGATGATGACAATTTGTAACAGAGCTTGAAGTCTGGAATTGCAATGCCAACAATTTTGGCTTTCTTTTTCAATATTCCTCTGGCTATTCGAGGTCTTTTCTGGTTCCATATAAATTTTAGGATTATTTGTTCCATTTCTTTGAAAAAAATGGATGGTATTTTGATAGGGATTGCATTGAATGTGTAGATTGCTTTAGGCAGCATAGACGTTTTCATGGTATTTGTTCTTCCAATCCATGAGCATGGAACATTTTTCCATTTCTTTGTGTCTTCCTCCATTTCTTTCATGAGTACTTTATAGTTTTCTGAGTATAGATTCTTAGCCTCTTTGGTTAGGTTTATTCCTAGATATCTTATGGTTTTGGTGCAGTTGTAAATGGGATTGACTCCTTAATTTCTCTTTCTTCTGTTTTGGAGTGGATTCTTTTGGGTTTTCCACATAAAGTATCATATCATCTGCAAAGAGTGATAGTTTAAGTTCTTCTTTGTTGATTTGGATGCCTTTAATTTCTTTTTGTTGTCTGCTTGCTGAGGCTAGGACTTCTAGTACTATGTTGACTAGCAGTGGTGATAATGGACATCCTTGCCGTGTTCCTGACCTTAGTGGAAAAGCTCTCAGTTTTTCTCCATTGAGAATGATATTTGCTGTGGATTTTTCATAGGTGGCTTGATGATATTGAGGTATGTACCCTCTATCCCTAAACTGTGAAGAGTTTTGATCAAGAAAGGATGCTGTACTTTGTCAAATGCTTTTTCAGCATCTATTGAGAGTATCATACGGTTCTTGTCCTTTCTTTTATTAATGTATTATATCACATTGATTGATTTGTGGATGTTGAACCAAACTTGAAGCCCTGGAATAAATCCCACTTGGTTGTGGTGGATAATCCTTTTAATGTACTGTTGGATACTTTGACTAGTATTTTGGCGAGAATTTTCGCATCTCTGTTCATCAAGGATATTGATCTGTGATTCTCTTTTTTGATGGGGTCATTGTCTGGTTTTGGGATCAAGGTAATGCTGGCTTCATAAAATGAGTTTGGAAGTTTTTCTCCCATTTCTATTTTTTGGAACAGTTTTAGGAGAACAGGAATTAATTCTTCTTTAAATGTTTAGTAGAAATCCCCCAGGAAGCCATCTGGCCCTGAGCTCTTGTTTGTTGGGATATTTTTGATGACTGCTTCAATCTCCTTACTGGTTATGGATCTATTCAGGTTTTCTATTTCTTCCTGGTTCAGTTTTGGTAGTTTATATGTCTCTAGGAATGCATACATTTTTTCCAGATTGCACATTTGCTGGTATGTAGTTGCTCATAATATATTCTTATAATTGTTTGTATTTCGTTGGTGTTGGTTGTCATCTCTCCTCTTTCATTCATGATTTTATTTATTTGGGTCCTTTCTCTTTTCTTTTTGTTAAGTCTGGCCGGGGGTTTATCAATCTTAGTTCTTTCAAAGAACTACCTCCTAGTGTCATTGATTTGTTCTATTGTTTTTTTGGTTTCTATTTCATTGATTTCTGCTCTAATCTTTATTATTTCTCTTCTGCTGAGTTTAGGCTTTCTTTGCTGTTCTTTCTCCAGCTCCTTTAGTTATAGGGTTGGGTTGTGTATTTGAGACCTTTCTTGTTTCTTGAGAAAGGCTTTATTGCTATATATTTTCTCCTCAAGACTGCCTTTGCTGTGTCCCATAGATTTTGAACTGTTGTGTTTGCATTATTATTTGTTTCCATAAACTTTTTCAATTCTTCTTTAATTTCCTGTTGACCCATTCATTCTTCAGTAGGATGCTGTTTAGTCTCCATGTATTTGGGTTCTTTCCAACTTTCCTCTTGTGATTGAGTTCTAGCTTCAGAGCATTGTGGTCTGACAATATGCAGGGAATGACCCCAATATTTTGGTCTGGTTGAGACCTGATTTGTGACCCAGGATGTGAACTATTCTGGAGAATGTTCCCTGTGCACTAGAGAAGAATGTGTATTCTGTTGCTTTGGGATGGAATGTTCTGAATATATCTGTGATGTCCATCTGGTCCAGTGTGTCATTTAAGGCCTTTATTTTTTTATTGAACTTTTGCTTGGATGATCTGTCCATTTCAGAGGGAGGTGTTAATGTCCCCTACTATTATTGTATGACTGTCAATGTGTTTCTTTGATTTTGTTATTAATTGGTTTATATAATTGGCTGCTCCTGTGTTAGGGACATAGATATTTAAAATTGTTAGATCTTCTTTTTGGACAGACCCTTTGAGTATGATATAGTGTCCTTCATCTCTTATTATAGTCTTTGGTATAAAATCTAATTTATCTGATATATGGATTGCCACCCCAGCTTTCTTTTGATGTCCATTAGCATGGTAAATTGTTTTCCACCCCCTTACTTTAAATCTGGAAATGTGTTTGGGTCTAAAATGAGTTTCTTGTAGACAGCATATTGATGGGTTTTGTTTTTTTATCCATTCTGATACCCTGTGTCTTTTGATTGGAGCATTTAGCCCATTCACATTCAAGATACCTATTGAAAGATATGACTTTAGTGCCATTGTATTGCCTGTAAGGTGACTGTTACTGTATATTGTCTCTCTCCTTTCTGGTCTACTACTTTTTTTTTTTTTTTAGATTTTATTTATTTGACAGAGAGAAATCACAGAGAGGCAGGCAGAGAGAGAGGAAGGGAAGCAGGCTCTCCGCTGAGCAGAGAGCCCGATGCGGGACTCGATCCCAGGACCCTGAGATCATGACCTGAGCCGAAGGCAGCGGCTTAACCCACTGAGCCACCCAGGTGCCCCTGGTCTACTACTTTTAGGCTCTCTCTTTGCTTAGAGGACCCCTTTCAATATTTCCTGTGGGCTGGTTTGGTGTTTACAGAGTCTTTTAGTTTTTGTTTGTCCTGGAAGCTTGTTATCTCTCCTTCTATTTTCAGTGATAGCCTAGCTGGATATAGTATTCTTGGCTGCATGTTTTTCTCATTTAGTTGTCTGAATATATCATGCCGGTTCTTTCTGGTCTGCCAGGTGTGTGTGAATAAGTCTGCTGCCAATCTAATATTTATACCCATTTTATGTTACAGACTTCTTGTACCAGGCTGCTTTTAGGATTTTCCCTTTGTCACCAAGACTTGTAAGTTTTACTATTAGATGACGGGGTGTGGACCTACTTTTATTGATTTGGGGGGGATTCTCTCTGCCTTCTGGATTTTGATGCTTGTTCCCTTTGCCATTAGGGAGATTCTCTACAATAATTTTCTCCAGTATACCTTCTGCCCCCCTTTCTCTTTCTTCTTCTTCTGGAACCCCAAGTATTCTAATATTGTTTCATATTATGGTATCACTTATCTCTTGAATTCTCCCCTTGTGGTCCAGTAGTTGTTTGTCTCTCTTTTGCTCAGCTTCTTTATTCTCCATCATTTGGTCTTCTATATCACTAATTCTCTCTTCTGCCTCACTTATCCTAGCAGTAAGAGCCTCCATTTTTTATTGCACCTCATTAAAAGCTTTTTTGCTTTCAGCTTGGTTTGATTTTATTTCTTTTATTTCTCCAGAAAGGACTTTTATTTCTCCAGACAGGGTTTCTCTAATATCTTCCATGCCTTTTTTGAACCCAGCTAGCACCTTGAGAATCATCCTTCTGAACTCTAGATCTGACATATTACCAATGTCCATACTGCTTAGGTCCCTAGCTTTTGGTACTGCCTCTTATTATTATTATTTTTTTTTTGTGATGAGTTTTTCTGCCTTGTCATTTTATGCAGATAAGAATATATGAAGGCGCAAATAAAATACTAAAAGGGTGGCAAAGACCCCAGAAAAATGTATGCTAACCAAATCAGAAAAGACCCCAAATCGGGGGGAGAAGAAAGGGGGTAAAAAGAAGATTAAATTTTTTTTTAAAGATTAATATATATATATATATATATATATATATATATATATATATATATATATATTAGACTGGTGAATAGAACAGAGCCACCCACTTGATTTTTGGTGTATTTTGGTCTCTTAGAGGAAACTACCTCCCAAATTTTTAAAGAAAGAAAAACTTACATATATACAAAAATAAGGGTAAACACAAGGGATGGAATATAATTGTAATCATGAAAATTAAAAAAAAAAATCTAAAAAAGTAATTGATATGTTGGTTGGAAAAAGAAAGAAAAAGAAAGTGGAGAGAATTTGTTCAGGCCAGAGACTAGAACAAAGCCCGGTGCTAGATTTAGGGTATATTTTGATCTATTAGAAGAAATTGTATCCCAAAATATTTTAGAAGAAAAAACCCTATATGTATACAAAAAATAAAGTTAGATACAATGGAGGATAACATATGACTATAATAATGAAGATTTTAAAAGATTTTTTTAAAAAGAAATTATTGTTAAGATAAACTAGTTAAAAAACGTAAAAAGAAGAAAGAGGAAAAGTTTTAAAAAATTAGAATAAGCAAAAAATAAAATTAAGAAAATTTAGTTAACTTTGTAAGACTAAAGAATCATGGGGAGACGCCACGAATTCCACGCTTTGCTTTTCCCACCTCTGGAATTCTGCTGTTTTCCTTGACCAGTGAGCTTGGTCTTGGCAGGATGTTCTTGCTGATCTTCTTGGGGAGGAGCCTGTTGTAGTGATTCTCAAATATTTTTGCCAGAGGCAGAATTGCGACACCCTTGCCAGGAGCTGGGCTAAGTAATCTGCTCGGGTTTGCTCTTGGGAGCTTTTTTTCCCTGAATGATTTCCATAGAGCTCTGGAGGACAGGAATGAAAATGGCAGCCTCACAGTCTCTGACCTGGAGGAGCTGGGAGCTCGGGGCCCCACTCCTCAGTGTACCCTTGGAGAAATGCATTCAGTCACTCCCATCTCCCTGGTCTCCTGCCGTACTCTGATCTCACCCTGCCTATGACCGAGCATTTCTGTCTCTGGCACATAGCCCCATTGGATTCTCCAAACCCAGCAGATTCCTGCCTCCAGAGAAGGAAGGTGGGTCTCCTCAGATCTGCCACTTGTGGGGTCCCTGCTCAAAAAGCAGTGGTCTAAATGTGCTGCAGGTCACAGTTTAAGGTAATCTGAAGCTGAGATCTCACTCCTCACCTCCGTCTCTGTAGCTGGCTTCCCTGCTCTGATACCTGTGAGCTCTGCTACACTCAGACACCCCTGGTCTTTCTGTGACCCCGCGGGACCTGAGATCACACTGTCCCCACGAGGGCTCCACCCCTGTTTAGCCTCTGGAGCAATGCCCTTCAGTAGAGCAGACTTTTAAAATTTCAGATTTTGTGCTCCGTTGCTCCACTGCTTACTGGGAGCTGGCCCTTTCCCCTGTAGTCTATCTTTCTCTTGCTTTGGATTCACTTCTCCACACATCCTACCTTTCAGAAAGTGGTCGATTTTCTGTTTCTAGAATTGCGGCTCTTCTTCTCCTCAATTTTCTTTTGGGTTTGTAGGTGTTTGGAACGGTTTGATAACTCTAGCAGAACTCCTGTGACCTGATGTCATCTCAGTCTGCTACTCCTCCACCATCTCAACCTGTGTCACTTGTGTATTTATTTTAAAGGTCAATTAACATTTAAAGACTTTAGCCAATGAAAAATAAGTGTCTTTTATATTTATCTGTATATTTACCACTTATGACATTATTCATTATTTTGTATAGGTTTAAATTCCCATCTGACATTATTGTCCTTCAGCCTGAAGTACTTTTATTTATTTTTATTATTTTTTTAAGATTTTATTTTTATTTATTTGACACACAGAGAGAGATCATAGGTACGCAGAGAGAAAGGCAGAGAGAGAGAGAGGGAGAAGCAGGTTCCCTGTTGAGCAGAGAGCCCAATGTGGGGCTCGATCCCAGGATCCTGAGAACATGACCTGAGCCCTTACCCAGGCACCCCCAGCCCGAAGCACCGTTAAACATTTCTTGAAATGTGTATCTTCTGGCAATGAATTCTCTTAGCTTTTGTTGTTTTTCTGAAGATATTTTTATTTCAACTTCATTTTTGAAAGGTTTTTTTTTTTTTTTTGGTTAGTTTCCCACCCCCACCCCCCCCGCCCCCACCAACCCTCCCCACCCAGGCCCGCTTTAAATCTTTGAAGATGTTGGTCCATTGTGTTCTGGCTTACTTTGTTCATGATGAGACATAAGTGATAATTTTTATTTTCTTGTGTATAATGGGCATTTTCTCTCCTTTTGCTGCTTTCATGATCTTTTCCTTCATCATTTGCTTTTAGCAATTCTATTATGATGTGCCTTGGCATGGTTTTCTTTTTGTTTATTCTGTTGGGATTTGTTGGGTTTCTTGGATTTTCATCAAAATTTGAAACATCTTGATCATTATTTCTTTAAATAGTGCTTCTATACGCTCTCCAGGGCTCCAATTACACATATATTAGACCACTTGATATGGTTACATATATCATTGATGCTCTGATAATTTTTTTAAGCCCCCTTTAATTTGTGCTTTATTTTGGGTAGTTTCTATTACTCTTTTTAAAAAGCTTACTGGCCTTTTCTTCTGTAGTGTTCACCAGCTATTAATCTCATTCAGTAAATTTTTCATTTTGGATATTGCATTTTTGCATTTTTCATCTCTAGAAGTTCCATTTGGTTCTTATATATTCTATTTCTCTAATCATTATATTTATGCTTTTCTCTAGATCCTTGAGCATATTTGTAATATTTTAAACAGTTGTTTTACATCCATCATCCACTAATTCCATAATTTCTGTCATTTGGTGGGGGGTGTTTCTATGATTAACTTTTCTCCTAATTATGGGTCATATTTCCTTGTTTCTCTGAATATTTCGTGTTTTTTGATTCGATGCTGGATAGTGCATTTAAGTGTGTGGATCTCTTTATCTTCCTTAAACAGAAGAGTGGATAGATTTGTTTTGTCATATAATTAATTTACTTGTGGATCAGCTTCATCATTTTGAGGATTATTTTTAAGCTTTTGTTAGGGAAAATACAGAATATCGTTGCTCTAGGATTAGTCTGGCCCTAACTCTATGGCCTGCTTTTTATGGGTCTTCAGTGGAAAAAAAAAAAATCTTGGGTATTCAGTGAAGTTTCTATTTTTCTTTGATTGGTCTCATGTAGTATTGCCCTAAAAGAATGCACAAGGTTAGTAGTACCTGGTGTATGCACAAAGTTAGTATTCAGTCAAATACTCAAAGAGACCTGTGTGCAGAGTTCTAAAGCTTTATCTCCACATAGTTCTGTTTTCACTGCCCTGCAAATTTCAGTCATCTCATCTTATGTAAACTTCACCGAAGATCTCTTTCACTCTGTGAGATCATTGTGCTCTGCTTGTTTTCCACTTCCATGACCTGGAGTCTGGTAAATCCCTTCTGGGAAAAATATCATAGAGGTCATCATCAGAATCATTTCATTTCTTTCCCTTCTCTTGGGGATTACAGTTATCTGATGCTCGTTGTCCACTGTCGAAAAACAGTTGTTTCACACATATTTCCTGGAGAAGAAAACAGGCAAGGAACTCTTGTGTCTACCTCTGACCTTCCTGGCCTCTTCCATAATACCCCTTGTGCAATATGTGAAATTCTGAGTACAGGGGTTGGATGAGTTCTTGGAGTTAAGAGATATGAGGTGGGTGCTGGGTTCTTACTCTCTGGTTAAAAATGCAGTGTAGAACAGGAGACTCCAGCATTTCTCATTGAGAGCACTTCTGGGGAAATTATGAGCTGGATAAGGTAGGTGTTTGGGTGGTTGGTAACATGAGGCAAGCAGCAACTATCTCCCTCCTCTAGGTCTTTCCTGAGTTGGGAAGACTGTCACTGATAAAGGCAGGACCTGAGCTAGAGCTTGGGGAGTGAGCTTGGAGGAGGTGGGAGCAGGGTGTAGGCAGCAAGGGGGCTGAAGCTCTCTGACTTTCCCCCTTGCTCTTTTAAAGGGATCTCCCTTCTTCTTTTTCTCCCCTTTCTCCCCTGCCCCTCCTCCAAATTCTGATTATGTATTGCCATTTCCCTGAGAGCAATACTTAAAAAAAAAATAAAAACAAAAACAAAAACAAAAAACAACTTTTATTGTGTCTTAAAATAAGTGAAGAAGACAAATAAGAGAAATATTTATTCCTTGTAGAACACCTGAAAAACACTGAGCATCCTTAAAAAATTCCCTTAGATGGTGTTTCCTTTTAATAAAATAGATGGAATAATATAATGCATGAAGTTGTACATCTGATCTTTAAAACCTGTCATTCTAATCATTTTTCTAAAATTTCTAGCTCTGCTTTTGCTTGTTGTGTTAGCTTGGGTGAGTTACTTACCCTTTGTGAACCTTAGTTTCCTCATTTGTGGAATGGATATGACAGTTGTACTTCCTTCAGAGATTGCTGGCAGAACTAAATATGATAGTATATGTCAAACTCTTAGCTAGTACCTATGTATGCAAAGCACTCATTAACTGTTAGCTAATACTTTTTCATGACATGCATGGATTCATTATATTATCAAAGCATGCCTTTTCAGTGAGTTTGTATTATGTCATTGTATAAAGGTATCATGACTTATTTAACTGTTGCCCTATTTTGGGCATTTATTTTGGGTAAAATTTTGCCTTTTCAATAATTTTGTGATGAAAGGCCCTTGAATATAAAACTGTCTACATTTCATGTGAAGGTAAATCCCTGGAAGTGGAAGGAATAGTTGGGGGAAAGGAACCAGAACATCAGTGCTGGTAGAGTTTCCTTCATCCGTCTCAGCTCAGACTCCTCAATAAAGCCTCTGAGAAAGGATAGCAACTTGAGGATGGCTTCTAGGGAGCCTGGACTGAAGGAGAAAGGAAGGTCCTTTGGAAGATTTCTGTCTTCCCTCTTTTTTGTTTCAAATTCTCAGAGGGTTGGGACTTACTGAACTGCAAAGACCTGAAGTCTATATCCAGCTCACTGGCCAAGTATATGACTTGTTATCAAGTTATCCTGGGCTGCTTCTTAGGTAAAATGGAGGAGGTGGGCTTCACTTCTGAAGTTCCTTTAAGGGGCACCTGGGTGGCTCAGTTGTTAAGTGTCTGCTTTGGCTCAGGTCATGATCCCGGGATCCTGGAATCGAGCCCTGCATCGAGCCCTGCATTGAGCCCTGCATCAAGCCCTGCATCAGGCTCCCTGTTTGGTGGGAAGGCTGCTTCTCCCTCTCTCACTTCCCCTGCTTGTATTCCCTCTCTCGCTCTGTCTCTCTCTGTCAAATAAATAAAATCTAAAAAAAAAAAAAAAAAAAAATCCATTAAATGCTAGTATCCTACAAATCTAGACTATGACAACCTCATATCCAGTATCAATTTACTCCACTTCCTATTTCAAGTGGAGAATTTAGTTTGTGCAATCTTCAGTTTATTCATTTTTTTTTTTTTTCAGGAAGCATTTTATCCAACACCTACCATTCATCCATCACAGAGGTGAATTACATGGTCTCCAGTCCTTGAGAAACTCCCACTCTAGTGGGGAACTAGGACAAGGAAAAAATTATAGTGACACACAGTGATAACTGCTTTAATTGGGGCTATTACTGAATCCCATGGAAAGACAAAAGGAGGAGATATCTGTTATGTTTTTAATAGTCCTGATTGGGTGGTTCGGTTGAGCAGTGGTCACCTAGGAAAACAGGCAAGCTTCTCTAATCCCTTTTATGTATGAATCTGATTCTGAGTATTAATGAAAGCTTTCCTGATATGAGACAATTCTCTGCCTTAAAACATCTCCACAAGGCAAATATTGTTGAGAAACTTCAAGATGAGAGAAAGGAAGTTTGACTATAGAGATGAGCAAGACATTGTGTTTACCTCCTAAATAGTG
This sequence comes from Meles meles, assembly GCF_922984935.1. Lineage (NCBI taxonomy): Eukaryota > Metazoa > Chordata > Mammalia > Carnivora > Mustelidae > Meles > Meles meles. The sequence goes on from NC_060068.1 coordinate 155,230,568, forward strand.
ATGAGAAAAAACAGGTATGGAAGTAATCAGTATGGAAAGTAAGTGTGGAAGTAATAAAAATCAGCTATGGATGGAATGATTTTATTCCTGAGAGACTGGAGTAAGTGTTCTTTCTGGTTTGGTGGAAAGAATGTGGTCTTTGGGGTTGGAGTGGTCAGCTAGCTCCAGGGTCTAGGACAAGTTGCCTGAAAGCAGTGAGCATCAGTAAAGATACCCAGGAACACTTACCTGGAGACAAGGCATGTAGATCTGGGGCGCATATCAGACACTGAAGAAGATGGTCCTTTCTTCCTGCCTCCAATTACTAATCTTTTAGAGTCTCTATTTACACATCCTAAAGGTGTGAATAGTATTTTTCCCTGAAGGAGTATAGATGAAGTAATGAGTACAGGGGCATTCTGCACATGCCAGAGAATTACTGTGGTTCTGGAAGAAGGATATGAGCTGGAATCTGGAGGAACAGCCTTCTCTAGTAGACTTTTTAAGGGAGACTTTGGCATTCATGAGGGAGTTGTGCTCACTGGCAGAAGGGCAGTGTCCAGGAGCCGTTGTTGGAACAGGGCCTGATGCTGCGTGGTGGTGGCGAAAGCACTGACAGAAAGGGAAATGGAACAAAGGGGAAGGGCAACGGGGCCAGCTGACTAAATCTCAGTCCCACTTGGCCCAGGTGCCAGTAGGGAAGGGGCAGTCAGGCAGCGTGGCGTCTGGGGGTGGGTGACTGCTCATGAAGTGCTGGTCACCTAGCACTGTGGAGCATGTGACAAATGGTGCTTGTCACTCCTCCACCTCTGTCCCTCCTTGTTATATTCCAAAGGAAAAGCTGTGATGAAATGGTTTAAAAAAAAAAAATAGGGCAAGGGAAAGATAAACCAAGCAGGGGTTGCCAGGACAATAGTGAACAGACAGCTGGGTTGAGTGTTTGTGGCTTGCAGGGAGGGAGAAATGCCCTGAGAAGTGCTGTGTTTTGTTCAGAATTCAGATGTAATGTGCAAGGTCCAGTGGAATCCTCCCCATGAGCTTCCATCCCGCCACTCCCCAGAGTCCACCCAGACAGAGGAGGAGGGAGATGGGGGGGATTTATTTTGGTGTAGGATGCTTTGAAAGCACAGAAGAGAGAGAAAGTGAGCTCAGAGGGAGGAAAAATGCAGGATATCCCAGGACATCTTCCCAAGGCACCAGGACAGGAGAGCACATCTACAAACAAAGCCATGCACCCACCATTACTTCCCCATGTGAGGAATGCGCACTCTATGTGTGGAGTTGAAATAGGCAGCTTTTTTGATCAGAAGAGCATTTGGTTGATTTGAAGGCTTTGGGATGTATTATCTTAGAATGTACACTCTTCGTGACAGCAGATTTCTCTCCCAGTAGACTCCCTCGGGGGGGGTGGATGTGCCTGGGTAGATCACTGCTTAAGTCCTATAGTATCTCATGCAAGCAGAGCTACATCCTGGCTGGTGGTTAAAAACATGGACTGTGGTGCCACACCTTCTGGTTTTGGGATCCAGTTCTACCACTTGGACAAGAACTTAACCTTTCTGGGATTCAGTTTTTGCATTTGTAAAAAGGGATAATAGTGGTATCAGCTATGGATAGGATAGGATGGGCTTCTGCACGTGAGACACTGAGGACTTGCCTGTCACGTGTAAGAACAAGGAGGTGTTGGCTATTGTTATTAGTAAGTATCTGGTTCTTAAAAGGTATTTAATAAATGTGAACTGCTGTCAGAAAAATCATCATAACAAATACTTCTTGAACCCCCATGTGCCCATGATGCTCTCCTCTATGCTTCTTTATGGTCTTCAACTGAACACATGTTTTCTGCCTGGTAACTTACTTTCTGGGGTGGAGATGCTGATTTGGAGATACACAAAGAATTGAAGAATAAGGGGCGCCTGGGTGGCTCAGTGGTTTGGGCCTCTGCCTTCGGCTCAGGTCATGATCTCAGGGTCCTGGGATCGAGCCCCGCATCAGGCTCTCTGCTCAGTGGGGAGCCTGTTTCTCCCTCTCTCTGCCTGCCTCTCTGCCTACTTGTGACCTCTCTCTCTGTCAAATAAATAAATAAAATATTAAAAAAAAAAAAGAATTGAAGAATAAGATGGGAATAAGGCACAAAAAATAATGCATCAAAAAACAAAGATGTGAGCATAAAAAACCAGCCCAAATTTGTGTTTACTATATTAACAAAGTAATCTCATTTCTTATTGGTAGGGATTTAAAATTGGTTGTTGATAGGTCAGTTTGCAGCTGTTAAATTGTCATTTGCCTACATGGAAAGAGGTCTCTACTGGGATATCACAGAGATCATTCTTATCCTGGTGAATCGTTTTTCTTAAGAATAATTTATTATTATAATAAATGATAAATAAAAATATTAGTGTTAATGTCACAATAACCTAATATTAGAGCAGTATTTTATTTCTATAGTAAACTATTGAGAGATACACCAGCTATTATGCCATAAAGTCATCTCAAGGATCCTGTGATACCAAATATTTGTTATTATCCCCATTTGACAGATGAGAAAGTGGAGACTTAGGTTGAAATTGCCCAAGTCCACATAATTAATGAAGGCTAGAGCTGGTATTTAAACATAGAGCTACTTGAGTCCAAACTTATATAAATGACAAAGAATCCAAAGCTAATAATATAGAAAATCAGAAAGATCTCAAAAGGCATAGAGCTAACAAAGCTAGATAAAATGGGGATAGATGGGAATTTCTGAATGTACTTTATAAAACCAGCTGTTTGAGTTTAAAATGGAGAAACTATCACTTAATAACAGTTTGTATGAAGTGCACCTGGGTTTGTTTGTTTGTTTGTCCTTTCTTTCTTCCTTCCTTTCTTCTTCCCTCCCTTCCTCCTTTCCTTCCTTCCGTCCATCCATCTGCCCTTTCTATTCTTTCTATCCTTTCTCTTCCTTCCCTTCCCTTTCCTTCCTTCCTACCTTCCTTCCTCTCTTTCTTTCTTTCTTTCTTTCTATTTTTAGATTTAAATTTAATATGAACCAACAAATATATAACATGGCTGCCCACATAAGCCAATTGCTGTGGTTGTGGCCATAAATGTACTACTGCAGAAATACAAATATAACAGGGAGGAATTGGCAAATAGAACACTAAGAGAGCTGAGGTGCCTGGGTGGCTCAGTGGGTTAAAGCCTCTGCCTTCAGCTCAGGTCATGATCCCAGTATCCTGGGATCAAGCCCCGCATAGGGCTCTCTGCTCAGTGGGGAGCCCTGCTTCCTCTTCTCTGCCTACTTGTGATCTCTGTCTGTCAAATAAGTAAATAAAATCTTAAAAAAAAAAAAAGAACACTAAGAGAGCATTCATGTCAGTGAAGGATCTGGAAAATACACTGGTTTCTAACAATTTCAACAACAAGGAATTACTGAAGGAATCATAGTGGTGGTGTTTTGTTTTGTTTTCTAGAAAGTGGTAATAATTATAATAATAACACTTAATTCTGATAAAAGAGTTTCCTTAACCCAGGGATATTTATATGTATTAATTCTTTTATATCTTACAACAACTTCATGAGTAGATTTGTTATTGTTTTTGTTTTATGGATGAGGAAAGTTTTTTATGCATCATAGAAAACTAATGGAGTAGCTTTCCACCTTGTGCTTCCCTCCCCCTACCCAACCTCATGCTTTTAGTTTCTGCCACGGTCACACGTAATGTGCAAGTGCAGTGAACAGAGTTTTTGCTTTAACATGTGGTTAATCTGAAAGAGAACTAATGAAAACTCGTATCTTTTCCCCCCAACTCTTTCCAGATGTAATGTAGGTAACCCCTCCTTTTCAGAAATAGCATGCAAGGGAGTAAGCTGTTAAAGGGAAATGCTTTCACACATGAGCTAACTTTTACTCTCTGACAAGAGACTGCCTCTGCTGGTCAGCGACTACCAGCCAAGTGTGCTCAGGTAGGTGCCATGGCCAGGGAGATTCACAAAGCCCTGAGATTGTCCATCAGTGGGAAACGCAGGAAACTGTAAGTTAGGTACATGCAAGATATGTGCTGGGTATAAAGACTGAACAGTCCTGACACAGACAGATATCCAGAAAATAGTGTAAACTCTCTTGCTATCAACAATTTGACATTGTTACTTGGTAACTCTATTTAAAAATCTTGCAGTAAGTTCTTTCAGCAGCGGTAAGCTAAAAAACAAAAGCAACAACAAAACAAACAAAACCCAAGTGGCTGAAAGAGTATATTTAATGAAAAATAAGTTCGTGAATGTTCATTTCTTGTTTGTCGATGATGAATATAAAACTTGCACAGAATGTTTGTTGACATCAGTGGTTCAGTGACATCATTAAACATGTGAAAAGCAGAGACACACATCTGCTTAAGAAGCGACAGTACTTACTTCAAAGTTAGAACTTGTTTTAAGAAGATTGTCCAAAGAAAATAATTTAACATGTGCAGTTGCGGCAAGGTGTGTTTACATACCACTCTTTGAAGTGTGACTTTTCATTTAGATCAACTATCTGTTCTTCTAAATTAATTTCGATCATTTTCAGTTTCAGGATTTCTTGTGTATTTACAGAGCAATGTTAAAGTGTTGGCTCTATTAGCAATAGAATAATTTTGTGAACAGTTAAATAATGCCAGTTTTTTGTCAGGGTCATCAGATTTATTTATTTAGTAAAAAATTTAACACTGAAGGGGCACCTGGGTGGCTCAGTGATTAAGAGTCTGCCTTTGGCTCAGGTCATGATCCCAGGATCCTGGGATGGAGCCCCGCACTGGGCTCCCTGCTCAGTGGGAAGCCTGCTTCTCCCTCTCCCACTCCCCCTGCTTGTGTTCCCTCTCTCACTCTCTCTCTCTGTCAAATAAATAAATAACAAATCTTAAAAAAAAAAAAAAAGAAAAATTTAACATTGAAGATGAAATTATATGTTGCTCTGGTGCAATTGTGAATATATGTTTCGGCAGAGCAGAGCACCATGATAAAAATTGTGTTCTAATTATGACCTCTGTGGAGCAGAAGTGTAATGGTAATTGATTTTGGTGCATACACAACTCCTAATTGCATTCAAACAAATTTCAGTATTTTACCAATTGAAGTAGAAACTGATAGTGGTTACCTTTAACAAATATTTATATATATGCACAGAGAGACTGAATTAAAATTTTGTATGTGTAGTGAAGCTGACGTTAAAAAACAGAACCTTCAGCGTAGAAGTAGGTATTTTCTCTTAGTCATGCATCATCAGTGAGTCTTATAAATGTTTGAGATTTTTGAAAAATTACTTGAAAAATCAACTTAAGCGTCAACCATGGGGAAGAATTTCCCTAAATTTGATTATATTTTATCTAAAATCAGTTGGAAATATTTAATCAAAGTATTCAATAAGGGAACAACCAAGATCTTTAGCTTTTCAAGTTTATAGCAAACTGCAATAATTAAAATCAAAGCTTGCAAACAGGGGGATATTGATACTTATCCGCACAAAAGCAAGGGAAGAAGCAAACACCTTAATTAATGAGAACTCCAATGGTGGAATAGCTCAACTTGTGAATAGAAAAGATTTGATTTTTATTGGGTAAGTGTATGTTCTATTCTGGAGTGGATTGAAATTGAGAAAACCTGTGATTTTACATAATCTCAGTTTGATGAACTATTTAGAAAAATCATTTAAAAAACACCTTTTAAAATAAATTTTATCTTATAGAAAATCTTTGCTGAGGGAGGTTCTCTTGGGGTAAAAAAGACAAAAGTACCTTTAAAAATATGTGGGTTGACTATGAACAGATCTTAATTTAAAAATTAAAATCTGAGAATAGGCTCTGTTTAGCAGACTTTGCTCGAGTTGCCCGTAGAGTGTGCAGCACCTGTAGATACAAGAGTTTTTTGGATAAAAACATGGTCAGGAGAAAAGGGTAAGTGGAAGCTGTCACAAAATTCAAATTTATTAATCATAAAATTCAACTATGAATAATACCGAAGGCAAATCTATGAGAAAATTAAAAATAATAATTGCATACTTGAAAAAATTCTTCACAAAAATACCAGTGACAGAGTCTTATAGGCAGATAAAGCTAAAAATTGATTAAAAACATGAGTGTGTACCAAGCGTAATTATTTCACTTTTATTATTTTTAATGTTCAGATAATTAACATAAAGGCTTAGTTTGTCCTAATATACTCATATACATTAATTTTAGCTTTTTAAGAAAGAATTTTATTTTATTTATCTTCTTAAAAAATGTATTTGTTTTTGTGTTTGCTCATGCAAGCAAGGGGGGAGGGGAAGAGGGAGAGGAACTCCCTTCTGAGTGTGGAGCCTACCTGGGGTTCCATCCCAGACCCTGAGATCATGACCTGAGCTGAAACCAAGCCCCAGCCACTCAACCAGCTGAGGTACCCAGGAGCTCTGGAAGAATTTTATTTTTGGAAATAATTTTTAATAAAATAATTTACAAGTTCTCTAACAAAAGAACACTAGTTTGTTGGTCACTTACTATTTAAAAATAGTTATATGATTTTAATTATTTTTCTTAGGTTTTTTATTTGGATGCAATTTCAAACTGAGAGAAAAGTTACAAGAATATTATAAGGAGCTCCAATATTCCTTCACATTTCCATTTTGCTCTACTGACTTTAACATTTTCCCTTTTCTTTCTCTCCCATACCAATGTATTTATGTACATAAAATCTTTTTTTTTCCTGAAACATTTGAGTGTATGTTTAAGACACCATGCCTGTTTTCTACAAAATCATTTCCTGTGGTTTTTCTGAAAGTAAGGCTTTTGAATTCAGGAAACCTAATATAAATACAATACTATACGCTATAATTCATATCTGAAGTTCATCTCTTATCTCAATAATGTTCTTTGTTGCTATTTTCTTACCATCCAGGATTCAATCCAGTTATGATATTTAATAGTAGTTGTCAAGACTCTTTGGTATCCTTCAGTCTAAAATAATTCCTCAGTTTTTCTTTGTCTTACTTAACCTTGACATTTTTTTTTCAGAGAAGAGGCTAGCTGTTTTGTAGGATGTCCCTCAGTTCAGGGATGCTTAATTTCAGGCCATGCATTTTTTTGGCAGGGATAACATGATAAGCTCTTCTCAGTGCATCACACCTGAAGGCACATGGTGTCAGTTTGTCCCAATGTCAGTGATACTGATGTAGATCATTTGGATAAGTTGGTGTCCACAAGATCTCTCCCAGGCATAGATATATTTTGTAAGAATTAATTGGAGGTCATACAAATAAAATTTTTACCCACCATAAAAGAGTATTTCTATCATTCCAGTCTCTTCTTGCTCCTTCACAGCATGTAAGTCCCTTTCACAATACATGTACTCAAAGGTGGCTTTTTTCCCCCCGATTTTAAAAAAACCACCTTAATTTAGTTTACCTGCTTTAGAACCTTTCTTAGACCTTCCTAGAAGATTTACAGTTTTAGTTTTTATTGTCGGATCTATGATCTATATCAAATTAACTTTTATGAATGATAATAGGAGTTAAGGGTCATTTCTCATTCATAGATATACCTAGCTGTTTTAATACATCTATTAAAAAGGCTTTCCTTTTGTTCTCATTGCATTACTTTATTGTCCATGTTGAAAGTCAATTAATTGTAACTATAGTTCTGGACTTATTGATATTTATTTACCTTTACACTATTATCATATTGTCTTGATTATTGTAGTTTTATAGTAAGTCTTAAAATGAGGTAGTATAAGTCCTTCAACTTTGTGGGTTTTTTTTTAAGATTATTTTGGTTGGGGGCGCCTGGGTGGCTCAGTGGTTTAAGCCGCTGCCTTCGGCTCAGGTCATAATCTCAGGGTCCTGGGATCGAGCCCCGCATCGGGCTCTCTGCTTGGCAGGGAGCCTGCTTCCCTCTCACTCTCTCTGCCTGCCTCTCTGCCTACTTGTGATCTCTCTCTGTCAAATAAATTAAAAAAAAAAAAAAAAAAAAGATTATTTTGGTTGTACTAGTTTTTTTTCTCATTTCTGTATACATTTAGAATTATCTTGTCAATGTCTATAAAAATACCTGCAGGGATTATAACTGGGATTGCTGTGAATCTATAGATCAATTTGTGGAGAATTGATATTTTAAGAATATTGAGTTTTCCAATCTATGAACATATTTCTCCATTTATTTAGGTCTTTAATTTTTTTTTTAAAGATTTTATTTATTTATTTGACAGAGAGAGATCATAAGTAGGCAGAGAGGCAGGCAGAGAGAGTGAGAGGGAAGCAGGCTTTCTGCCGAGCAGAGAGCCCGATGTGGGACTCGATCCTAGGACCCTGAGATCATGACCTGAGCCGAAGGCAGCGGCTTAAACCACTGAGCCACCCAGGCGCCCTAGGTCTTTAATTTTTATCTCAGTGTATTTTGTGGTTTTGAGTATAGGGGTTTTGCACATTTTTGCTAAAGGTATTCCTAAATATTTTATAGTTTTTGATGCAATTGTAAATTGAATTTTCTTAAATTTTATTTTTCTATTGTTTGCTGCTAGTAATAGAAATCCTGTACAATAGATATTTTAATGTTAACTCTTTAATCCTGAGATTTTGATTAAGTCACTTATTAGTTTTATAGTTTGTAGCTTCCTAATAACTTCCAACTTAACATTTCTGATGTCTGTGATTGGATATTCTTTCATTTCTTCTTTTTTAATCTTTCTTGCCCCCCCCCCCCCTCACCTTTTACTGGCCTTATTGCAGTGGCCAGAGGATTCCATGGTTTTTTTATTGAATTTGTGGAAAATTGATATTATTACCTCTATTGTTTCTGGTGTTCCATACCATTGTTCTTTTAGTAATATGTTTCTTTTCTCTTAATGTTTTCAAGATTATCTTTTTATCTTTGGTTTTCATTTGTTTGCTTAGAATATGCTAAGAGTGTTTATATTTATCCTTGGGAGTTTGCTGACCTTTTTGGTTCTGTATGCTGTTTTTCACAAAAATTTGAGAATCTTTTGGTTATTATTTCTTCAGATAGTTTTTCTTCCTTATTTATTTTTTCTTCTGGGAGCCCCATTTACAATTATATTAGTCTTTTTGACATTGTCTTCTAGGTCTCTGAAGTTTTGTCTTCTTTCAATATTTTTTTGCTCTTTTTATATTGGATAATTTCTATTAACCTCTTATTCAATTCATTAACCCTTTCTTCAAAGTCCATACTTTGATTCCTCAAACCAGTAAGACTTTTTGCTTACACAGTGGTTGCTTTAAGCTTGTGTGGACTGGGGAGTACTTTCAGTCAAAAACCTATATAAACACAAATTTTATTAAATTCAGTTCTCTTTCAAAGATTGACTACCATCCAGTTTCTACTGCTTTTGATTGCTCTCCAGAACCTTCAAATGGTTGCTTTTAATTAATTTTTTTTCTGAATTATCTGCAGAAAGCACAAGCAACCTTTCCAATATCAGATATGGAAGCAGTAACACAAATATTATTCTCTAATTTACCTAATAAAAGAAAGAATATAAGTATATATAATTAACTATTGAAATAGAACAGTAAGTTATAAAAATAAAAAATTTAAAAGATTTTAAAAGACCCGTATGAAGAGTTGGGTTACACTTGGCAAACTTAACCTCAAAATATCTCATGTGTCAACCTGAGCCTATTTCATCACTAGAATGTAGCTCATGCCACATGCAGTTTACCCAAATTAACAGCTCCTGAACTGCTCCATTTGCTGTTTAATGAGCTGAGTCTAAAATTATGTACTTGAGTGTTATTGCTGTGTCAAATTGCTATCGAAGTTTCTAAATGTATACTCCAGTGTGTACTTGTCTCATGGTGGTTCAGCCACAAACATTTCCCAGATTGGCACAAGTCTGCAAAATGCATGATGAGGAGTGCTGGTAGACATGCCATTTTCCTCGGTTTGTGAACAAACCTCTGAAAAAAAAAAAAGCTATGTATGATCATTTAGAATAAGCCAGACAACTAATAAGTGTACCCTTACTATGTAGTGAGTACTGCTGGTCTTTTTTTTTGCCTTCAGATTTTATTTATTTATTTGAGAGAGTGAGAGAGTATGAGAGGGGGAAGGTCAGAGGGAGAAGCAGACCCCCTGCTGAGCAGGGAGCCTGATGCGGGACTCCATCCTGGGAATCCAGGATCATGACCTGAGCTGAAGGCAGTCGCTCAACCAACTGAGCCACCCAGGCACACCAGTACTGCTGGTCTTAATCCATCTCTCTACTCTTCTATAGTCCATCTTGACAGAACTCTTGCCAGACTCATGGCATAGCTGTTCATTGGTATAAAGGTCTCTTTCTTTGGAGGTTTGGTGGCCAACATAGCTATCATAAGTCACCGCTGTCCCAGCAATAACGAAGTACTGCATCTCACTATCAAACCACTTGCTTTCCGCAGACCCTCCCTCAGCAGCAACTGCTGCAGATCCTGGCACCCACCGATGAATGGACTATTCATGGTTTCCAGTTTTCTTCCATCATGAAGACAGTAATGACTCCTTCGATTTTTTTTCCCGTGGCACAGCAGGTGAGACAGCATGATAGAGGGAAGCATACTTTCTCACAGTACAGGAGTGGGACACATCAATACCCCATATTGGTAAAGAGGGATGTATCAGTCACAAAAATAGGTATATATCTAAAACTACAAGCAGCAGAGTCAACAGTATGCTAGAACTATAGTTTGTATTATGATCTTTATGAATATTAGTGCTTTTAGGGCATAAAGTTTGGTTGAGAATGCATTGACTAAGTGGGTAAAATCCTCATTTTATTTGTATAAGTTTCTTTCCTAAAGAAGTAGAATTTTAGAATGTCCCATTTTTTATGGTATAAACTTGGGCTTGGTTAGATGTCGAGACCAATGATGAGGATGTTTGTGTGGAGAGAAGAACATAGAGACCTAATTTAACTGGTTTGATTTACCAAGCATTATTGTTTTTGTGATCTGTTCTTACTCTGTTTGGGCCAGTGTGTTGATTTTGAAATGTTTATCTGCCCTTGGAGATTTCAGTGATGAGAACATTTTAAGAACTCTTAAAAAAACACTGTAGTTCTTTAAATGTAAGCACCTGTTGGCATGTGGTAAAAACGTAATTCACAGTAAAACATTTGTGTTGTGGGATCAGTCCATATCCATCAGGCAAAAGCTTGTCTGGTCAGTTGCCTTTCGCAGAGGTCCTGATGGGGAGACTTGCTGTCTGTTTTGTTTTAAGATGACTCATACGAAGGGTTAAATTCCTTGATCCTTGCTGGGGTCATGTGGTCAAGCTTATGCTGGGTATGGTATTTTACTTTCTTCATCCAACAACAGAGGCTACAAGGCTCTCTTCTTTCTCCCTCCAAAGTCAGGTCTAACCTCTTCTTCATTCCTCCATTCCCATTCCTGTTCTCTTCTACTTCTTAACCCTCCATTCATGGGCTCCCCGCCTGAAGGAGAAGGCAATTAGATTTCCAATTAATATCTTCATGTAAAAATTTTAGGTGACAAGCAGAGTATACAGTCTGACAGGAAAGATACCTAATGAGAGATGATACCTTAATGAGTAGGACAGATGCTCTAGTTAAAGTGAGCACATGCTGTTATGGTATACATATAGGACAAAGCTCACCTTGAGAAGGTCCGAGAAGTTTTTTCTCTATTAGAAGATATGTAAAGGGGCACAGAAGGACAGGTTGAAAGAGAAATAGCAGCTAAATCATTAAAAAATTTTTTTGAATAATATCTTAAGGAATTCAATCTTTAATCTGAATTATGAGAAGCCATAGAATATTTTCCAGTGGCAGGTAAGATTAATATCTTTGCAAGCTCTCTCTAGTAGCATTATGGAAGCTAAATTGTAGACAGAAGATCTAATGGGCCACAATTGAAGCAGAGCGGGTGACAAATTGTAAGTACCCGAAAGCAAGGGCAATGAATTTGTAGAAGAGGAGAGAAAGAACACAAACTGTTTTGGGACAGACTGCATAGGACCTGAACTGGCTTAGATGAAGGGTGGGCAGACAAAATAGGGCTGGGGAGGAGTTAGGATGAGTCTCCCAGGCGTGAGAGGCTGATGGAGAGTAGTAATGCTGGCCAAGAGGAGGAATATAAAATTAAAACAAGTTAGTTTGAGGGTGTTTGGCAAAGAGATTCTGAGTTCACTTTTGGGCACCCTAGATTTGAGGTATCTATGGAGAGATAATAATATGGGTCTAAACATGGAATAAAGGAGAAAAGTTTTTGTTTTTTCTTCTGACAATTGGTAACATTCAGTAAGTTTTCAGTCCAGTGAATTTTTTCCATCATACTTGGATTGTCACAATTTTCTTGATCTACTTGGCCACTCATAGATACATTCTTTGAATTCTTTGAATTCATATTCTGTGAATAATTTTTGTATCATGACCATTTTTTATTAGAAATACATTTTACTATAAAATATGCACTTAGAGTTTCTTTTATTTGCATTTTTGTTTGATGTTACAGTTCCAAACACTTTTTACATTACATTTTCTTTTCCTCCATGCAGCAGTGCTATAAGTAGGTTTATCAGATAAAGAAACTGAGACTCAGAGATGGCAGGCAAGCCCTTGGCTTGTGCAGAGAGAGTTCACAGAAATAATGCTGGAGAAGTGGGCCTGCTGTAGGTCTGCCGAGGAAGCATAACCAAAAGTGAGTGTCAGAGCTGCGATAAGAAGAAATAGTTTGCTGATATCACAGAGCTGGAGGGGTCACTAGCCAGCATCAGAAATAGCAGAATATGGCCCTGGGCTGGGCTTCTCCCCATGGGGGACAGTGTAGCACCTGAGTCCATTTCAAGAGCCTCTAGGCACTCCCATTTAATCCCATGTATTAATGGAACATTGACTATGTGATTGGCAGAAGATTAGGAACTGGGGATATAACAAATAAGACAGTTCTTCCCCTCCAGGGGCTGGATTGATATCTGCATAAATAGTTGAAAACATACATCTGTTAAGTTCTAAAATAAAGACTCATATACCTTGGGAATAAGGGAAGAGAGTGCGATTCGTATGGCCCAAAAGTTCCATAAAGGGAAAGGGAAGAAAGGAGTTACATTTGAGCCCAAACTTGAGAAGGCTGGGAAGATGTCTACCAGATTGGAGGGCAAGGGTGTTCTAAGTACCAGGAGAACAAGGGCAAAAGCTGGGAAGTAGAAAGGTGTATGGGGGTGGATATATGTTGGATCAAATGTACTACCAACGGTAGAACCTCTCATGGAGGAGACCCACAATGAAAGGTGGACATATTTTCACCATTCTGTGGAAACTTTTCAAAGGCAGGGCCAGGGAGGATGGGTGAGGGAGGAACTCACAGACCACCTCTTTCGGTGGGAGAATCAGCAATTTGTTAGATTGCCAACACCTGTGATTCTAGATTACTTAATGCTCTCTTAGGCCCATATGTCCTAGGAGGAATGAGAAGATGGGCCATGAGTAAAAAGTTTGGTAGAGAATACCCTCCCCTTCTCTTTACCGTGGAGCAAGAGTAAGGTTTCAGGCAAGTAGTTTTCTGCAGGCTGTTAGGTCAGACACCATGACCTTGGTGTCATTTGGGACACTCTGCAGTAGAGAGATCTATAAAAATTGGGGTAGAAATCAAATGCTTATTCATTGTGGGAGAGCGGGCTGCATGAAAAAGACAGGGCTCAAGTTCACCTTGAGGTGTAAGTAGGATGAGCAGGTCCACCCTGCAGAGGTGATGGTCTATGGAGGTCAACAAGATACGTGTTGAAGGAGCGTGTGAAGTTGGCCTCCAGTGAACAGAGCATTATGTCCAGACAAGGCTCATGTCAGCAAGGCTATTTATAAAACATTTATATCTGATGTGTGGGTCTGGAAGGCTTCTGAGCACTTGGTAGTGAATGAGACCTTTTAGGGAGATTATTCTGATGGACAGAGAGCTGGGAGTCTTCTCTGATTATAGGTAATTTTTCAACACCTGGTTTCTTTCTTTTTTTTTTTTTAAGATTTTATTTATTCACTTATTTGTCAGTGAGAGAGAGAGTACACATAAGCAGGCAGAGTGGCAGGCAGAGGCAAGGAGAGAAGCAGGCTCCTCGCCAAGCAAGGAGCCCGATGCGGGACTTGATCCCAGGACCCTGGGGTCATGACCTGAGCCGAAGGCAGTGGCTTAACCAACTGAGCCTCCCAGGCGTCCCTCAACACCTGGGTTCTTATGAAGTGGAAGGAGCCTTCATATCATTTTCATGATAAGCAGACCCATTTGATACCCATCAGACTCTTCCTCACAATGAAAGGTTCTGGTGGGCACAGGAATGAGTTGAGGAGAAATGGCACGAAACCTGCTGTCAGTAGCTGAAACCAGCAGGCATTTTACATCCCTGTGCCATGTGCAATGACTTTTCCCAAGTGATTTTTTATCTGTGTTTGCTTCACCCTCAGAGGACAATCTGTTCAGTCACCAAAAGGGATACCTTCAAAGACTTTTCTTGGATAAAGTCCACTCATGTGGTCAGTTGTGACCTCATCTTACTGCTCCAGGCACCCTGGTTTGGGACTTGATATCTCGAGTTCCTGCTCGAATGGGAAGCAGAGAGGCCTTTCTTTTTAATGCCTCTCATTTTGGAACACATCAGGAACCACCAGTTAGCTTGTTAAATGTTTTTCCAGATTTTCTTTTTCATTCTCAAATAATTTAGCCATTGCCCTGCTTATTGTCAAGAGTCATTAAAGACAGCCAACTGTTTATGTTCCTTTCACAAGCAAATACAAACTGGGAGGTTTGGGGAGGTGCAGTGTGGGGGAGAGGAGGGCTTTTCACTTCACTGGCAGAAAATTTGGAACTGTAGAGAAAGAAGAATAGAAAATACTGGTTCAGATTTTCCTAAACTAAATTGCGAACTTGACGTTTCTACCAGCGACCATAATGCTCATCTCCTAGAAATGGTCACATTTCTCTTTCTTAGCTGTCTCTTCAAATTGGAAACTGCTCTGAGAGGGCTCCATACCCCCCTCCCCATTTTATTTATTCTCGAAAGCAAGGTTCCCAAGCTGACTCCCACGACTCCCTGGAGGAGAAACCATGGCCAGAGCATCTTTCTCCTGCCAGCTGTTGATGCCAATCCAAACCCCTCATCGACTCACATCCTTCCCCAGCAACTCAATGGCTTGTGCAGCTTGTTTGAATAGCAGCTGAGGGGATAGATGGGAAGGGTGAGAAGGGGTTGGGGGCGGGTCTCTTGTTAGGGCCCCAGAGAATGAGGCTGAGCATGGGACCAGACCTGCTTCCAGAACAGGCTGCTGCTGCCATGCTGCCAGAAACAACTCATTCCCTGAAGAGACTCTGACTCATGCCTCTAATAGGACTATTATGGTTTCCTGGCTGCAAACTGGTCCTTTCGAAATGCAGGGTTTTTTTTTTTTTCTCTTTTTGAAATTTGAATGCTGAGTTATGCGTGTAGATTAATTCCCGTCTTTCACGTTCTCACAGTGCCTTTTGAAGGCTTTCTTCACAATATCCCTTTGCCTGACTAGATTTTAACTCTACGTATGTATGCAAGGACTGGTGTCTGCTCCATATGCTACTATAAGTCCAGTAGCTGGAATAGTAAACAGGGCACGGAGGCACATGGTAATGATTTGTTGAGCGAGTGAATGAGAAAATGATATATATTTTGCCTCTGCAGCCTACCAAGGAAGAAGAGATTTTAGGGGACCTCAGACCCACCTAAAGCAATAGCAGGGGGACAGCTAAGGAACATGTTCCAGAATTTCACTAGGCTTTCATATGGGTCACAAGCCAACAATATGGTCATTTAGTTTCTATGCTATGGAATAGAAGTAAATTGGAGTAGGGGGGTAGGGGACTGCTAGAGAGGTGACTGTAACGGGATTATAAAAGGCAGACCAAATGTTAGCAAAGTGGAGGAGTGAGAGGCAACCGACTGAAGGGGCCTCTTACTCTACAAACGTCACAGGGGCGCCTGGGTGGCTCAGTGGGTTAAAGCCTCTGCCTTCGGCTCAGGTCATGATCCCAGGGTCCTGGGATCGAGCCCCGCATCGGGCTTTCTGCTTGGCAGGGAGCCTGCTTCCGTTCCTCTTTCTCTGCCTGCCTCTCTGCCTACTTCCGATCTCTGTCTGTCAAGTAAATAAATAAAATCTTAAAAAAAAAAAAAAAGATTTACAAACGTCACAAACACTGAAATCATCTCTACGTTACACAAAATGTAATAATTGTACTGGCAGCAACATCGTTCGGTCGTCAGGGAAGTTTATTTAGATGAGCTAGTTTATTTCCAAATGGTGCTAGGCCCCTGAGGTATTAGCATGTTTTGGCGCACTGATTTTATTTCTTCGAATCCTTTAGAAAATCTACCACTCTTCTTTGACAAGGGTAATAATAATTGTATCACATTCTGTTTCTGCTTCACAAAATATAAGACAAGATGTTCCTCAATGGCCATAGGTCGGCCAGCCTTGGGAGGAGGAGAATCCTCTAACTTCTAGAGTCTTTAAGCATAGCTGTGCTGGAAATTTCCTTCAATCAGAAACATAAAAGAGGGACGCCTGGGCGGCTCAGTTGGTGAAGCGGCTGCCTTCGGCTCAGGTCATGATCCTGGCGTCCTGGCATCGAGTCCCACATCGGGCTCCGTGCTTGGCAGGGAGCCTGCTTCTCTCTCTGTCTCTGCCTGCCTCTCTGTCTGCCTGTGCTCGCTCTCACTCTCTCTCTCTCTGACAAATAAATAAATAAAATCTTAAAAAAAAAAAAAAGAAACATAAAAGAAACAGTCGAGAGAGGAAAAACAAAACAAAAATAAAAACAATGATGAGAAGATATGCTCAGGGTACAGAGATGCTAGGAGTACCATTTTTGTTTTGATCCAGCTGACAAAGGAATAGAAATTTCTGGTGATTTCACAGAGAGAAAAACAAGAGTTGGACCACCTGGAGGAAGCAGAGGCGCTTTTAATCAGATAATGGAGTTTCAGGTATTTGCCAACAGAAGCTGTGATTCTTCCAAAGACCGTTTTATGTTCGTGCCACATTGAACACTACTTGCTTCAGATTTCTAGGTAAAGAGAAAACATGGCATGACTCAAGCCATAAAAAGAGGTATCCCTATTCCAGAATTTAATTTTTGAGGGCACACTTGGGTTTCCCCTGGCCTGCTGTCTAGCTTGCAAGATACCACCCATTTAAACCCTGAGGAAGACCGATGCCAAGCACTCACAGTGGCATGAGAAATATCTAGAAGTAGTTCTGGCCAAATTACTATTGGAGGAGGACTTCAAGAGAAAGGTGAAAAGAATGAAGAAAGGAAAGATGAACTCTTTAACACTCCATTTGATTATTTATTTATTTTAATGCCAGTATAACTAACATACAACGTTATGTTAGTGTCAAGTGTACAATATGGTGTTTCAACAGCTCATTACTGCTCATCGGAAGTGTACTCTGAATCCCCTTCACCTCTTTCACGCATCCTCCCGCCTGCCTCCCCTCGGGAGCCATCAGTTTTTTCTCTAGTTAAGAGTCTGTTTCTTGGTTTGCCTCTCTTTCTTCCCACCATGATCATTTGTCTTGTTTCTTAAATTCCACATATGCGTGAAATCCTACGGCGTTTGTCTTTCTCTGACCTATTTCAGTTAGCATTTTACCCTCTAGCTCCATCCGTGTTGTTGCAGATGGCAAGATGTCATTCTTTTTCATGGATGAATAATATTCCATTGTATATAATAACATCTTTTAAAGTTAGGCTGTTGATTTGAGAACTCTCTTGTTTTTGTTTTGTTTTGTTTTTTAAATTTTTTATTTATTTCTTCTTTTTTTTTATAAACATATAATGTATTTTTATCCCCAGGGGGAGAACTCTCTTGTTTTTTAATGTAAGTGGTCATAGCTATAAGTTTTTCCCCTTAGCAGTGCTTTCACTGTGTCTCATAAATTTTGGAATTTTGTGTATTTGTTTTCATTCATCTCTAAGCATTACTGAATTTCCTTTGTGATGTCTTCTTCGATCCACTGGTTGTTTAAGAGAGTGTTCTTTAATTTCCAGAAATTTGTGAATTTGCCAGTTTTCCTTCTGTTACTCATTTATTTCTAAATTCATCCTGTTGTGGTCAGAGGAGATACCTTGTATGATATCTATCTTTATATTTATTTATTTATTGAGTATTGAGATATATTGAGTATTGAGATATATATTTATTTATTGAGTATTGAGTATTGAGATATATTGAGGTATAATAATTTATTAGTTTTAAGTATATATGATGATTTAATATTTGTGTATATTGAAAAATGATCACCACAATAAGTCTAGTTATGATTTTTTTCTTGTGATGAGAACTTTTAAGACTGACTCTTCCAAGTATATAATACAACATAGCAGATTTCAAATATACAATACAATACTATTAACTATAAACAGCATGTTGTACCTTACATCCTCAGGACTTATTTATTTTGCAACTGAAAATGTGTAGCTTTTGACCACCTTCACCCATTTTGTCTACCCCTCTACCCTCTACCTCTGGCAACCACCTATCAGGTCTTTGTGTCTATGAGTAGTGTTGTTTTGTTTTGTTTCTGCATATGAAAGTCATACAGCATTTGTTTTTCTCTTCTGACTTATTTCACTTAGCATAACTTCCCTCAGGGTACATGCATGTGGTTACAAATGAGACGATTTCCTTCTTTTTTATGGCTGAATAATAATCCATGGTATATATACATTTTCTTTATCTATTCATCCATTGTTGGACACTTAGGTTGCTTCCATGTCTTGACTGTTACAAATGATGCTGTAATAAGCAAGGGGGTGAGGATATCTTTTCCAGTTGGTGTTTTTAAAGATTTTATTTATTTATTTGACAGACAGAGATTACAAGTAGGCAGAGAGGCAGGCAGAGAGGAGGAAGCAGGCTCCCTACCGAGCAGAGCCCGATGTGGGACTCGATCCCAGGACCCCGAGATTGTGACCTCAGCCAAAGGCAGAGACTTTAACCCGCTGAGCCAGCCAGGTGCCTCCAGTTGGTGTTTTTATTTTCTTCAGGTAAATACTCAGATGTAGAATTGCTAGCCCATATGGTAATTCTATTTTTAATTTTTTAAGAACCTCCATACTATTTGCCAAAGTGGCTTCACTGATTGATATTCCTCTACTTTGTCCCAAGTTTTAGTAATTTGTGTATTTCAATGAATTTTTCATTTCATATGTTTTGTCAATTTTATGGGATCCAAATTGTTGTAATAATTCTTTTTTTAAAAAAATATTTTATTTATTTATTTGACACACAGAGAGATCACAAGTAGGCAGAGAGGCAGGCAGAGAGAGAGGGGGAAGCAGGCTCCCTGCTGAGCAGAGAGCCTGATGCGGGCCTCAATCCCAGGACCCTGGGATCAGGACCTCAGCTGAAGGCAGAGGCTTTAACCCACTGAGCCACCCAGGCGCCCCTGTAATAATTCTTTATTAGCTTTTTAATTGCTGTAATGTCTTTACTCAGAGAGTATCCATTTTACTCTTTCAAAGAATCAGACTTTGGGGCCACTTCGGTGGCTGAGTCAGTGAAATGTTTCACTCTTGATTTCAGCTCAGGTTACATTCTCAAGGTATTGAGATCAAATCCTGTGTTGGGGTCTGCCCTGAGTGTGGAACCTGCTTAGGATTCTTTCTCTGCCTTCCCATATTCTTCTCTCTCTCAAACAAACAAGCATACAAACAAAAAACAAAGAAACAGACTGTTCTTATTGATTTCTCCCTGTTATTTTTCTATTGGCAGTATCACTAATTTTTGCTCTTAACTTTAATATTTCTTTCCTTCTACTTTGGATTGAATTTGTTTTCCTTTTTCTTGGCTTAAAGTTAAAGCTTTGCTCATTGACTTTAGAGGTTTCTTAAGAACGTAATTATTTAAAAAATTAATATTGTTTAAGTTATCTTGTAAGACTGTTTCATCTTCATCCAACAAATTCTGTGGTATTATTTTTTCATTTTCATTCAGTTAAAAATAATTTCTAGTTTCTATTGTGATTTATTCTTTTATCCATGGGTTTAAAAATGTACTGTTAATTCCAGACATTTGGGTATTTTTCATATATTTTTCTTTATTGGCTTCTAATTATTTCCATTATGGTCACAGATATTACTCTGTGTGATCTTAGTACTTTTCATTTTATTGAGATTTATTGTATAGCATAGTATATGGTGTTTCTTTATAAGCATTCCACATGGTCTGAAAAGAGTGCATATTCTGAAATTGTTGGGTATAGTGTTCTATAAATATTAGGTCAAGTTGGTTTGTATTGTTCGGCTCTGTTGTATCGTTAATGACTTCTGTTTAATTGTTCAATCAATATTTATGCTTTTATCTGAAATAAAAAACATTTATCTGGTTGCTTAGAGCTACTTTAAATAGATTGGGAGCACATCACTAATCCTTTTTACATTGATTTTTACCATTTCAGATTCCTGAACTCTGAACTATTTTGATCCCTTACTTCCAGGGCTAGATTTCATCATTAAGTAGGTTTTTGGAAGATACGGGTTTTTAAAAAATTCTTTATGTAAATTCAATTTAGTTAACATATATTGTAGTATTAGTTTCAGGGGTAGAATTTAGAGATTCACCAGTTGCACATAACACCCAGTGCTCATTCCATCAAGTGCCTCCCTCATTGCCTGTCACCTAGTCACGACTTCCCCCTACCTACTTCCCCTCCAGCAACCCTAGTTTGTTTCCTCGAGTTCAGCATTTTAAAGAAGCCTAAGATTTCACATGGTTGGAAATTTCTATCTGTGTTTTTTGTGCTTGTTTGAGTATATCTGTGGACTTACTTTTCAGAACTTGGTACACATTATTCCAATGTCTTCTGTAATTAAAATTTCTAGATGTAAGTCTTGGGTCATCCTGAATTTTTGCCCTTATTTATGACATTTTTTTTTTCTGTCCAGAAGTCCCCCTTTATTTATTTTTTAATTTACATATTTTATTATGAAATATTGTACGCACACAGATACCTTTATTCCTGAAGTTTAGTAGTTGAACCAAACTATGTCATGACGTCACGTTGTATCAATTTTACCTGGTATGTCGTGTGCTCTTTCAAGTTTACAGATTTTGTTCTTTCTTCCTTCAAGGAGAATTTATATGATCATACATCTGTGAATACATTTCCCCCCACTATTGTCTCTTTTTTCTTCAAGGACACAAATATATTTAGGACAAATTGTCTTTGTCCTCTCTGTCTAGCATACTGTCTTCATTTCTTTTGTTTTTCTTATATATTAGCTCTTTTTCTCTTAACATGTTCCTTCATACCATTATGTAAAATTCAGGTATATCTATTTCATCTTTTGCTGGATGCTGGTTACTTATCTGATATAAACGGGGAGGGTTTTGGGATATTTTCAATATGCTCTTATCATTCTGCATCTCCTTTTCCATGCCATGTTGTTATATGATCTTTGTACTCTGACTTTACAGAAGTGGTATCTTTTTTTTTTTTTTTGAAGTGGTATTCTTATTAAATTCTTCTATAGGGGGCACCTGGTTGGCTCAGTGGGTTAAGCCTCTGCCTTCAGAGTCTCTGCTTCTGATCTCAGAGTCCTGGGATCGAGTCCGGCATTAGACTCTCTGCTCAGCAGGGAGCCTGCTTCCCCCTCTCTCTCTGCCTGCCTCTCTGCCTACTTGTGAGCTCTCTCTGTGTGTCAAATAAATAAATAAAATATTAAAAAAAATTCTTCTATAGGACATACTCTAAGAGAATCTGCTTATTTCTTGAATTTTAGTAATTCACTTGTCTTTTCATGTATATTCCTTTATCCTCTTTTTGTTGTATCTCTATACAGCTTCTATTTAATTTCTTTTAATCTTGCTTATGCCTGAGAAGCTTTTGTTCAAACCTCTAGCTTCTGTAAGATAGCATGAGACTTGACACATACTCTCTTTATAGCAGATGCTTTTGATACCCCACCCCGTATCACCTTCTCTCACCTGAGTACACCAGCAGCTGCAGACAATTCTTGGCAAGCTGACAGCTTCCCTTCTCAAGCACCTGCATTTCTCCTCTTACCTGCCAAAGGCCTTCTTTGATAATATGAGAGTTTGCTTGATTGTGTACAAGCACGCTTTAGAAGTGTGGGTGGAATTTTGCTTCTGGGGGAAACTTTTAACTGATAGAGGATGGGAATCAGCGGATAAATGGTCATCGGAGAGTATCCACCACAGGGAATACACTGAACAAGTGGACATACTAACTCAGCCCTTAGAGATCAGCCAGCGTGTCCTCAGCCACCATACTGCAGACACATGGGCCGTGAAGAGTGTGGTAATGGTGTCAAACACAGATATCCTGTATGGGTCCAACTATTGTTGTGCTCTCTCTCACTTAGGCCGATCTAGTAATTGCCATTGCTCGACGTCCAACGTGTTAGCCCAGGTAATAGTGTTGAGCCCTTGATCTGATAGACACTACCATTCAAGGGTACTAACCAGCTCGTTGTGGCAAGTCGATTCCATTGGATCCCTTCTACCATAGGAGAAAGTAATTCTTTCTACTCGAGGTTGATAAGTATAAGTATTCCAGGTTCAGGTTTGCCATCTCTGCCCACGATGTCTTGGCTAACACCTAACTGAAAGTAGAATTTCTAAATTACTGATGTAAGATCCTGCCTAATGTTGCCTTGGATCAAGCAACCCAGACAGTTACTTTACTTTACCATAAGGAGGTGTGACAGTGGGCAATGACCATGGAATCCATCTGTCCTACCACATATTACATCTCCTAGAAGCTGCCAGCATGATAAAAAGTTGGAATGTTCTCTTAAAGACACAGACAAAGCTTCAGCTTGGAGAATAACACTTTTAAGGATCGAAGAGTATTATATGGTGCTTTGTCCCTGGTAGATTATTGGGTAGATTACTTTGTCTTTGGTAGCTAAAATACAAGGTGGAACCGAGGGATGGAAGTTGAACTGACTACCCTCACTCTCACCACTACTGTCCCAATTAGGGAGTTTTAATTCCTATTCCTACAATTTTAGGGTCTACAGAATTAAGGTCCTGGTCTTCAAGGAGGTAACACTTCTACTAGGGGACACAACTGGGATTCCACTGGATGTAAAGTTATGACTGATGCTCTTGTGTCAATAGACTATATAAGGCTAAAAAAAAAAAAAAGTTAGTATACTGGTGGTGGTAATCAATACTGACAATCATGAGACTCTAATTTTTTTTTTGTAAGACTGGACAGGGTCTGAACTCAGTAGATCCATCAAGGAGCCTCTGATAATTCTGTGCCTGAAGGAAGAGCAGTTTCAGCAACTAAGGATTGAGGAAGTCAAGGTCAGACATCTCAAAGATCTGTGTGGTCTCAAGGAAAAGCAACCTAGGAATGCAGATGTTCTGACTGAGTGTGAGATGCAACTAGAACGGATGCAAAGGCAAGGAGAAAATAAAATCGTTGCTTTGGGTCTAGCAGAGGCCAAAGGGACTTCAGGTTTCCCATTAACTGTCCTAGCTGTAGCAGGAGGGACGCCGGCTTTTACCCTTAAGCATCATTTAGAGAGTGGAATGAGGGTAGGGCGTGAGCAGATCTGGGAACTACTAAGGGTGACTATGGCAGATACAGCTAATAGCATTTCTTATATCCCTTTAACCCACCAGAGTTCACCTGCTACTGTGTGAAACGGTCGTTACCCTCAATGCCCTAACGTTCTTGTCCTTCAGTGGGATAATTCTGAGGTGCATTCAACAGGCTTTCTCAGGAGGTCCCAAAATATTAAGCCTCAGTTGCCCATAGCAGTAACCTCATCAATACCGTGGCTTCTCCAGACTGTCTACCTGAAGATGGGGAGGCTGGAGCATTTACCCACTCCGCTGTACCTTGTGCCCAATTGCCCTTGGGGGCATGAAATTCCTGCTCCCACAGTCTGCACTTAGCCAGTCCTACAAAGGCCCGGCAGAATGCAGAAGGACTCAAATGCAGGAAAACTATGCAGCAGGCATGAGGTGGGGCATTGCCAGTGCAAGGCGAGTCTGAGCCCCTCAGAACTTGCCTCTGCAGCTACAGGTGAAATCAGAGGCGGGCCAAGGATAAGACTTTCACATCAGAGCCATCTGCTACACGTGTGTCCTTCCTCCCCCCTGCCTGTCGCTACTTCCAAACTCTCTCCTTGCTTCGCATCATGGTGTAATCTATCCACAGGAATAGCCCTCATCACCAAGCATGTATGTTGAGGGGAATATAAATTGGTACAGCTACTATGGAAAATGGTATGGAGGTTCCTAAAAAAGAAAAAAAAGAACTACCCTGTGATCCAGCAATCCTACTTCTGGGTATATATCTGAAGGAAACAAAAATCACTATTCTGAAAAGATACCTGCATCCCCCTGTTCATTACAGCATTATTTACAGTAGCTAAGACATGGAAACAACCTCAGAGTCTACCGATAGATGACTGGATAAAGAAAATGTGGTAAATGTATACAGTGAAATATTATTCAGCCATTTAAAAAACAAACAAACAAACAAACCCAACCCAGGAAATTCTGCCATTTGTGACAACATGGATGGTCCCTGACGGTGTTATGCTGAGTGAAATAAGCCAGCCAGACAAAGACAAATACATATTCACTTATATGCGGAATCTGCAAAAAAACCAAACTCAGAGATACAGAAAACAGACTGATGTTTGTCAGGGATGGGGAGCTGGCGGTAGGAGAACGGGGTGCAGGTGGTCGAAAAGTATGAACTTCTAGTTTTAAGAGTAATTAATTCTGGGGAGGTAAGGTATATCATGCGGATTAGAGTTAATAATGCTGTATTGTTTATTTGAACATGGCTAAGATACAACTTAAAAGTTCTCACGAGAAAAAAATGTGGAACCATGTGAGGTGATGGATTTTAACTAAGCTTATCGTGATAATCATTTTACTGTAAATACATGCATAGAATTATTATGCTACACACCTTAAACTTAGATGATGTTATATGTCAATTATATCTCAGTAAAACTGGGAAAACACAGAAAAGAAGGGGAAGGTCAGCTGATGCTCCACTGACTTAGTTTACCCAGGTAGCAACAGCGGGTAGTTGTAATTTGGATTGGGTCCCTGATTACAAAGTCACAGGTGAAAAACCCCTCCCACACTGATATCCTGAACATAAAGACCTTTATCTCCAGCTCAGACTAGCTAGAGTGGGTTCTGTGGTGTGGAATGAAAAACACTGACGGATAGAACTCCATGATGTTGGAAAAAGGACGTTCTGCTATAGGAAATTTGGTGGAATGTTATTACAAGGAATGAAGACCAGATAAACTGAAGCAGTAACTATGAACTTTAAAATAATCTGTGTAGATTAACTCAGGTAGTGAGATAATCTGTGTAGATTAATTTAGGTACTGAGTTCTACATGAAACATTCAAAATAGGAATTTTGTGTCTTTCTACTAAGAGTCTAAAATCTCAAAGGTGGCCTGATCATTGTATGCAGAAAAGAGGTTTTCAGGCACAGAGCCAGGGAAACGTTTTTCGTATGAAATCACTTCTGCCCTTGCAATTTTGGCTCCTTGCAGCTCCGATCAATTGTTTTATTTATCAGTAAGTGCCACGAATGCTACCTAAAAAGTAAAATGCAGCAAAACAAATCAAAGTAGAACAGCTCTCTTTTGTGGACAAATTTTACTTTCTGGGCCATTATGACCGATTTCCTACGAGCTCAGGGTTCCAGAGGCAACCCAAAGTGGATTTTCTTAACTCTGCTCATAAATCTGTTAAAAAAGAAAAAAATTCAATCAAATAAAATCTGATGATGTAACTGGTTTTATTAAGTGATTCACACATCAGGGCAGCATCCCATCTAGCCCACAGAGGAGAGCTACATGAAAAAAAGGTTTTTAAAGGCAGAGAGGGGGCATAACAAAAAGAAGAAAGACATTTCTCAGCAAAGAATGCAGTGTTTAGGCAAGGTTGCCCTCCTGCTAGGAACTGAAGGGGTCTATCAACATTTTCTGGTATTGACCAGAAAATTCCATGCTGATTGGTTAAAGGTTACATTCCTAGGGGATTGAAACTGGAGATAAGTTAGGTATTAAGTCTTGGTTTACTGACTTGTGGGCCTTCAGCTAAGTGACATCATTTTGGGTGTGTGGGTTTTTGTTTTTTTTTTAAACAATTCCCTCTTTTTTGGGGAACAATTCCTTTCTTTTGATCTGACTCTTAGCTTAACTCAGAGATCTGATCCAAATTTAAGACATTAGCACCACTCTCAGCTACCACTCTGTGGCTCTGGAAGCCTTCATTGATCCTCTGCATGGCATTTCCAAGGCATGAGGTTTTTGCTTCACCCCTGTAATATTCATGGGTTCCAACGTCAGGTTCACATTCATTAAACAGGTCACCCTCTGTGTTCCTTTTCTGACGTTCCAGCTGTAGGGTGATCATTTGCTTGGTGGTCAGCAGCTGGAAACATGCATTTAAAGCTTTTGCCAGGGAGATTATTATGATTACTATATGCAAGATAACTCCGAGTGTTTGGAGTATACTTTGAAACCATGGTTCCCAATACCCAAACCAAACAAGATCCGTAAGTCAAAGAAAGCTCTTGAGGAAAGAATCACGTTTTTAAGCCAACTGACTTGTTTTTGCTTTTATGGAATTGAGTTTTAGTTTCCTGACAAGTGTTAGTCTAGGTACAGCACGGGGTGTTGGCCACAGCACAGACACCTCCTTGCTCAGCTCAAAGATAACGAAGAGCTGTTCATTATCGAGAACAACTTGGGCCAGAGAGCTGTCTTTGTTGGGCAACTATTGCTTTAGCAGCAGATTCTGTACTAACTTTAAGAATTAAGGAGAGGGTCTTAATCAGAGCCTTGTTTACATTTACCCCTAGCCAGGGAAGCTAGGGACGGGCCAAAAGGAGTAAATCCTGAATCATGAAAGCTTCCTGGAACATTCTTTTTTTTTCTTAAGATTTTATTTATTTGAGAGAGAGAATGAGCAGGAAGAGGAGCAGAGGAAGGTAGAGAAGGAGAAGGAAAAGCAGGCTCCCACTGAGGCCGATGTGGAACTCGATCTTAGGACCCTGGGATCATGACCTGAGCCAGAGGCAGAAACTTAACCAACTGAGCCATCCAGGTGGCCCTGGAACATTCTTTTATACTCAATGATGTGAATTCAGAGGAGTCAACCAAAGAGATGTATTATTTTGCTTGTGAAAAGTTAGGGGCACGGTTATATTTTTCCCCCTATCCTGAAATAAAATGTTCTAAATTCCAGAGCTTACCCCCATCCTTAGCAATGGCTTGGGAGATGAAGATGAGGCATTATCTTTCCAGGACCATGCCAGGGTAAAGGAAAGGAGAAAATGGAGAAAGTGTTTCATGTTCAGTTAGACTATGAAGTCTTGATCTGCCGTTTTGGGCAGAAATAGTCTGCCTCAAAGTCAGTCACTTCTCTTCCTTGTCAGTTTGATTTGGAGGTCTCTGTACAGAACCACGTGCCACGTGGAGGCTTCTTTAGCTATGCGATGTGAAGCCAGGGCTTGCTACCTTGTAGTTCTATTGCAGTGTCAGTGGTCAGCCGCACTTGCTAAGCTCCTTTTCAGTGGGGCTCGAGATGTTTCTAGAATACCTTATCCCCAGGTTCTAAACGGTTGATCGACAGAATCCTTTGAACTGGGACCCAGGAAGACTTATTTCACCTGCTGATCACAAGCTTAAGCAGAAGTCATTAGAGACTGGTTGTAGGTGGCCACACCAGCAGGAGACAGCAAGGGATCAAGAAGTTGGCAAGGTTTAGATAAGCCTTATGTGATTTGCTCAATGAAGTGGGTGCCTTGGTCACTGGTATTACAGAAGGTCTATTGCAAGTGGGAAACACATTTTTTCTAAAAGATTGATTGATTGATTGATTATTTGAGAGGGAAAGAGAAAGAGAGTGTGGGTAGGGAGAGGGGACAGAGGGAGAAAGAATCCTCAAGCAGATTCCCTCCCAGCATGGCATCTGACTCAGGGCTGGATCCTGGGACCCCTAGATCATGACCTGAGCCAAAATCAAGAGTCAGATCTTCATCCGACTGAGCCACCCAGGTGTCCCTGGAAAACTCATTTTTTTTAAACAGTTTTTTCCCCCCTTTTTTCCCACTGTGAGAGCATCAGGAAAGGCTTCAGCCCATCCCGAAAACATACACACAGTAACAAGAACATACCGCTAACACGTCTGCAGTGGCAGCTGTATGAATGAGGTCAGCGGTAGGTTTTCAAAGGGCCTGGAGGGAGAAGGTCTGAGGCCTCTGGAGACCAGAACAGTTTTTCCAGGATGACGGACCTGACAAATCAGACATTGCTGGCAGACGGTTTTTGCAGTTTTAGAGAAGTTTCCCCACTAACATCTATTTATAATCTGAGTCATCTGAAACACTCTGCTGGGTGAAGGAATGCAAAAACCGAAAAAGGGGGTTTGTCAGGGAACTGGGAAGAACAAAGCAAAGCAGCTGTCTTGGTTTTCTCATAACCCTGACTTCATTTAACTTGCAGTCAGTTTAACACCTTAATTTTCCCGATTTAGGAGCAGACTATTGCCATGTTATAAGGACATGAGGACAACAATAGTCTGGCAACATGGGGCCATGTTTTGCAGAAGCAGAACGGACTTCATCTGCGTTGAGTCACAGTCTTTCTAGAACCCGTTGTCGCTGCCTTGTGTCGGAGTCTGGTGGATCACACATTAAAAGTTCTTTTCAAGGATTTCTTTTCCACACATCTATAACTTCTATAACTTTCTTTTTTTTTTAAATAACTTTCTTTTTAAATTTAGATTTTGGTCCTCAGTTTTCCCTTTTAATTTTATTTATTTATTTATTTTAGAAAGATTTTATTTTTAAGTAATTTCTACACCCGACATGGGGCTCAGATTTACAACCCTGAGATCACGCGTCCCATGCTCCACTGACTGAGCCAGCCAAGCACCCCTTAAATTTTCTCTTTTTACATAACGAGTTTTACTTTAAGACAAAGTTACTTTCTTTTTTCTCAACAAAAATGTTTTCTCTTTTCATGCTTTTTCTTATCAAAATATACATCTTACTTTCCTGGCGTATAGAATTGTTTCCCTTATTATTTCCAATAGTCTTAATTATATTAATTAGAAGTTGTAACTCATAACCCTTAATTTCCCGTGAACGCTTACCGGTACGCCGCTGTGAACTTTACACCAGGATTCTTTAGATTTGCAAATTTATTAATATATTTCATAATTTTTTGAAGCATATGCTTTTTTAATTTTTCAGTGTAGCACTAACACATCTAAATATCTCTTAGTTTCTTTGTAATAAGAAGCCAAAAGTAGACAAACCTATGTTTAGTAGTCAATGTTTTAGTATTTTACCTTATTTGGAAATCATCTAGATATTTAAATAATTTAACTTATTGTTTAAACCTCCTTCAGTAAAACTTTAAGGTTTTAGGTTACCGAAAAAGATGTGGGAAAGTTATTTAAGTAGACATACATATTGCTGAAAAGTTCATCTATAAACTTATCTTGCTTACTTTTATTTAATTCACTTATTTTCAGTAATTATGTTTAGATTACCTACAAAGCTTCACTGAACATTGGATAACTTAAGCCATTATCGCAAGCTATTATTTTTTTAAGAGGTAAATCTTTTAAGAGATTATATAAACTTAATTGGCTAGGAAATCAGGTAGGAAAAAAGTTTTATATTTAATGCTGATAACTCTAAAGACATATCTGTTTTAATAAAACCATCAACCTTAAACTAGCTTTGGTATTGACCATTTTCCCAGATCACATGAACTTGAAAAAAATTTGGTTTAGTTTCCATCTTTTTGAGTATTTTGCACATGCACCACCCTCCTGCAAGTGTGGGGTAAGGGCAGAGGGAGAAGCAGACTCCCCACTGAGCATGGAGCCCAACTCAGGCTGCATCCCAGGACCCTGAGATCATGATCTGAACTGTAGGCAGCCACTTAACCAACTGAGCCACCAAGGCACTCCTTTTCAAGTACTTTAAATTGCCCAGTCCTTCTAAGCACTTGTCTTTAAACCCACTAAATAGTGCTCTTTTACAAATTAATTTTAGCAATACCATTTGAAGGTTGAAGAATAACTCAAAATTATAAATGTACATAAACCCACTGATGCAAAGATCTTATAGTTAATAATATTTGTGGAGAAGATTTTTAAGACTTGTATTTGTCCTTGAAATTAATCTTTAAAAAAAAAAAGCTTTTATTTATTTATTTGACAGAGAGAGAGAGACAGCGAGAGAGGGAGCACAAGCAGGGGGAGTGGGAGAGGGAGAAGCAAGCTTCCCCCCATCCCTGAGCAGGGAGCCCTATGTTGGGCTCCCTGGGATCAGGACCTGAGCCAAAGGGAGACACTTAAGGACTGAGTCACCTAGGTGCCCCTGTCCTTGAAATTAATCTTAAGGGAACTGCACTCGAGTTTGGGAACAAGTAACCTTTTAGCAGTTTGTATTTTAAAAAGGCCTCTTTTCCCATGAGAGACTGTGGACTCTGAAAAACAACCAGAGGGTTATGAAGGGGAGGCGGGAGGGGGTGGGGTGTGGTGGGAGGTTGAGGAACCAGGTGGTGGGTAATAGGGAGGGCACGTACTGCATGGAGCACTGGGTGTGATGCCAGAACAATGAACACTGTTATGCTGTAAATAAGCAAATAAAAATAAATAAATTAATTAAAAAAAAAAAAGAAATATAAACACCAAAAAAAAAAAAAAAAGGCCTCTTTTCCCTTTTTTCTTTTGGTCGCAGGTGATTGTGGCCTGTGTTTACATTTCAAAGACATGATAAGATGTTTAACTTCAAGGAACAATGAAAGAATGTGGGTTTCTGTAAGGAGGTTTCCTAAGGCCAGTAATTTACTAACCTTTTCTAACGAAGAGGGGAAGTTTGGGGGTTGGGAAGAAATAGATGAATTTCAAATTGCCGCTAGAACTGACTTTTGTTTTACAAAAGATTTGTAAGATAAGGATAGTTGCTCTCATTTCCTCCGAGAATTGGGTTGTTAACTTAAATGACATCAGAGGTTGATCTACCTATCTTACTGCATTGTCCTCAACTTGTTTCTTTCCCTCTGGGAACATAGTTATAATTTTAAACATTTTGGCAGTATTGAATCACCTCCCCCCATCCTCTTGGGTGTAAGACAGGTCCCCAAAGGGTGCAGAGGATATTACCTTCCCCAAATCCAGAGTCACTCTGAAAGACAGCCCAAAGAGAGAACCAACAACCAGGGCTGTGCCAGGCAGGCAGCAAGCCAAAGCCCAGTTATGCAAAATGAGACGAGCAAGAAAGCAATAGCTCTCTCTGGGAGAGAAAGTGATGCAGGCTGGCTGGGTCTAAGGACCCAGAAGAGGTTCTGCAGGACCAGTCACAAGGGTCTGGTTTCGAGAAGGACAGAAATCAAACTCAGGCAGAAAGGAAGTGAGAGCAGAGTTTACTGACTAGTGTAAGTGATGGAGTGTAGCAGATGGAGCATCCGGTGGGCTCACAAAAGGAAGGAGAGAGTCTTATTTTTACTCGGGGTCTGAAGGTTTTATTGAGGACAGTAGTTTGTTCTATGTGTCCTCTCAAGCATCCAGGAATTTGGTCAAAGCAAGAACAAGTGCTCAGGTGTCCTTCATAAGTCACTT
The DNA here is from genome assembly GCF_922984935.1 of Meles meles. Taxonomy (NCBI): domain Eukaryota; kingdom Metazoa; phylum Chordata; class Mammalia; order Carnivora; family Mustelidae; genus Meles; species Meles meles. Next base: position 155,262,171 of record NC_060068.1, read on the forward strand.
ATGCCCTGGAGCCAGGGGTCTTGATGTCAAGGTGTCTGGAGTCAGTGGTCTTGGGGAAGGGTACATGATGCCTCTGCCTGGTCATTCCTTAGACGTTATCTATTGTCCTGGAAGACTCCAGAGAAATCATTAACTCCTTTACAAAGAAGTTACAAAGACGACATATATCATCTGAACTATAAGGCGTGTGAAAAGTGGGGGATGCCCATCTGGGAGCCCCTCCTATGAAGGTAGAAATGGGGGTGTCTGTAGGGCCATTGACTTGGAGGAATTTTGTTTACAGTTCTGTAGTCTTTTCTGAGTAGAAAAATAATTTAGATTAGAATGAGTACTAAGAGGAGGAAAGAGGGGAGCTGTAGGTATTACGTCAGTCTTACAGTCTTACGTTCCTCCTATGTCTTTAATTTTATTAGCTTTTTGCGATGAATCTTTCAATGGAACTATTTTGGAATCTTGAAACCTTTCGGAGGCGCTTACTCGCCAGTTAAAAGAGGTATCCCATTCGGTGTAATTTGGGAACACTTTCTTTCAAGTGCACTTCTCAAATGATTTTATCTAATTAAAATGTTTCCCATAATGGTCACATTATTTTAGCTTGTTTTTAGTAAGATTTTGCCATTTTTATAGATAGTCACAGCTCTCTGCATCAGTTTTTAGACATGAGATAAGCAGGTGTCCAGGAAGGTTTCTTTTAGAATTTAAGGATCCCATTGGCTAAGCCTTTTTTTACACAAAACAAGACTGGCCAAGAGAAGGCTGTGTGCACCCCCAGCAATTCCCAGCATAAACAAAGTCAGCAGACTCTATATAAAGAGACTGTGGATTGGAAATGGGGAAAGAGTAAAGCAGCAAATGCCAGGAAACGTGGAGGGCGGCTGGAAACTGGGGGAGGGATTCCAGTGTGGAACTGTGGACTGAACCAAGGGCTAAGGACAAGTGCTCTGTGAGAGCCATCTGTCAGTCCACACTGAACCATCAACCTTGGACTGGGAAGCCAATTGGGTTGGTAGCTTGAATGCAAAAAGAGCAGAGCTCAAACCAAGAGGGAGTTAGCGACAGCCGGCAGAGATGGTGCAAAAGGGAACTCAAAAGCGTTAGCAAGGCATCATGTTTATTTCTTACTGTCCCTGAGTGCTGGCAAAAGTTCACTTTGGAGCCTATCGCTGCCACCAAATCTGTCAAAAACCAAAATTCAAGTAAATCTGAGGATCTACTTGGCTTCATTAAATGATTGATGAATTAGGCAGCATCTCATCTAGCAAGTAGAGGGAGCACCACTGAATGAAGCAAAAGAGAGGTCTTCAGAGGCAGAGAGAGGGTAAAAGGAAGGAAGAAAGGAGTGTATTAACAAGGAATGCATTGCTTTGGCAAGGTTGTCCTCATAAGGGGAGTCAGAGGGGTCTATTAGTAAATTTTCTGATATTCACCAGGAAATTCCATGCTGACTGGTTAAAGCTAACTGGAGTTAGGTTAAGTATGAAGTCTTGGTTTACTGACTTGGGGTCTTAAACCAAGGGACACCATTTTGGGCCTGTGGTTTCCTTTTTATACAACCTTGAAGCCAGAAAACTAGAGTGTAATCTCATTTTACAGATGGAGAGATAGAGTTCCAGGGAGGTAAACTGAGTTGTATAGGTTTCACAACTAATTCTTGGCGGAAAGGCAGCAGAAATGGGACAGGAGTTCAGGACATGCCATCCCAGTATGTTTCATTATAGTGATTATTTTGAGCTGTAGGCATTTGAAAAACAGCAAAGGCAGGAAAAGGCTTTCCCTGACTTCCCCCTATTTGCCAGAAGACAGGTTGTACAAAAGGAACTCCGTTGTCCTCAAGCCCCTCCCTCCCTGTGAATGTCATTGAGATGGGAAGATTGACTCTTACAACAGGAGAGGAGACTATAAATTAATGCCGCGCCCAGAGTTTGTCACTAACTGTCCTGCCTTCCCATCTGTTCTTCTAAGGACCCATTCATCTTTCCCTCCAGTCATTTACTCTCTCCTAAGAGGGCTGCATCCCTCCCTCTTTCCCTATTAAGATGGCATTTAATCCTGAATTCTAAAGTCTCCTCTGGGGTTTACTCATTTTCCTTGCGTATCTCCTGTGACTCCAGAAGGCAGAGATGCTAATCTTCTGTTTTTCTCCTGTTAATCTCTCTTTCATCACAGGTGTCTCAGCTGAGAACTCAGAAGGGTAGAAGGAAAATGATGTTTTTCTCTCCTAAATGGCAGGTCTAGATTTAAAAACAAAACAAAACAAAAAAACAACAAACAACCCTGGTGCATCATTCCTTCCACCGATCTTCTACGAGAAACAAGTGCTGTCCTGTCCAGGACAGGAGACCTCTCCCCATTGCGTCTTTGTGCCTGTGGCTCCCATGTACGGGGTTGTACTGATGAACAGGGTGACAAAGGGATGGAATTTAAAATGGCCCTTGCTCTCAGAGGGAGGGACATGGACCGTACTGGGCGTCAGGTTGTTTGCCTGGAAGTGGCTTCCCCATTGCAGGAAGTTTTTTTCCTTTGCCCCCTTCTTCCCGAATTCCGGGTTCCGATTCTGTGGCATTATTTTTCCTCAGGGTCCTTTCAGTGTCTGCCTAATGAGACCGGTGGTAGATGAGTGTGTGACTGACACTCGGTGTGTACCGCTTGTATTCATCTTCCTGAGAAAGGGCATTGCAGAATAAAAGATTGCCAAGGGCAACTGTAGTGGCATTTCTGGGAGCCTCAGCAGCATTCCCAGCGGCTCCGTTCTCCACCCTAGTGGAAGGAAACACCCCCCCAAGGGGAACCCGTGGGTGGAGGGAGGCGGGGCTTCGAAAGTAATTAAAATATTCTTATGCAGAGAGACCTTGAGTTCTTTGCTCATTAGACCTCTTTACTTTTTACCCACAGACGGTTCTCCTGATTTCCAGGACACAAAGCCAAGTCTAGGCTGGAGGGAAATACTTTTGGAGTAAAATCAAATCAGTTGCAAATGAGTTACAACATCTCAATTGCCTTAATAGATCAAACAAAACTGCGCTGTGTACTCCAGGCACCAGAACTGATCCTCCTCAGTGGAGTTCCCCAGTGCAAAAAAATGCAAATCTTTGGCTTGCCTATAGCGAGGTCTGAAGCAATGCCCTTGAGGGCTTAACCAGGAAGCAGTAACTTGGAAGGGAGCTTGCTGCGCATGCGGCCTGCCAGGATGGTGTAACTAGCAAGCTAGCTGGAACAAGCTGTCCTGCTTCAGGCCAGAGAATACTTCGCCAGGCCAGAAGTAAGGAAAATGACTTACTTTGTAAGTAAGACTTACTTTGTACCCTGTGTATTGCCTGCGGAGACGGTGGGCAAATGAAGCAGGTTTTTTTGTGTTGGTAGCTCTGTTGGTAGTGCCAGCAAGCCTTGCTGCCCATACCCTCCGCCCTTCCAGCTTCTCTCCTTTTCTGTCCTCAGAGAGGAATTCTGCGTGTTGCACGTAAATATGCATAGACTAGGCACGTGCCTCCGTGTCTCAAGTGGGTCCCTTTGAATATAGCTGGATGGTCCTTCAAATTCAAACTTTAAAAGCAGGCGGACCGAATGGAGATTTATAGAAACGATCTTTCAAATTGAAACAAACAAACAAAAAACCAAAAAACCCTGTTTCATTGATAAATGTGGTTTACTGATTGACATAAAATAAACTTGCATACTTAAAGTATACAATTTGATAAGTCTAGACATATGTATAAACCCGTGAACTCATCACCATAATCAAGATAGTGGGCATAATCATCACGTCCAAGACTTTTCCTCTTGCCTCTTTCTAACCCACCCCTCTCCCCTCTTCCTGGCCCCTGGTCACACCGCTCTCACACACTAGGCAACCACAGATCTGCTTTCTTTCCTATTAGAGTTGTCTTCACCTTCTAGAAATTTATATAAATGGAATCACACATGTATACTCTTTTTTGTCTGGCCCCTTTTACTCTATTTTGAGATTTATTTATGTTGACTGATTTTTTTAATGTCTAATCTTAGATTAATTAATCTTATGTTAATCTTTTGCTACTCTTAGAAAATCTCATTTTTGATTGAATTCACACCTAGAGGTAGACGCTCTCAGAGTGAACAGCCTCCTTCTCTGGGCAATCCGTTCCTGGTGTTTTTCTTTGGCTTTCTTCAGTCTCTTGGCCAAAAGTATAGCATATTTTGCAGCCTCCTCCTTATTTTTCTTAATATGCTATTTCATTAGGGCAATATGCTGACATTTGTGTCATGTGACTCTGGGAGTAACATGATTTTGAATCTTGATTGCTCTGGTTCTTGGTTTCTTACTGTCTTTGTTCAGGGGCTTTCTCACCATCTACCGGTGGGCATCATCTTCTTTAGAGAGGTGCAAAAGTTTGAGGATTCTGCTAGCTCTTTTGAGTCCCAGGTGGCAGGGCACAGTAATATCAGTGCGTCCAGAAATATCCTTCTCCTTTTTTTTTTTTTAACAATAACCAAGTTGAGAACACTAAGATCAACATCCACAGTGCAACCTGGAACAGAGTTGTGCTTTCTTTCTACAGTCTTCCTTGGTCTGTAACAGGAATGCCCCTTACATGGTAGCGGACAGACATAGCCATGGGTTAAGACACCCTGCTTTACGCGGAAGCCTTGTCTGTCATTCCCACCACTGACTGGGACCACACAAACCTTCAATTCTTCGCCCAGAGCATCAGCACCCACTTCTGTGGTCATATCCTTCTCATAAATTTCATTTATTGTCCCCTTCAATGAGTTTCTGGCAGCCAGTAGCTGGGAAAGAGATGTTCAACTTCACCCTGAAGCAGCCGACCACCTCTGAGGTGCCATGACAAAGAACCACGCTGAGTGAACCTTATTAGTTTGTAACATTCAAAGAATTGGTCTATTTAAAAATTGTTAAATTGATTGGCATAAAGTTGCTCATCATAGTTTCTTATGATTCTTTTACTATCTGTAGAATTTGAGGTAGTCACCTCTGTCATTTCTAATATTATTAATTTTTGTTTTCTCTGTCTTTTTCTTCTGATGATTCTGTTTAAAGGTTCTTCAATTTTATTGATATTCTCAAACAAGCAGCTTTTGGTTTATTGATTTCTCTATTATTCTTCCGGTTTTTGGTCATCAGTTTTTGCTCTGATATTTATTCCTTCCTTCTTTCTACTTTACTTTAATTCTTTGGTTTAATTTGCTTTTCTCTTTTAAATTTCTTAGAGTGGAAGTCGAAGTCATTGATTTGAGAACTTTTTTCTTTCTAATATAGGTAGTACAACTGTGTATTTATCTCTATGGACTGCTATAGCTACACCCCCCCTCCCATATTTTGATATTATTTTTCTTTCTTTTTTTTTTATTTTAAAATACTTTATAATTTCTCCTTGATTTCTTTTTTGATCCATTAAGTTATTTAAAAGTTTATTACTTACATACCTTAAATATACACAATTTTGTGTCAATTATAACTAAATGAAACTGTCAAAAACCTATATTACTTAGTTTCCAAATATTTGAATATTTTCCAAGTATCTTGCTGTTATTGGTTTAGAATTTAATTTCACTGTGGTTAGAGAAATACTTTGTATGAAATGAATCCTCTTAAACTGACACAGCTTTTATTGCTCAGAATGTGGTCTATGTTCTGTGCACAAATGAAAAGAATATGTATACTGTTGTGTGGAATGTTCTAGAAATGTTGGGTCAAGCTGACAGTGTTGTTCAAGATGTCTGTATCTTGGGGCACCTGGGTGGCTCAGTGGGTTAAAGCCTCTGCTTTTGGCTCAGGTCATGATCCCAGGGTCCTGGGATCGAGCCCCACGTCGGGCTCTCTGCTCCGTAGAGAGCCTGCTTCCTCCTTTCTCTCTGCCTGCCTCTCTGCCTAGTTGTGATTTCTCTCTGTCGAATAAATAAAATTAAAAAAAAAGATGTCTGTATCTTAACTGATTTTCTGTCTACTTTTTCTAGTAGAATTATTAAGAGATGGATATTATTGAGAGATATTAAAATATATAATTATAGCTATAGATTTGAAAAATTTGTTCTAAAGTTCCATCAAATTGTGTTTCATGCATTTGTGAAGTTCTGTTATTAGATACAAACATTTTTGGAATTGTTATGCCCTCCAGAAAGAATTGACAGACTCCTTTATCATTATATAATGAGCTTCTCTATCCCTGGTAATATTCTTTAATCTAAAATCTGTCTAATATTAAAAGAGTCACTCTAGTTTTATTTGATTAGTGTTAACATGGCCCATCTTTCCCCATCTATATTAGTTTCCTATTGCTGCTGTAACAAGTGACTACAAACGTAGTGACTTTAAAGAGCACCAATTTGTTATTTTATAGTTCTGGGTTTGAAGTCTGAAATTGGTCTCCTTAGGCTGAAGGCAAGTTGTCATCAGGGTTGGTTCCTTCTGGAGGCTCTAGGAAAGAATCCATTTCCTTGCCTTTTCTAGTTTCTAGATGCCTTGGCTCATGGCTTCTTCCTCCATCTTTAGAGCCAACAGCATAGTGTCATTACATCCTCTTATTTATCTCTGTTTCCATTGTTACATGGCTTTCTCTGGTTCTGACTCTCTTCTCTCTCTCTTATAAGGACTCTCATGATTACAGTAGGTCCACATGGAAATTTTGTCATCTCAAGATCCTTAATGACATGAGCGAGATCCCTTTTGCCATATAAGGTAATGTGTTCATAGGTTCTAGGGATTAGGATGTGGATATCTTTCAGGGGACCATTTTTTAGCCTACCAAGTCATTCTTTTCCTTTTAACTTGTTAATTTCTTATATTTAAAGTGGTTTATGGTAGGAAGCAAGTTATTTTTTTAATCCTTTTAATTACAGTGTTTAGGCTATTCATGTTTAATATGACTATTGATAAAGGTAAATTTAAATCTTCCCTTTGCTTTGTGTTTGCTATTTGTCTCACTGTTCTTTGTTCTCTTTTTTCTTCTTTTGTGCCTTTAGTCTGCTATAATAAAATGCCACAGACTGGGGCGCATGGGTGGCTCAGTGGGTTAAAGCCACTGCCTTCGGCTCGGGTTGTGATCTCGGGGTGCTGGAATTGAGCCCCACATCGGGCTCTCTGCTCGATGGGGGACTTGCTTCCCCTTCTCTCGTTCTGCCTGCCTCTCTGACTACTTGTGATCTCTGTCTGTCAAATACATAAATAAATAAAATCTTAAAAAAAAAAATGCCACAGACTGAGTGGCTTAAAAATAATAGAAACTTGGGGCGCCTGGGTGGCTCAGTGGATTAAGCCGCTGCCTTCGGCTCAGGTCATGATCTCAGGGTCCTGGGATCGAGCCCTGCATCGGGCTCTCTGCTCCGCAGGGAGCCTGCTTCCTCCTCTCTCTCTGCCTGCCTCTCTGCCTACTTGTGATCTCTCTCTCTGCCAAGTAAATAAATAAAATCTTAAAAAAAATAATAATAATAATAGAAACTTACTTCCAGTGATTCTGGAGACTAGAAGTCCAAAATAGGGTACTTGCATGATTGGGTGAAAGCACTCTTCTCAGTTGCAGACTCTGTTTGTGTCCTTACCCAATAGAAGTAGATGGGGATATCTCAAAAGTCTCTTTTCTAAGGGCACCAATCCCATTCATGAAGGCTCTGTCACCATGATCTAATCGCATCTCAAAGGCCTAACTCCCAATGCCATCAACTTGGACATTAGGATTTCAACATATGAATTTTGAAGGGTTAATTCAGACCATAGCATGCCCTTCTTTGGGATTAAGTATTTTGGATGATTTCATTTCATCTCTGTTTTTGGTAATTGCTGTAACTCTGTTGTATTTTTTAGTGGTTGCTTTGTGTTTTATAGTGAACATCTTTAACTTATCACAGTATATGCTCATGTGATATATAATTTCAAATATGAGATTAGAACCTTATTATGATATACTTTCATTTTTTTCCTCTTAACCTCTCTGCTATCATTATTTACATTGTATTTTTATATACATTATAAGCTTCACAGTGTTTTTTCTTTAAAGTCAATGATCATTCCAAAAGATTTAAACAATAAGGAAAACATCTGATTTATATTTACATAGTTATACTTTCTGGTGCTCTTTATCTCCATGTGTATATCCAGATTTCTATCTGATAAAATTTTCTATCTGCCTGAGTTACTTTATTTGATATTTCTTATAGTTGTGTCTGCTGATAATGTCTTCTTTCAGCTTTTATATCTCTAAAAAAACGATTATTTCACATTTTTTAAAAAAAAGATTTTATTTACTTTAGAAAGGGTGCAAGAACAGGGGGAGGGGCAAAGAGAGAGGCAGAGAATGCCAAGCAGACACGGCACTGAGTGAGGAGCCCAGATGGGGGCTCAGTTCCACTACCCATGAGATCATGACCTCAGCCAAAATCACAAGTCAGACAATTAACTGACTGAGCTACCCAGGCACCCTAATTATTTCATATTTTTAAAAAAGATATTTTTGCTGGATATAGAATTCCATTTCAGTACTTTGAATATGTGCTCTAGTCCCTTCTAACTTGCATTCTTTTCACTGGGAGGGTGCTATAATTATCTGGTAAATTATCTTTGTTTGTTTTACATATTGTAACCTTAATAATAGCCACATAATGACCTCCCTGTGTGTTTTTAAGATTTTCTCTTTATCACTGGAATCTCTTTATTAATGCAATCTCATTGTGAGGTACTTCAGTTTTCCTCATGTTTCTAATATTGGATTTTGCTGAATGTCTTAGAGCTGTGAGTTTATAGTTTTCATTAAATTCCTGACCATTATTTCTATTATTATTATTTCCTCTTCCTACTTCAGGAACTCCAGTTACGTAGTAACAGGCCACTTGAAGTTGGCCTAGATCTCACTGATGCTCTCTTCATCTTTCTCTTCAGTCTCTTCTGTTTTTCATTTTGAATACTTTCTGTTATGGTATCACTAAGCTTACTAATCTAACAGTATGATTCTTGTGGGTCTTGCTTTTAGATTTTGTTAGGTAGGACCAGAAAGCTTTTAGTCTAGGGCTAATTTTCACCCATTGTGAAGGTAAAACTTGAAAATATGCTAATAGCCCTGAACTGTAAGGTTTTCTTCTCTGGTTTGTGGAACCAGGGACTGTTTTTTGGCAATGTATGACCTTCGGTCTAATCTCATTGGGTATCCCCTCCACCCTGACCTCAGCGGGCCTCAGGTAACTTCCTGATACACAAATGTTGCTCAGCACTCAGCCAAAGACTTATGGTGGGCTATCTGCTGATCTCAAGAGCTCCTCATTGAGTCCTATTCTTTCCAGTACTCTCCTATGCATACTCTACCCATTTTGGTCTCCTCAGACTCTCAGCTATGTATCTTCAACTCAGGGATGATGCTGGTTCCAGCTAATTTTTCCTTCTTCTTCCACATCTTGAGAACTTCTCTATGCAGTAAGGTGGGACAGTTGCAGATTCATTTTATTTTTTTCTCCTCTTTTAGTGTTCACTGTGTTTTATTACCTGCTGTTCAATGTCTTGAAAACCATTGTGTCATCATTTTATCTGGCTTTTTAGTTGTTTCAGCTGGGAGAGTAATTTGGTTCATGACATTTCGTTTCAGTTCACGGTAGAAGTTCTGCAACACTGCACTTAATTTTTTTTTTTTAAACTCAGTGTTTATTTAAGTAGGAACTCCATTATTATATTTTAAGTGTTTATGTATTCCTTTCATTAAGGGGTTTGACAGAGAATTGGGTGGCTAGAACATGAGAGCTAAAATAAAAGATATCATTTGCCAAAATGCCAATGAAGTGCCTCCGAAATGAGAATGGAAGTCAGTTGGAAACTAGAGTACTCTTTATAAGAATTGATGTACTCGTCTACATTTATCCACCTATTATACAAATATTGAGAGACAATTATCCAATTCTCATGTTTCTGCATTTCTGACCTTTGTTTTAGACTATCTTCTCAAAGATTTTTATATAGCAAGTGTCTTGGAAGATAGAGATAGAATCTTCTAGAACAAAAGACAAGATTGCCTATAAACCTGGTATAAAAAAGATTTCTCCCACTAGAGCCAAGGTCAGGCTTTTTGCTTTATTTCCTTTTTGGCCATTATAAAAGATTCAGATTCTATAAACTTCTGTAAAACAACCCCCTGTGTGTGTGTGGGTGTCCCTTGGCTCTCTTCTCATTGCCTTGTGGGAATTTGGGCTTGACGAACTGGCACCAATATTCTGATGTTTATGCTGTTTGCTGTGCCATGAGTTCTAAAGTGTTATCTCTGACCCTGGAATCTTGTATCTTCTGCCAGCATCCATGAAATTGTGTAAGGCCAGTTTGTTTGCTTGCTTGCTTACCTCCATACATACCAGATTCTTTATAGTTTTGACAGTGATATAGAGCATGTTATACTTAGGCTACAGGCAATTTGACTATGTTTCCGTATACCAACAAGATCCAAACTACGGAAAGTGGCAGACATGGAATTGATGAGGAAGGTATGGGAGGACTCCGAATGAGTGGTAGCTATGGTATGACCATGTTCTGTGGCTCATAAGTAAGTAAAGCATTATTCAAACACCAGGTAATGTTACGCTAACCTACTTATTAAGGAATCTGAGCATATTTGGCATGGAGAAGAAAGGACTTGGCAGGGCAACATAGCCATAACCAACTATGTGAAGAGCTTTGAGATGAAGGTTGGAAATATGTAGTGTGGACAGTTAGTGAGATCTAATCCTCTTTCTAATCTTATGTGGGTACTGCACATATAATCAGATGTGACCCTCAATTAGTGGGAAGGCAACTGCTGCCAAAGACAAATCTCCTGTGCATATCACCAATAGCCGTTCTGTTTAGGCTAAGAAAGATGAAAATATACAAATACAAAGGGGAGAATCTCCAACCTTGGGCATAGGGCTAAGGAGGGTCCTCCAGGGATTACTGCTGTCCTTGTCCCCTCTGGCCTTATCACTGCAGTGCCAGACTTCTAACACCCTAAGGGGTTTTTTTTTTTCAGTAGGTGAGAAGTGCCTGAGGCTTTGTTCCATCTCCTCCACACAACAGTCAACAACCATGAGCCATGAACACTGGTGTATGAATGAATCTTCAGCTCCCTCCCCTCTTGGGTTTGGTAACTTCAAAGCACATGTCCTAACTGGCTCTTGGTGTTCCCAAATGGAGTTACGCTCCAGTTATTTACAGCAGAAGGGAGCTCTAGCAGGCACTGTTTATTTGTTGCCTTCTTTCTCTGTCTCATCTCCCATTTCTTTTTCCATTGTTACTGGGATCACCTCCCCCACAAACTCCATGTACTTGATTCCTTTTATCAGGATCTGTAAAGAAACTAAGCAGGTAAAGGGAAAGGGATATGGACACACTGAAAAAAAAAATTCATATTTGATGTACTGTCCCACTACTAATTTGGCCATCAAAAAGAAAGTTGATAATCCTCTCTGTGGGGCTCTGGAGCTAAACTCTAATGCAGTTATTGGCAAGAGGAATGGGTTTTTTAAAAATGTCCCTTAGGACATGTCCCCTTTGAAGGAGAAAAATGCCCTGAAAGTCGTGGTACAATGCACACTCAGGAACATAAAACAGATGTCTTTAAAACCGTATCAGTGAAGCTGAGAGTCCAGAGGGCTGTGATGGCTCCTGCCTTGTGCTCTATTTGCTGGCAAGATATTTTGGATTTACCAGAGCTTCTGGGGTTGCCATAGTATTTGTAAACAAAACTGTGATCAACAGACTCTGGGGTGGTACAACAATGCTAAGGGAAGTTTGGGGGAGGGCAAGGTACTCTTGCTGGGAAAGTCTTGAAAAACGACATCTCGGAAAGGTCATAGAGCACAAAGCAATGGAACTGGCTGCCTTGCTGATTGGGGCAGTCACGTTGATTCTGTTCCCTCCCTCTTTTCCTCTTCCAGCCTCTTCTCAGCAGATGTTTCACCATTCTTCCATAAAGATGGGAAAGAAGTTAAAACCATATGAGGAGATTTTCTAGGTGCCACAGAACGTGTGGCAGAGGGATAACCTCCTCTTAAGTCTCTGAAAATGAGTCAAACATTCTGTTGAGTAGTTCAGAACTGTCTGGTCTTCTCTCTTCTCTAAAAGATATTCATTGCACATGGGGCGCCTGGGTGGCTCAGGCAGTTAAGTGTCTGCTTCTTGGTTTTGGCTCAGATCATGATCTCATGGGTCTTGAGATCCAGCCCGGAGTCTGGCTTGGTGCTCTATGGGGAGTTTGTTTGAAGACTCTCTCCCTGCCCCTCCCACAGTCTCCTGCTCTCTCAGTCTCTCTCAAATAAATTGTAAGGACCCATTTAGAAACTGTCCCTGTTCCCCTTCCCCCAGGGGATTTACTTGGAGACAAGTCCTGGAAACCAGCCTCAGGTAACAAAGCTCAAATACAGGGGTGGGTCAGACCAGGTGGAGACATCCGATCAGTGGGGGGTTGCATACTGTCTCCCTAGCTACCAAGGAGTAGGGGCCCCCGCCCTTTGGGAGCCTTTTTGGCACCAATCCTAATCAAGGTGTAATAGGCTGGTTCAAATGTCTACTAGGGTAAATTGTAATTCAATTGGTCACCTAGCATCACTGTGGAGTTTCCTGTGTGTGTTACAATCTCATTGGCCACCTGTGCGTGGCCAGGCCTGACCACATGACCTTTGCCCTTGAAAGCTAGTCTGTGAAACAGAGAATGGTCGCCCTCTCTTGTAAGAGGTGCATCCCCGAACTTTCGGTTAGATTCTTGATGCTTGGCGCAAAATAAAGCTTTGCTTGACTTTTGCTTTATATCAGTCTCGCTCCTTTAATCACGGACCCATTATTGGGGCATAACAAAATGATTGAATAAATAAATAAATAAATCTTTTTACAAAAAGATTTTAAAGACACTTATTACACAATTAGAAAATGCAGAGCTCTGATCCAGATACTGGGGAATATAAAGACTAAGATACAGCTGCTGTCTTCAGGAAGCCACTGACCACTAGGGGACACTGTAGAGTGATGAACACATTGACAGTGACACCAGTTGTAGGGGTCAGCAGAGGAAGGAGTGGGTAACTTGGGGGTGAGCTGTGTCTTCCTTGAAGGGCAGGATGGGCCAGTGATAACAGTATTTATTGAGCACTTTTATATGCCAGGCATCATTGTAAGTATATACATGTATTAACTAATATAAAACTGCACAAGTATTATTATTATCCCCAGGGAGTAAACTGAGAAGTTAAGTAATATGCTTAAGGTCACACAGCTGAGCCAGAATTCAGTGCCCCAGAGTGCAGTCTTAATGACCACACGATGCTGCAAAAAAACATCTCTGGGGCTAAGGATAAGAAAAGTAGGTGTAGGTTAGTGATCTTTAACACATTTTATAGGTGCTCTGGTAAGAGTATAGAGTCCTGGATGTGAGATTTTAATCCAGGATTTCCCTGTTATATTAGAGTCCTTAAGCAAAATGACCACAAAGTACCTATTTCAAGAAACTGTGTTTCTAGAACCTGTTTAGAAATTCCTCTTCTCCCAAAGATGGTGACTAGGATTCGGGCAGGCTGCAGAGGTTTATGCATTAAAATGTAAACAAGGCAGGATCCTTAGAGTATCAACAGCCATAATTTCAGTCCACAAGACTTTCCAGAGCCAGATCATTGCCATTATCCTTTTTTTTTTTTTTAAGTCGGCTCCATGCCCAGTGTAGAACCCAGCATAGGGCTTGAACTCACGACCCTTGAGATCAAGAGTCAGATACTCAACTGACTGAGTACCCAGGCGCCCCTTATTATCTTGATCAAGATCATTATCTTGAAAATGGAGACCCTTGAGAGCTTTGGAGCAGAAGAGTCCCAAACAGGACCTACTATGCTAAGGCTGGCCTGAGGTAGAACAGGAAGAAGCCATTTTGCAGAGGGAAAATGCCTAGAAAGAATGAGTGTGTATCTAATTCAGAATGAGTTTCCTGACAATGTAGAGATATTGGGTGGACCCGAGGCAAGGAGAGCCTTGATAAGAGCAAAACAGAAATGTCGGGAAATGGGCTTCTAGCAATAGGTGGTGAGGACTATGAGTTGGCTTACTTCAATTTCAACAGGGAGACCTGGGCCAGGGTGGGACAGAGATTTCTTCAGGACTATGGAGGGGCTAGAGGAATGACCTCATCCTTTGCTATAGGCAGGGAAGTCAGGTATGCTGGCCAGCAGGACAGTCGCCTGGAGGTTTGAGGCCTTGTGCCTGGCAGGAAGAAGGAAAACAGGGAAAGCCTAGATGGACCTGCTTAAATGTTTAAACAGAAGCCAAGCTACTGAGTAATGCACCATGGTGTTCAACTGTCCTCACCATGAAATTTCGTCAGGTATGTCAAAGTTCATTTGGGATCTTGAGCTGACTGTGTATGCTGGACTTGAAAAGGCTAGATCCAGAGAGGAGAGGGAGAGCGGCAAATTGGGTCTCAACATGCTCGTTAATAGAAAATCCCTCCTTCCTACTTTCTCTCCCTCCTTTCATTAAAAAAATAAATAAATAAAAGGAAGAAATGCACACAATTTGAAAGGACACAGAGGTCTATCAGATTAGTTAGGAGAAAAGCAGCAAATCGTGTAACATGCCTGTCTGGGGAGGGGCTTTGAGGGTCTGACTCTAAAATGTAGACATTCAACCAGTCCTGTTTATTTTAGCTACCTTGTTCAGCCCCTCTTTCTAGAGGTACCTGCTGGGTAACTTCTAAAAATTTCAAGGATTCTTTGGTACAAATCAAATTGTTTCTCAGCTTTCTGGTTTAGGGAATACACTCATTTCCCACCCCCCCACCCCCCCACCGCCAACATTTTGCTCTTAGTTCCTGCTCTCATGGACTACTGGCCTTTTAGATTTATGTCTTAAGAAAAAAAATAACCCTCTCCTGGCATTTTTAGGGGTGTTTTGGGAGGGGAAGATATTAGGCAGCTCTATTCCATCTGCAGATTTTGTCAAAAGTCACTTACTTCCATTTTTAAAAATCTTTATTTGGTGACTATGAAAAATCAACTGTAGAAGTCAATACAGGTGGGATGTGGGTTCAGTTGGGAGTCTGTCTGGTTGGTCAGCCAGCCAGTCAGTCTGTCTATCCATCAGTGTCTTATCCAATGACCAGGGACCCATTTTTTTGTGTTAGTCCCAATGCTTTTAACTGATATTGGTTTCAAAAGAGATGTTAAATCAGATGGGAGGTAGGTGTGCAGAAATAAGATCACCTCATCATCTTTTAGGGACAAATAGTGAATCGCTAGGTTCTCTTGTACTTTTTTTTTTTCTTTCAAAGATTTTATTTGTTTATTTGACAGAGATCACAAGTAGGCAGAGAGGCAGGCAGAGAGAGGGGGGAAGCAGGCTCCCTGCTGAGCAGAGAGCCTGATGCGGGGTTCAATGCCAGGACCCTGGGATAGTTACCTGAGCCAAAGACAGAGGCTTAACCAGGCAACCCTCTCTCTCTCATACTTTGAAGCAGACTTTCCCCTACTGATTTTCTGGATCCATACCTGAAGATTCATATCACTGAAGAGACAAACCATGGCATCTCCAGGCGGTAGAGGAGCAGGCATGAAGCTGTCTGTTGGACAGATGCCTCCAGCTGAGGGCAGAGGCCCAACAAAAACCTCTCTTCCCACACTGTTAACTGAATCTCTGTTATCACGTAGGAAAAGCCAAGAAGAGGTGACAAGAAAGGAGAAACTTTTGCTTAGGTATATTGGAGAGAGCAGAAATTCTCATTCATGTGCTGATAGGAATTTAGGGAAAGGAAGAAAATGCCCTTAACCTTCACATTTTCTCTAACTGATAGCTCCTTGCTTGGGGACACAAATATACTTGAACAGGGACCACGTCATGTACCCTGATGGGTCCTAGTCCATCAGGGGCTCTGGGTGGTGAGTCTGCAGGTCCCACTGGTATAGGGTCCAAGATTGTGGCAGGGAGGGAGCAAAGAGTACAGATGCTGAAGGAAAACTTGCCTAGCTTCCCAGCTGTGTAGAAGTGGAGGGACCCTACTGGATATCCACAGTGCCAGGGCAAGGAATCTTTTCCTTGGGGCAGTGGCATAGGTGAGTTGGCTCACGGCTTAGGAGTGGAGCCTCAGGAGCAGCATTCGGAACACAGCTTCTCTGGACGCTAGCCTTCCTTGGCTTGTCTTGGCGCCTCATGCCATGCACTCCACTTTAAAGATTTCACTGCCGAGACTTGGAGAATTTAGGATGGTCCCTTCTCAGAATGAGACAGGCCTTTTCCACAGCCACCAAGAAGTTCGAACAAGAGTGTCCATAGGAGGGGTGGGGTCATTACCTAGGACTTACCCTGCACGCCCTGCGGTCATTCTACAGATGTGGGATAACATTTTCCATGGAGTGGCAGACGTGAGGAACAACTGAGCGTGCTAGTTGACAGTGAAAATCCCAGATTTTCCCAGTAGAGTTTCTTCGGTTCACATGGTCACGCCTGGCCATCTTCATGTCTTAAAAACCAAGTCCTCAGTTAGTTCTTCTATGTGTTAAACATCTGAGACTGAGGTTGTTTCCCAACTTCATTAGACTCTCCTACTTTCTAGGCTTCTTTCTGCAAGATTTCATCCAGAGCGTCTGGAATGGAGTATGGGAATTCGTATTTTCAGTGGGTATGCTAGGTAATTCTTATCAGAAAAGTTGGAGAAACCCTGCCCTTAGGCTGAGGGATGTTGGGGAGTGACGACTGACCCAGGGCTTCTCTACTAGGCTACTCCTCAGAATTACCCGAGGAGTTTAAGTAGGTATGTACAGGTATCCCTTACTTTTCGAAGGTTTGCATTACACCTCTTTACTTTTATGAAAGCCCTACATGAGTGCTGTACCTGTTTTTTCTAACTGAGAGAAATCCAAAGATGATTTGCACTTTTTGTGATGAAAAGCAAAAACAGCACTGAGCATCTGCTTTGTGGTGGGTCCTTATAGGGGCAGCACCCCCCTAGCACTAAGAATGTCTCTGACAAGCTTCTTCCCTGGGAACCACACTTAGTGTCTCAGCATCAGGATGCCAGAGCTTGGAACTGTGCTCGACCTCTATTTATTTTGTGTGTCTGTTAGAAAACTCTGTCCTAGGATAGGACAGAAAGGCTGTCGGAAAGAGAGGTTATGTTTTGGATCTTGGCACTAAAAAAATGTTCCTCCTAAATTAACAGTAATTGTTTCTTCATTTTATGCCATCTTGGCTTACCAGAGATGTCATAGGAACATTCCACTTTTGAATAGTGGGGGAAACATGTAGCCCACTCCTCATGACTAATTCAGTAGGTTCTTATCATATAATTATAATTATTATGCACACATCTGGGCGAGAAACACCACCTACTGCCCTCCTTCCAGCTGGTCTGATTTCCATGAATTGTAGAAGGCAGATTTTACCACCAGCAGGAAGCATTTGAAAAGATCTTCTTTTCTCTTCTGGAGCAGGAGTTTCTTCGAGAAACGATTGCGGTTTCATGTCAATTTACAGTTGACGTAGCACTTTTGCATGCTTTATCTAATTTGATTGTCACATTATAGGGCTACAGGGGAGATATTTTCATTTTGTTACTCTGCAGATGAGGAGCCTGGGGCTCAGAGAAGATCAGGAACCTGCCCAAGGTCCACAGCTGGTGTGTAGGTATGTGTGGGAGCAACTCATTGTCTCTAGTCCTATTTAAGTAAGGAGGGGAGGCAAGAATATTAACAAAGCCTCATTTGCCCAAGGGATTGGGGTAACACTGATGTAGGTCTCATCTGTGGGTGAAAAGGCCAGCTGGGGCTTGGACAGAGAAGAGGAGGAAACAGTTATGATGCTAATATACTCGCTTTTATTTGCTCCTGCGGTCACTGGTAGCCTTTGCTGGGATGTTCCCTTTGAAGTTGCCCACCTCCCTGTCTTCCAGGGTGAACGTGACCTAAACCAGCCTACACTCTGCTATGATCAGACTGAGGCCACACTGCAGCCCTTGACCGAGGACAGGGGGAACTGGGGCTGCACAGAACATTTTTCTCTACAAAGGATGCTGGCCTTTTGGGGACTAACCCTTGACATCATTAATACCAGTGAACGTGGCCAGATGGACCTACCTACCTTGACCATCACAACAGTGACATAATCACCACTGACATTTCACAACTTGTCAGATGCTCCGGGAAGTTGGCAAGGTTTGGGAGAGACGGACTTCTTTTTCCTGTGACTCATCATTAGAACCCACACAAACAATGGCTAGGTAAACAGTAATTGACAGGAACAGAGACTCCAAGTGAGGTCCTGGGCTAGGGGACCAAGGGATGAGAAGACCCTCTAATACCCACGATGGAGACTGGGTCACCCTGGGCCCTGCCTTGTATTCTTATTCACAGGAGAACCACCATATCCATCCCAGCCAGGGAGGTCCTGGGGAGATGCAAAAGTTTCAGAGAAGAAAGAGCGACAGGGGCCTCAACACCGTTCGCCAGGCCCGTGCTTGTGACCCGAGTGTAATTTGCTCACTGTTGTAATGAAGAGGGAAACGAGTGAGGGGTGAAGAGTGAGGCGGAGCCGGCTGCAGAGTGATCCAAGAACGGCTGGCTTCCTGGCAGGTTTGATTGTATTGGCCTGCATTTCTTTGGTTGCCAATGTATTCGGATCCAAAAATGGCATGGAATTGCTGGCACCAGAATTCTCCTTGCCACACACTGGGAAATAATCCCACACCGTTGGAGCAAAATGTGAGGGTAAGATTTGGCTAGGTAAGGGGTAGAAGGAGCAGAGGGGTGCAGGGCAGGGAAGAAATTCAGTCAGGAAGAAACAATATTTGTTTTCCCATCTCTGTCACCAGTCAAGTCACTAGCCCTTGAGCTGGCGTGAGAAAGGGAAGAAGGAAGGTGGAGTGAGAAAAAGAGTGTGGAAGTGGAAGAAAGAAACCTGTAGTAAGGAAACTGACCCTGAGGAAAGAGGGGAAGAAGGAATTGGCTTGGCTTCTGGGCGTGTGCGTGAGTGCGCGCACATGTGTACACACGCACGCGCGCACACACCCCTCTTTGCCAGCTTTATGCCTGCAAGTTAGCCAAGAATTAATTTTTAGATTGCTCATCTTAACCATCCCCTTTTAAGGTATGGTCATCATTAAAAACATTTTTTTCCCCTTTATGAGTCCCTTTCCTTAAACCACACTAATATTATTTGGACCACATTAATAGTTAATTTCATGTTTACTTATTTTTCTCCCTTCAAGCCACACTTTTGACCTCTGATTGAACATAAATACCTTTCATGGGCAGAGAAAGTATTGTTGTGCTTATTTCCTACTCCGCACCCCGGAGCACCTTGCATGTTCCTTTGCACAGGGCCGCGTGCTTCATAAATGCCTAATTGGTGACATCATCAGAAGAAGGAAGGATTCATGGCTTTCCTGGGCAGCATCAATAAGCAGCTGGGAGATACCAGGCCAGCCGCTGTTCTGCCAGTGTGAGCTTTGCTTTGCATTCCAGAATGTTCAGCCCACTTTGTGGTCACCTGGTCCCTCAAGGTTCAGCATCTCGTCTCATCACGAACGTCCGAATCTGGCGTAGCTTGGAACCCTGCACTAGGATTGCCCTTGAGAGGTGCTTTCCAGGCCCGCGTTCTCAGGGATACTGTGTCCTCATGCGGTACTTCTGGTACTTCCGCTAATCTGACTTCCTTGGCTGGGGCCCAGTGAAGGCCTCTGTAACCCTGGTTTCTGAGCCAAGGGGAGTCATGTTATAGCAAAGATCCTGCGAAAAAGAATGCCCAACTACGCCTTGAAAAGAATTTCAGAAAGTTCTGAGTCAAGCTTGCCATCTGTTGAAACTTTTTTTTTTCCCACTAGCCCCACCCACATTGACGAATGAGATTCCTAATTCACTCAGAAGCGCATCCCAGTCTCCTCTCCATCTCCTAAGGGAGAGAGAACGTACACCTGGTCGCAGTCATGCCTGCTTGGAGTTTCCACCCCAAGAATTCCTAAGGAAACCTAACAGAAGGTAAATGAAAGGAGAGGCTCAGACAACCGGATCCCTACAGGCTGGCTCGCTACTGAAATTTTACTAACCTACGAGAGGGCCGAGGCCCCGTGTTGGTGCCTCTACAGACGACACGGAGAGACGAGGTCATTGGTTCTAGGAAATGTAAAATCCCAGTGTTGCTGGGAGAAAGCTGAGTCAGCTTGGCCAGAATGCTGCTCCTGGCGATTCTGGCTTAGAGGGCCTGAGACCCAGCCGGGAACCTGATGTAGAAAATCTTCAGACTGTCAGAAACTCAACATTTGTGAATCCCAAGACTGGACGTTGGTCCTCGGCACATTTTGTCACCCTTACTGCCATCACCACTGCCATCTGGGGAATATTTATTGTCTAATGGCCCAGGTTCAACTCACTGCAAAGCAAGCACATTCCTCGCCAGACCACATACGTTTCCAGGGCCCCCAGCACCTACAGGATGCTTGTATGGTGTGTGCACCTGAAAACAGTCGTGAGACAGAGGAACTGAAGATTTCATTTTATTGCTTCCTAACTTACTTGAGTTTAAATATAAATAGCTACATGGGTCCTTTGTCTATCATGTGGCATAGGACAGAATTAGAGGCAGGGAGGAAGAAAGTGATGGGCTCCTGGTTTGGGATCAGATCACTTTCCAAAATCAACCTCACTGGAAAATACCGAGCCTAAGAGCTGAGAGAATCTGGACAAATACCTAGGACAGCTTGGATGATATGTGAGAACTGACTGCTTCTCCCAACCCTCTCTGTACACAGAGAGTGTGTACTGACCTTGACAATCACCCACCTGCTTCCCACTCACGGAGCTCTTACATCGGAAGGGGTTATGCTACCTTTTCCAGTAATCCTAGGAGAGCAAGGCTGGGAATGGGGGAAATTGAGTGTGATGATGAAGTTAACCCTTGGGGCTACTACAGCTGATTTATTTGACTGATCCTCAGCGATGTGGTATAGGAGGGAGGGACCTGGGCCCCGAAGCCAGGAAGCCTGGGTGGAATCTTACTTCTGCCACTTGAGATCTTCTGTATAACCTTGAGCCAATTACTATTCTTTTTTTTTTTTTTAATTTTTATGAGCCAATTACTATTCTATACTTTAGTTTCTTTACCTGTAGAGTGGGGATGATAACAGTAATTGCAAATTCACGAGACTGCAAAATGTCAGCAGTCCTCCCACTCTTCAGTCTTCTGACCCCTTTCCACTCTTCAAAATTAATGAGGACAGGGGCGCCCGGGTGGCTCAGAGGGTTGGGCCTCTGCCTCCGGCTCAGTTCCTGGTCTCAGGGTCCTGGGATCCAGCCCCACATCAGGCTCTCTGCTCAGCTGGGAGCCTGCTTCCTCCTCTCTCTCTGCCTGCCTCTCTGCCTACTTGTGATCTCTGTCTGTCAAGTAAATAAAGAAAATCTTTAAAAAAAAATTAATGAGGACCTTTCAAAAGGACTTTCTTTGTGAGTTAAATGTTTACTTATAGTATTAGAAATCAGAAATAAGAACATTAAAACATTAATTTATTTAGATATGAAACCATAACATGTTAGCACAACATGTTGTTATAGAAAATCACCATATTTTCCAAAGCAAAAATAATTAGTGAGATGCATAACATTGTTTTACATTTTTGCAGATGTCTTTTGTGTCTTACTTATGGCTAAGTTCTTATCTCTGTTTCTGCTTTTCATCTATCGAATGCTTATGTTATGATTACGCTATGTTGTTTTGGTCAAAGTATATAAAGAAAATCTATCCTCACTCAGTTATTTACTTGGAAAAAAGAGAATTATTTTCATAGTCTTTTCAGATAATTGTGGACGTTTTTCTTTGCTACATAAAACTTGAAAATTGAGTGTTTTTTAAGATTAATTGCAATGTAGAATCTGAAACTATATCAATAAATTTTTCATCTTTTTTACACTGAAATCTATTGTTCCAACATGTACTTTTAAAGCATCTTTTACCCATGCGTAATTTTGTGACATCATGAATTAGTCATTTGGGAAATACTGGTTTATTAAGTTATGCTGATTTTCCAAATGTTATCATATTTTATTATGCAATATCAAAATATCATATTGATAATAACCACCAATATCATCAAAAAAAGGCTTTTGAGTGACGGCAATCTTCTAGGACAATAGTGTTTGAATTCTTCTTGTGACCCACAGAATCTTAAGTTTATCCCAATAAAATAAGATGAAGATGTCAATTAATGGCATCAGGTTTCTTTTTAAAAATCTCTCTCTGATTATTGTCTTTCTAGTAGTTAATTTTGTTACATCTAGTATGTTTTGAAAAACCTTATGGGAAGAATGTCTATTCTATTTTTTTTTAAGAGTTGTTTATTTGCAAGAAAAAGAGAGGGAGCGAGGGTGGAGGGGACAGAGGGAGAGGGAGAAAAAGTTTAAGCAGACTCCACACTGAACATGGAGCCCCGTGTGGGGCTCAGTCTCATGACCCTGAGATCATGACCTGAGCCAAAACCAAGGGTCAGATGCTTAGTGAACTGTATCACTTAGGCAGCCTAAGAATGTCTTTTCTTTATTCAGTAATATAGGATGTTGGATTACATACTTCTGTAATTTCTACAGAGATGAAGAATAATCAGATTTATGATACAGGATATCTTGACACATAGAATGATTTTTGACTTCCATGTAGAAAAAGAAGGATGATTTGTTCAGGAGTTAGGTAGGTACTGATGACCAAATCTTTAGGCTGATTTGGGGATTATTTGATTTATTTAACGACTGCATAATAAATTACCTCAGAACTGAGCAACTTAGTACAGGAAAAGCATTTCTCATTTCTTGTGCTTTCTGTGTCAGGAATTTGGGAATTGCGTAGCTGGACATTTGGGCTTGGGAGCTGCATAAGGTTTCATTCAGATGCCAGCTTTTAGCAGAGAGACCCAGTTCCTCAACGTGCAGCCTTCTCCATAGGGCTCCTTGAGTGTCCTAATGCATGGTGGTGGCTTGCTTTGCCCACAACGAGTGACCCCAAAGACGGCAAAGTAGAAGCCACATGTCTCTTATGACAACCTCCAAAGTTACACGTCATTTCTGCAATATCCTCTTGGTTATCCAAATCAGCCCCTTTGAATGAAGAGACTCTCCAAGGGGGTGAATATGAGGAGGAGATGGATTACGGCACAGGACTGGCTATTACGGATATCTGTTTTAGGTATAGGGTTGCCTTTTCCACCTATAGAGCCTCTATCTAGGCTCCATTCCCTAGGAGCTTACAGAATACATCCTCAAGGGCATGGAAACCCACACAACTCAGTGTCAGACCAGGGGACCCATTTCACAGTGAGGGAGGTGTGGGAGTGGGGCCATCATAATGGACTCCATTTTGTAGCACCTACGGTGCCATCCAGAAGTGGCTGGTGTCTTAGGCAGCCCAGTCTTCTAACAATGCAGCACATGTTCCAGCTCTGAGCTAATACCCCGTGATGATGGGCTGTTGTCCTTCAGCGTGTAGTACACGTATTCAGTTGTAGGTCTCTGTATGATGCCGTGTCACACACAGGAAGAAGAAATAGGTCTGGGAATCAAGCGGTAGAGGCAAGAGTGGTCTCACTGGTGGAATTTAGGTTTCTTGTCCTTTTACGTCTACTTCTGTGGAGTTGAAGGTCTTGATCCCCAGAGTAGGAACACTTTTGCCAGGGTGCTCAGCAGGGTGACCACTGAGCTCCAATTCCAATTCCAGTTGTGTTCAGGTTCCAATAGGCAAGAAGAGAGTCATCATCTTGACAATGGTAATTTACGGTCAGTCTGGGTCCTCTGAAAAGCAGACACCAAGGCAGGATTAAACATGTAGGGATTTTATTGGAGCAAAAGCCAAGGAGAGAAAATGAGTCATATGAGTCTGGGAGAGTGGTCCGACTGCAAGCAAGTCTCATCCTGAATGAAGTGGAGAGGGAGCAAAGGTTGGGTAGAAGGGTCCTAGACTGCTGTGCTGTCTTCAGAAGCTCAACAAGCTCACTGGGAGTCCTTAACCCAATGTCAGCCACGAGTGGAGTCCTGGCTCTCCTAGGAAGGGCTACTGTAGTATAGTCCTGCATGCCAGGTCACCGGCCAGGAGTAGCCTGTGGGAAGGGCAGCCTTAAGTTTCAGAGCCAGCAGCTGGGGCCCTTGGTCAGTTATACTGCCTGGAATTGGAGCTCTGCTGGGTGCATTCTCATGGCTGCCCCCTGATCCCGATTAGCAGAGGAGGTAGGATTTCCAAGGAGGAAATGAGGAATTCATATGTAACCTCCCCATACTTCCTTGCTTCATTATCGCTGTGAATGTATGAATATGTGTGTATATTTATCTGTGTACAATTATAAGACCAGGAAGAAAATTATGGAAGGATACAAATTAATTTGTGAACATGGTATGGAAGATAATGTTGATTTATTGATGGAAGCCCATCCCAATCCCATTTTCCATAGCCACTTTTCCAGTCAGGGATGGTCATGCGGCACAGGTCTGGCTTAAGAGATGTAAGAACAATTCTGCTGGTCATCATGTCTCCCTCCCCCACTCCAGTTCCTGACCAGGATATGTGCTTGATGCATGAAGACGCAACACCCATTTGAGACCATGAAAGAGAGGCCAAAAGAATTGCCAGCAGTGGAATATCTCTAGAACTCACTGAGAAAACACTAGACTCCTTTTGTTTTACTCACAGTAAATGTGTATCCTAACATATAAGATATCTTTGGAAGGGGTAAGTCAAGACTTAGATAAGGAAATAAAAGATCACTTGAAAAATCATATATATAAAAAATTAAAAAAAAATCATGTATATGATGACATGTCATCCTTTACATGCATAGGTGTGTATATGTTTTGATAGATATAAAAACCAGTAAAATGATTATATATCAAAATAGTAATGTTGCCCATTTAATCTACTTTTAAACTTTATTGGTATGTTACTTATATATTTAAAATTCATTTTTAGTTATGCCTTCCTTTAAAGTTTGTAATGTTGTGTATATTTTTTCTGTGCCAGATGTTGATTTAACTCACCTGAAAAAAACAAGCAAACAAACCCCACTTAGATTCTGTAGACCTTCTTCATCGTTTGTTTTCTAATTCATTAAATTCTTACTTACCTTTGTCATTTCTTTCCTTCTACTTCTTTTGGGATACTCTGTTCATTTTCTTTTCTTTCTTTCTTTTTTTTTTTAAATTTTATTTATTTATTTCTTTGACAGACAGAGATCTCAAGTTGGGGGAGAGGCAGGCAGAGAGAGAGAGAGAGGAGGAAGCAGACTCCCTGCTGAGCAGAGAGCCCAATGCAGGGCTTGATCCCAGGACCCTGAGATCATGACCTGAACCGAAAGCAGATGCTTGATCCACTGAGCCACCACTGAGCGCCCCTGTTCATTTTCTCACTCTTTGAGTTGAAGGGTCAACATAATTTTTAGCTTTTTTTTTTCTTTTGAATGTAATAAATCCTGGCCCAAACATGAATTTTGGTCTAACACATTCGGTGATGGGCTCCCATTTTCTGTCCCAGCCCCTATTCTTAATCAGGAGGTGGATTAAAGTTCTCATCCTCTGTGTAGGTGGGAGAAGGCTGAGCAAAGGGAAAATGGCAGGCAATGGGGACGGGAGGGGTGTCCCCAGCCAGTTACTCTACCCAGAAATCTCCTAGATAATACTTAAGCCCCAGTAGACAGTCACCACCAGGTGGTGCCCAACCTCAACAGAGACTGAAATTATTTTAGAATGGGATCCGAAAGAGGATCTCTAGATCTTCTTGCCCATGGGCTTCTTTTTCTTTTCTTCTTTTTTATCCTTTCTTTCTCTTGTTATATTGTTTGTTTTCATTACGCTATTCCTCCACCTTCTGTATTGCCTGGAAAGTGTTTCTTGTATTTCAAATACTTTACTGGTTACAGTAAAAATGCTCTCATGCTTATTTCATTAATTATGCAATCTTTGTTTGTTTTCATTCCCTAAATACAAGGATTTAAGATATCTTGTTGCATGTTCCGTGTTATTGTTCTGTTATTGTCTGTCACTTTAACTTGCTTTTGACAGTTCCGGATCGTCTCTTACTGTTGCCGTCGTTAAAAGTCAATGCTTATTTGTCTGCTCATTTCTTCATCTTTCTTTTGAGATTCAATTTGGGTGTCTCTCTGAAACACATCCAATTAGTAGCTTTTTTCAGCAAAGGATGTTGGTGATAAATTTTTTGCAGCCTTATTTGTGAAAATACCTTTATTTTACCACCCTCATTCAGGCATAATAGTTTAGTTGGGTATAAGAGAAACTCCTCTGTTCTTACTAGTGATAATTTTGTGGTCAACTTAGTTGTTATTTATTTATTTTTTTTAGGTTGTCCATCTTTTCAGGAGATTTTTTTTTTTTAAAGATTTTATTTATTTATTTGACAGACAGAGATCACAAATAGGCAGAGAGGTAGGCAGAGAGAGGGGGAAGCAAGCTCCCTGCTGAGCAGAGAGCCCGATGTGGGGCTCGATCTCAGGACCCAGAGATCATGACCTGAGCCGAAGGTAGAGGCTTAACCCTCTGAGCAGGCACCCAGGCACCCCTTTTCAGGAGATTTTAAGAGCTTGTTTGTTTAGAAGTTTGACTCCTATGTTTGTATCTCTGTGGCTTTTTTGTTTATTTTCTTCTGTGCTACTTTCTCTGAGTTTCTTTTAACCCCATTCTCTCCATCTTCTGCTAGAATTTATATTTTGTTTAGATTTAAAAATCCAAATATATCAGTCAACTCTCCATGGTCTCTTAAACTCTTTTTTTTTTTT
Source organism: Meles meles (assembly GCF_922984935.1). Taxonomy (NCBI): domain Eukaryota; kingdom Metazoa; phylum Chordata; class Mammalia; order Carnivora; family Mustelidae; genus Meles; species Meles meles. The sequence goes on from NC_060068.1 coordinate 155,288,891, forward strand.
TTAGTTAATTGAATGTATTTAGAAAAAAGTATACATAAATGTGTATGAGCAGATATTTAACTTACTTGCATTTTTCAAAATCAATCTTTCTGACATTGCCAAGAAGTAGAATTTCCTCTCCTCACCACCCCATTATTGTTTTTTACTTGAAATATGTTATAGTATAGAGGCTAATCTAGTATAAAAAAAGACATTCTAGGGGTGCCTGGGTGGCTCAGTTGGTTAAGCATCTGCTTTCAGCCCAGGCCATGATCCCAGGGTCCTAGGATCAAGCCCTGCATTGGGCTCCTTGCTCCCTGGGAAGCCTGCTTCTCCCCCCTCACTTCCCCTGCTTGTGCTGTCTCTCTCTCACTCTCTCTCTGTCAAATAAATAAATAAAATCTTTTTAAAAAAGACATAAATGCACTGAGGGGAAAATATTTATATTACTATTATTGTATAGATCTCAGGGTCCTGGGATGGAGCCTTGAGTGGGGCTCCCTGCTCAGTGGGGAGTCTGCTTCTCCCTCTCTTTCTGCCACACTCCTCTCTCCCCACCACCCCCGGCCTTCACTTGTGCCCTCTATCTTCCTCTCTCTCTCTCTCAAAAAAAAAAAAAAAAAAAAAAAAAAAAAAAATCCATGTAGAAGCAAACCCATGCAGTTGAAAGCCTTGACATTCAAGGGTCAAATGTAACTTGTTCTCCCTAAAGTGTCCAAAATTATTTGCTCCGGCAGAGAGAATATCCATATACCTTCTCAAGAGAATCAGATGAGGGAATTCCAGATGAAAAGAAAATGGATGTGTGCAAAATTTTTTTTCTGAGCTATTACAGAGTCAAGCTGAGTTACTAAGGAGCCTCATAAATTCTGGGGTTAGTTTCCTGACTTAGCATTATTGCTCAGTCCAGGCATTCTCAAGAAGCACAACTGTTTAGATATTTCACCCTGTGCTACCAGACCAAACTGAGGTGCTGCCGTGGTTTGGAATCTGTAACGGCCCCTGAAAACCAAGGCAGCATCATTTTTGTAAGTTAATTAATGCAAAATTCCAATTCCAATTCCAAAATTCCAATTTGCCTTATTCCTAATGGATCTTGTATGAGAGCAAGGAAATTTAAATACAAAGATGACTTTTTATGCAACATTACGTTGGATTTTTCATTATATCAAAGCAAGCATTAAAATTAAATGGACTAAACAATAGTAGTAATATTAAACTTTTTGATATATTCTATGTTCTTATTTTTCTTCGTTTTAGTCTGGGTGATTTTTCTCAAATCAATCTAATAGTTCACTAGTTCTTTTTAAGTGCATCTCATCTGCTGTTTAATTTGATTTAAAAATTTTAATGATTATACTTCTCAGTTCTAGAAGTTCTATTTGGTTATTATTCAAATTGCTCACTTAAATTTTTGAGTCCTATCTTTTTAAAAAAAAATATTTTATTTATTTGAGAGAGAGCATGAGTGGGTGGGGAAGGCGGGGAGGGACAAGCAGACTCTCTGTTGAGCACAGAGCCTGATGTGGAGTTTGATGCAGGGCTCCATCCCAGGATCCTGAGATCATGACCTGAGCTGAAGTCAGATGCTTAACCGACCGAGACATCCAGATACTCCTGAGTCTTTTTTTTTTATCCTTCCAATTTAAGCATACATATTTTGCAGTGTCTTTTGGATTATTCTGTTTTGTTGTTGTTGTTGTTTGTTTTTATAGTTCTTGGGTTCATTATTCTTCCATGTGTTGTACTACACTTTTGCTTTTTCTTTTGGTAAGAGTCCCATTCACCCTGGACTGCGGATAATTCCCTGCAGAGCGGCTCGTATTGACTTCTCTCCACCAACCTGGAGAGAAGCAATGGTGCTTTTTTTCACCATGGTTTATACTGGTCATGAACCAATAATTTTGTTAACTTTTTTGCTTGGGAGTCCTAGGACATGGAGATAGCTTAAATTCATACCCCACACCTAGATTGGGTTTGGGACTTTCCACAGGACACCTATTTCAGCTAGATCCCAGAAGAGATAACTTGCTTCCTTGTTGCTTCTTTGGGCTGTAGACAAAGTTCTTTGAGTGTTCTTTTCAAGTCCTGGGAGGATTTTCAGAGTCTTAGTTTTAAGCAGAGATCTCAATTCCAGCCTGAACAGCTTCCAGACCAAATTTACTTGGGACCTGTGTCCAGGTCTTTCTTGGTCTCTTACATGTTGCTGGAGCCCTACATCTCTGGTTTTGAATTTCCTTTTGTTTCTGGCACCTGGGAACTGTCTTGGCCTTTTTTCAGGTTATGCATTTTAAAGTTTTAAAATATTTATCTAGCATTACATGTATTTGTGGTGGGGAAGAGTCTTTGTTAAATCAGGCTGCCGTATTACCAGCATTGAAAGCCTTCTGTATTCATGTTTTGGTTATGCTTTTCTCACTTAGATGAATCTGGACATGTTCCCCTGACCCTCACTGATCTCACACCCCAAAGAAGTTGGACAAGCCAGGAACATAAAATGGCCTACTCGAGTTTCCTTTTCCATTTCATTTGCATTATTTCTCAGAAACAATCAGACAAGGATGGAACTGGGAGGGACTTTGCAATCCTCTAGTCTGATATGCTCAATATTCAGATGAGGAAGCAGGACCTAGCTGGATTTTGGATTCTACGTCTGAAAGACCTTCAAATTCACTATCTGGAGCTGAGTGTAGAAAAAGAGGGCACTGGACTGGGAATCAGAAAACCGAGATTTGCAGCCCAGGTTTGTACCTAACAGCTGTAGGATCTTAGATAAGTCACTTAGACCTTTGGGACCCAGTGTGTTACCTTTTGGATATAATGGGGGCAGAATGCATGGAATTATTGATTCAGCAGTTGTGAAAGGTCTCGGTACATAGTAAGCATTAAGTAATTGGTTTCTTTCTTCCTTATGATTAAGATCCCTCTCCCTCTTAGAAACATCTCTTTGCAGCTGTTCATTCTCACAGAATCTGCCTGAAAAAACTCACAAATAACCTGGAGACTTACAAAACTGGAAGGTGTAAAATTGGGAAAGAGGAGGTTATTTCTGTTTCTCTTTTTTTTCCAACTCCTGAAACTTTGTTTCTAAAGGCTGCAGTAAATCTGCCTTCAAGAGTTACATACAGACTACACAACTGTAAGTGAAGCCATTGCAGCCTTAAAATGGTTTTCGTTCTGGTTTCTTATTCATTGGCCCCTGGTTTTCTTGTGGTGATCACAGAGCAGGTTCTAGGCAGGGGTTGTTGGCAAACTTATTCTGTAAAGGGCCAGATAGCGAATATTTTAGGTTTTGAGGGCCACAATTGGTCTTTGTCACATATTCTTCTTTGTTTTGTTTTCAACCTTTCAAACATGCAAGAAGCATTCTTGCCTCGTGGACTATTCAAAAGAAGTCCACGGGCTGGGTTTGGCCTACATATGGGTCTGGCCATAGTTTGTGGAAGCGTGTTCTGGACAGACATAGCCTCCTGACCAAGTCCATGAAGACCCTCTTGACTTCAGGAAACCTCACTCAGTGCTAAGGGGCACTTAGCCTAAATACCCTGTCAAGTTTGTGCAACCCTCCTTTGTCCTCTACCCTCCTTCGTCCTCCACACCACCAGCTGATGGGTTTTTAGCCCAGTTATCCTTGTCTAAGGGAAAGAGGAGGAATGTACATTGAGTCATTCATTGACTGGGTTTTCATGCACCCAAATGACTTTGACTTTTTCCTCAGAAAGTGATTTCCTAGGTGGCTAAATTAATGCTTCCCCACACATTCTATGACATGCCACATTTAGAAAATGATAGTAGTTTGTACAGCTCAGGATTTTTGGGGGGAAGTGAACAGAAGAGGATTGAACAGATGTAACTGTTCATGTTAGGAGGCAACTGGGCTTCAGGAGGTTTGATGGGATCAATGTCTCAGCAAAACTGTTAGGATGATAGCATAATAGTGACAGGCAAGTAAACTTGGGAGTCAGACAGTCCTGTATTTAAATCCTAGCTTTGCTTCTTGCCAATGATACAAGCTTGGCAAACTTTTAAACCTCCTCTATAGAATGAGGATAATAATAAAAGCACCTATCTTATAGTGTCTATTTTCATATAAAAATGTGCATGTAATATATGCTTGTACTGCCCTTACTGAGGTGTGTGGTTATTAATCCTGAGTAGAATGTATTCTCCTCCTCTTTTAAGTCAATGGTGCTTTTGCATTAAATGAATTTTCTTTATTGAAGAAAGTCTCCAGGAAGTTATAACTTCTAGCCCTTTGAACTTTAGTTTAAAAAACTAAATTGTTTAGGGGCGCCTGGGTGGCTCAGTGGGTTAAGCCTCTACCTTCGGCTCAGATCATGGCCTCAGGGTCCTGGGATTGAGCCCCACATCGGGTTCCTTGCTCAGCAGGGAGCCTGCTTCTCCCTCTCCCTCTGTCTGCTTACTTGTAATCTCTATCTCTCTGTCAACTAAATAAAATCTTGAAAAAAAACTAAATTGTCTAAAAACTATTGCTTTTATTATAAAGTTTTTTTCATTTTGTCTTCCAAGTTTAAGCCTTTGTGGCCTGCATTTTTTATGCAACTCTTTTTGCTGTTCAGACACTCAAAGCCAAAGAGTTCCTGCCAATGATACCCAGAGGACACCATGATGAGCAGCAATCTGCAGTTCTTTCTGGCCCATCTTCCTGCTTTCGAGACAATATACTAGAGGCGCTTGTGTCCTGAAATCCATAAGAATTAAAACACAATCATAGAGGGTAAGAATTAAACAGAAGGTATGAGATGACATGAAAAAGTCTGGCACATAGTATGGGTTTGCTACATATTGCATAAACACTTATAATAAGTAAAACTTTGGGTTGAGGAGTGTGTCCTTAGTGCCAGCAATTGAGTCCTTAATAACCACAATTTGCCGATGGATCTGCAGCTGAGCCACCTGGGGGCAATCAACATTTGGCAGTGCCTGGAGAATGCATCCTCTGTCTCTGAGGCAGGAACCCTTCCAGGGGTCCCGAGCTACAACCACTGCCACAGCAGTAAGAGAGCAACAATGTCAGGAAGTGAAGGATCCCCTTACAAGTGGAAACCACAGGAATCCTGGGCAGGCAGAAAGTAATCAGGAAAATGGCTTTTTGGCAAGGTGACATGGGTCAGCTCTCCTGGCCTCGAGAAGACGGCTCTGAGATCTGTTGTGGCTTTAATCACATGCAACCACTCTGTGGTTATGGGAAGGCTGGTTGCAATGAGTTCACAGTACAATTTTGCTTTACTCTGCCTAATGCTCTGTGGGGGTGAAGAAGAGAGGGAAGATTTTGTTTCTTCACCTAAGATCCTAAAGTCAGATGGTAGGTTGGTACTTCACATTACAACACTTAAAGATAGTAAGTGATGGGAATCAGGAACTCCCGGCTAGAAGTCCTCCAAATTGCTCTAACAAAACAGTAACAAAAAGGATCTGAGATGAAGAGGGTCTGTGAAGCTCCAAATACTAAATTCTCTCCTAAGGAGTCATAAAGAAGTGACCATGTTAAAGGATCTGAGAAGTCCTGCATTAAATACAAGATGGCTATGTTTATTTCACAAGTGTAATTGACTTTGGTACCTGCCTTCCTCACCCTCTGCAGTGATCTGGAGTTCTTTGATTCTTTGGCTGAAAGCAGCAGATGCCAACTCTAGCTAAGAAGATGAAAAGCTAATGTTCTGGAGGAATACTGGAAGCTTCTAGAAATGTCAGGAAGGCTGGAGAACCATGCTGCCACCTCCTGTGGTTGTCTGAGAGTTGACATGGCTTAGATTTACTACTGAAAACTGGATCATTGTGAAGGCTGGAGGGAGACCATGTGAGTACCCAGAAGAAGAAGCTGAAACTGACAGAAGAGAAAGAGCTTAACTCAAGTCATCTGGCTGGTCGTGGGAGAGTGAGGTAGTTGCTATGTCTAACACACTACCGCCTCTCTTTTATTCTGATCTTTTCTTTGAGGGGAGAGGGGGCTTCCTTTAAAGCACTACACCTCCATTCCACACACAGAGGAGAAGCCTACATCCTGAGTGTTTGCTTGGGAACCAAGAGCTCTTTACTGACATTTATTTCTACCTCTACCTAACTCCATGGGCGACCTTATATTTACAAAATGACCAAAACATGCTTTAGTTTATTTCCCACTTACTTCCCAAAAGGATGTATTTTGAGGTGGCTTGACACATCCCTATGAAAAAAATTCCATTTGTCTTTTGAAAGTTGATAGTTTCTTGTGTTCATGGCTCATCTGAGGTTAGAGTTTACTAGTCCTTGCTTCCCTCTCTTTCTTCCCTTCCAATTAACCCTAATCTGAAGAAAAAGTACTCATCTTCAGGACTCACCTTCACTATGAATCATATCCCACTACTTCCTCTCTCTCCTCATCTGGAATTGACAGATAGAATACAGGACTCTAGTTAAATTTGAATTTCAGATAAATGATGAATAATGTTTTAGTAAAAGTATGTCTCAAACACTGCCTGGGACTTACACTAAAAAGGCATTTTTTGTTTAGTCAAAATTCAAATTTAACTGGGGATCCTGTATTTTTATGTGCTAAACCTGGCAAGTGGAGGAAGGTTTACCCTCGGTAACATGGATGGCTTCTTCTCTTATCTTCCTTCTCTGATAGGACAGGCCAAGCTCTCAACACTATGTCTAGCACTGTCAATCATTTTTGTTATCACTTTATTCTGCCATAGTCCTTATAACACTTTAACACTCTATTACCTTCATGTGGTTTGACCTTGACTTTTCTATCAGTCTGCAAATCTCATGTCAGGAGAAAGCATGTTTTTACACCTTAGCGACTGCACATTGTTGGTGCTTACTAAATGTTGAATGAAAAAAAGAAGGAAAGAAAGACACTTGCACAATAGCTATCTGATGTAAGAAGTAATCTAAGGAGAATACTGGAGCGACATGTCGAATCATAGCTCTACCACTGACTACCCATGTGATCTGGGATGCTGTTGTCTGTCATCTTCAAGATTCCGGCTCCTCATCTGTGAAACGGGGATAATGCGTTTCTCCAGCGTCATGAGATTATTCTTGCCTGGGCCACATAGAGAAGGTTCTGCCCCGGAGCCCCCGGCAGTTTCCAGGCAGCTTCCACATGCACGGGACTTCACCCGCCTTCAGCCAGTTGACCGCACTGATATGGTGTGAGGAGGCAGCGGACCCCTTTCCTAGAAAAACAGAACCTACCTTCTAAGGCACCCTTACTTTCCCCCTTTGTCCATTTTAGGAGAAAAATCTTCATAGATTATATACTTTTTTGCTCTTCTGTCTTTTCCTGTCTTCTCACACTTGCATTTCTTTTTTTTTTTTTTAAAGATTAATTAACTAATTAATTAATTTTTGAGAAAGGGAGGGAGAGCATGAGCAGGGGGAGGGGTGGAGGCAGAGGGAGAGAGAATCTCACGTACCCTCCCTGCTGAGCGTGGAGCCTGTTGCAGGGCTCCATCCCAGGACCCGGAGATCATGACCTGAGCCGAAGCCAAGAGTCGGACATTTAACCCACCAAGCCACCCAGGCGCCCCTCACACTTGCATTTCTTTTTAATTTTTTTCCTTCCGTTAACAGTGACAGGCCTCAAGTTCCAGAGTCTCCTTTTTTTGGCACCAAGCAGTGTTTATTTCTTTTCCCTGCTTGTGTGAGAAAGGAAAGCCTAGAGAGCTGGGGTTTGTCTGGTTCCCTCATCTGGGGGAGCCCTCTCGCAGTGTGTGGGTTTGTTTCTGGGGTGCATATCCTGCCTTCCAAAACATTTTGGACAGAGTGTAAACCATTTTTGGTGGTGCAGAATTATCACTGTGGACTGTGGCTTTGAAGAGACCTAGGACTTTGAGATTTTGACTGAAAAATCAATTTACAACAGGAGGAGAAAGAAAAGTTCCCTGCTTAACTATGCAGGATTTACTGTAGTTTAATCAGAGATAACCACCCTTCACTAAAGAGAGACTTTCACCCGAGAGCAGGTGGTCAGTAGGTAACGCAGCACCTTAGCTCAAAGAGACAGACTGTCAGAACGCAGTCGGCATCATACAGAACGATCCCGGTTTGAAGAAAGTTGACCGTACTCTGGGCACTAAATTTGCCTTGCATCTCCCACCAGTGCGGAGAGTTAAGTCCAGAGGGGAGTGGTTAAGAGCTATGGGCTACTGAGAAACGCTCTCAGTCCAAATCCCAGCTTTGCCTCTCACTAGCTACAATGTCTTAGGAAAGATGCCCAACTGCGTCTCTAAGATTAGAATAATAATAGTGCCTTCCACTTCAGCTGTAAGGATTAAATGAGATCATGCTCATAAGCAAGCATGGCACAGAAGCATTTAATAAATATTAACCTTTATGATTCTCATTTTAGAAAGAAAACTTAGTAATGAGTAGAGCAAAGGTTGGACTCCAGATCCCACTTTATTCCATTTCACCACAGGGCCACTGCCAAAGGACAGAGGGGAAGTGGAATTTGGAGGCCTCAATGGGATCCCCCCCAATTATTTCCCTAGTAAAAGTTTCACTAGTCGATTAGTTAGGATGTAGGTTCTGCTGCCAAAACCTCAACTATCAGTGGCTTAAACAAGACAAGTTGATATTCTTATCAAGAATCAGAATAAGCATAAGCAGTAGAAGGTAGTGTGGTGGCTCCATTGTGTCAGTGACCCGGACTCTTTTTATTTATCTGTCATCCTAAATATGTGGCTGCTTGTCCCAGCTCCAGGCACTGTGTCCACACCCAAGCAGATGATGAGAATGGAAAGCATCAGACTTTCTTTCAAAGAAGGACATGACCCAGAAGTTGTTCGTATCACTTCCACGCATGCCCTATTGGCCATACCCAACTGCATGGGAAGATGCAAAATGAGTCTTTGTTTTGAGTAGTCACGTGCTCAGCTATTACACTAAAATATAAAAAAGGAAGAATGGCTATTTGGCGCTTAGGTGAAATAGTTCTTTCAATTGATTTATTACCTTCGTCTTGTTTTGAACCCATTCCACTCCCATTCTAGATATGGTGCAATCCATCTAGTTACCAGTGGAGTAAATAGGTCTCTTTATTTCATCATTAAATAACCTAGACTGCAAGGATTCCTGGATTCCCCTTTTATCATGTTTTTACTGCCTTTTATTTTCCATGTCATTGCTAGACGATCCATTGGCATTTTCCTTGGCTGCCCGTCCAGCCATTAGAGGCTCTCCTCTCCCATGCCGGCCTGGTCCTTCCCTTTCTTCACACAGTTATATATTTGGCGCTTCTACTTTTTAAATTTCTAGATAGAATTCTAGGTAATGCAAAAGGAAACTGGTTTGAGTGAAGGGTAAGTCATCACAACTTTTGTTCTGAGTCCATTTTGGTAGGGGGTTAGTACTTCTTGCTTTCTTCCTGGTTCTCAGTTATGTTAGGATAGCTGAGGTTGCTAAGTAAGCAAGGAATCTCGGTATTAGGAGAGGAGAGGCAGGGGGACCAGTGATGGGGGTGAATGAAGCAATCAGAAAATAACACTCAACCAGGGAATTTTGCCAGAATTAAAAAAAAAAAAAATAGTACTTAAGAATAGAAAGATGAGGCACATAAGGAATATGGCAGGAATAAGTATGGGAAAGGCCAACAAATAGCCAGAGCTAAAAGCAGCTTTATTAAACTTTAAGAAATAATTAGAGTTCCTGAATGTGGATGTCTGGAGTGACCCTTGCGACCAGGTTTTGTTCTAATTGGAAGCGCAATCTGGGGGTGGGGGGGGAAGGGTCTTCAGTTTGCTAAAACTGTGGTTGAATTCATGTGGGGAACGCAGGATCTGGAGCTGGTCCGCAGTTCATCATCCTGCAAGCTGAAGAGAAGGCCATTGAGATGCTGATCACCCAGGACTCTGGCAGGGAATAATCAGGGAGCTGAATGCTGGTCTTCGCGCAGGCCATTCTAATCACTGATCCTCTTTGTAACGGTCAATTTACATGTTAGAAGATCTAAAAGGCAGGAAGCATAGAAATGGGCTTTGAATTTTCTTCCTTAGAGTTTGTTTCCAATTAATCTTTCTGAGACAAGAATTGCAATCCACCACAAACTGTTCCGAAGCTTTTCAAGAGCAGGTTTTGCCGCTTTGGACAAGATGCTAACATAGTAAAAAGGAGGAAAACAACTCAGTGTTTGGTTGGATATCTTCTCCCCAAATATGAAAACCCCCTCTCCTTATCAGTAAAAGGGTAGTACAGAAATTTCATTTATGGGGGACTTTAGACAGCTTTCTTAGAATCACAAGGCTGGAGAGGACTGCCCAGATTTTTTAGAAATGAAAACCCTGAGGCCCAGAGAGGCCAAGCCATTCTCAGAAAGTTGCTCAGCAAATTCGTGGTAGCAGGAGAACTAATCTCCTGATCCCAGGGCATAGCATACTGCCACTTCTTCTCAGAATGTATCTGTAATGAAGAAAAATGGGTGGCAACCTAAGCCTGATCAGTTTCTTTGAAATTTCTTTAAAAAGCCTACATTTTATATCAGTGGCAGGGTTTTGTGTTCAAAGAGAAACAGTGCAACCCAGCGAAACTGCTCTTGATCTTATGTAGAGGCTGTTGGCTACGATCTGAAAGGCAGTAACAGGGGCACCTGGGTGGCTCAGCGGGTTAAGGCCTCTGCCTTTGGCTCAGGACGTGGTCTCAGGGTCCTGGAATTGAGCCCCGAATCAAGTGGGAAGCCTGCTTCCCTTCCTCTCTCTCTGCCTGCCTCTCTGCCTACTGTGATCTGTCTGTTAAATTAAAAAAAAAAAAAAAAAAAGTTTGAAAGGCAGTAACAGGACGTTTCCTGCTCCAGAGTCTTTCCTACCTCTCTTGCCTCTGGCCTGAAGACTCTCCCATTATTATTTTCTGAAGTAAAGATATTTAAAACATTTTTTTTTAAAGATTTTATTTATTTATTTGACAGACTGAGATCACAAGTAGGCAGAGAGGCAGGCAGAGGGTGGGGGGGGGGGGTGGTGGGGAGCAGGCTCCCTGCTGAGCGGAGAGCCCAATGTGGAGCTCCATCCCAGGACCCTGGGATCATGACCTGAGCTGAAGGCAGAGGCTTTAACCCACTGAGCCACCCAGGCGCCCATGAAGCAAAGATATTTAACAGATGGTGGTTTCTCCTTCACACAGTGGTTAAAATGCAAACATGACCTGGGAAGGAAACGTCCTATAATTATTAGCTATTAATATTCACCATCAGTGGTTTCAACCCTTTGTGGCGGTCATAGATGTATTTCAGAATCTGAATCTTTTCTCCAGAAAATGCACAAGCAAAGATATTATATTTTAAGGTCTTCACTGATCTCTGAAGGCTGTCTCGGGAACCAGGTAAAGGACTCCTGTTTTTTAAGTAAATTAGCTTGTCCTAATAGCTAGCTGGCCTTAATGAGCAGAGCCTAATGGGCATGGAACTAAGTTTCCATGGGAGAAAAGAGCCCAAAAAGAGCTTCCCTGAAGGAGTGAGAAGCCAAGATAGAGTCCTGGGCAAGCTCGAGGGAAGGGGACAGAGGAGAAAAATCAAAGAGGAGGGTTCTCAGGGAAGTTTGGAGGGAAGCCAAAGATAAATTTCTCAGCTTCATCGCCTTCTCTAAGGTGGTGTAATTATGATTTTCAGTCTTATTTAACTTACTTAGCTGACCTCTGTAATTATTCTAAATTCACACATCTTCCTGGAATCCTTCCCCAGTACACTGACTCTCAAAGGCAGCTCTGTACTAATGAATAAGATATCTAGCTGCTGAAGCTGAGTCCTTGTTTCCTGGCATCTGGCCATTTTATGCTGCTCGTGGAACTTTTGGATCCCTAGAAGAGGTGGGAAGACCTTGCAATAAACTCTGGGGAGATGATATATCACTAAAACCGAGACACGATCTTGGCAAGCTCACCCGGTGGTGGTGCATTGATAAACATCAAAGGAAATCGTGAATTCCAAGAAAAAAAGTGATTTGGAGTAATTCCAATGAGTCAGATTTTTTTTTTTTTTTTTTTTTTTTTTTTTTTTTTAAGATAGAAGGTGATTTGTATTGCTCAGTGGGACATGGTTGAGAAAAGTGTCCAGGCTCCTCTGAGCAGTAGAAAGCCACGGAAAAGGACCCAAGCTGTCAGGACATATTTGTGCTCTGCAGGCCCAAGCAGTTCCAAAGAAGTGAGTCTGGGGTGAAGCATGAGGGCTGAGCAGCCGTTTCAAAAACTGAAAAGTTGCAGCCACTTTTCATGGGCCACTTATCAGAACTCCACTGATGCCATTTCAATGGGCAGGTTCGCAGAGACTGGTAATCCTTATGCGAAGAAAGGGAGAATGTGGGAATCCCAGTTAAAAGCAGCTGGGACATACGGCTGGATATTGGGAATCCAGGTGACTGGCTGCATCTGGTCAAAATTGTCTAAAAGAACTTATGTTCTATAATCTGGACTGCCCAATGGGTAGCCGATAGCCCCATGTGGCTATTAGTACTTGAAATGTAGCTAGTGCAACCAAGAAGGACAAAAATGTACTTTCACAAGGTGATCCTTCCTGTTAGGACACAGATGGTTGGGACAGACCATTGCTCCCATAATAACATGGAAACAAAAGTAGATAAACTAAAAACAAAAAAACAAAAAAACAAAAAAAAAAACTAAAGAAGACAATTGTAGATAGGAATAAATCCAAGAGAATCAAAGAGTCACAGCAGAGTAACATTGTAGCCTTTGCCCATCAAAGTGGAAATGAAAGAGAAGGAAGCAGGCCAGTTAGCTAAAGCAAAAATCCTTAGCATCAACCATCAATGACAAATACATATCAAGCTTGTATTTTGGGTCGGCCACTTTCTAGGCATTGGATCTTGCCGTAACTGATCAGCATCCTGTCGTCCTCTTCTTCCAGGATCAGGATAATTCCATCTGGTGTAATTCTTAGTTATCTTCCTGCCATAGCATTACCATGCCTACCACATGAGAGGCAATCAAAAGATATTTTTGAATGACTGACTAAATAACTCCATGAATAATTTACTAATGAGGTTGGCCTTGTATTATCTCTCAGTGTCTAAGTGGAGGGCATGATGCTGCCCTGCTTACCAGGCCCCGCCTTCCGCAGATACTGGGCTGCTGCCTGGGCTTAGCCCAGAGAAGACGAGGCTTCTGGATTAGAGCCCTTATTCCATCTCTGCTGGGAAACCCTGCTGTGCTAAGGGTGGCACTTCCCTTCTCTACTCCCTGTCCTTCCCAGCAGAGTTAGCACAGACATTTTTGTTTAGATGTTTGTATTCTAGAGTTCGAACACATGAACCAAGCAAGTCTCCTATACTTTCACGTGGCCGTCAATAGAGCTTTTCAAAAATATTCCTGTTCTGTTGGTGTTGATATTGTTAAGATTTTAGGGTTGTTTTTGTAGCATAATCTAACCCATCCAGACACATATGTGTGTGTTTATGTACATATATATGTATGTACATATAAATATATATACTATTTCATATGTATGTATATTATACATATTAGTGTATGTGTGTATACATATATACACACACACACTATTTTCTATCAACTAGTAAATTTTTTTACTAAATTTTTTTAATTAATTTTTTTTCTTGCTATCAATTGAATCTAAACTATCCCTTTGCTTGGTCATTATTTACCTCTGCTTAGATACAAATACAGCCATAAGGATCAGACTCTCCTTCTAACTGGCAAGAGTGATAACATGTGTCTACACAGATTTCTAATCAACCAACATTACATCACACATTTAGGTCATCTTAGGGCTCACCATAGCCTTTTAGAACTCAAAGGCAGTTATAGCTCCTGTGCTTATTTGCATTTCTATTGCACCTTCCATATAATATAATCTTAAGATTCATGTGGATTCCAATGGTATTAGGAAAACTGGACAGACACATGCAGAAGAATGAAACTGAACCATTTCCTTTCACCATCACAAAAATAGACTCAAATGGATGAATGACCTAAATGTGAGGCAGGAATCCATCGAAATCCTAGAGGAGAACACAGGCAGCAACCTTTATGACCTTGGCCACAGCAACTTCTTGCTAGACACTTCTCCAAAGGCAAGGGAAACAAAAGCAAAAATGAACTATTGGGACTTCACCAAGATAAAAAATTTTGGACAACAAAGGAAACAGAAAAACAAAGAGGCAACCCACGGAATGGGAGAAGATATTCACAAATGACCCTACAGACAAAACGTTGATATCCAAGATCTATAAAGCACTTTTCAAACTCAACACCCAAAAAACAGATAATCAAGTCAAAAAATGGGCAGAAGACATGAACAGGCACTTCTTCAAAGAAGACATACAAATGGCTAACAGACACATGAAAAAATGTTCATCATCATTAGCCATCAGGGAGATTTAACCCACGGAGCCACCCAGGCGCCCCAGCCATCAGGGAGATTTAAATAAAAACTGCACATGGAATCTTCCGCAACTTGTATAATTTCTGATTCTTTGCTTCAAAAAAAATTCAAGAATGTAGCAAGTTGTCAGCTGATAAACTATTATTAGTTCAGAAAGAGTTTAAAGGATTGAATGACTCTGCCATAACAAAACCCCTTCCATTTCTACATAATTCTTTATATTAGTAAGATTTATCAGGACATTCACATATAAAAATGGAATATGTTAATATAATGAGGCTGAATGCTGACTCATTCTAATGTTAAGTATTGTCTATCAACAGAAATAATTAGAATAACTCCTATTCATTTAGAGCTGTACTTCTGATAAAATTCACTTTTTATATTTAATGATTTATAATATATTTATATTGGTTTTACCTAAATTACAGTGTTAATTAAATTCATAAGACATCTTTAAACTCTTAGATCCTTTTGGTCATTGGAAATTATGAAGAGCACGTTACATACTAGACTTTACATATATCTGTATATCTATATCTAAACATATTTCTACCTCTAGGTGTATTTATGTATCGTAGAGAAAGTAAGTATGCTGGAATGGCCAATTAAAGACTATAAGAATAAAAATATAATAGGATAAAATTGTATGGAGGAAGTCAGATGGAAGTACCCATCCAAAAGGAAAGACTTGTTCATGTATAGGTTATATAAATGAATGGATGATGGTGAATACCAAATTGTAAAATACCTTCTAGGTTCCCTTTGGTACATTTAAAGAGTCATGTAACATTTCAATTAAAAATGTCAAAGTAGACAATATACCAGAAAGGACATACTTCGCAATGATTTAAACTCATGATGAAAAATGTTAGATGTCTACTTAGAAATGAGTGAGCTTGCTTTGAAGTTTATTTTGAGGGAAGCCAAGCAAAACAGGTTGAGGATTACATCCTGTTACATAAGGTTTGAGTCTGACCAGCAACTCTGGTGATGATACCAAGCGACCAAGACAGGAGCAGAAGTTGTCTCCATCCCTGTTCTAGTTGCTTATTCTAGCAACTGAGAGTGAGCCCGAGCTTAAATGTGAGGTGGGAAATGGCCCTCTGCATGAGGGGTGTGGGGGAGCAGAGTCCGGGAAGTCAGGTTACTGCTGGCTGTTTGGCCCAATACCTACTTTTTCCTCCTTCCTTTCTGCCTGGGTCAAGGGGTGAATAGTAGCCCAGAGATGCAGACCTCAGCCTTCTCCATGCTTCGAAGCCTCTCTTCCACCAGGGCCCTCCAGCCGCCAGGTGGCTGCTTATCCCTAAAGTTCCCTGGGACTCCCTTCCCCTTCTGCAGCTGTTTTCAGCTCTTACTACAGGGACCTTCTCTTTCTCCAAAAATGTGGTCCACCTGTCTAGAATCACCTGGAGAGTCCATTAAAGTGCAGGGATTTTGGTCTCACAACAGACCTATTGTATTGGCATCCCTGGGGGGAGGGTATGTGTGTGACATGGGATTCCATATGATTAACTCTTCGGTGTAAGGTCTACTTCTTTGCCTCAACTCCTTTTGTCCAGCCAAAGTTTCCTTCCTTAGGATAGGAACTTGAGGTTGAGGGTTTGGATTTAAAACACTACCAAACGGAGACATGGATCCAAATGGATTTCAGCCTGCTTTATTCTTGGACGGCTAGCAGATACTGGGGACTTCTTGGCTTTAACCTGAGAGAGCGGGAAGAAAAGAATAATGTTCAGGGGCGCCTGGGTGGCTCAGTGGGTTAAAGCCTCTGCCTTTCACTCGGGTCATGATCCCAGGGTCCTGGGATCGAGTCCTGCGTCGGGCTCTCTGCTTGGCAGGGAGCCTGCTTCCTCCTCTCTCTCTGCCTGCCTCTCTCCCTACTTGTGATCTCTGTCTGTCAAATAAATAAATAAAATCTTAAAAAAAAAAAAAAGAAGAATGTTCAGAGCAAGATAAAATGCATTTCCAAAAAAAAAAAAAAAAAAAAAAAAAGAGGCACAGGAAAATCACAAAGCAAGCTGTCTTCTAATCTGATTCTTAGGACCATGACATTGGACCAATGTGTACACTGACAAAAGAGCAGATGGTCTCCAGCACTGTACCTAACGCGGAGCTGGATGCCATCCCAGTCCTGGGGGTTGAATCAGAGTTTGAACTAGACCAACACAATTATAAGCAGAGGCCAAGAATGGGTGCTCTGTTCAGGGGAAGCTTAGGAAAGAACCAGGTGCTTTGGGGTCTGTACTTAGCAGGGTCAGATTCAAAGCCAGCTGATTCTGGGAGGGAGCCTGAAATCAAGGCCCCATGAGGAACAGAGCTTGGCAGATGGATCCCTTTGATGGCATTGAAAGGGGTTTACCTCAAGACTCTCGTAAAGTGGAGTGGGGCAAACTCAGGATCTTTCTCCAATTTTCTAGTTTTAAAATTCAGCAACTGTTTCTGAGTTAGAATGTTCAAATACCCTGATCAGCTACTTAGGCCAGGTTGAAATGCAAGCCACAACCCTTCATTTTTCCTAAGTTGACTACCTGGTGCCTTGTGGCATGGGCCATCAGAATGATGTTTTCAATTATTTAAAATAATTCAGGCAATGCAAAAAGGTTTGCTTTGTGCCAGACCCAACAAGCTTGGCTTCCTTCTTGTAGCACAGAAGACTCACCTCTGTGTGCTATCGAGAAGGGAAAAATCAATTCCAGGAGGAGCCCTACAAGAATGGAATAAAACAACTGGAGGAATTAAAAAAAAATTCTGTCGTATAGTTCCAACTTTGGGGAGGGTGGAATTCTCAGAAACAACTATCTGTCTGGACTATAGAGGAGTTTTAAATTTTTTTGGAGACTTAATCATTGCTTCTTTGATTTCACAGCAGTCTCTTCTCTATTACCACCTTGTTTTTATAATAATTTGGCGAATTAAAATAGTTTATTTTGGGAAATCAGGGAAGAATTTCGTGATGCTTCTGGGAGTGAAATGGAAACCCTTGTGGCCGATAGAGCCAGGAATGAGAATTGCTACTCTTCAACTAGAAATATCTGAGAGTGGTCTCTAAGGGTTTTGAGAGTCTTCAACCTTGGACCTTTGTAAGGTAATACTTTGGTTTCTAGCACACATAAAGAATTTGTTTCTAGTCTTTTTTCTTTCTTTTTTGATATCTCACTTGCATAGGCAACATTCTTTCCATTTATTATATTGACTTAAGAATTGTTTTAGGCCACCAAAGCAAATAGGTAGACACAGATAACTGCTGCAATGTTTTATTTTTCTTGTTTGCTATTCAAATTATTCCCTGTCTCACTTTAAGGACACTCATTGTTTTCTTACCTATTTGACCCGTCAGTCTGAATCACTTTTGCCTTGTTAGATCATGCATTCATTTATTCAGTTGACAAATGCGTATAGAGCACTAATCACGTTCTCAGAAATGGACGAGGCGGAGGATAGGGGCAAATGTGTTTCTTACTCTCCAGAAGCTCTCATTCCACTGGAATTCTCTTAGGACTTCTGGGGAGATGATATTCTCTTGCTTCTCTGTCATCAAGGACTGGTGGGGACACTTCTTGGCCTCTCCTTTTTTATCCTGGCTATTTTTCCAAGGACCGGAGGCAATGCCCTTTGGCCCTTTCCTTTCTTCACCAGGAAAGAGGCTAGAAGTTTCCTTATAGGCTCTTTACCCTGACTCACAGTGGGAGGTCACAGAAGAAGAGTTCTCCTGGAATGCTTGGAAGCTGATGAAGCACCCTACATAAAGAAAAGAAATCATAGTTTCATACCTGGGGGAGATGGAGGTATCTGACTACAGCCGAGTACATAAATATGTCCTTGGGTGTTTTGCTGCAATCCTGAGGATTATTGAACAAATCTTCCATGAGAGCAGCTGTAAATCAAAGAACAGAAGGCCTTTGTGACACGAGGGAGATAACTCTGCATTACCAAATGGATTTGAAAACATCCAGGCTCAACTCGCAATGCAAGGGGCTCCAGCTAGTCAGCCTGGTGCCCCATGTTTGTGGGTCTGCTGGCTTCAGGGTCCTCTCCCTCAGGCGGCTCTCCTCTCCCAGCTGTGACAGAATGGATTCACTTGGCCGACTTGATGAAAGTCTTTCCATTTTCAGGTGTGGAGAGTTGAGTTGACTATAATTTCAGCTCGTTGCACACTTTTATCATTATCAGTACATGGCCCTTTCGTCGATTTGGTGTTTGTTTTCTCCTTCTAGCCTCATTCTCTACTCCCATTCCTCTTCCTCTGTACATATTTGTTCTCACAAATTATATCGTGCTTGGTCCGCATGGGTTTTCCTGAGGAAGAGGAATGGGAGATGAAAAATGAGATTTTTTCCCCTCTTTCTCTTTTTATTTTACTCCATAATTTGAATGTTCTATATATACCTATAACATATAAACCTATGGGTATTATTTACTCAAGATTTTATAACCAATTATAGTTTTGTTTTTTTTTACTGCTCAAATTTATATTTTCTGCCTGATTAAAAGACAGTATATCCTGGACACCACTCTATATCGCTACACAGAGGTCATCTTCATTCTTTTATATGGCTGCTTAGTACTCCATTATATGGATGGATCCTAGTTGGCTCACTCTTTGCGGATCAACTTTGACGTCTCATTCCTCTGCCCTAGGAGTCAGTATGATGAGAATCATTTGTTTCATTTATTTTCTTTTCTAGTGGGTGACACTGAGCAATGGAGGTCACTTAACCTCTCTGTGCTCCAGGTTTCCCATCTATAAAATGAGGATAATACAGTACTGACCAATAGGGTTGTTGTGGCGATTTATGAGTTGATATATGTAGTGCTCTCAGAATAGTGCCTAATGCGTGTTCAGTACTCAGTAACTCTTAGCTATCATAAGAATAACAATTATAATATAATTGTCAATTATTATGACTATGATAACCTTCATATATGTATTCTTATCTGCTTGCTACTAGCCCTGGGCAGTGTGAAGATGAGCAGAAACTTTTAAGGGGAACAGTGTGGTTTACAGAAAAGAGCCCCAGGCTTGGAGCCCCGAGATGTGGATTCTAGTCCCTGATTTACTTCTAAGCACTTGGGTAATCCTGGAGGAGTCATGAAACTCTCCTGATGTTATCTGTATAAAGAGGGAGCTGGAGAGAGGAGGTTAATTCTCTCCCTGCTCTCTGGTCTGTGTATTTTACTGGATGACTTATTTCACACTGGCCAGAGGACAGGAAAATCTTCTGCTCTGAAAACTGGGACACCGTCATCTGTCATTGGAATTGACAAGCCCTTGGCTTTCTTCCATTCTGTGGTTTTGTGATGCACCAGAGTTAGAATAAAGGTTGTTCAAGAGCTTTCCTCCCGGGAGGAAAGGCAAGAAGGGGAAAGAGAGGGGAAAAGGGGAGGAGAAGGAGGTAAAGCAGGGGAAGAAGGAGGAGGAGAAGAAAGGAGGGAAAGGAGGAGAAAGAGGAGAAATTTAGGCTTCTTCTCAGTTTCTTGGCTGTAGAAGAAATTTTTTGTTTCTGCAAATGGGCGCCATGCCTCTCTGTACACAATATGGACATCTCTGAGCACAGCCACTATTTAAAAAATGAACAAACAAACGAACAAAAAACCCCCAGTAAAGTCCTGAGCTGCATATCTCTAAAAAGGTACTTTTTGGAAAATTAACACTTGAGATTTCCTGAACATGCCTCCCCCCACCCATGAACATTCCAGTCTGCTGGCTGTTCAGTCCCAGCAGTAATAGCGAGGTTTGGGTTAAACTTTTGAACTGCAAGGAGTGTCTCAAGGCAGTCGTTTCTGTGGTGTGAAGAGCAGTGTATGACCTCGACCTCTGAAAGCCCAAGTGCAGAATTAATGAGAGGTTCCATGGGCCCCGAAAAGAATGTCTAACCAAGAATGTATTACTCCTGTTTTTGTATGTTCTCTTGAAACCCTTCACATTGGTGGTCAGATTGAAAACTTCAAAATTTCCTTTAAAAACCTCTGGCTGGGGCATGTACACTTCTTTATATATGTGTTATATGTCAAAGAAATGCTAGAAAGAAAGAAAGGAAAACAAAAACTTGGCTTCAGTCTTACTTTCTCTAGGATAAACCCAACAAACCCATCATTCTTTACTGTCAGGATTTCCCCACTCAGTGCTTACGAAGACTTTACTTGGACTCTGGAATTGACAAACTGTAGTATAGTGCCGAGAGCTCTCAGTTCAAGGTCAGCATCCCTGTCTCCAGAACTTCATCTGGGTTTTTTCACCCAGGAGTTGCCCATGGTCGGGCAAGACCCTGGACCTTGTTACTGCTCCATTCTCTTAGCTACGACACAGGTGTAATGTGGATTGCCATGAAGCATGCTGTTATGAAGATCAGATATGATTGATAGGGGATATAAAAATTGCTTCATATATAAAGTATATCTATATAAAGCATATCTATATATACTTCATATATAAAATATAAATATGAAAATGCTTCGTTAACAATAGGAAACAGCAGGGCGCCTGGGTGGCTCAGTGGGTTAAGCCTCTGCCTTTGGCTCAGGTCATGATCCCAGGGTCCTAGGATCGAGCCCTGCATTGGGCTCTCTGCTCCGTGGGGAGCCTGCTTCCTCCTCTCTCTCTCTGCCTGCCTCTCTGCATACTTGTGATCTCTGTCAAATAAATAAATAAAATCTTTAAAAAAAACCAATAGGGAACAGCAAAAAAGAATTACAATTAAGGTTTATATCTTCCTATTATTTTTTTCTGGTCTGTCATGTTATCATCTGACTTCCTGGGGTCTGCCCTGGGCTGCCCACACTTCCATTTCCACCCAGCAGCCGGAAGGAGCTTCTGAGAGCACCGTGTCTCTCCTAGGTTCTGGTGGTCCCGTTTCTCTCTCAGCCCTCTGGGCTCCTCACTGCCTCTCTGACTTCTATTTCTTTCTTTCTTTCTTTCTTTCTTTCTTTCTTTCTTTCTTTCTTTCAAGATTTTATTTATTAATTTGACAGATAGCGATCACAAGTAGGCAGAGAGGTAGACAGAGAGAGAGAGAGGGAGAGGAGGAAGCAGGCTGCCCGCGGAGCACAAAGCCCAATGGAGGGCTCGATCCCAAGACCCTGGGATCATGATTGGAGCCAAAAGCAGAGGCCTTAACCTACTGAGACACCCAGGCGCCCCTGACTTCAATTTCTACTCTTGCCTCTCTGGCTTGTTGTCTCCCAACCCACTGGGTTTTCTGGATGTTTCTCCAAACCTCCAATTCCGTCCTGCCTCTGAACCTTTGCAATTTACTCCTCCGGAAATGCTTTTCTCCCAAACATCCACGTGGCACACTTTTTCACTTCCTTCAAGTCTTTGCTTTTCAGTGAGGTCTTTTTTGGCCGTTGTGCTATAGTTGCAACCCCAGCCCTCCCTAACCCTCCTTCCTGCTTTATATTTTGACATCGCTTATAAGCCTCTAATATACTATGTCAGTGACTTCTTTATTTTTATTATGATTTGTCTTTCCCTACAAGACCTAAGTTCCACAAGAGAAAGAATTTGTGTCTCTTTCATTAACTGATGGATCCCTAACACCGGAGCACAGCCTGACACAGAGTAGGCCTTCAGTGACTATTTGTCTAATAAATGAATGAAGACAGCTTCAGGCTCACAAGCGGAAAAAAGATGGAACTGGCTTTTTGGATACTTTTCCAGAAAACACTAGTGAAAATGAGTCCTATTGAAAATTCTGTGTGGATTCCATATCTTTCCCCAGGATCTTGACCACCTGGAAAATAATTGTGTAATCTCTGCATGCTTTAAAATCGAGGAATGCTGTTTCTGCTCCAAAGACCTGTGGAGAGGCAGTAAATGCACTGGAGGTGTTCTTTGGAGAAATAGAACTTGAACCATACAAGGCAAATTTGACCCAATGCCCTGATCTACTGTATGTTACTATTTCCCCATCCAGGTTTGTAGTATTTCCTTCAGCAGCATGTAATTTGGTCTTGCAGCTTCTTAAAAGGTAGAATGATGAGCCCACAGCATTCCCCAAACTGTGTGCCAGGGAACATGAGCTCTAGGAAATGCTTAGTGCTCAAGAAGAATAAGGGCCCCATAGTTCTGATTCACTATACATATATGCATCTTAAAGGCTCTGGGGAGTCACATTGCTTAATATAAAAAAAGGGTGGGTGGCCTGCTTAATAGTTATTAATTTATTGGACTAGGGAAAAATTTTCTCACTCTACAGCTATTAATACCTTACTCCACTCCCAGAGAACATAAATGAGTACTAACATTTATGGAGTTTTACTTAATATCTTGTTAAAAGGCTAGGCACTAAAATAACGTATATGCACCAAGACCAGGACATCATGCCAGATTATTTTTAAAATCTAGGCAGTATTGAATTCTGCTCCAGTACATTCATTCATTTGAAATAACAGAGTGATTTTGAAAGACACTACCTATTTTGTGGCCATGATCCAGACCTTTCCAACTTTCATTTCCCATAGATCTCATTGCATCTTGTATATGTTTTATTTTGTTGTTAAGTCCTGTTCAGTACTCCGCAAACTTCCCTAAGGAAGGAAATCTGTGAGTGGACTATCCATTATGTTAATAATATATTCTCTGTGGGACTGCAGTTCTCTTTTGATCTCTTATCAATGAAGAACTTATGGAAGCCCTGCTCCTTACTTTATGCCAGGAATTCTGTTAGACACAGTGAAGCTTCCAGGGGAACAAGATCATGGAGTTTGCAATCTGGTGTAGCTAGGCAAAGACAACAAGTAAATGAACCAATAATCAAATGTTGAGCCAAGGGTTTTTTTTTTTTTTAAAGATTTTATTTATTTATTTGACAGAGAGAGAGATCACACGTAGGTAGAGAGGCAGGCAGAGAGAGAGAGAGGAGGAAGCAGGCTCCCTGCGGAGCAGAGAGCCTGATGCGGGGCTCCATCCCAGGACCCTGAGATCATGACCTGAGCCGAAGGCAGCGGCTTAATCCACTGAGCCACCCAGGCACCCCGAGCCAAGGGTTTTAAAGGAAGAGAGGAGGAACTGAGGCAGAATAAGGTATGTGTGAGGGTACTTCCTATTCAAGATGAAGTGACCAGGAGAGAGGGATGCTCTGAGGTAAGGACATTTGAGTTGAGGTGTAAAGATGAGAAGGAGCTGGCCATGACAAGACGGGGGGAGAAGGACATTTGTTTTAGGCAAAGGGACTGGCATGACTAATGGCTCAGCCACAGGAAGCAACTTGCTAAGAATTAAAAGAAGGTCACATGGTTGGACCATAGTGTTCATGAGAGTCACAAGATGGGGAGAAGGGTGGCATTTAATGGGTATGCGCAAATCACTCAGGGCTTTTGAGGTCATGGATTGGACTTTGAGAGGGCAATATGCTCAAATTTATGTTTCAAGGAAACTTCCTCAAAGCAGAATATATCTCAATGTAGTAAAGTTTTTGTTAAGTGAACAATGGACATTTTAGAGTGCCTTTAACTACCTAAAAATGCAGATAATATATTTCTCCTTTCTCTCTATTCCAAACATACAATATCTTCCAATCCTATGTGAACCACTGGGTCTTGGTGAGATGTTGTTATTCTACTCAGTGTTTTATACATGAGTTTTCATAGCTAGGCTCTCTCCACCACTCTGCTTTGGAGAATACCAGTCACCTGAGGCACATGTGAGTATTATGAGGTCAAAGTCTACCTTCTACAGTCCTGGAGCTTGCTTTGGGGGCCTACTCCCACATCATGACCTTTCCTCCTTCCAAGCCCTCAAATATTCCTCTGATCTCTGTCCCACCTGTTCTTGAGCCTAGTTCATGCAGAAATCCGTGTTAAAGTGTTCATAGGTAATGATCGTGTCAAATGAAGTATGTTGAAGTGTGATCCTGACCAGAAGATTTTCATTTTGAAGACAATTCTTTAGGGCAGCCTTGGCACCTACGGTGTAGAGAGAAGAACCATAGGGTAGGAGTAGGTGGGGCAAGAGGAACTCCTGCTCTGGGTGCTCTTAGAGGGTTCCCCACATTAGAAGCACCCACACGAAATACATTTAGCAAGTCATACATTGGTGTCTGTCCCTTGGGATTCTGTGCCTGGTATTGGCACAGTGCGAGCCGTACCTCTAAACATCCATTCTCGTGACTGACACCATTCAGGCCCCAAGGAAATGCTTTCCCGCATCTCTCACACTGTGCTCCTGCAATACCGGCGGCTAGGTCTAATGATGTGTGGGTTATTGTACTATTGAAGTCAGAGATAGATGCTACTTTAATATGTAGGAAGGATTTGAGCAATGAAAGAACTGAAGTATGACAAAATTAGTTTTTCAAATCTCTCCTCTCAGAAAGCGTGAATTCAAGAGATGCGTCCTTCTCCGATAGTGCTCAACATCCATTTTCTTGTGACTTCATGCTTCAGGGAGTGGTTCTGGAGGTACCAATGAATTAGCACGATACTTTTAACACTTGCAAATGGCAGTTCAGCAAATAATTCATGTAACTCTTAAAGTCATATTTATTTCAGAACAGATATAACATGCATGAAATATGATGGTGATCCTTTTTGTTGGCTACTAGATGAACCCTGAACTCTGGAAAAGCAAAGTTTTGTTTTTATAAAAAATGTTTAATAAAATGTATTTAAATTCTCACAAATGAAATTTAGAATTTCAGCTTTCTTTGAATAATTTGAATTTCACATGTTGATATTTCAGTTGTAATTTGTATTTTGCCTTTTAACTTTAATTGACAATTCTGAGTACTTTGGAAGAAAACTGACTTCTTTGGAAAACTTATAAAATAGTTTTTACTTTTCTTTTTCTTTTAAAGATTTTATTTATTTATTTGAGAGAGACAAAAAGAACATGAGTGGGGGAGGGGCAAAGAGGGCTGAGCAGAGAGCTCCAGGTGGGGCTCCATCCCAGGACCCTGGGATCATGACCTGAGGCAGATGCTTAACCAACTGAACCACCTAGGTGCCCCAAAGTAGTTTTTACTTTTCCAAGTATTTTGAATTTACTATAAATTACCGAATTTGATGAAAACCTATTTAAGTTTTCTAAACTTTGAATTTTAATTTTAAAAATTTTTTATCTTTTAGATTACTGAGAATGAGTATAAATTGCAATTGTGATGGAAACTAAAAATATAAAACTCCACAAAGTGGAGTTCAGAGAAGAGAAAAAGGCTATAAAGGAAAAGTCAGTAAATCTTCAAAGAAGTCACCTGCTTAAATTTTTAGAAACTGTTAAAAAGTAAAGTGAGCAGGTTTCCACTAGGTATGACCCACATGAAATTTGCAAATAGGACATTACAACTTAAGTCAGATTTTTGAGGTATAATTTTCATGTAGGAACAGTCACCCTTTTTAGGTGTTCAGTTTTATGTGTTTTGACAAAATGTATATACTATTATGTAACTATGACCCCAGTCAAGGGGTCAATGTTTTCCATCAACCCAGAAAGATCCCCCATGCCCTTTTCTAGTCACTCCCCTCACCTACCTCTCCCAGTTCCCAGCTCCTGGCAACCTTTGATCTAATGTCTGTCCCTGTAATTTTGTCTTTTTCAGAAAGTCATGTAAATGGAATTCATACAGTATATAATCTTTTGTATCTGGCTTCTTAGCATAATCCTTTTGACAGCCATTCATGTTGTTGGAAGTATTGATAGATCATTCTCTTTTATGGCTGAGTATTATTCCATTAAATGGCGGAACTACAATTTGTTTAGCCATTCACCAGTTGATGGACATCTTGGTTCTTTCCAGTTTGGGAGGATTACAAATATAGCAGCTATAAGCCTTCTATACATATCTTTGTGTGGCTATTGTTGGCTAACTAGTTGAGTTACAACTTGAACCTAGGTTGTCTGATTCCACAGCTTGTGTGTACAATTTCTAAGTTATATTAAGTGAATACAAAATATGTAATTAACTCCTAGTTGGCTGGGAATATCTTATACACAGACTGTCTTTTGGAAAAGTTGGCTTGGCAGCATGATGTGCATTAGAAGATAACCCAAATTTATTTGAAGGTAAATTACCCATTTCTCTTGAGTAAATACCTAGGAGTGGCTTGCTGGGTTATATGGTAAGTGTATGTTTAATTGTGTGAGAAACTGCCAAGGTATTTTTCAAAGTGACTGTCTATTTTGCCTCCCACCAGCAGTGTGTGAGAGTTCCCCTTACTGTGCACTTTGTATTACTAGGTGGTTTGTTAGTTTCTTTCTTTTAGCCATTTTTAATAGGAGGACCATTCTCTAATTACTGATCAAAACAGTTAAAATGAACAAAAAAATTATTCTCATCAACAACACAACTCGAATAGGTCAGATGAAATCCTGCCATTTCTTACTACTGGTTAAAATGATAAGAATATGTGCCGACTTCCATTTGTTTTCTTGCCCAGGGCCCACAAATGATAGTAGTGGTGAGGCTTTCCTCACTATATCCTTTCCTTCTGCTCCAAAGTTGACTCTTTGAGGAGGTGCGTTGCTTTGGGATCTGAGACCCAGTTACCACCACGCTCTGCAGCGCCCTCTAGTGGAGGTTTAGACTGCAGGATTCAACTTGTGCTCTCTGCCCGCACTGCCCCCTCTTGGTGAGGGTTGAAAGAAGAGTCTGCGTGCCCCTCGGGGAGGCTGTGCATAAACCTGGACATAATATTTGTCATTTAGTCACATACAGTTTATCTACCAGTAATATTTTATGCAAACCAGACTTTGAAAAAGAATTCTAATTCCTTATCATCGTGATACAAACAACTAAAACTGGTTAACTGGTTTTAGGTCATATTTTTGAGATGCGAAGTAGTGGAGATCTGTAGTTAGGTAATACGACCATGGAAAGAATATTAAAATTAAATTTTTGTACAAGGTTACAAGCATCTATGGAAATTTTCGTACACACAAAGCAGGAACTGTAGCTTTAGTAGCAGTCAACATGCCACTCTAAGAGTGTGCCAGCCCCTGGTCTAGAAGACAGGATCTGTGTTTAGGTAGCTTTCTCTGTAAGAGACCTGGCATGGCTCCATGGGCCACCTAATGGAATGGCGAGTCATGCCGTGAACAGTCTTTGAGCAGCTGAGCCTTCATTCCCTAAAGTCACCACGAGAGGCCTTGTGGGATGTAACAAACAGTAGCATACTCTATTTTTCCCATCACTGTGAGACCTTGTGTAGAGTTTCCCGTTGGCCAAGAGTTCAGCTTTAGGATCCTGAAATCCTGGAAGCAGGGCATTGGAGAAGGCTGGCCTGTGATGGACACTGATCGGCCTCTCCTAGTAGGGGATGGTGAGGAGGTGAATCTGGAGCTATCTCATTTACCCTGACGGACTCTAAACTTCTTAGTAGTTTGTAAAGAATGCCATGAGGGGAAAAATGGACTTCCTCATTTTCAGATTCAGCAAAAAAATGACACTCAAAAGATCAAACTGTTGCCTCTTCCTGCCCACAAGAATGTGTCCCCATAGGAGCCGTGTTGTTTTGTCATCTACCAAATGCAGGCTGGGGTAAAATATTTCCTGAATTGGCATTTAGGGAACCTTCAAATATTTAAGGGCACTCGTCCCTCTTCTCAGTTATTTCTTTCTTCAGGGATCAGAAAAACCTTGGGAAATGTCAAGCTTTCTTACCGTATTTTCTTTACTGAATTCAAGATCTCAACTTTTTTTTTTTTTTAAACTATCTAATACATTTGGGCTATCATCTAATGCTCATCATACAGGCAAGTCAACTTTTCCAAAAGGCAATCTGTGTGTAAGATATTCTGGGTCAACTAGGAGTTAATTACTTATTTTGTATTCACTTGATGTAACTTAGAAGCTGAACATGCAAGCTGCAGAATCAGACAACATAGGTCCAAGTTATAACTCAACTACTTAGCCAACTATTATACTCTCTTAAAATCTGAATATGCTGCCAACCCATTTCCTTATTTATTTATCTTTGAAAGTTCTTGACTGCTTGTGTTATTGCTTCCCTGTATACAAGCAGTTAAGCACTTTCAAAGGCAAGTGAACTTATCCAATTGGTCTCACAGTAAGTAAATAATTTTATTCTTGTAATGAAATGCTGTGTAATCTTGGGCAAGGCACTTATCC
This sequence comes from Meles meles, assembly GCF_922984935.1. Classification (NCBI taxonomy): domain Eukaryota; kingdom Metazoa; phylum Chordata; class Mammalia; order Carnivora; family Mustelidae; genus Meles; species Meles meles. The sequence goes on from NC_060068.1 coordinate 155,317,292, forward strand.
TCAATGACACTCTTTCTTTAAACAAAAACTTTTTAACTGAGTTGTAGCAAACATGAAGTGCATCAATCTTCATTGCACAACTTGGTGAGTTGTTGTATATACTCACATAATCACATTAATTATTGTTGTATTTTGCTCTTGGAAAGATAAATATACATTTAAACTTCAGCTGCTGGTGGTTAAATATACAAAGCATGAGAAGAGAGTGGTAGTCCAAGTTTCATCTAGAACACTTAACTGTAAAAGAAAGTGAATATGCAGGTGGCTCAGTCATTAAGCTTCTGCCTTTGGCTCAGGTCATGATCCCGGGGTCCTGGAATAGAGCCCTGTGTCCCTGCTTGGTGCTCCCTGCTTGGCGGGAAGCCTGCGTCTCCCTCTCTCACTCTCCCTGCTTGTGTTCCCTCTTTCTCTGTGTCTCTTTCTGTCAAATAAATAAATAAAATCTTAAAAAAAAAAAAAAGGAAAGCGAATATTCAGATACTAGCAAAATTCCTCATGACAAATTTTGTTTGTGTGATTGACATTGTTATGGTAATTCTATGTGATGTTAGCCTAGATGATCTTGAGATTGAGTATATTATAAATTTTGATCAAATAGTTCTCTCCATTTTTGTCTGTGTTATACTGCTCGAATATGTGATCTACAGTCTTAAGTGCTACTTCGAAGCCATTGCCATATCAAATGACTCAGCAGCTCATCTTACGATGAAAGCAACATAAAGGATGGCCTTAAATCCACCTCTCTAACAGCTACATAATTAGTGGGACCTGGACAATGGTGAAGATCTGTATTTCACAGAATAATGTGAAATTATTCTCACTGACTTTGTCTTTCTTTGGCTAGTAAGGAAGACTGAGAAATAAAAATTAGCTTAGATGGTAAAAAATCTGCCCTGTCTTTCACCTGACTAGAATACAAAAACCAAGACAAAGCTAGTCGCAGAATTAGTAGAAAACAATATTGCCTCCGAGGACATGCTTCAAAGTGTCACAATAACTCCTTTCTTTGAGTGACCATGGCTTTCTTATTTACTGAGAAACTTTGCTGTTTGAACTGAGACTGGTTTAGAATAAAATATCTCACTCTTGTCCAGAGGATTTAAGTCACTTTGACACAGAGGAACAGTCTTAGTTTCCAACCCAGGGGCAGAGCTTGAGATAAGAGGTGTCTGGACTCAGCATTTCCCACCCATCTTAACCTTGTAGTTTCCAAGGAAACCGGACCCTGCTTTCACCTGGCAGCCCACATTTGATGTTGGCTTCTTCGAGTTTATCACCATACCACTTCAGTTAAATTATACTTAATTCTATCTTCCCCCAAACCCTAGAATAACCTATCTTTTCCTTTGTCTGGTGCCATATCTCATGATTCTCTGATGTGTGGTTTCCCTCTTTCCAGTGGATCAGTAAGTTTGCTTCAGTTGGCCTGTGGGTTTGTCCTGGAAATGCTTAAGCTTATTAGGCTGGGACAGTAGGTCTCCTTATTCCTGTTTTTCCGGATAAGGGAACTGAAGCTCAAGAAGGTTAAATAAAATATAAATAAGGTCCTGGATAATAAGGGGTCACAGAATTCAAACCAAGATCTGACGTGCGATGAGTGAAGCCCCATCCTTTCCCACTATCCCAGGTTGACCCTCTACTTTTGCTTCACGACCCTCCACCCACTGTGAAACCACATAATCCACTCATGCCACGTTTCTCTTCCTCCTCATAGCTAGTATCCAAGTTCTGACACACACCTCTGTTCCTCAAAGTATGACTTCAGTTTTATAATGTTCCTTTCTGCCACGAAGCTGAATGAGCCATCCAACAGTTAGTTCAAAGTTCCTTTCTTCCTCAGCCACACCAGTCAGCACATATTTCTAATAACACACTCTGAGTTTTCACACTTGCATGCCCGTGCTTGTGCTGTTCCCTGATCTTGGAATTCCTTGCACATAACTCTCTGCCTGTACAAATCTTAAAAAAAAAAAAAAAAGAAAAGAAAAGAAAGAAAAATCACACCAAGGTTTTTACTGCAAACCTCGGAAACCATGCTAGTTTACTTTAGCAGACAAGTATTTTACAAAGAATATTGGGTATTCTTTCATAGAAACCGTGAGCAGTTGAACCTTCATTGCCCAAACTCATTATGAGAAGATTTAACAGGATGCAGCAAATGGTAGCATGCTCTGTTTTCCCATAATTGGTGAGACCTTGGGTAGAACTTGGGTAATATTCCACAGAACCTTTGGAAGGACCAGCACACTGACTTGAAGGCTACTCTGCAGGATGGGTCCAGGGTAGGCAGCAAAGCTGCCAAGGACACAGGTAACACAGTTTCCATCTTCTCTGACATTAGGGAGTGCTAGACCCTTTCTTGCTGCTGTTTCATAAGCTGGGTGTCCCTCATAGGGACTAGTCACGTTGGTGTCTTATTTATATCCTGAGCCTCCAATTACATGGCTGAATTTTCTAACCTTTGTCTATGTATTATTACTTTCTAAAACATCGGCCGTTCAGGAGGGTTGTGGCTCATTGTGGGCACACACTGAAGAATGATTCCTTTACTTGGGGCCCTTCAGTGTTGAATGACCTGCTAAAGGCCTTGTGCAAAACACTTCATGAGGAATGCTGGGAACAGACAAAGGGATCTGCCGGACCCTACAGTGGTCTCCTTCACCTTGTACTGCCAGCTTGAACCCATGCCTGAGTGGAGTAATCCTTTTCCCGGCCCCCTTCCTTGTCCCATAAGATGGGCTCCCCACACTCAGAAACAGCTTTAATACGAGTGGTCTTTTGCTTGTTTTATCCTTGTGATTTTGGTTTTGAAAATAGGCCCAGTGTCTTTGGCCAGGGGGTATCATTTCAATGGATTTGATGGATACGACAAATAAAAGGAATGATGAGTATTATGTAACAGCTGGCAGACTCTGAATGGTTTTGGCTGTGATTCTGGAAAAGAATGAGGGAGGGATATGGTTACATAAAAAGGTGAGGTTTGAATGGAGCCATCCTAACTTTCTTTGGGATATCAATATTTCAGCAGGAGGCTAATGCAGGATGGCACAGAGTCCCTCTCCCCCGGGCTCCCTGCCTCTCTCACAGGACTGAGGACGTTCCCAGACTTCAGACACTCTTGCATGCTTCTGGCAAGGCATCCCCTCTTCTCTACCCACCAACACCCATCTCAGTGGCATCATCTTCCTCTGTATAACTCAGTTACTACGAGACTCCCAAGACTGCCTCCTCATTCCCCATCTCCCAGATTCTCATTTCTGAAAGATCTGAATAGCTCCTTAAATGACTCCACCTCTCATCCTTTTCCAGAACTCAGAATTCTTTCTCTGTGCCTCTGAAATTCCATGGATAGACAGAAAACTCTTCTTCTGTGCGTTCCCTTTACCTTCTAGTCCTAACTGGCTCTTCCCTAATGACACTGCTCCCACTGTAGCCTCCTGTGAAGGTAGCTGGATTCTCTTCCACATCTCAGATCGGTGGGCCTACAGCAAGACAGGTGTCCTCTTTGCTTCTTATTGGTGCTTTCAAACCACCCGTTTCCATAAAGCAGGCAGCACTGAAATTCTTAATATTGGAATTTGTCATCTGCCACCTTCCTTTTGGCAACCATTTACTGTCTCCTGTGTCACACCCTCTTCATTCCTGGCTCACTGTCACTTTCTCTGACATCATGTCTACTATGTTCTTGGTGATTTCAGTACCCATTTTGGATAAATCTTCAGTTCACTGGCCTTTCGGCTCATTAATCTCCTCTCATCCAAACATCTCCTACTCCATCCTACCTCAGCCATTCACTTGCATGGACATACCACATGACCCTCTTCTTCCCAAGAATCTTATCCCCTCCACTATCCTAATTTCAAGCATCCCATTACCTGGGCACCACTTCTTATTCTATTTTATTTGCTTCTACCTATGTCTTCCTTCTCCATCCCATTTCCTTGCCTCATCTTCATGAGTAACCACTATCCCTAACTTTGCACTTTTAATTCCCCTGATATTTAAAATGGCTTTATCACATATACATGTATCCCTAAACAGTATATTGTTTCGCTGGGTTTTTTATTTTATTTATTTTATTTTTTTTTTTTTCAGTTTTTTTTTTCCCTTTTTATTTATTTTTTTTTTCAGTGTAACAGTATTCATTCTTTTTGCACAACACCCAGTGCTCCATGCAAAACGTGCCCTCCCCATCACCCACCACCTGTTCCCCCAACCTCCCACCCCTGACCCTTCAAAACCCTCAGGTTGTTTTTCAGAGTCCATAGTCTCTTATGGTTCGCCTCCCCTCCCCAATGTCCATAGACTGGGTTTTTTATTTTTTTGGAACTTTATAGAAATGCTGTCATACTGCAAACAGTCATTTGGAGTTTGCACTTTTTATATGCTGTTTATACACAGAATGTCTCCATGTTGTGTGCAATGGCTGTGGTTTGGTTTTATAGCTATATAATATTCTGTGGTGTGAATACAACAAAATTTATTCATCCATTCCTCCCAAGGCTATTTCCAGCTTCTTGATATTATGAATTCTGCTGCTATAAGTAGTTTGTGCATATCTTCTGTTGCATATTTGCTAGAGTTTTTCTAGGAGCTTCCACTGGGTTCGATGGGTTCAACTTTAACATGATGCTGTGTTTTTTTTCTCCTAAAGTAATTGTACATCACTTCCTATTATTCCACTAAATCCTGATTTTAAAAATTTGCCATCCCCAGGACCTCTAACAATTGACTGTACTATCTTCTTACTTCCTTCAATTTCTATTTACGCAGCCTATATTTAGTCTGTGGTCTGTCATAATAGTCATTCCTTTATATACACCCTCAGTTCCTTTGCCTTTCCTTTCTTTGTCATGCCTATCTGGCAAAACCCTAGCTCTGACCATGGCCATATTTCTGTCCATGCACCCACCCAAGAGAACATGGTTGCAGACAACTTCACAGCTGGGCTGGCTGTTCTCCCCTTACATTCATTCCACTCACCTCAGCCTTGCAATTGTACTGTACTTCTCTTGTCTATTAACTCTTCCAGGCTTCTGTCTTATACCTTCCCCTCTCTCCTCAAATCTCTATGACCTCTTGCTGCATCCTTGCTCTCAGCAGATGATCCTGTTCCCTTCTTCACTGAGAGAACAGAAACAATCTGAAAAGGTACTCCATTGGCTTTCACTTCTGCCATGTTCGTCTTTGCTCATTGTGTTGTCCATTGCTAGGTAACAATCACACTGAAACTTAGTGTCTTAAATAACGTCATTTATGATCTCACAGTTTCTGTGGGTCAGGAACCTGGGAATGGCTTAGTTGAGTCCTCTGACTGTGGGTCTCCTAGTATCTTCCTTTCGAGTGGTCACATACTTTGATCAGTAAATAAACAGGCCAGTTGTGCCCCAGCCCCCAAGGACAAGTACTTACTACCAATAACGAGCTGGAAGAGAAGGGCCACACACACTCTCCTCTTCCTACAGAAGACACACTAGGCAAAATAAATTTTGTATTATTAGTAAACTGTGAAACTCTCCAACATTAAACTATTTTTTCCTGAAATTACCTCTATGGTATTAGAATAATTCACAGACATCTGGAGAGAGAAAGTAGAATTCTTGCCTCACCTGAAATCAAAATAATTTACAGATGGATCAATGATTTAACTGTAAATAAAAGAAAGTATAAAGTACAAAGTACCAGGGGAAAAAAGGGAAATAATTTTTCTTACTATCTCACAATAGGAAGAAAGACCACCCCAAACAGAGTACGAAATCCAAAAGTCATTAAAAAAGATGGATAAATTTTATTCTATAATAGTAAAAATGTGAGAAAATAATGAACAAAATGAAATGACAAATTATAAACTAGGAAAATATTTTCAACTTATGTCTTAGACAAAGGATATGCAATACATATAATTTGTACTTTTAAAACACTTGACAAATCAATAAGTAAAGCATCAATAATAACCTAATAACAAAATAGGCAAAGGATATAAACAGACAATTGGAAAATTGCTCAAATTCACTCAGTTGAAGAAATGGGAATTATAGCTACAACAAATATGCATACTTTGTGTTAGACATCAGACTTTGCATGGATTATATACAAATGTATTTTTATGTATTATGAATATTTAACTCACTTACTCCTCTCAACAACCTTATGAACTAGGCATTATTATTATTCCCATATTGTATATAAGGAAACTGAGGTGGGGCACCTGGGTGACTCAGTGGGTTAATCCTCTGCCTTAGGCTCAGGTCATGATCCCAGGGTCCTGGGATTAAGCCCCGCATTGGGCTCTCTGCTCAGCCTGGAGCCTGCGTCCCCTGCCCTCTCTCTCTGCCTGCCTCTCTGCCTGCTTGTGATCTCTGTCTATCAAATAAATAAATAAAAATCTTAAAAAAAAAAAAGAAACTGAGGTTCGGCAGTTTGCTCAAAGACAGCTAAAAAGCAGCAAAACCGCTGTGCTTCTCATTTTTTTGCACATGCAGAAAAGTGATATTGACTGCAGAGCATGGCACAAGGCAGGCACTGGGTAAGCATTGGCTCGACAAGTAAATAAGTGCTTCTACTAATAGCAAAGATGGGCAACAATCTACACACCCCAGGAGGAGACGGATTAAATAAATACGGTGCCATTAAAAGAATGAGCCACTGAGTGCATCCATAGGGAATAATCTCCAAGATTGATTACTGAGAAAAGCAAGATGCAGAAAAGTATGGATGGCATGTGTATCAATTACATAAGATAAGGGACATATTTGTAAAAGTGTGGTCCATCTCTGGAGCTGTTCATGAGGAATTCATAAGGAGGTTTGCCTCCCAAGAGAAGAACTAGGTGGCTGGCTGACAAAGGAGAAATGAAGAGCATTTTTCATTATATTCCACCCCTCCTACCTTTTCTTTTTGTTTTCATGTGTGCATCTGTTACCTATTTAAATGAATGGAAAAAATTAAACACAAAGTAGTGATAATTTTAAAAGAAATAAAATAGTCTATAAGCAACGGTATGGAAAAATAATAGTATTATAACATGAGCTGTTCCTTCCTGACTATATTTAAAAAAATAGGAAAGAGTGGTTTTATGGGCAGAAAATAGACATGGTCTAGGATGGTAATAGAGCACAGAAGCCAAATATTCTGGATTCACCTTTTGCTTTTGACTTTGACTGCTGGTGCCTGAAGCAAGAGGATTAAGCCAGTCAAATCTGGATAATAGTACTTAATGATCAACCTTACCTCTGCATTGTGAAAACCAATTACTCGATGTTGGTGAAATGCTTTGAAGGTCCAGCATTCCATGGTGCAAGGCAGAGCTTGTTGGGACCTGTGTGCTGTCATGGGAACGAAGACTCTGGAGTCAAGGCTTTGAGGAGACTTCCAATCACCATTTAGTTACACAAATGTTTTTAAAGTGCCTGTTCTTCCAAATATTTCTTAAATGTGTGTGCCCAGAGAATTAGCTTCTTTCAGTTGAGTTTTCTGCAAACACTGCCAATGGTCCAGCGAGTACATTTTGAATATAATGACTTCAGGAAAATGAGTTCTTTTTGGAGAAGGGAAGTGAGGCTTAAGACATCACAGTGTATAATTCAATAAGGAAATTGTAAACCCTTTAGAAAATTGCCCTGAGTTAGGGGCTGATGTTGGCTTTTTAACAATATTAAATGAATCTATAAAAATATAACATCCATAAGCAGAAATGTATAGTTTAGGAAAAGAAAACTAATGGAAATGAGAATGTTGGTAGATAGTTCTCCCTGGATCTTTCACACTTCTGCTCATCTTGCAAACAATGCACCAACTACCCTTCTGTCTGGAGTGTCTTTTCACAGATGTTTGCAGAATTAACAGCCTTGGAAGACAGAAATAGTGTTTTCTTCCAGAGCAAAGACAGGTTTGCCGACTGTGTTTTATCAAAGATCGAAGTTCTCTAAATTCTACGTTCTCTCCTGTGAGGCAAGACCGTATATCTAGTTCTTTTCACATCACTCATAGTAACTGGGGTTTGGGTCTCCTACCTAGTATCTTCCTTCGGAGTGTTCACATACCTTGATCAGTAAATAAATAGGCCAGTTTTGCCCTGACCCTCCAGGACCAGTACTTATTACTAATAATGAGTTGGGTGAGAAAGGCTACACACACACACTCCTCTTCCTATAGAAAACACACTGAACAAAATAAATTTCTTATTACTGGTAAATTGTAAAAATTTCTCACATTAAACTATTTCTTCCTTAAATTACTTTTATGGTATTAGAATAATTAAAAGACATCTGGAAAAAAAGAAAGTGGTAACTGGGGCTTATGTCGGTATGCTGATACCCTGCTTACTGCTGTCACTATGAATAATAAACTATCTTTTGTCTTTGACCCGGGAGTTTCGTATCTTCTACCAGGGTCCGTGAAACTGGGACCAAGTGACTTCTTAGCTTGCAAGTGGAGTAATATCTCAAATTCTTCATAGCTCTTGAGAGAAAAGTACTCCCTAGATTGCTGCTATACAATTGAAATGCAGTGTAAGTCACTCATGTGAGCCACATACATCATTTTCAATTTTCCAGAAAGCCACATTAAAAAGATAGAAGTAGGTAAAATGAATTTTAATTATATGTTTTATTTAACTCAATATATCTGAAATATTATCATCTCAACATGTAATCAATATAAAAATTATTAATAAGCTATTTACATTCTTTCTTTAGTACAAAGTCTTTACAATCTGGGGTGTTTTTAATACTTAACAGTACATCTCAATTTGTACTAGCAACATTTCAAATGCTCAGTAGCCACTGAGTGGCTTTCATTTTGGAAAGTGCAACTCTAGACTGTAAAATATGGCAAAAATGAAAATAAAAGTTTTCAAGTCTGAAATAGATTTTTCTTTAAAAAAAAAAATTAAAGTCTAGAATGTCAGTGATATCACTCATCAGACCTATCACTCTGGGGACTCTGAACCATGTTTCGCATGTTCCAAAATTTAAGGCTGACAAACCTGTCAGGAATCCTTGATGCATTATTTAACCCTCCTGTGCCCTTTAAGGTACAATCACGATGGCTGGTTCTTCTGCAGCTGCATGTAATAAGATAGGAATGTAGAGCAAGAGTCATTAAAGACAAATACGCTACCAATCCATCAAGCCGTGCTTTGTCCTTTTGTTTCCAGAAACTGAAATTTAAATGTACGTTCACATTTTATTTAATTTTCTCCTTTGAGAAGTTTATCTACCTAACTGGAGGAGGGGGGCTATTCCTAACCTCAGCCCGTATTATATTACTGTTTGAATCAGAGATCAGAGATGAGTACTTACACAGTTTTGATGGAGGAAAAATGATTGACTTTTGCCAGACTCACTTTGCCTCACATTTGCTCATCTGCCCTGCCTAGTCCACAGGGTTGCCACGTGATCACAAGGAATAATGGCAGCAATGAGGTGTTGGCAAAGGACAGGGAGAGCCTGTGATGTAAGCTGTACTGATGATGAATATAATCTGTACTTATTATAAAGTTTTTGCTGAAGAGTATTCTTCAGACCTCAAAATCTTCAATGAGTTTGATTATGGCAAAATAAGGTAGATAATTTTATCTTTGGGACTGAAGGAGATGTAATCCAGATAATATTGAGGTTTCAAAGCAAGAAATATGCATTTACAAGAATCATGCACACTGCTCCTCATATATCCTCAAATTCCTCCATAGATGAAAAAATGTAGAAGTTAAAGAACTTTATTTATGTTCTAACCTCATGAAATCCAATGTTCAAGAAAAGAACTCAAATAAAAATATTATAAGATTTCATCTAAAATATTATAAGATTTCATCTAAAATTCCAGAATCCTTTTTGGTACAATATTGGCACTGGAAAAAGATGCTTAATCAATCAAAGTCTTTTTTTTTTTTTTTAAAGAGATCATAAGTAGGCAGAGAGGCAGGCAGAGAGAGAGGAGGAAGCAGGATCCCTGCTGAGCAGGGAGCCCGATGTGGGGCTCAATCCCAGGACCCTGAGATCATGACCCGAGCCAGAGGCTTTAACCTACCAAGCCACCCAGGTGCCCCTCAATCAAACTCTTTGTAAGGGTCCTGTAACATTGGCAGTGGATGAATTAAAAAAGGACCGAAAGTGTGGTCAAGCACCCTGCAGAATAGTATCGGTCCTTAGATCTCAGATGCTAGACATCTCAGGACCTCCCCATAGGTCTGTGGAGGAGATAATCTGAGTCCCAATATGAACAAAGGGAAATATTCACCTTCACATAGATTTTCCACCAACTGATGACCTATTGTTATTCATATCATTCTATTCCTTACACAAAGCTGGCAACTGGTCCAAGACTCTCACAGAGGTTCTGCCTTCGCTTCCGAGTTCTATTCAAGAACTACTACCAAGGTGCCTCTGTCACATTGTGTCCTTTTTTGTATGTACCCTTCTTTTTCATCCAGCACCTTGACCTCCCAATCCTCTCCTCGAGAGTCTCTTCATTTCTTCCATCGCCATTGTCCCAGTAACACCACCCTTTGGGTTTCATACCTAGGCTTTGGCCAGATCCTTCCAGGTTTGGGACCTCAGCCATGTTGACACTGGCACCTTCCAGACTCAGCTTGCCCTCCTTATCATTTGGCTTCAGTTGCTACATCTTTGAGTAACAGAAATGTCACCCTACATCACCACCCAGTTGGGTGCTCTTTTAGGCAGCCATTAACTTTGCTGGCAATTGCTCGTTCCTTATATTAGACAGTCTTTCACTCTCATTTTTCCTCTGCTGTTCTCCCTTCTCTCTCTCCAATGAATAATGGTGAGCTATAATAAAAAGCCTATGGAATTTGCAGTTAACAAAGACTCCAGATTGGATGCTGAATGCTGGACTCCATGGTGCCACCTTGCTGTGTGACCTTGGCAATACTTACATCTAAGCTTCGTTCTTCGTCTATAAATTTGGGATGATGACAATCAGTGCATGAGTTTCTTATGATGATAAAAAGATGTGTGAGGGCTAGTGTGCAAGAGTCAGACATAAACTGACACATGAGCATGGCATGTTTGAAGGACAGTGAGTTGAGTGTTCTAAAATCAATTGACTTTTTGTTGGTCGGACTCTTTCTGCCTGAATTGGATTTTTTTTTTTTAACACAGATATATGACTTCTTGCTCCTGCTATATTACATTACTATGTCTTTGACATGGTCTGCCTTATCTTTTGCATTCCTTTCAGTAGTGCCTTGACCATCACAATCAGGTATTTCTTGGCTTGGGTGGAACAGAGTTCCTACTGGGGTCACGGCATGTAAACTCCCCAAAGAGGGCTGCAGGTGCTGGGAACCCTGGTGGGTTTTTGACCAGAAAGTCCATAGCATAAAAGGAAGTTGTAGGAAAGCTTGATACCCAGTGTAACAGAACTGCTTGGAAGCAGAGAGGCTAGTGGTCAGAACGCTTGACAGATCTGAGGCTTTACATCCTGTTGTCCCTGAGGTTTTGTACAAATTGTTTAGCTCTTCTGCTTTCATTTCCTTGTTGGTATACTGGGGATCCTAATTATATCTTCCCCACAGAACTGACAGGAGGATGTATGAGAGAATCCATGATACTGGATTATCATGGAATCTGGCAGGTAAGGCCTGCTCAACACACACTAACTGTGAAGGTTTCAATGTTTCCTTTAAACATCTTCTGAAGCTGTTCTCAATCCAGAGTGATCGTATTAAAATGCCAATCAGATCACATCATTCTGCTCAGACCTCTCCAATAACCCCTTCCATTCACTGGGAAAGTCATGATCCTTGCAGACACCAATCGAAATGTACTATTATTTCCCCGCTCTATTTCCTTTTTCCCCAAACATGCGAAGCCTTTTTACAAAACATTTAATTTTCTTATTTATTATGCTTACTGTCTATTATCTGTCTCTCCCTACTAGACTGTAAGCTCCGTGAAGGAGGTCTATTCTGTTCACTGTTAGGTCAGTGTTCTAGAATAGTGCCTGGCCAATGTAGGTACCATTTGTTGAATAAATGAATGAATTTCCCACAGCCAGAGGTAGATGGTCTATACCTCTTTTAAGTTCCTACATCACTTTGATGGCTATTCTCTTTTGCTACTTAGTACAGTCTAAATTACTCTGTGGTATTTTGAGATTTGCCTCGGTCCCTTAACCAGAGCGTAAGCTCCATGATTGGAAACGGTGTCCTATATCATTTTGCATTACCCCCAAGGCCTAGCGCACAGTCATTCATGCTCTTATTCGGGAAAAATACCCTTGGAATTGTGGACAATGTTCTCTGTCTTCGCCTCACTACTCTCTCCACCATTTCTTTACTAAGATTAAACTTTATTATCAGAAATTAATTGGTTAAAGATCTGGCCTTTCATTTTTAAAGAGCAAGTGAATTTAATAAATACCACTTAATAAAATCTGTTAGTAAGGGGTCAAATTTAATTCCTGAACATAATATTACATTTTCTTCTTAGGAGAAATTAAAACTCGTGCAATGGCCACCTTCTTTAACGTGGTGGTGAGTGTCAGAGTGATATGGACTTGGTGGCAGAAACGGCTCCGCAGTGGGCTCCCTCTTCACCTGTTTCCCCTTCCCTCCATGTGGCTGCCTTGCACAGGGATGGAAAGTGGCTGCTTCCCCCTCTCCTTCCCCTGGGTCTCCTCAGTGCCATCGCCTGTCATAAAACAGTGTGGCTTAAGGGCAAAATCAAAAGAAGTGGAAAAGAGCCATTTAAGAAAAGAAGCAGACAAAAAATACATTTCTCTTTCTCTCTCTTTTATTACATAGAGAATTACAAAAATGTGCTTAAATGGACATTTCTTTTATTTGGATACTAAACTTCATCAGCTCTTTGCCCAACTCGTGATCCCCGTAACCGATGTCTATTAAAATTTGGGCTTATGTAAATCTAAAGAAGAAATTCCTGAACTTCTCAGAGGCACACTGAGAGCCCCTGGGACCCAGGGTCATCACTGCAGCCCCTGGGGGGCCTCCTGGAAGGCAGGTGTGCTGATGGCAACGTTTAGCTGCTGCAGTCCTCATTTCTTGACGCCGAAGCCGTGTCACTTTCATTTGATGTTTCTATTTGAAACTCTTGTGTTCTCCTTGGGACCCCAAACGGCACAGGGAGGTCTGCATGCTTCTCTTGGTCCCTCAGGGGTCCACTGCCCTCTGTGACACGCTCAGGGACTCATCCTTGGAGCAGCATGCATTTCCCAGGCTGCTGGGCAGACGTTAATGGCTTGAGGGCTGCTGGCTTCAAAGGCCGGAATGAGCCCGGGTGGCAGGTCAGCCCCCGGAAGTGCCTCTGCTGGGGAACAGACACCTGGACAAACACAAAGGATGCAGGATGGTTCTTTATTCCTGCTGCACATCTCCCTGAGCGAAACGTGTCAGAACTACCTTCTCAGGGCTCACAACATAAAGAGGCTTTTGTGTGGTGTGGGCTGGGGAAGACGGCGCGTGCTGGATGAGAAGATTCTGGGAGCTCGGCCTTTCCTCCTTAGACACTGAGCCAGCCAGTGCATCTGGACCTTACTGTGTCCAGCCGGGGTTGGCACCTCAGTGGTCCCTTGCCCTGTCACAGCTAACTCTGCCTGTCGTGGGAGACTCTCAGCCAAATAGCCATTGACTGATCTTCCTCAGAGCGAGTCCCTATCGCTTTTCAGCCCTGGGCTCAGTGCCTGATCCCTTCGGAACACAACAAATATTTGTTGAACGAACAAATGAGACACTGAGAAAAACCCTAGAACAATTCTAGAACAAAGCTATCTTTTGAGGAGTTGAGCCATTTGTCTTTGTTTGGATTCTTACCCTTCACCCCCTGACCTCCCAAGAAGCAGACTCTGAAACAGGGACGTGAGTGAAAATAATTCATTTGGGAAGTGACCCCGGAAACACCGATGAGGGAATAAGGAAGTGGGACAGGCAAGGGAAAGCAGCCAACAGAGGTTGCCTCATCTACCAAATTGCCTCTGTGGGCAACCGGAATGTAACCCAGCTGGGGAGGTCAGGGAGGCAGGGAGGGACACCCGCCTCAGAGGAACCTTCTCCAGAGACTGAAGGGGCCCAGATAGGTAGGTATTATCCTTCAGCTCCTGTCAGGCATTGACTAAGGGCAGCTCTCAGGGGCATCGTCAATCCCAGCCTGCTTTGTGCCCAGGCAGAGTGGGCTCTGGGGCCACAGAAAACCTTCCAGCAGTTGGCAGTCAGGCTGGTGGACGTGTAGATCATAGAGGGCATTTGCAGTACCTGCAACAACCATCTCACTACTCCAGTTTCCTCTCCCTCCATCTCCTCTGTGCAATTAGCTCTCAGGGGACACCGAAGGCCACTGGCTCCTTCAGCCCTAAACATGATAGTATGTTCCAGAAACTACAGCCTAGTCAGACAAGTAATCTCCACTGTCTTATTATATTAGTGGTGTGGCTAATACATTTTGCATTTCAGCAAACCACAGGCTAACTTTCTAGCAGTGCATTTCGGTTGCCCAAAATGCATTCTCTGCCTTCATTTCCAGATCTCGATATCTGTGTTTTAGCACTCACAGGATTGAAGAAACAGAGCTTGTGTTTAAAATTGAAGGAGCTGGGAAGTTTAAAAATCAGTAGTGTTACCATCCAGAGGATGTGAACATATTTAATGGTATTATCATGTCATTTCTCCCAAAACCTGACACACTAGACCCATGACAAACCTTAGATATTTTTTAAACAAGCTCGTTTTATTGACAATGAGACCAACTAGCAGAGAGATGAAATGATTTGTCCAAGGCCACACAGCTAGTTAGAGGTAGGATAGGATGAAGGCCTCCTCCCCTGTCCCTGTCCCTTTGCTCTGTTGCTGATCACACTAACCATCTCCAAGGTTTTACTCTTCACAAAATCTCTGGTAGGTAGGTGTCTGGGGTGGTCAAAAACTACACACTATAAACTTTACTCCCCCCCCCCCCCAAAGTAATTTCTTTGATTTTTTTTTTTTAAATAACTGATCTCATCTTGGTTCTAGAACTTCATTCTCTCTCTGTCTCTCTCTCTCTCTCTCTCTCTCTCTCTCACACACACACACCCCCTAAAGTTTCAATGTAAAATAGCGGAGTTTCCTAGGGACTGACTCACAAGGTTAATGGTTTTACTTTGTCAACAGCCCAAAATGAGTTACTTACATTTCTCATGTTCATGAAGAATCTCCTCTGCTGGCCGTAGTGCACCAAGGCAATCCTGGCCATCTGAATATTGGTGATCTTTATTCTGAGTGTCCTCTAGCTCCATGGAAATTCCAGGTCTCTCTTCTGGTTACAAGATTGGAGATCTCTTTAAGAGACAAATAGATTTTTTGTGATAGTGTCATGGTAAACGAGTACCATCCAGTGACACATCTAGAAGAATACAATGATCTGGTCCGAGCAGAGAGCTGGCTGTGCAAGAAATAGGAGGCAGGGGGACAGCCAAGGTGTTGGGCAGGTGGGGTGAGAGAGAGGAAAAGGCGGTGTGGGAAGTATGCTTAAAGCATGAGGGACTTCCGAGAAGGCCAGGCATGGCCAGGGCTGAGAGCAGCGCAGTGTGAGGGCCCTGGGAGCTTGGAAAAGGGAGCTCTAAGTAGGATGGCATCCAAAGGCACGTAGCAGAACCACTTCCTATGCAGTGACCACTTGGGGAGGGGTGGGGGGGGATAACGCTTGGACAGGCAGAAAGAATGTTGAGGCTGGTGCTCACCATCCTCAGAGCCAAGAGGTGGCCTTCTAATCCTGTCTGCACTCACATGGGAGCCAGAACCCCCTCTCCTGACACCCATCCAAAGCTCATCACGCCAGGCACAGATGGCATTACCCATCAGTGCCCAAGGGCCAAGGGGTAAGTTTCAAGGCCCGTGCAGTCCTCTCTGAGCTGTGATTTCCTTTGATTCTGTTGTTCTTGTTCTATCCGAGTGGGACTTCTGTTCCCATTCTGAAGGCCACTGTTAAGTCCTATTCACTCTCAATGGCTCATTTAGTTCAGTGGGGGGTTTGGGTTTTTAGAAGGTTTCCTCTTTTAAACTCTTTTTTTCTACCACCCCCTTTTTAAAAAAGGGGTCATAAAGAGATTTAAGATGCCATGCATGAAAAGCTCTGGATAAATGCAGCTTGTACTGGATTGTAAAATACTGTATTGTTCCAAGCTTAATTCCTTGTGTGAGACTGGAATCGGTAATTTGCCCGTCCTGAGGCAGAGGCCTCGCAGCAGCAGGCTGCAGACTGCACACAGGGATGGCGCCCCTGGGGGCCATGAGGGGAACTGGAGGTCTCTAAGAGAAATTCTCCTTTTGGTCCAGACTTGGTTTCCCTGGCTTTTGCATGAAGGTAAAAGAACATTTTTATGAAAAAACATAGCTCTGCTCTCTAAAGTGGCACTTTGAGGGCTGGACCAACTGCCATCTATGGTCACACAGAATTCTAAATCAGAGAAAAGACTTCCTCCCAAACTTCCTGTTCTGAAATCTCTCCCTGGCTAGTTTGTGGCCATGTTTGTATGTGGGGGGAATCCCCCATGTCTAAGGGATGGAGACAGTTGGCCCTGAAGGTCCTTTTCCCTCCCTTGTTATCCAGGATAGGCTGCCCGGTCTCAGGCCAACAGGATGACTGAGTTTCCCTCCCAGCTGCCACACTTATCCCTGACTCCTTGTCATTGCCTCGTTTGGTCCTTGCCTGGGGTGCTCCTCTCCCCATCTTCCTCTCTGGCTAGATCGTGCTTCCTGCTTTCAAGCTACCCTTCTTCATAACACTCCATTCCAACTCTACTGGGCTCTCTCTATGATCTCTGTGGTAGCCATAGTCAGGATTGCACATTTTAACCCCTCTGGGCTTGAGTTTGGTGCCCAGGTTAGATTGTAAGCAGCCTCAAGGGCATGCCTTTCCCACGGTTTGTATCTGTCATATACGCTATCCTACCTGGCCAGTACGAAGCAAGAACTTAATCCCCACGGTTTGCACGGTTTGGGCTTTTTTTTTTAATTGCTTGATTGGCTGGTTGATCAATCGATTGACTGATGGTGGCCCAGGCACCTCCTGCTCAGATGTGAAGTGTTTTGCTCAGCTGACCGCTGATGTCGGCAGGGGTGTCCCTCGAGCTTTCCTATCCACACATGCTGACTCCTGCACCTCCACATCGTCTCAGGAGCAAGATTCAGTCTCTGCTCCAGTATCTGGAAAAAAAAATCCACTCATGCCAAATGTTCTGTGAGTCTTGGTAGACTTTGGCTGAACATTTGGGGACGGTTGGAGGGCTGTGTTGGCAGTGTTGGATCTCACCATCTCCTTCTGCCCATTATATAGAATGACCACAGAGTCCTTGGGCGTGAGTCTGTGCGCCAACAGCTGCTGTCAACCTAAAATGTCCATTGGGTACTCCACTCTGGAAGATGTCTAGAAGGACGAGAAAGAACTGAAATTTACTGGGAAGATGAAAAGAGACATCATGGATAACTTGTAATCAGCATGCAAGGGATTTCAGGTCTTCCACCTCCCATTAGATGCAGCAGGAAATTCTCCCCCAGCCCCCTGCCGAGCAGCTCACAGAGCATCATTTATGACTTGAGGATTTAGCGACACGCTTTCTACCTTGAGTCATTTACTGAAGTGTTTCTTCTCAACAAACCCCATGCTTTCTCCAAGAATAATCCCGGGAATTCTCTTTACTCTCCTTATTCTTACAGTATCAGGACTGAGAAGGGCTGAGTTTGCCATCTCTGGATCCAGTTTTTAAAAGGATTCATCAGAGAATGCGGCCACTAACTAGGAGTCAAAGAGGTTCCAGAGATCTCCTGCCCCCATCCCCTTAGCCCTGTGGGATACCAAGAGTGAGGTCTGGGCCGCCTGGGAGTCTGGGCATGAAAAAGTAAACAGATCTCCCAGACATGGAGCTCCGGCCCCCCTCCCCATCGGGAACTGTTCACGTGTGTGACTACGCTGGCCAGGGGCTGCCCTCTATCCCACACTCAGCTTCTAGCTGCTTAATTCAATTCCCTTCCATGCCTTCTTCCTGCCTCACGGAAATAGCAGTTTTATTGTCATGTAATTTTGGCACAGCAGAGATTTCATGTTAAGAAAAATAGAATTGGTGCTGGGTCATTGCCATTGAAACTATCACACCATTTTACACTTGCTCTGAAAGAGCCCTGCTCTCGACTCCCGCTCCCAGGCTCCCCTCTCTTGTGTAGCCTTTTGTGCGGCTCCTTTGGTTTTTCTGCTCTTCAGATGTGCACACAGTTTAAATAACATTCCTTCCTGAATTTGTCCCTTCATTTCCCCAGCTTCTGGGCTTGGGGGCTCTCCAGCTCCCATCCTCTTTCTTTCTTGCTAATGTTCTCTTCTCTGTCCTTTGTTTACAGGCCAATTTATTCCGCACTGGCCTCCCCCTTCCTCTCCTCCCTGTTTTCCATTCCTCACGCTCCCCCCTGACAAACACTCCCCAAACAGTTCGTGTGTGTGTGTGTGTGTGTGTGTGTGTGTGTGTGTGTGTGTTTGGGATCTAGGAGAGTAAAATCTATTTTTGTCCCCATATCCCTGAAAAGGTGAGAAGAAGTATCTCTTCCTCCCCCACAAATTCTCCTAAATGTCCAGTGTGACCAGTTAAGGGCTGTGTGGTTTGCAGGATGCTGGGAAGCCCACTGCAGCAGTCACTCTTGGTTGCCTGCCCATCAGCCATTTCTCCTTTCCTCCTTCCTAACTGAGCCTGGACTTTGGCAGGTGCCTCCTGCTCAGCCCCTGGCTCCAGCCGAGGTGGGCTCTAGCCCCATTTCCCCGCTCTGAATCATGATTGGTCTAACCAATCTTGAATTCCATTCCCTCTTGTCCCTGATTGGTGTAGGCGTGGGCATGCGAAACAAATCTATCCAATGAGATTGAAGAAGAAGATGGGGGTGCATCTGGGAAAGATTTCCCTCAATCTTTGAAAGATAACTTGGAGGAATAGAAGTTCTTCTAAATGCCTTGGTCTGTTGTCTGTAAGCTATGATGTTGAGAGCTGCTATAGTTATCTTGAAAACATGAGAGGACAAGCTCCAGGGAAAAGCTACTCTGCTGAGAACAGCAGAAAAGAAATATGAAAAAGAGTTGAGTCCTTGACATCCTTGTACTGCTGAAGCTGTCTTCATCTGGATTTCTTGGTTTTGAGATAATAAGCCCCCTCCCTTTTAAGTCATTTGTCTTTAGTATGTTCTGTCCCTTGCAACTTAAAGTATCTTTAAAAACATAGCTTTTCTGACCCAAAGTATTTCCCTTCCATGTATACCATCTCTCCCCTGCTTAGCTGAAGAATAGGAAGATTGAGAAAATTGCCAAAGATCCCAGTGAGTAAGGGGCAGTGGTGGGGTTTGAATGTGGACATTATGGCACCAGAGTCTATCCTCTTCACAATGACTCCATCAGCTTCCAGGAGTTGAATGGACTAGGAGCTCTGGAATATGGTTCTCCTCGGAGGGGCACATGTCCCCATCTAGGGTCAAGTTAGCTGCCTCGCCCTCCCTTGAATGAAGAGCTCTCTTTGCACCTCCTCATGCATCTCTTCTCTAAGGTGAGGAAGCCCATGCCAGTTTTGTGAGAGCCAAGATTGGTTGTTACCTCTTTCCTCTGCAGCTGAAGGTGTTGGGGCCAGTGCCCATCAGGTATCTGGGAAATGTGGTCCAGAGGCCGTCATTCTTATGCATTCTTTATTGCTATCACCAGGATGAGCTGAACTGGACATTGGACAGCCTAAAGGCTAGCCCAGAGCCAGAGCTGGGGAACCTTCTCACTTTTCCCTGGGCCTCAAGCTCAGATTCTTTTAAGATCCCTCTATTACTTAGGGACCCCTGGCTCTTGACCTTGCTCAGTGGACCCAGTCTACAGGACATGGAGATTTGTTGTTGAAGGGTCTTTAAAGTCCTCCGGGTCCCTTCTCGTTCTCCTTCCTCTGTATCACTCAGGATCCAGTCAGGAGACAGAAGTCACACCAACTATTTTAAAAGAGAAAATTTATACATGTAATTGTTACTAGGCTTGAAGAATTGAAAAGGCAAAAAGAGAACACAAAGGTCTCATAGAGCAGCAACTGCAGGAAACAAACAGCTCCCCTCGTCTGGCTGTGGATCAAAGGAAGAGGCTGGAATTACTAAAACTTAGAAACTTTGAAGAGGAGGAATTCTGAGGAGGGAGCCGTTCTCCGCCTGTGCTGATGGAGCAAGGAGGTGTCGCTAGGGTGCTGCTGAAAGGACCTGGAGGCCCCTAGAAACCAACCAACAGATAGGAATGAGCGAGTCAGTTCTGCCTCCTCCAACACTGCAGTTGGCTCCGTGTTCTCTGTGGTGGAATCCAGCACTGAGCCAGATGACAAAGCAGCTCACAGAGTGCAGAAGGGAGGGTTTGAATGTGAAAGACAATAGCTAATTCTCCCTCTCTCTCTCCTTAAGTGTGGTGACCAGCTCAAGGGACTGCAAGGCAGACATTTATCAGTGGGAATTCAAGACAGTAAGAAAGCTTTAATTTTGTCTCCATCCCATTTGCACTGGAGTTATAAGACACATGTGAGGGGGCAACCCCATGGAAGACAGAACACTCTAGAAAGGCCGGTGCAGGAAGCTTAAAAGGGGTATAGTAGAAGCTGGCGGATGGTTTGGTGTAGGAAAGTTTACTATGTAAAGGAGGAGAGCTTTTCTAAATCTTAGGTAAAACAAAGGAAGGAATTAGATAAGTAAGAGTTTGGTAACTGTTATTGTCACAGTATTAATACTGTCCTTCCAGGGGTGCCTGGGTGTCTCACTCAGTTAAGCATCTGCCTTCAGCTCAGGTCATGGTCCCAGGGTCCTGGGATGGAGTCCCACATCAGGCTCATTGCTCAGCGGGGAGCCTGCTTCTCTCTCTGCCCACTGCTCCCCCTGCTTGTGTTCTCTCTCTCTCCCTCTCCCTTTACTCTGACCAACAAAACAAAACAGAAGAAAAAAAAACAAAACTGTCCTTCCAAAGATGTTTCTGAAAACAAAGTTGTCCTCACCTCTTGAATCTCTGGGAGACCATTTCTCCTTATGGGGGGGGGAGTGACGTGTTCCTGGAGGAATGGACGCTTATTAAGAACTTCCTCTGTGCCAGACTCTTTTCAGTTCTTTTACCACTTTCCATCCATGTAACCCTGGTCCAACCATGTTTCTTCTCTAAGACCCAGGACCCACGTCTATGAGATGAAAACAGTGCTCTTTCTTTCTTTCTTTCTTTCTTTTTAAAGATTCTTTATTTATTTGACAGAGAGAGAAATCACAGTAGGCAGAAGTAAGCAGACAGAGAGGGAGAAGCAGGCTTCCTACTGAGCAGAGAGCCTGATGTGGGGCTCGATCCCAGAACCCTGGGATCATGACCTTAGCCGAAGGCAGAGGCTGAACCCACTGAGCCACCCAGGCACCCCCAAAATAGTGCGATTTCTTAGAGCTAGGAGGATTAGGGAAATACTGGAAAGCTCTTAGCCTGGTGTTCGGCATACATTGGCTCTCATTGTTTGTTTAGGTAGTTTGTTCTTATATATAAACTTTAGAATCAGCTTCTCCGTAGATACAAAATATTCTGCTGGTTTAATCTGCAAAGATTGATTAATGTGCCAACATCTTTTCATGAGTAAAAAAACTAGCAAATAAGCCTCAGCAAAAGAGGAACAGAATGCAACTTCTGCAACATGATAAAAGACATCTTTGAAAAACTCTCAGTTAATATCACACGTACTGGTGAAAGACTGAATGCTTTTTCCCGAAGGTCAGGAGCGAGATAAGGATATCTGTTCTTGTTACTTCCGTGCAACATTGTACTGGACAATTAAGCAAGAAAACGAAATAAAAGCCATTCATATAGGGGAAAAAAAAGTAAAACAATCTTTATTCCCAGATGATGTGATCTTGTATATAGAAAATCCTAAGAATTTCTTAAAAAATTTATTAGAACTAATAATTTCAGCAAGATTGCAGAATATACAATCAATAAGCAAAATCAATTGTATATACTTTCTGATATAATAGCATCAAAAAATAAAATATTTAGAAATAAAGTTAACAATTAAATGCAAAATTTGTACACTAAAAATTATAAAATATTTTTGAAAGAAATTTTTAAAAATCTAAATAAATGAAAGTCTCAGGTTCATGGCTTGAAAGGCTTAATGTTGTTAAAAATGACAACACTCCCTGAACTCATCTGTAGATTTAACACAATGTCTATCAAACTCCTAGCTGACTTCTTTATAGGAATTGACAAGCAGATCCTCAAACTCATATGGAAATGCAAGAAATTCAGAACAGCCAAAACAACCTTGAGAAAGAATAAATGCACAGAACTATCACTACCTGGTCAGGACTTACTTTAAAGTTACAGTTATCAAGACAATGTGATAAAGATAGGCATGTACGTGTGTTGGAGAGGATTCCCACTGTTGGTGGGAATGCAAGTTGGTGCAGCCACTTTGGAGAACAGTGTGGAGATTCCTCAAGAAATTAAAAATAGAGCTTCCCTATGACCCTGCAATTGCACTACTGGGTATTTACCCCAAAGATACGGATGCAGTGAAAAGAAGGGCCATCTGTACCCCAATGTTTATAGCAGCAATGGCCACAGTCGCCAAACTGTGGAAAGAACCAAGATGCCCTTCAATGGATGAATGAATAAGGAAGATGTGGTACATATACACAATGGAGTATTATGCCTCCATCAGAAAGGATGAATACCCAACTTTTGTAGCAACATGGACGGGACTGGAAGAAATTATGCTGAGCGAAATAAGTCAAGCAGAGAGAGTCAAGTATCATATGGTCTCACTTATTTGTGGAGCATAACAAATAACATGGAGGACATAGGGAGATGGAGAGGAGAAGGGAGTTGAGGGAAATTGGAAGGGGAGGTGAACCATGAGAGACTATGGACTCTGAAAAACAACCTGAGGGTCTAGAATCTAGAAGGGGTGGGGGGTGGGAGGTTGGGGGAACAAGGTAGTGGGTATTAGTGAGGGTATGTGTTGCATGGAGTACTGGGTATGGTGTAAAAACAATGAACACTATTATGCTGAAAAGAAATTAAAAAAAAAAAAAAAGATAGACATGTAGGGGCGCCTGGGTGGCTCAGTAGGTTAAAGCCTCTGCCTTCAGCTTGGGTCATGATCCCAGGGTTCTGGGATCGAGCCCTGCATTGGGCTCTCTGCTTGGCGGGAGGCCCACTTCCTCCTCTCTCTCTGCCTGCTTGTGATCTCTGTCTGTCAAATAAATAAATAAAATCTTAAAAAAAAAGATGGCATGTAGTTTAATGGAATAAACTAGAGAAATACATATATGTGCATATGTACACATATGTACATGCATGTATATATGCATGTATACATGTATGTATTTCTCTAGTCTATTCCATTACACTACATGCCTACAGTTCCATTCTGTTCCTTTTTGCTGAGGCTTGTTTATCTGTTAGTTTTCTTAAACAAAGATAAGCATGTAGTTTAATGAAATAAACTCGAGAAATACATATATATACATACATTTATGTATATATAAAGAAAGAAGATGTATGTTTATATGTATCTGATTTTTAACAGAATTGCAAAGGCAATCTGGGAGCAAAAGGAAAGTCTTGTCAACAAATGTTGCTGAAGCATGTAGATATACTGAGAAACAAAAACAAAAACAAAACACAAAACAAAATAAAAACTTAGATATATAATTCACCAGAATTAACTCAACATGGATCATGTACCTACATGTAAAATGAAAACTAGAACATGTCTAGAAGAAAGAATAGGAGAAGAATCTTTATGACTTTGGGTTAGATAGATTTCATAGATATGATAGCATGAATCACATTAATCAATGAAACTTCATCAAATTAAGAATTTTTGCTCTTTGACATAATAGAATGAAAAGCCACATTGTTGTGAGAAAATACTTATAAATCACATATCTGTATTGGATGTGCATCCAGTTTTATTTAAAAATACTCACAACTCATCATGAAACAACCCAATATCTGGGAAAATGCTTTCAACAGACATTTCACCAAAGAAGATATACAAATAACAAATACGCACAAGGATAGATGCCCTTTATCCCTAATCATTAGAGAAATGCACATTAAAACCACATTGAGATAGCACTACAAATGTACTAGAACATCTAAATTTAAAACACTGACCATAGCAAGATTTGGTGAGGATTTAGAGCAACTGGAACCTCATACACGTCTAGTGGGAATATAAATCACCCAACCCCTCTGAAAAGCAAATCTGGCAATTTCTTTAGTTAAACATCTAGTCCATATGACGCAGCAGTTTCACTCCTAGGTATTTACCCAAGAGAAATAAAAGCATTTGTTTCTGCAAAAATTTGTAATGAATACTCACAGTTTTATTTATATGAAGCCCAAACAGAAAACAACCTTGTGGTTTAGTAAAAAATAAATTAAAAAATATATATGTATTTGGCCTTTGTCCCTGATTCCTGGGACAGAGCTCCTAAAACCCTTGGAATTTCCTGACTGATAGGATAGGAGGCTATTTTGTTCTTTGTAACAAGTCTCTTTAGACCATATCTGAGTTTATGCTGGTGAGGGACATTGTAGTGAAATCCCTAGTTAGCTTCAGGATAAGGACTGGTCACCAGAAAGAGGGCATGTGATTAGAGAATTAGTCCTTCAGCCCTACTTCCTGTCCTCCCTCCTGGGAGGGGGGAAAGGCTGAATATTCAGTTCATTCACCAATGGCGGGTAATTTAATCAATCGTGCCTCCTTCATGAAACCTCCATAAAATCCCTTAAACGATGGGGTTTGGAAAGCTTTCTGGTTGGCAAACACATGGCTGTTTTGGGCTTGTAGCTCATGGAGAGGGCATGGAAGCTCGACACCCTTCTCCCACCATCGCTTGTCCTATGCATCTCTTCTATCTCATTGTTTCTGAGCATCCTTTATGAGATACTGGAATCATAAATAATCTGCTTCTGAATTCTGTGAATCATTCAAGTAAATTACAACTGAAGAAGGGTTGTGGGAAGCTTGGAAGTAGTAGTCAGTTGGGTGGAAGTGTGGGTGGCTTTGGGACTCCACTTCTGGTCGGCGTCTGTAGTGGGCATAGTCTTGTGGGATTGAGCCCTTACCCTGTGGGGTCCGGGCTAACTGGGTAGTTAGTGTCAGAACTGAGTTGCTGGATACCCAACTGATACCAAGAGAATTAGAGAACTGGTTGTTGGTGTTGGAAAAAGATATCACAAACCCAAATATCCATCAATAGACAGATGAATAAATTGCTATTTAAGCATTTAATAAAATACTATTCAACAATAAAAATAAATGAACTATTAATACAGGCTACAATGTGGATGAATCACAAAATAATTACACTGGGTAAAAAAAAAAAAAAACAAAAAAAAACCCAGAAGCATATGCTACATGAATCTTTTATATAAAATAACAAACATAACCTAATCTATGGTGGCAGAAAGCAGACTGGTGTTGGCCCTGGGGGTGGGAGGAAGAGGAAGGAATTACAAAGGGTCATGGAGTTTTTGGGGTATGGCAGGTAAAGTATATACTTATTATATTAATTTTGGTGATGGTTTTGCACCCATATATGTGTGTATTCACAGATATATATATCTATATATATCTTCTCAAATTATACATCTTAAATATTAGTTTGTTTATTATATATCAATCATACCTTAGTAAGTCTGCTATAATTTTTTATATTCAAATGGTTATCTCTAGGTGATAGATTTTGGGAATATTGTGTTGTTTTGTTTTTCTTTTTTTTTTTTGTTAAGATTTTATCTACTTATTTGAGAAAGAGAGAGAGAGTGCATGAGTGGGGGTAGGGGCAGAGGGAGAGGGAGAGAGAGAACCTCAAGCAGGCTCCACACTGAGCACAGAGCCTGATTGGGGCTTGATCCCATGACCCTGAGATTATTACCTGAGCCGAAATCAAGCGTGGGACTCCTAACCATCTGAACCACCCAGGCACCCCTCTGTTTTGTTTTTGTTTTTTTGTTTGTTTGTTTTTTTGAGAGTTTTGTTTGCTTTCATATTTTGTTTTCTTTATACTTTTCTCTAGTTTTAAATCTTTCTGTAGTGAACTTGTATATGGTAGAAAATGAAGGTATACAGGAATAAAAACAAAAATGATATGAAAATATTGGGCAGGGCTAAGACAACATGATTAATTTTGCAGAAAACTTGTGAGTAAAGTAGTCCTTTGTGGGCTCATCTAGGAACCCAGTTACCAGTTATAATGAGGCCACTGTGAAAAAAAAAAATGTGCTCTCCATCCCCAAAGCTGATTTGAAGTGGAATTGAATTGGATTGTCAGAACTTTTTTTTTTTTTTTTTAAGCTCTCTTCCCAGTGAAATCCTTTGTTTCAGGCTTTATTCTTGAGAGTTTCTTTTATTTTCTTGAGGATATTTTTTTCACAGTGGAATAAAATGGTTCTTTAAAAATTAAAGCAATAGTTGGTGTGGGAAATGTCAGTGAGGACTAAGGGCAGAGAAGTTTTCTGTTTGCTCCACCAGGAAAAGCTTTCAATGTGGTTATGGTCAGAAACAAGTCTATAAATATTGCACCTTGTTAAGGCAAAAAGCTGACTCCTAGTTTATGAGGCACTGGTGACAGAATTTCTTGGTGAACTGCCTTCTCTCCCCACGTATAGCCTCCGGCTTCCCCTAAACTCTCCACCAATGACAAACCTTAAGTCAGCTTCCTGTTTCAGGACAGCTTCTGTCCCATCTGTGGCCTCTACTGAGTCTGCCCTACTGTCTCATCAGACATGATCAAACACTTGTTTTCCAGCAAAGTTCTCACTCTGTGATCTTTGTGCAAGCAACGAAGCATAAAGCAAAAAGCAGGCTGAAAATGTTTGAATTGGTGGGACTCATGTCAGGTCTTAGGGGAACGAGACAAAACTCAAATCCAACTGAACTTAAACTCACTAGAACGGAACCACAACTCATTAGTCCCTTCAGAACAGGAAAACTCAGGAAACACGAAGGAAGCTTTGCACAGAGTTAGAGTGGTTTTTCAGACTCACAAGGTACAACTATATTTCTCATTATTTATTGCCTTGGACACTTCACACAGTCTCAAAGACACAATCTAATGTCACACCTTGGTCTATTGGAAAGAGCTCAATCCAGATGTTACACAGTTTTCTTTGACCACCCAGAGTAGGCTCAGTTATGGTTCCTGCCATAGGGCTCTTGTAATACTCAATATTATGTAGGAATTTCTTGGTTATCTCAAAAGGGAAAACCTCTTTCTTTCATCTACAAATCTGCCCCAACATCTAGCAGAGTATCTGACACATAGTAGGCACTCAAAAAATATGTACATGACTTATGCATACTGATTTATCAACGAAGTCCAAATAACTAATGAAGCTTAAATAAATGCATTGTTTGAAGGTAACTGAGGGAACAGTGGAGAAATAACCCAAGAGGTTTCTTGTTATTTAATTTTACTCTTGTTGGTATTATTTTGTAAGTTTCTTAGGGTGCTAAAGAGAAGTACGGTAAGCCAGGGGTGTTAAGTCTTGTGTTTTCATCATTCTGTTACCCTCTCCCTCAGCAAAGCTGACTCTCCAAGATGTCTCTTGCTGGAAAATAATTGTCTTTCTTTTTTTTAAAGAGAGAATTTTTTTTTTTTTTTAGATTTTATTTATTTATTTGACAGACAGATCACAAGTAGGCAGAGAGGAAGAAGGAAGCAGGCTCTCTGAGGAGCAGAGAGCCCGATGTGGGGCTTGATCCCAGGACCCTGAGATCATGACCTGAGCTGAAGGCAGAGGCTTTAACCCACTGAGCCACCCAGGTGCCCTTTTTTTTTTTTTTTTTTAAGATTTTATTTATTTATTTGAGAGAGAGGGAGAGAGAGAGAACGAGAAGGGGGAGGGTTAGAGTAAGAAGCCGACTCTCCCGTGAGAAAGGAGCCCAAAGCAGGACTCAATCCTGGGACTCCAGGTTCATGACATGAGCCGAAAGCAGTCACTTAACCAACTGAGCCACCCAGACAGAAAATAATTTTTGAAAAATAATTTCTAAGTCATTTTACACATTCAGGATTAAGGTTTGTGTCCCCTAGCATTTTAGTTGCAAGTGATAGAAACCAACTCTAGCTCATTTAAGTAGAAAAGGGACTTTTAAAAAAATTATTTATTTATTTTTAATTTTTTTTATAAACATATAATGTATTTTTATCCCAAGGGGTACAGGTCTGTGAATCGTCAGGTTTACACACTTCACAACACTCACCATAGCATATACCCCCCCCAATGTCCATAACCCCACTCCCCCTCTCCCGACACCCCCCCCCCCGCCACCAGCAACCCTCAGTTTGTTTTGTGAGATTAAGAGTCACTTATGGTTTGTCTCCCTCCCAATCCTATCTTGTTTCATGTATTCTTCTCCTACCCCCCTAGCCCCCCATGTTGCTTCTCCATGTCCTCATATCAGGGAGATCATATGATAGTTGTCTTTCTCCAATTAACTTATTTCACTAAGCATGATACCCTCTAGTTCCATCCACGTCATCACAAATGGCAAGATTTCATTTCTTTTGATGGCTGCATAGTATTCCATTGTGTATATATACCACATCTTCTTTATCCATTCATCTGTTGATGGACATCTAGGTTCTTTCCATAGTTTGGCTATTGTAGACATTGCTGCTATAAACATTCAGGTGCACGTGCCCCTTCGGATCACTATGTTTGTATTTTTAGGGTAAATACCCAGTAGTGCAATTGCTGGGTCATAGGGTAGTTCTATTTTCAACATTTTGAGGAACCTCCATGCTGTTTTCCAGAGTCGTTGCACCAGCTTGCATTCCTACCAACAGTGTAGGAGGGTTCCCCTTTCTCCGCATCCTCGCCAGCATCTGTCATTTCCTGACTGGTTAATTTTAGCCATTCTGAGTGGTGTGAGGTGGTATCTCATTGTGGTTTTGATTTGTATTTCCCTGATGCCGAGTGATGTGGAGCACTTTTTCACGTGTCTGTTGGCCATCTGGATGTCTTCTTTGCAGAAATGTCTGTTCATGTCCTCTGCCCATTTCTTGATAGGATTATTTGTTCTTTGGGTGTTGAGTTTGCTAAGTTCCTTATAGATTTTGGACACTAGCCGAAAAGGGACTTATTAAAGGATTTTGGTAGCTCACAGAATCTTGGGTCAGGCCAAGTAATCAGCAAAGCATAATGTCCCAAATGCCATAGTGAACTTATTTTCTAAAGACCCCAGTGTTTCTGGTACTGAGACATCCCAGCATCGCTAATGTAGACCTGGCTTCTGCCACTGAACCAGTTGCCACTGTTGGCTCCAGAGATGGAATGGAGCTGCTCTCACTGTGGCCACCCTTACTGGAATGGTTTGTGAGTGGTCCTGCCCCTTTGTGTCACTGGTCTCCTATTATAAGTCTAGGGCAGAAACAAATTTGAGGTCCAGGGTCCAGCTACGCAGGTCTTAGGACAGTGATTATCTGGCATGTACTCTGGGAATAGAAGGTCTCAGTCTTTCTTAGATGTTGGAGTCATGGATATTCTTTACAAGGCCATCTTATCGTTACTTTCTCAAGGATAGGAGTCTGGGAAGTACCTTTAGTATACACCTGCTGAGAACCATCAAATACTATCTTTGTGACAATGACACAAGAGAAAAATAGTGAGACTGAGAATTAGTATAAAACATTGTATAATCATATTAGTATAAATATATAGTATAAATCATATTAGAAATCAGTAAGGGAAGTCTGTGAATGCTTTGCATTTTTATGTGAAATTAAGTGTATTTGAAAGGCATACATTATGCAAAAGCTTAAGAAGCTAGATCTAGATTATAGTCTAAACCCATTACTTCGTAGGCTAGACTAATAAACTGAGGCCCAGAAGGTGGCTTATTTAAGGATGTACAGGGTCTCCTAGCAGAGTGAGGACTAGAGCTCATGCCTCAAAAATTTGTCTGAAGAACCTCTGCCAAGTGCAAAGTACCATTTAAGGTCATAGATATGTTTGTCTTAGAATAACCATGTCAATTTGTACCAACATTTTTACATGTTTTGTGTAAACACAGGAGCCTGATCCCAGGCTTTGATTTCAGCTTTGCTTTTCATTAGGTTGTCTTGCATTGGTATAAATCTCACTTGCTTTCCTTACATTCCCTACCAGTGACCTAGACACAACATCTGCAAGAAAGAGGAAGGTGAATCAAGTGCAGGTGAGAAGCCCCTAGGTGAGGCAACCCCAGGAACTATAGCTAATGTCAGGTTTCTGGAGATCTCTTCCAAGGTGAGCCCTTGTGCACAGATACTCTGGTCTTATTCAAGTCTCTGCTGCTTGTGCTGAAACTGCCCACCCCTCATAGCAAATTGACTTCTAGAGCGACTGCTAAGTGCACTATCTAGCCATTTGTCCAATAGTTCAGGTATTGAGAACTCAAGGGTCTGTCGGGATCAAACAAGTAATGTGAGTAAGCTGTCCAAGGTAAGACAATGGGAAGTGGTGGGAACTTGAATAAACTAGAGACAACAGCTGGAGAAAAACAAAGTCAGATTCCTACTTTACTTTTTACACCAAAGTAAATTGGAGAAGAGCCTCAATCAAATATATATATATTTGATCTCAATAACTCAAAGTAATAATTGAGTTTTTTACAAGACCTAAGTAAGAAATGAAGATACCCATGAGTAGATAAAGCTGTGTTATATTTTCTTACCCAACTATAGGGAAAAGGATTGCTTGCCACTCTTCAAGCAATGTAACAGAAGGGCAGGGAAAACTATTCAGTACTTTGGAACAGATGAAACTAATTTCAAAGCAATAAGGGGCTGACTTGATTGATTTACAGATCAATCAGGACCATCAGCAAAGCATGGTGTCTGATTTTATTGGGATTTTTTTCTTACTTAGTGAACCGCAACATAATGGTGCATCTTGCAGTTGGTGGCATCCTAGAACTACAGCAAACACATTTGTGCATGAGTGCAGGTAATGTCTCTGGAAGAACACACAAAAACCAGTAACAGTGGTTGTCTCTGGGGAAGTAGCACTCAATGTTAAGGACAGTGTGTTTATATCTTTTGAACTTTGTAACCAGGTACAAGTATTATCTATCTAAAACTTAATATGAATAATCATTAAAAATAAAACAGTTGGTATTTATGCGCTGATGTGGAATGAAATCCAAGATACCATGTTAAATTAAAAAATTAAATAAGTAAATGCATAAAGTAGACAGTTCTTCTCAGATTCAATCCATTTTCCACATGGGAATGCCACTGTTCCCAGATCTTCTGATTTTTCAGGAAAAGCTTAAAATCTCAATTTTTTGGTGAAATTTCCTAATTTTTAAGATTGACAAGCGATTTGGATTCTTTCAGACATGATTAGGACTATCAACCCCATCTGTGAGTGGGCTGAGGTCCATGGACTGCCCCTTGGGGACATCCATGTTGTTCCTGGTGGTGGCCTTGCCACACACAGTTACGCACCTTGTCCTGAGGCACCTGCCAAGGGGATGAGTGAGGACTGAAGTCAGTCCTGTTCCCTTCTTACTGAGCCATGGGGCCTGGCACAGAGCTGTATGCTCTAGGGGAAGGGCAAAAAATTGACATCCATTCACCAAGCTCTACCAAAGTGAATAAATTTGCCTATGGGGCCCCTCTTCTTAACTCGAGCCAAGGTGGTCTGCAGCTTAGTGATGGCCCTGCCTGAGGAGAGAAGAATCAGTGACTTCAGTTTTTTTAAGGTGAAACTGAAACTCAGGTCTGTTTTTTCTGCTATAAAATTGATTACTCCTTGCCCTCTTGGCTTATGAACTGTTTGAGGTGAAGGATATGTTAGCTCGGAAGGCCAAGTGGAATGGATTCATGTGGTTGCACAGGACTCTGAAGTCCTATGACCATTTCAGCCAAGACAGATAGGACAGGTTGTCAAGGATACAGTTCTTTTTGCCTTGTTTGGTTTAAAAACAAAACAAACAAGCAAAAAAACCAAAAAACAACTCAGCTGCCAAAGCTCTTGTACTTGTTCTTCCTTTCTGGAGATGAACCCATAGCCCTTAGCTGGCACCAGTACCTACCCACCCACTCACCAACTAATACATTATATTGAAGCTAAGGAAAACCAGTTAAATCAGTAAGGGTGTTTGTTGTCCCAGGCATTAATTAAGATAAGACACTCAAGGGGCTTAGCAGTGTCCAGAACACAGTGAATTCTCTGTAAATGGTTGCTTATTTTTTTTTAAATAAGCAAATTTAAATTTAAATATTTTAAATTTAAATAAATTTAAATTAAAAATTTTTTTTAAATAAATTGAATGTAGAATTTACATGTAAAGTCCTAAACGTCTTCAGATCTTATGAAATTCGAAGTGAAACACCTTTTGTGGTAAGATATCAAAGTCCTAGGCAACCACCCTAAACTTCCCCAAAATATTGGTCATTACAAGTGATGGATTCACTGAAATCTGGCTTCATTCTAAGTGTCCCTTGTCAGCACTGGAAAGCAGGAGAAAATGAGAGACAGAAAAATAACTCCTCCCTGCTGGGTTTTTCTCTCTGTTCAAAAATGTCAGCTCTACTGAAGTGTTGTTGAGATTGCTAAGAAACTGGCTATTGTGTACTTTGGGACCTTGACTCTGATTTGAGACAAAGCAATCCTGAGATTTTCTACACACTGCCTGCCCCCCGTTCCCACTACATCAACAGGGTTAAAAGCAATCTGCAATATACTATACTGGTGTCAAGTCTAGGTCTGTTTCTTCATATGGAAATAGTTATGATTAAAACTGATGCTTCATAAGGTTGTTTTAAGGATTGAAGAAGGTATATCTCTAGAGTGTTCAGCACAGTGCCTGGTATACAGAGGTGTTCAGTTATTTTTAGCTAGGATTAGGCACCAGAAAGCAGGACTATGAAATGTCATTCATTCATCATACACTTATCAAGTGCCTTCTCTCTCTCTTTTTCTCTCTAATCTCTATCTATCTCTATCTCTGTGCCAGAAGCACATTCAAAGACAGGAAGACTGAGCTCTTAAGTGGTTTATGTTCTAATAGAACAATGATTTAGAATAGGATGAAAGAGAGAGGGCACAGTCACAGAGTGATAAGTAGCTACCCAGAGGCAATGGGAGTCTGGCCTGTGGGAGTTTAGTGTTTTGCCCAGCATACTTTGATCTTGTTATTACCTGCACTGGAGTTAGAGCTTTGTTTTCCATATGGAGACAAGTGGGATCAGTAATTGGGTAATTTTGACAAAGCCATGACTCATAGAATGAAAAGAATGTTGGCTCACCTAATTCATTCCTCGCAAGTCTTCAAGAAGGTCAATGCCCAAATGACCCAAGATATCCATGTCTTCCCTTTTCCACACAGGGCCTTTACTGGTTGAGACTTATCTGTCTCTCTGGAGAGTCATCTGTTTAAGGACCTTCCAATCGAGGCTGTTTCTTTTGCATGTATAACTTCATTTTCCTGTAGTAAATTAAGGAAATTCTCTCTAAATGACAGTGAGTAAGCCAGGCAGAATTTCTAGGTCATGGGCAGCTCACTGCCCTTTCCACTCCTGCTGATATCCACCCTCAAGAGGAGTTCTTGGCCATATTCTGGTTTCTCATTGAAGGAGGTGTTAGAATGTCATTCTGCCACATTCCTCAGAGAAAGTATTCAGTAGAAGGTCTTCCTGAGAATTTATGGTTAAACTTTAGTAAAACTGGAAACACCCTACTAATGGTCAAGAAGTTTTAGTAAGTTCCATGACCTGGACTGGAATGTGGAGTATGTTTTTCATTTTGTTTTCACTTTTTACAATGGTCTCTACGGCATACTTAGGGCAGCACCTGTAAGAATTGAGGGCTAGAGGTCAAGGGAACCCTGACTCATCTGTCTCTACCTCAGTGGAAAAGCTCATTTCATTTCAGCAAAAACAAATTGGGTACCTCCTGTGTGCCCAGGATATAAGTACGACTATTTGGAAGATCATAGAATTCTGTAGGTCTACAGATAGCACTCAGCACAGCTAACCCTTTAAAATCCACATAAATTCTTTAGCTCAGACTTAAACTTGCTTAGAGCTGGAAGAGACTTTAGGAATTTTCTAGCACTCGGTGAAAGATCCCTTTTCCAGAATCCCTCATAGATGACTGTTCCGCTTGAGTGTTCATATCTCTCGGGAGGGGGAAGTCACTCCTTCCGATGATGAACACTGTTCCACCTGCCACCCAAAGTTTTTTGTAAGAATTAAAGTATTACAGATAAGGAAACTAGAACATAGTATGCCCTCCACACATATTAATTCTTTTACCACTAGGTTGGAAAGTTCTTCCCTAAACTGGTCTTAATACAACCTCTCTCCCTTCTAGTCATATTGGTTCTCGCTTCACTTTCTGAGTTCAATATGATACCAGTGCCCTGGGTCCTGTGTCTGACAGCCTGTGAAGCATTGGTGGGTAGCTGCCTTCCATCCCACCATGGCCTCATCCCATGCTCCTCAGCGTCATGATCTCAGAGCAGCCTACCTGAGGAGTACCACCACAATACATCTTCCTTTTCAGTCACTCCATCAATCACCTTGTCTGTCCTCTTCAAGCACTTTTCACAGTCTGAAATTATCTCACTCATGCATTTGCTTATTTCTTTGGGGTTGACTATGGGCAGGGTTCTGGCCCGTCTTATCACTCCCAAATTGCTTGTGCCCAGATCTGTGACTAGCAATGAGTCTTGACTTGACAAGTCTGTGACTTGAATGAGTAAGTAACCTGGAACCAGTCTTTCAACCATTCCTTATAAGATTTTCTTCTATTCAATATCTCTGGCCCAGGTAACCAAGTAGCCCTATCCCATAGATGGGGATGAAAAACAAAGAAGCTATGATAGAGCAAGGGACATCTACAAGCCACTTTCTTTTCTTACTCCTTTGAATACCATAGAAAAAGCTGTCAGGACCTGGATTCTTTTTTGATACCTGCTGGTTTCTTACTGTATGGCCTCAGAAAAGTCTCTCCACCTTTCTGAACTTCAGTTTTCTCACATGGAAAATCCAGAAGGCAGGCAACTTGATCTTGAAGGTGCCCTGGGGCTCAGAAATTTTCTCAGTGGGAGTATAAGTGTCAAAAAAAGAAGCCTCAGGGTAGTTCAGGTGTACTTAAGATCTGGTCATTCTCTAGTAACAAAGGGTTTGAGGTTCCCAAGCCTGGATGTACATTTGAATCACCTAGGAAGTGTTTTATTAAATCAACTTTATTGAAATACAATTTATATGCAATTAAGTGTACATAATTTTAAGTATTCAGTTACACGAGTTTTGACAACTCTATATGCCTTGTAACCACCAGTCCCATGTAATATATAACATTACCCTGGTACCAGAAATTTCCCTCATGTCTTTTGTGGTCAGTCTCCATAACTCCCTGCCCTATGCAACCACCAGCTTGATTTCGATCACCAGAGACTAAAGGTGTTTATTTTAGAACTTATATATATTTATGAAGTGTGCGACATAGTCATAGTGTGCACTCTTTTGTGTTTGGCTTCTTTTGCTCAGAATACTGTTGTTGAGATTCCATCCACGTTGGTTCCTGTATCAGTACTTTGTTCCATTTATGTAGCTGAGTAATCGTCCATTTTAGAAAAGCCTCTTAGATGTAGACTCTTGGGCTCCCCTGATTTCGATATTCAGAACTCTGAAGTTGAAATTCAGAAATTGGTGTGTTCCATGTGTGACACATGGAATGCTTTTGCAGAAGCTGGGTTTAGGAAACTTTTAATTAGGGGATTTCTCCCTCAAGTTCAAATAGTTCCCCGGCTACAACCCACTGGTAGGGCTGAGAGTAAATTGGTCGCACGTTCTGTGCAGGGCTGAGAACCCTCATTCCAGTCAGTCTATCCCAGCCAGATCTTGTGGCCTTCCAAAGCTCATGAAGTTCGCAGTGCTTGTAACAAAGGCCAGAGAGTCAGCTCTGCAAATATTCTTTCAGCTCTAAGGCACCTGTAAATTGAGTTATGAGTCTCCGTGTTCACAGGTAAGTCTATAATCTTAATCTATAAAGCTCACCCCTGTCACGGAGAACCAGAGGTGCTTAGAACAGCCTTCCATTTCACCCCAGCTGCTGGAATTACTCATGACAGTTTTATGAGTTGTTTTACTGTCTGGTAAACTTTTTTTTCTTTCCTTTTTGGGGTTGTTTTTTTTTTTTTTTTTTTTTTTTTTTTTTGGTCTTAATTGAGGGACGCGTTCTCTGACCATAGTACACAGACGCCACCTTCAGGCAGGAAATAGAACATTTTTTGAAACCGTAGGGAACAGTTTTCCTACATGAGAACTTTTTAAAAAGAGGTTTTGAGATCAACATATAATTTTTTTTTAAATTTCAGTCCAGATTTTTAAGAGATAGAACTTACCTTTCAGAGAAGTTTTGGGCTCACAGAAAAATGAGCAAAAGTTATAGAGATTTTCCATATATTCACTGCCTTTATATATGCATGCACATCCCACAGCAGAGTGGCCCATTGGTTCCAATAGATGAACCTATATCATTATCTTGCAAAGGCTATAGTTTCCATTAGGTTTAACTCTTGGTATTGTCCATTCTATGGGTTTGGACTAATGTATAGTGATGGGTGGTCACCATTACAATATCATACAGAGCAATCTCACTGCTTGAAAAACTCTCTGTTCTCAGCCTGCTCATCCCTCTCTCCCCTGTGACCCCCCACCAATCACTGATCCTTTACCATTTCTGTAGTTTTCCAGAAAGTCATATAGTTGTATCATACGGTATGTAGCCTTTTCAGATTGGCTTCTTTCACCTATTATTATGAATTTAATGTTTCCTTATGTCTTTTCGTGGCTTGATAGTGCATTGCTTTTTAGTGCTGGATAAAGTGCATTGTCTGGGTGTACCACCGCTGATTTACCCATTCACCTGCTGAAGGTCATCCTGACTGCTTCTAAATTTTGGCAATTATGAATAAATCTGCTATAAGCATCCATGTGCAGGGTTTTGTGTAGATATAAGATTTCAACTTCTTAGGATAAATACCAAGGAGAGTGGTTCTGGATAATATAATAGGGGTGCCTGGGTGGCTCAGTGGGTTAAGCCTCTGCCTTTGGCTCAGGTCATCATCCCAGAGTCCTGGGATCATGCCCCGAATCGGGCTCTCTGCTCGGCGGGGAGCCTGCTTCCCCCGTCTCTGCCTGCCTCTCTGCCTACTTGTGATCTCTGTCTGTCAAATAAATAAATAAAATCTTAAAAAATATATATATAATAATAGGTTCAGTTTTATAAGAGTCAGACTATCTTCCTGTTTCTCTACATACTCACCAGCATTTGTTGGTGTCATTGTTTTGGAGTCTGGCCATTCCAACAGGTGTGTAGTGATATCTTACTGTTGTTTTAATTTGCAATTCCCTAATATATGATGTAGAGCATCTTTTCATATACTTACTTGCCATCTTTATATCATCTTTGGTGAGGTGTCCATTCAGGTATGTTGCCCATTTTTAAATTAGGTTGTTCATTTTCTTATTGTTGGGTTTTTGGTGTTGGTTGTATATTTTGAATAACAGTTCTTTTTCAGATATGTCTTTTGCAAATATTTTCTCCCAGCTTGTGGCTTGTCTTTTCATTTCTTTGACAGTGTCTCTTTCAAACCAGAAGTTATTAATTTTAATGAAGTCTGGTTTATCAATTATTTCTTTCATGGATTGTGTCTTTTGGTGTTGTGTCTAAAAAGTCATTGTCATGCCCAAGGTCATCTAAATTTTCTCCTTTTTTGCCTTCCAGGAATTTTAGAGTTTTGTATTTTACATTTAGACCTATGATCTCTCTTGGGTTAACTTTTGTAAAGGTTTTTGTAAGAGTTCTGTGCCTAGATCCATTCGGTTTTTGTTTATTTTGTATTTTATTTTGATTTTTTGTATGTGGTGTCCTTATGTTCCAGCACCCTTTGGTGAAAGAATGTCTTTTTTCCATTGTATTTTCTTTGCTTCTTTGTCAGCGACTAGTTGACTATGTGTGGGTCTCTTTCTGAGTCCTCTACTCTGTTGCACTGATCTATTTGTCTGTTCTTTCACCAGTACCATCTGGACTAGCTTTATGCTAAGTCTTGAAGTCGGGTAGTGGTACTCTTCCGACTTTGCTCTTCTCCTTTAATACTCTGAGTCTTTTGCTTCTCCAAGATCAGTTTGCTAATATCCATGAAATAATTTGCTGGGATTTTGGTTAGGATTGTGTTGAATTTATAGATCAAGTTGGAAGAACAGACATATTGACAATATCGGATCTCCCTATCAGTGAACATGGAATCCTTCTCCATTTATTTAGTTCTTACGTGATCAGAGTTTTGTGGTTTTAGTTCTTACTTGATTTCTTTCATCAGAGTTTCGTGGTTTTCCTCATATGGAACTTGTACATATTTTGTTACCTTTATATCTAAGTATTCATTTTTTGGAGGGCTAGCGTAAATGGTATTGTGTTTTAAATTCAAATTCTACTTGTTAATTGCTGGTAGAAAAGTGATTGATTTTTTTTTTTTTATATATTAACCTTGTATCTTATGATCTTGCTCTAATTTCTTATTAATCCCAGAGTGTTTTTGTTAATTATTTCAGGTTTTCTGCATAGATGATCATGTCTTTTATGGGTAAAGACAGTTTTGTTTCTTTCTTCCTGATCTGTATACATTTTATTACCTTATCTTATCTTATTATATGAGCTAGGACTTCTAGGACAATGTTGAAAAGGAGTGGTGAAAAAGGAATATCCTTGCATTCATTGTTCCTGATCTTAGTGAGAAAACTTCTAGGTTCATTATTTTTTTTTTCTAGGTTCATTATTGATGTTAGCTATAGGTTTTTGTAGGTGTTCATCAGTTCATTTAAATCTCTTATGTATATCTTAAATCTTTTGAATTATTACTAAAAGAAGCTTTGCGCAGTGGCAGAATCATAGCCAATGAGGTTTATCCGAGGCGTGATTATTGCTAATTGAAATATTACTAAAAGAGGGAAAGAGTGGACACTCAGGTAATACTGAACCATGAAGGCAGGTTTATGAGACATTCCTTTTATACTTCAAATAGTTAGTTGTGCTTTAAATCAGCTAGTCAAAGAAAATTGTTCATAACTAGTTTCACATTAAAATCCAGAATACATGTGTTCCACTGGCTAGTCATTTAATTTCTAAGCAAGTCTATTGTATTGTAAAGAGATCTATCTGAAAATCAAAACCAATGTGTCAATTTCTCTTTAGTCCATGTATTGTTAAATGAATTCTTTCCTAACCGGCCACAGTTAAATACTATGGATTCTACCACTATGCTCTATATTTTGGTTCCTGTTCGTTTCATGATGGTTTCAGTCATTTATTACATCTTTCAATATCTGTTGTGTGGTTAATACTGTAATAAAAATGCAATGAAGTTTAAGTCAGTTTTTACCTTCCAGGGATTTAGAGATCTACTAGGGAATCAAGATAGACATTAGAAACAGCCAAGAGCCAATACGAAGCAGAATGTACTTAATCATCAAAAGGAGTGATGTTGGCTATAAGTATAAAAGGAGCCAGGGATACGGCAGATCATTGCAGATTAGAGATGGAAGATCCTACAGAGAAGGCAGTAGCAGGTTGGTTCTGCTAGGGTAAGTTGGATTTGCAATGTGAAAGGGAGTGGGCAAGGCATTTCTTCCAGATACTCGGTCAGGATGAGTAATGGTTTGGAGCTGGGAATAAGCATGGCATGAATAAAAATAGCATAAGCAGGGCATGAAAAGAATGGTCTTGGGGCTTACTCTCCTTGAGGCGATTGTTCATAATGTTATTTTCTATAATGATAAAGGAGGAAGATATTAACATTCTACAGCACAAATAAAACCATGATGTACTTTCATAGTGTATGTTGTTCACTATAAGTAATTGTAACTATCAGAAATATGTTAGAATGATTAAAATCCTGCCCCTGCCCCGCCCCTGGTGTTGATATAGAGCACATCCTTCCCCTTTGCCTCCCCTACACTTTTGGGAGGCTGTGAGGG
Source organism: Meles meles (assembly GCF_922984935.1). Lineage (NCBI taxonomy): Eukaryota > Metazoa > Chordata > Mammalia > Carnivora > Mustelidae > Meles > Meles meles. The sequence goes on from NC_060068.1 coordinate 155,357,307, forward strand.
AACTAGCCTGGCTGGAGCAATGGGCTGCTGCATTGTGGGTAGGTTGGGGGCTGATCCTAGAGCCCATTAATAATGTCTGGTTTCCATTATTTGACTCTCTGTCCTGGACACCTCTCCCCAAAAGTAAGGGGCTATTCACTCAGAGAATGAAAGCCCTTTTCTACCACTGTAAAGACAGAATGGGCTGCTACAACCATAGAAGAATGACTAGTATGCCAAGTATGAGTAACATGGATTTCCTGCTTCTCCCATTTGAGCCCCAGTTCTCCATTTTTCTGATAACAGATTTCCTGTGTGTATGGCTAGAGAGAGCCTGCAGGGTAGAGCCTGGCTGTGTTAACACTGGAGGGTCTCTCTGCTACCCCTCGGAGGAGTAAAGTGGTAGAATGCAAATGTTAATGGTGCTGCCTGGGGGCACAGGTCACAGAGCTGCTGATCATTTCCCTAGTTCCTATCCTACTCTGGGGAAGTTGAAGAGTTACAGTAGCAATTACAGAAGCCATATAAAGGTTTCAATGCGAACATTATAAAACCAAGTATTGTGAATTTCAAAAAAGGGCACAGTGAGGGGCACGTGGATAGATCAGTGGGTTAAAGCCTCTGCCTTCGGCTCAGGTCATGATCCCAGGGTTCTGGGATCAAGTCCTACAGCATCCGGCTCTCTGCTCAGCAGGGAGCCTGCTTCCCTTCCTTTCCCTCTGCCTGCCTCTCTGCTTGCTTGTGATCTCTCTCTGTCAAATAAATAAAATCCAAAAAAAAAAAAAAAAATGGGCACAGTGAATTTCTCTCTCTCTTTATAGTGTTGACCACTTATAAAAACTCCGTCTCTGAAAGACAGCAGTGTGTGTGTGTGTGTGTGTGTGTGTATTTTTTTTCTTCTCCTGAAGAGCATTGTTGGTTAATGTGGATTAAGACTGTCATCCGCTAATATATTCAACAAGTGTTTATTGTATACTCACTGTGCAAAATGCCCATGCTTGAGGATAGGGATACAGCGGTGAGCAAAATAGCTAGTCATTGCTTTCAAGGTATTTAGAATCTAGTAGGAAAAGCAATAAACAAACAAACAAACAAACTATAGCAATGAAATGTTTTGAACGCTCACATGGAAAGAATACATGGGAGCATGTAGCTGAAGATAATGCAGTCAATGGATAGATTGGGAATTAGCTGGGCACTGGGAAGAGGAAGAGTCCTTCAGGAGGAGGGAACAGCCTGGGCAAAGAGCCAAAGGTGTTACAGGAGCAGAGAGTAGTACATACCAAGACCAGATGCAGAGGCAGGAGTCTGACCATGATGGTTTCTGGAAGCCCTCTTGAGGAATGTGGATTAGATCAAAAATGCATGGGAAACCACTGAAGAATTTAAAGCTGAGAAGCAAGGAGTGCGTATTAGAAAAAAGTGCCTTGTACCCTCTACTGCTGTACAGAGATCAGACGAAGGCTTGTTGCAAACACTAAGCAACAGGAACCCTCCACAGTGACCCCTGATTTAGCTACATATTCAAATAATCACCTGTTAGCATTATTTTTCATTTTGGGTAAGGGTGGCATATGAGAAAGAAAGCCAAAAATTGTACCAGCAAGTCAGATTCTCTAGGATTCAGAGGTTTTCATGAACGAGGATGATTCAGGATACGACTCACATTTCCAAATAGTGGAGGAAATGGTTTTCTTGGTGTTTGGATCAGAAAAGGTAAAAGGGAAAGAGGCAAAATGTTGACTGTGGTTATCTCTTTTATGGTGATTTTATTTTATGACTTATATTTTCCAGCATTCTCCAAATTTCTGTATATCTTTTAAAATCTGAGGAAATATTCTTTTTAATTTAGAATATAATAATAAACTTTACAGTATTTTCTCTTCTGTTCTTTAATCATCCTTGATCTTTGCATATCCTAAAGGTCATGGAGAGCATGTTTTGATTCATTATTCATTAGTCAGGATCCCGGGGCCCTGGAGGAGAAGTCTTGGGAGGTCAGCCTTGCACAGAGGAGATAAATTCCATTTCACCATTGATTTTTACAGCTTCTTTGTTTCCTTCAGCCTCTTCTTGCCCCAAGCAGCATTAATAATGTATTTCATGTCTTCTTCCAAATTTAATGTTCAGCTCTAGTCTGACTAGGCCGAACTGACGCAGGCTCATGCAAGGAACACTGCTTTTCTTCTGAAACCCTGAATATCCTTAAATAGCTCAGAAAATACATTTAAGAGGTGGAGAGGTGGCTGGCTGTCATCAGATCGGCAGCCCGATGGAAGGACTTGGATGATTTGGAAAAGGCCTTAGCTGAGATTAGTGATGGGCTCTCTCATTTTAGCAGATAGGCAACTGAGGCCCAGAGAGGTTAACCAAATTGACCAAAACCATGTAGCTAGGTTAGTGGCAGAACTGGGACAAGATTTATATTTTCCCGTTTTTATTTTTTTTATTTTTTATTTTTAATTTTTTTTAAATATTTTATTTATTTTATTTGACAGAGAGGTCACAACTAGGCAGAGAGGCAGGCAGAGAGAGAGGAGGAAGCAGGCTCCCCACGGAGCAGAGAGCCCGATGTGGGGCTCGATCCCAGGACCCTGAGACCATGACCTGAGCTGAAGGCAGAGGCCTAAACCACTGAGCCACCCAGGCGCCCCTATTTTCCTGTTTTTAGAATGGTGTTCTCACTCATTGCCTCAGTCATTGCCTGCCCTTCAATGGTGTCGGCTTGGGAGAGGGCATTAGAGCAGGAGAGATGAGTGCATAGTGAGCTGTCATAGCAGAGGCAAGAAGGACTGGGAAGTGATTTTCCAAGGATGGAAATCAACAGGACGGGAAAGCAGGGGGTTTGCCAACCTCAGGGTAAGGCTCAAACAATCCAGTCCAATCCAAATCAGGCTGGCAAGCTGTCTTTGATTGGTCCATCCGGCTGAGTCCTCCAAGCTGTACTCCCTGAACTGTGCCCAGCTGGCAGGATGAAAATCATTTGAAAAATATCCGGAAATTGCTACTCACCAGGGAGCATCTGTGAAAAATACTGACCACAAATGAGCTGGCAGAGGCTCAGTGACTGCCCTGTCACCCTGCCACAGCAAGTTTGTCTGAAGGAGTTCTGGAGTTATTTCCCAGATGGGCCGCTCAGCTGCCGTAAGCACCTGGGCCTTGTGGACTTTTTTGGGTGGTGTTTCTCGTAATGCAGGAGATGTGTTCTTGGAGAGCTGTGAGTGGATCAGAGTTTTGTACCTGGAACTATGTTTTTCAAATGCATTCATGAAAAATCTCGTGGTGACTCTCTGAAGGGAAATATTTTTTTCATAAATAATTTTTCATTTTGTAAATCTGGATTTCTTAGTAATGAATTTAGCCAGGGTCATCAGAATGAAGAAACTCTAGGGTACTGGGACATAATCTGTATTTTTGCACATTGTTGCTGTGAATGGTAAGCAAGAAGCCGAGTTAGACCTTCTTCCTAGTAGTCTGGGGACCTGGGAACTGGCCCACCCTGGTGCAAATTCGCCCAGACTCTGATACCAAAGCCTCCATAAGAAGTCAAAGCTGGAAAAACCTAGCTCAGCATCTTAGCTCATCCTTTCTTATCCCAAGTTGTTTCCAACATAGTTCAGTGATTTTTCTTGTCTCTTACACCCTGAAGTCCTTCTCCAGAATGCTAATGTTCTCAGCAAGATATTAGGTAAATATTTTCGTTTGGGCTCAGAGTCCAGGCTCTTTGATCTCCTTCGGGAATGAGATCATTTGCTGACACCTACTGATTGTTTGCTACTTCCTGTGGTCTTTTCGCCTGCAGGGTAGGATCAGCAGTTCACCAAAAAAGGGTGCTCTGAGTTTCAATGAGGCAGTTGAAAGTAAGAGAATAAAGTGTTCCCTTATCATGCGTATTAGTCCGTGTTCTCCTGAGAAAAAGAGCTAATAGGGTATATATAGATATATATATAAGAGGAAATTTATTACATTATTATTAAATTATTACAGGAATTGGCTCACACAGTTGTGGAGGCCGAGAAGTCTCACAATCTGCCATCTGCAAATTGGAGAACCAGGAAAGACAGTGGTGTAATTCAGTCTGAGTCCAAAGGCTGGAGAACCAAGGGTGCTTATGGTGTAAGTCTGTGTCAGCGTACAAAGAGGCAAGAAGCAGAAGTACTGATGTTCAAGGGCAGGAGAAAATGGATCTCCCAGATCAAGCAAAGATAGCAATTTTCTTTTCCTCTGCCTTTTTTGTTCTATTCAGGCCCTCAGTAAATCGAGAGATGCTTACCTTCATTGTTGAGGGCAATCTTCTTTACTTAATGTATGGATTCAAATACTAATCTCTTCTAGAGACAACCTCACAGACACACCTGGAAATAATGTCTTACCAGCGATCAGGGCATCTCTTAACCCAGCCAAGATGACATATAAAATTAACCTTTACATACTCCAAATTAAATACACAAACTATTCTGTTCATGAACTTCTACCCTCTTGACCTGTGATGTGGCTTCTGTGTATTGTAAACACATACAAAACCCTATGTACTGAAAAGGAAGAAAACAGTGGTGGAAATGACCTCACTAAGAGTAAGACCCTTTTTAGAGAAGCTGAAAATATCTCAGACAGGTCACACAACAGCTCCAGAGCTGAAATCCCAAGAATTCAGTATATGAGTTCTTCAAAGGCTTTTGTCTTGTGGGTTCCTTTCCCCTGCACTTGACCTTGCAGCCCCGGAAATACAGAGGCTCTCTGGAGAGAGGACTGAGAATAAGGGCGAGGAAAAAACAGACTTTGGGCAGCTAAGAAGCATGAGGGAGAAAGAACGATGAGAAAAGGGATTTTAAATAGAATCCTATCTTCCGGGGTGCCTGGGTGGCTCAGTGGATTAAGAATCCTATCTTCCATCTGGTCAACCTGCTGGGACAGATGTCCACCTATGTTGCCTAGGCCAGCCCTGTTAGCTATAGGAGCCCACCTTTTGATCATGATTTTATATGTGATTGCTACTAAATCCCCTTGACAGATACCTTTTCTTTTTTTCACATTCTATAAATATTGATAATCCCACTTAAAAATATTCCTTATCTTTCAACAAATGGTGTTGGGAAAATTGGACAGCCACAGGCAGAAGAATAAAAATGGACCGTTTTCTTACACTATACACAAAAATAGACTCAAAATGGATGAAAGACCTAAATGTGAAACAGGAATCCATCAAAATCCTAGAGGAGAGCACAGGTAGCAACCTCTGTGACCTTGGCCACAACAACTTCTTACTAAACACATCTCCAAAGGCAAAGGAAGCTAAGGCAAAAATGAACTATTGGACTTCATCAAGATTAAAAGCTTTGCACAGCAAAGGAAACAGTCCACAAAACCAAAAGACAGCTGACAGAATGGGGGAAGATATTTGCAAATGTCCTGTCAGATAAGGGCTAGTATCAAAATCTATAAAGACTTATCAAACTCAACACCCAAAGAACAAATAATCCAATCAAGAAATGGTCAGAAGACATGAACAGACCTTTGTGCAAAGAAGACATCCAAATGGCCAATAAACACATGAAAAAATGCTCAACATCACTCAGCATCAGGGAAATACAAATCAAAACCACAAAGAGATACCACCTCACACCAGTCAGAATGGCTCAAATTATCAAGTCAGAAAACAACAGATATTGGTAAAGATGCAGAGAAAGGAGAACCATCTTAAACTATTGGTGGGAATGCAAGCTGGTGTGTATACTCTGGAAAACAGTATGGAGTTTCCTTAGAAAGTTGAAAATAGAGCTACCCTACGACCCAGCAATTGCACTACTGTGTATTTAGCCCAAAAATACAAATGTAGTGATCCAAAGGGGCACCTGCATCCCAATGTTTATAGCAGCAATGTCCACAATAGCCAACTATGGAAAGAGCCCAAGTGCCATCGACAGATGAATGATAAAGAAGATGTGGTATTTATATACAATGGAATGCTATTTAGCCATCAGAAAAATGAAATCTTGCCATTTGCAAAGACATGGATGGAACTAGAGTATATTATGCTAAGTAAAATGAGTCAATTAGAGAAAGACAATTACCATACAATCTCACTCATATGTGGAATTTAAGAAACAAAAAAGAAGATCATAGGGGAAGAGAGGAAAAAAATAAAACACGACAAAATCAGAGAGGGAGACAAACCATAGAAGACTCTTAATCATAGGAAACAATCTGAGGGTTGCTGGATGGGAGGGGGAAATGGGATGGGTTATCTGGGTGATGGACATTAAGGAAGGCCTGTGATGTCATGAGAGCTGGGTATTACACAAGACTGGGAATCACTGACCTCTATCTCTGAAACTAATAATACATTTTATGTTAATTAATTGAATTTAATTGAAAAAAATTAAAAATAATTCCTTATTTATGTGGCTGCCATCTACCAACATGGACTGCAGTAAAAGGCAACTTGCATGTCATTTAGACATGGTATTACTTTAGTCTGAGTCTTCAGGCTTGGGTATGTATCAGAATTATTGAGTGAGGGAAGACTCATTAAGCAGTAAGGATTCTAGATCTTACCTTAGGAATTCTGCCCTGGAGTAGGCTGAGGAATCTGTATTTTAACACAGACTTCCAATGTTTCTGATATAGGTGTTTCCTCTCTGCACTTTGAGAGAAGCTGATAAAAGTAATTTAAAAAAAATTTTTATTAATTTATTTGACAGAGAGAGAGAGAGAGAGAGAGAGAGTGCACATGCAGGGGGAGCAGCAGAGGGAGAGAGAGAAGCCGGCTCTCCACTGAGCAGGGAGCCCAGTGTGGGGCTCGATCTTGGGACCCTGGGATCCTGACCTGAGCCGAAGGCAGACACTTAACCAACTAAGCCACCCAGGCACCATAAAGGTGCTTCAATAGAGCCCATTCAGAGGCATGTAGTGGTCCGCAGCCTCCTGTAGGCCTGCACCCTGTGGTTACTAACACAGATGAACCTTTGCAGGGGATGAGCAAGAGCCAGGGAATTTCACTGCCATGTTTTGATGCTCAAAAGAGTGTTAGGGTCTAGTTATCAAAAGCCTAAGAGCCTTCTGGCTAGATAAGGCTTATACACTTCCCAGCAAAGGACCCATGACTGAAAGATTAAAATTGGGCTTTCTTTCCACTTCTTGCAGCATTTGATCTTGCACCATTAAAACACGGGAGGAGAACACCTCATTGATGGGGGCGACACAGTGATTTTCTTTATAAACGATGGGCTGATTTGGTGGAAAGGAGATTACAATTTTCCCATGTGGCTCCAGAAAAGAACCAGGAGTATTAAGTGGAAGTGTGGGGAGGTAGAGTGACGTGTGAAGGCTAATGAGGGTCCAGATAGGGGTTGGACTTCCTGTTAACTCAAGCTCTTGATGCTGTCATTTGAATTCTACTGCACACAGACAGTGGTCTTCCATCTGGGAATAAATACTCATCATTGGGAAATGCTAAGCGGCAATGAGAAATTATGCTATAAACCAAAGGTCAAATTACCCTTAGTATTTTGATTTTTTTCTTTAATCCATTAATCCGGAAAACAATTTTTTGAACTCCTACCAATTCTAGGTAGGGATGATCAGCTGGGGGATATAGAGCTAATAGGCACAGTCCTTGTCCCCACAAGGTTCACAGTCTATCTGTGGAGCTAGGCAGAGATAGATAAATACACCCCACAACACCCCAATATTCTTTTCAATCAACAATGTCTTTTCTTCATTTTTCCTTATTATAGGTATGTTTATTCTTGGCCAGTAAAACTCATTTTGGCCTTCTGTAGTAACTCTGAACTCACAACAGAATTTTTTTCAAATTGAATTCAAAAGCTTCATTTTTAGAAATTTAAAATAGTGATATTTAAACTCTTTGATCACATCCTTTTCTTAGTAAATAATTTTTGAACTTACATGTATATAAATTATATACAGCTATCACTATTATTAACTAATTTCTCAAGGCACAGTCCACCTTATAGGCAAGGCTATCTATCATTACTAACAATGTTTTCAACGTCACATGTTAAATCATTTTGGTAATTTCAGTTTGGAGGGGGGGTGGATCCAATTCATTATCAAATGTGATGAGAGAGTCATTTTTTCCCCTTATATTGTTCCTGAAGGGGTCATATTAGGAGTAACTAGACCTCTGCCATTGTATTTGTAGAGGTTTTTATGTTTGCATTATTGTAAATACTATCTTTAACACACTGCTTGTGTGGAAGTCCATTTTGGAGGGCAAGGTTAGTTAAAATTACATAATGTCATTCATGAAGCCATTTAACTGGGCACACAAAAACTGCAAATGCTTCTGCCAAAAACAGAGAAAGATCAATCCCACAGCTTTGTGGAACTTCCTCACCCCTCTGAGGACATCTCTTGTCCTTTCTGTGAACCCGACGACCTCTGACACATGGACAGATGGTGATGCCTGGGAAATATTGGTGAAGTTCATCTCTTCTCAACTTTCTGCTTTCCATTGGATCATCTTGGGTTCCCTTGAAGCGTATATTGTGCACATGGAGGCCACTCAGCCTTGACAGCCAGCTCTCCAGTCTGTTCTTTTTCAGTGAACAGCCCCACAGAGCTGGCTGTCCTGGACAGTAGCTCCTTTCCTTGATCAGGGAATGTTCCTAAGGCTCCTGATGTGGAAGCATTTCAGTGAACGTTTGAAAATTTGCTACAGTCCGTTCTTTGTACCTTTTTTTAAGTTGCAATTTAGCATTCAGAAAACATCACCTGATACAAAAATCAAAAACAAATTTTATAGTTTTAAAAGATATTTTTAGAGAACTCTCTGTGTGTTTGTGTGTGTGTGTGTGTGTGTGTGTGTGTGTGTGCGTGCGTGTGTGTGCGCGTGGTTTGAGGGAGGAAAGTAGAAGGAGAGAAAGGCTATTTTTCATCTCAGGTTTGGGGTCCAGTTTCATGAGAGGAAAAAGACAAATTTTGTACACTGAAGATTAATCTTATGAAAACATTCTTTCATAAAAAAGAAACTATTGTTGTTTAATTCTATGCATAAGACACTAAACATCATTATTTTAGTGAAAGATAGGAGTAGTTCTAGTTTTTTAATCCTTCTCTATCCTTTCTAGAACATATCTAGAATGTTCTTTCTTTTTTAATTGAAGTATAATTGACATAAGTATATTAGGTTCAAGTATACAACATAGTGATTTAATGATTCTGTATATTACCCAATGCTCACCACAATAAGTGTAGTCACCATACAGCATCATTCCAATATTATTGACTATATTCCCTTTGCTATAATTTTCCTAGTCATGACCTATTTATTTTATAACTGGAAGTTTGTTCCTCTTTATCTATTTTTCCCCAACATCCACTATCCCTGGAAATCACTAGTGCGTTCTCTGTATTTATGAATCTGTTTCTTGTTTGTTTTGTTTTTTAGATGCCACATATAAGTGAAATCATATGACATTTCTCTTTCTCTGTCTGACTTATTTCACTTAACATAGTTTCTAGGTCCATCCATGTTGTCACAAATGGCAAGATCTCATTCTTTTTTATGGCTAGTTTTCCATCATGTATATACACCACATCTTTATTGGTTAATTTGTTGTTGGACTCTTAGATTTCTTCCATATCTTGCCTGTTGTAAATAGTGCTGCAATAAACACAGGGGTGCATGTATCTTTTTTGATACATACCCAACAGTGGAATAACTGGATCATTTGATATTTCTGTTTTTAATTTTTTGAGGAATTCATACTATTTTCATAATGGCTGCATCAGTATACATTCCCACCAAAAGGAGGTTCCCGTTTCTCCATACCCTTGCCAAGACTTGTTATTACAACAGCATTCTCAACATCTTTTATACATGAACCATTAGCTGTTTGGTAAAAACTATAAACATCTTCTCAAAATAGCCTGTAAAGGTATAAAATAAAATACATAGAATTTTGTAGGAAGCCAACTATATTGGAATATTCAAAAATCAAAATTTAAAGAGCAAGTGCATGAGATATTAACATGTGTGCTTATTTACTAACACACTGAGTAACAAGATCTTGTGTCTTCAGTAACAAGGTCTACTGTGATTTCAAAGTAGTGATGAGTGTAAACAATAATTTGAGACATCTGCAATAAATAGAATGTGATTAGAAAACATCTCTAATTTCTCCTGTTGACTACTCACTATTAACACCAAAAGAATTAATTGCAGATATTCATATTGGAAGAGAGTTGCTAAATTTAAAATAGCAGTTAATGGAAATAGAGATACCAGGTTTTCCCCATCCAATTTCATGCAGCTCTGGGTCAAACACTCCTCTTTAATGAGGTTCCTGGGACCCATCTTGTCTCTGACAAGGGAAATACTTGGGAGTGTAATGATTACAAGCTTTCCAGAAGGTGTCAGACTTGCATTTCTGAAGACTGAAATACAGCTTCTGCTATAATTTCCCCAAACAAGAAAGTCTCCTTACTCAGATTTTAAGGCAGATAATCCACTAAGCCAAGTCATTGAAAATTGCCCCCAAAATGCTGACTTCAAAAGAAACAAAGAGCTTCAAGGAAACAAATTCTACAAGGACCAACAAAGTGCTGCCTGAATTAAGAAATTTTATGGCAAAAAAGAAAAATCTGAAGAAAGAATTGCTTTCCTGTCTTTTCAAGATGAAGACAGGGTTTATGTTGGCAGCAAGGATCAGACACTGAAATTTTTTGAAAATGCATCACAGTCGACTTTTGGTTGAAGCTGGATAATTTATATCCTCACAGAGGAGTTCATAAAGAGGGGGATTATAGAACAGAAGAGATACTGAAAATCCAGCCTCTAAACAGAGGCTTCTGGGTACAAAGCGGGGATTAGGTTATAGTTCTTCCTTTCATCTGAGTTGTACCCTTAGAATTCTTGAAACTCTCCAAGAAAACAAAGAATTTACCAGAAATTGAGGGCACTGAGTAAAAGATGTTTCCTAGAGAAGTCATTGTTCACGAAGGGACTACAGGAGCTTCTAACGTATATAACATATATATGTTTAATTATTTAGTAGATTTTCTTACATGAATGATTAATGGCTAGATTCTGACTATGTTCGCTGAATTTGAGGGAATTCTCTTTCCCTCTGATGTCTGAGAAAGATATAATTTCTCATTGACCATCATTAGAAAATAGCCCTTGTAATAGTCCACATTATTTCCCCTAATTAATTTGCCTTCCCTAGAAAGGACTAATGTCAAGCTTGGCCAATGACTTCTTTTTGTTAATGAAATATAGGCAGATATGTCATATGTCAGGTCCAAGTAGAAGATTTAATAGCCACCATCTTTTTTTCCTCTTTCTTCTGACTCAAGAATGGCATGTCCTAGATGAGAACTGCTCCAAAGCTGGTATTGCAGAGGAAAAAGACATGTGGAAAAGAGTGTCAGGCTACTCTGGCTGAAGTAATGTGAGTATGAAAAAAGCTTTTATTACTTCAAGCCATTGATACTTGGAGGTTGTTTATTATATAGCAAAGCTCAGTGAAAGCTGATTAACCCAAACTCTACTTCTTAAATTTTCTATCCCACTCCACCTCCGCCCCACTGGTTTAAATAGTTATTGATCTATAAGCAAACTAAAATAAGTTTTACTGTGGATGCTTCTATTTAATGACCATTCTTGAAATAATTGAGAAAGAAGAAAAAACCTTATCTTTTTCTATCTTTTTTTTTTAATTTTTAAAAAATATATTTATTTGACAGACAGAGATCACAAGTAGACGGAGAGGCAGGCAGAGAGAGAGGAGGAAGCAGGCTCCCCGCGGAGCAGAGACCCTGATGCGGGGCTCGATTCCAGGACCCTGAGACCATGACCTGAGCTGAAGGCAGAGGCTTTAACCCACTGAGCCACCCAGGCGCCCCTTATCTTTTTCTATCTTTAATTCTCCTTCTCCTCTCCTTCTTCCTCCTTCTGCTTCTGCTTCTTGTCTTCAACTAAATTTCATTTGTCAGTACCTGCTGGCTATGGGACCTTACTAGGTTCTTGCCAACATAACTCGTATAATTGGGGTAAGTTGCTAGTTCCCAGAAAAAGCTTCTGGGTCTCTTGGACTGGTCAATCATGGCTTTGTTCTTTCTTCTGATGGGAGAAGTATAGAATCTAAAGATAAACTTTGTCCATAAAGAGACAAAGTTAAATTGACTATGTGTCATGGGTTTCAAGGCAGCTCCTACTTCAAGCATCTCATCTCACTAACACAGTGGTGTACATAAAGACCAACATTTTGGGGCCCCTGGGTGGCTCAGTGGGTTAAGCCTCTGCCTTCGGCTCGGGTCATGATCTCGGGGTCCTGGGATTGAGCCCCGCATTGGGCTCGCTGCTTGGCGGGGAGTCTGCTTCTCCCTCTCTCTCTGCCTGCATGTGATCTCTCTCTCTGTCAAATAAATAAATAAAATCTTTAAAAAAATACCAACATTTTGCCTCTAAAAATAGTTATAGTAAGAGAAAGCATGATCTTACTTATATAAAGTTCAAAATGAGCAAAACCAAACTACATCATTAGGTTAAGACAGTGTTTATCTTTTGGGGGAGAAATGGAATGGCAGTTAGGAATGGCAATTGGGAAGGTGCTTTGAGGTCAAAATGTTCTGTCTCAAAATGTTGTTGATGCACACACAGATCAGCGTTTGCTTTATGATCATTTATTTATGTTTGGTGTGTTTTTCTCTTTATATATGGCACTTCACAATAAAAAAGTTAAAAAATACAATTGCCATAGCCAAAGCCTACTCAAAATACATAAGAAATTAAAAGCTTGAGAAGTAACAAACTCTGACTTAGAAGACCCACTTTGTTGTGTAACTCCGAAAAGCATGGTCTCCATTCATCATGCCTTTCCTGGGCTAGGAACCAAGGGCCATTCAACTTAGCCCTTTCCCCCGCCTCTATATGGAGTGTTCTTAGTTTTTTTCTTTCAGGTTTTCATTTTTTGTTTTGTTTTGTTGTTGTTTTTGTTGTTGTGGCTTATTAGGAGGAAAAGACACTTATTAGGTAATTCTACAAATAGGTAATTATATACTACAGCAGGTAATTATCTATTGTACATCTGAGTCATTGTATAAGTAATAAACTACACCGCATTAAGAACCGTGAAGAAGTACAGAATGCTGGGAACGTGAAGCTTTATCTCTGCCGTGCTGTTACCAGCCAACAGAGGAAACACTACACCAGATACAACTTTCTAATCCAGAAGAGAAAAGCAAGCAATAATAAATGAGCTCAGTAGGTAACAATTTCAGACAGGAAGCCAATGATGCCACAATAAGAAAATGCAGAAAGTACATATGCTTCACTTGCCTCTAGCTGCTCCTGCCTATTGCTATCAGAAGTCATCCAGTTCGGGCAGAATTGCTGACTCCTCAGGGCTCACTTGGATCTCTGATCTTCTCACATCTCTCTTTTCACACAAGCCTCTTTAAACACAGCTTCAGACATATTCCCAGGGCCTTCCGCAGTGACATACTCCTTTCTACAACTAAGAACCTGAGAATTGGTCCTCAGATTTGTTCCTTGGTATGAACTTAACCACCCCTGAGCTTTATGGCTAGATCTACAAGGCTTCCGGAATTCGATGAGCCAGAGACCTCAGCCTTGGGGGCCCTGAGGTCGGAGGAAAGGTTGCAAATAAAGAGTATAGAGGGAGCTGGATTCTGCTTCTGACCTCCCCAAGACAGCTAAGGCCACATTTCAAACTCCTCTCCCCACCCATCAAAAGTTTAAAAAAAAAAAAAAAAAGGAAAAGAATAGTCAGACCTTTATTTTAAATGAATTCCCCTGGGCCCATGTCAGCCTGCAGGGGAAACTGTATTTGCCAGTCTCCCTTGCAGTTAGATAGATTGCCTTGGGACTAAATTCTGGCCAATAGGATGAGTGGTTACAGAGGAAACTTGTAATCCCTGTCCTCTTCCTTCCGTCCTGCTGACGGGAATGTGGGTGCAGTGACAGACCAGTTGGGTTCAGACAGAGGAAACATCCTACAGCTGGACAGCAAGACCGAAGGAGCCAGGTGTTTGATGACTTGGCAGAGCCGAGCTGCCTTACCAGCTCTGACTTTCCTCTGAGAAAAACACATTCTTCTCTCGGATCAACTCTTGTACTTTTCCGTCTCTGAAAGGAGAAGCCAAGCCTCTATCGCAACTGTGGCAGGGGCCTTCTACCCCAGTGGTTGTCCAAAGAAGAGGTGTGACTTTGTTTCCCCTGGGAAACTCTTGGCAATGTCGGGAGACATTTTTGGCTGTGACATCTGTGAGCGTGGGGAGGAGGTTGTTGCTGACCTGTAGTGACTAGAGGCCCAGGACACGGCTAACCAAGAGTGCACAAGAAAGTATCGTGCAGGGCGCCTGGGTGGCTCAGTGGGTTAAGCCGCTGTCTTCGGCTCAGGTCATGATCTTAGGGTCCTGGGATCGAGTCCCACATTGGGCTCTCTGCTCAGCGGGGAGCCTGCTTCCCTCTCTCTCTCTCTCTCTCCCTGCCTCTCTGTCTACTTGTGATCTCTCTCTGTCAAATAAATAAATAAAATCTTTAAAAAAAAAAAAAAAAGAAAGAAAGTATCGTGCAGCCAAAATATCAATGCGCAGAGGTTGATAGTCCACAAAGCACTTCAACTAATAATGAAGGGACTCTAAGACACAGGTCGAATGACAAGTCTTGGTGCCACACGAGTTTATTATTGGGCTAGGGCAGCTGCCTAGTTGTCTTGATGCTCAGCTCACTGCTTTTAAATTTTTAATCCTAAGTATACCACTTCCCCACCCAAAACCCAGATCCATTTTATTCTCTCTTCCCTATTTATTTAATGAGAGTGTAAAAAAGGAGACAGAGTGTAAAGCACCCGCAACAAAGTCACACCCTTTTCTACCTAGAGTCAACCATGTCTTATCACAGGCTTTTATTGAACAACTCTTTGGTGTAGATCTCTAGGCTGGATGCCAGGTTTAAATCTAGGTGGCAAATTAAGGCGTATGTAAAACGAGAGGCCAGGCAACGCAATGGAGCACATGGCCATGAGCAAAGAGAGGCCTCTGCAATGTGTGGGTGGAGATGGAGAGAGGGCACCATGGTGGGCTCTGGTGGGCAGTGTTGGTGACAGAGCTGGGTCTCCCAGCCCTATAGACTTTGAGCTGAATGTGATAGGTTTGGGACATCAGAATCCTCACCATGTTCTGAAATTATCTCTGCTCAGCCCCTGGGCCCAGACTCCTTCCCTAGGAGCTGATAAAAGACATCTGTTATGGTAGAAGGCTCAGTACCCCTCTGCTCCCTTCTTATGGTATAGCATTGTGCCTTTGCTTTGCAAAACTGCTCTGCCCCCATTCTATATGATTCTGGCAGGGATTCCAATTCTAGCATTCTATTGGGTATCTTCTAGTTGTCTGCCCAGATCATCTCTCCCCATCTCTCTGTCCCAGAAGCCTACCAACTGTAGCTTAGGCTGAGATAATGCTTCTAATGCCCTTATGCCAAAAATGTCTCTGCCCTGCTTATCCACAGTCCCCCTCAGACACAAGAGCTGACCTCATAGATTTCCTCACTGAAGTGATGAGAACTGCCCTGGGAGCAGAAAAGAAACAAACAAAACAAAAAACAGAACACTAACACCCAGCTTGAAAACCTACAATGAAATTATACTTTTTTTTTTTTTTAATTGAGTCACTTAACCTCTCTGAGTTTCATTCCCCTTCCCCTCTGGAAAGCTGAGATAATGTTAGCCCCAGGAAATGGGTCTAAAATGGGAGAGACTTCGAGACCCGGGTGCTGGTAGTGTTGGTGGTGGTACTGGGTGAATATTTTCTCCTCTGGTGGTGAAGGGAGAGCTGAAATAGTCTTGGAAAGGTTGATATGCAGGTCCCCTGACGATTCCAGAGCACAGGCATTTCCTCTCATCCAGCAAAGGCGCCTGATGTGATGATTCTGAGGAGAACATGGAGCCTGGCGGTGACAGAATCTGGAGCACACACCCGGGGCTTTTCTTCAGAGGTAACCTTGTCCTGACACATGCCTCTCGCCCTGGGATGTGTTCACATTCTGAATGTGCTTCCGGAGAGGCCTCTTTGTTGTGACCTTGTAAAGTTGGCCCTGGGAAAGCCCCCTTGCCATCCACCAGGAAGTCTCCCCACCTCCCCTTCAACTACAGGGCATCGTGTTATAAGGGCACTGATGCTTTGAGAGTGGAAGGAGCCCAGTGACGGCCTGACTTAATGATGTGTGGTGTTGTCAATGACCCCAGTGACCCAGTGCCTTCCTCTTAGGAAGTCATTGGTTGGTTTTCAAACTTGCTATTTCGAGTCACTAAAGGCATATCTTTCTGTGAACAGCACTAATTCCTTGAACTGGTGCTAGACTGACTTGTGGCCCTTCAAAATTCATATGTTGAGTTCCTAACCCCAATGTGATGGTATTTGGAGGTGGGGCTTTGGAAGAAAACTAGGTCTAGATGAGGTCATAAAGGTAGGGCCTTCATGGTGAGTTTGGTACCCTTATGAGAAGAGATACCAGAGAGCTTGGGTGTTCCCTCCTTTCTCTCTCTCCCTCCCTCTTCCTCCCACCCTTCCTCCCTCCTTCCTTCTCCCCCTCTCTCTCTGTACACACACACACACAGGAAAAGCCATATGAGCACATCGCGAAATGGCAGACATCTGCAAGCCAACAGGAGGGCTCCCACCAGAACCCAATCATGCTGGCACCATAATTTCAGGCATCTAGCCTCTAGAACTATGAAAAAATAAATTTCTGTTGAGTGAAAGGGCCCAGAAGATGTTTCATGTAATACTTGCCCAGAGAGAAAAGCAGAAACTCTGTAAATACTGTACGAAATTTCCCCAAAGATCAAGATAGGGACACCAGCAGGGCAAGCAAGCATCTTCCTGCCTTTCCCTTTGTCACTCTTTCTCCCTTCGGCCAAATTTCTCCACAGTTCTACTTCAGACTGATCCCGGGTTAGCCCCGACAAACCAGCCTCTCTCAGCTTCGTCCACTGTCAGCCGGTCCTCTACACCTGTAATTTAGCTGTAGATCCTCCCCTGGCTCCTAGAAGAAATGGAGACACTCAAGGAGACATACCAATTCTCTTCATCCACACTTACTCTGATATTTAAGTTCTGCAATGTTTGTTTCAGTGGTGCTGCTTCACAAATAGAATTGTGCCATATTGGTATTCCAGTTTCCCAAACATGACTCCCCAAGGAAAGGGGTCATGTTATTTCTTAATTGCAGGCCATGATCACAGTGGGTAAACACTCTATTTCTATCCTTTATGAGGTTGACCATACATTGTTAGTCCCAAAGATGGACTTTGTAATTAGCTTTGAGACTTTGGGAACATTGCTTCTTTTCTCTGTGCCTCAATGTCATCATCTGTAATAAAGAAAAAGGGGGGGGGGCAGGGTTGACTCAAATGCTGGGTTTTTAAGTCCTTTTCTGCTCTAAGGGATTGAGCTTCTATCATTCTTCATAAAAATCTCAGTTGTCCTGGGTTCATATTTTCTTTGTTTCCACAAGTCAGTAAGTATTTTATGGCATTTTTTCTAAATAACTATTTCATTAACAAGTACCACTAATAATGTCTTTGCAATGAGAATATTAATAGATCAGATGGGGGAGTAATGCCGTGTACCACAGGATATTGGTTATACAATAAAGCCTGAAGAGGGCCCTCTGGTGACTCCAGAATGTGAAGGACAAAGAAAGTGGGAAGGAAAACAGAACAGGACACAGCACTGCAAAGGGTTTATGAAGAAAAAGGCTTGCAAGTCGCGCGCACGCGGGTGCGCGCCCATACACGTGCAAACAGCTCTTCTCCGTGTAGTACCCGTTCCACAGCCAACAAAACAAGCAGTGGAAATTTCCAGCATGAAAGATGAGCTGGTCCCAGTCATTAACTCTCTGCTTCCTGAACTTTTGCAAGGCTTCATGGTATTTGTAGGCTACCTCTGACCTTTGCTTTTAGAAATTGTAAATTTTCCATGTCCTTTTGTCAACGGAGTACTCTTTCTCTTTGTTAAATGATGGAAAACTCCCCAATATTTAAGTTCAATTGTTCGTTTCTTATTGAGACTATACTGAGCTAATTGGACAGAATTTTTTCAAAAATAACATTTTAAGAACACGAATGCATAATACCAGGTAGCAAATAAAAGCACGTGCCCGGTGCTTTCTCCTCCGCGGGGAGCCTGCTTCCTCCTCTCTCTCTGCCTGCCTCTCTGCCTAGTTGTGATTTCTCTCTGTCAAATAAATAAAATATTAAAAAAAAAAAAAAGGCATGTGCCCTGTGGCTTTCAGTATTGGTGTCGGTTTAGAAATGGGAATGTTTATTTTTGAAACAATGAATATACTTGAATGAAACATGCACCGTTATTATTCATCTGCTTCCCCAGCGGGAAATGAAGGCTCACTGAGATCTCACTGATGGCTTCTTTATTTCCTTCTTTCCAAGCAAATAGCGGCTTGGGAATGGAAGCGGTCTGAGCGTTGGTTCAAAGAGCTTCTGACTTCAGCTGCTACTGTCAAAGCCTTATGACAAGAAATGGATGATACTGATGTTGCCCCGATACAAACTACTAAAAATGATAGTGACTGAATACTTACTCTCTGCCGGATGCTGTGCTAAGTCCTTTATAAAGTAGGATATATTATTCTCATCCTTGTTTTACATTTGAGGAAACCAGTTTAGAGAAGTCAGGCAGCTTATCTGAGGTCTTGTAGCCAGTAAGTGCAGAATCTGGATTGATTTCAGGTCATGCTAAATCCGGAGACTGAATATATTTTCTTTTTTTTTTTAGATTTTTATTTATTTATTTGACAGAGAGAGATCACAGGTAGGCAGAGAGGCAGGTGGTGGGGGTGGGGGGAAGCAGGCTCCCCGCCGAGCAGAGAGCCTGATGCGGGACTCTGATCCCAGGACTCTGAGATCATGACCCGAGCCCAAGGCAGATGCTTAACACACTGAGCCACCCAGGCACCCTGGAGACTGAATTCTTAACATCCTGCTATACTAACTACTTGGAAAGCTCTTTTTTTTTCCTTGACCTATCAAGTATGAGATTTTCAGCACTACCCCTGTCCTCCCACACCCATAATACCATTCAGTTGGGCTATGAATGAGGGTTAAACCAAAAACAAAAAATTCAATCCTGTTTAATAAATATGTATTGAGATCCTACAGTATTTAAGGCACCATGCTAACATATGTATGCCATGGGGACTACAGAGATAAATAACCAAAGTCACAAAATTTATAGTCTGATGGCAGGGGGAAAACATATTTATAATTATAGTTGGAATGACAGCTATAAGACAATGTGATTATGTGACAGGAACAGCAGTAAGGGGTCGAGGAGAGCAAGAAATACATTTAAATGGGAAGTCTGGGTTGCTTTCAGGGGATCCTTGCACTGGATTTTAAAGGATGGGTGGGACTTCAAACACTAGGATTGCTTGGAAAGAGTATTCCAAGGAGAAGAAATAGCGGGAACCAATGCAGCGGGACACAGCTAGGTTCCCGAGCTTACAGTTGGGTTATTCTCAGTAGGTCAGTGAGGCAGTAACCTACAAAACTATATGGTAGGCTGGCAGAACACATCCATGAGAGAAAATGCAGTGATTATGCAGGAGAATGCCAGGCTGCTGTAGTCAGAAGGATCTATGAAACTCTCAAGTAAAGGTACCCTCAGAAGTGTGGGGCTCAGGGCAGTATTCTTTCTTCCCATCCAGAGCCACAGAGGTCTATGAATACCACCCCTGTGTGTGGTGGGTGAAACCCAGAGCCAACCTAGGTGGTAAATCACCTTGGTCCCCGGCATTGCACAGACCAACCCAGGGGCAAACAGGCTGCTAGTGGGCAGGATACACCTGTCCAGTCTACACTGGATACACCCTGTTTGCTGTTCTGCTGGCAGCTTCTTTAATTGACCCAGCCCTAGAGATATTGAGTTTTAAATACTTTTAAAAAAGAGAGGTCCCTTTTAAAATACTTTTAAAAAGGAGAGGGGATCACAATATCCTGAAACAAAGGAACCTTATATAGTTAAATTTGTTTATTATCTGTAGTTTGTTGTATATATTTATTCTCAATTTACCATTAATGCATAGTTAGCTTTTGAAATAATTCTTCTTGTTGTCTTTATAGAGTCCCAAGTTAAAGAATCCCTTGAGTGGGTGAAATGGAATTGTATTTACTAGTGTGTTCTTTTAAAAGTTCTGGGATAATTCATAAGAACATAACAAAAGCAGTTAGCTGATGGGGCTTGGGGAAGGGGTAATACAGAGAGGGACAACCATAGAGATGACAGAAAACAAGGTTGGGTATGTGACGTTTCACTGATTATCTTTTATATTTTTATTGTTTGACTCATGTGAAAGTGATATCTCTGACAAAAATAACCAAACAAACCAATAAAAGAACTTCAAATAACCATATAGTTTTGTAAATGCATAGAATATCTCTAGAAGGAGGACACTGAAGAAACTGATCACAAAAGTCATCTCCAGGGAGGACAGAGCAGCCAGGAGCAGGAAAAGGAAAAGTATTCACCTGTGAATACTTTGAATTCTGTGCTGTATATACAGATGAGCTGTTCATGAATAAATAGCCCTAAACTAGAATGACCCTTCTGATGACTTATGTGAAGGATTTAGAGCAGAAGGCCAAGCAAGGAGTAACCTGGAGTTTCACAGAGACTTGTCCTCATACTGGAAAGGCTTCTTGACTTAAAGAAATATTGTCCACTCAGAATGGCTAATGCCTAAGCTCTCATTATTTGAGTTTCACTTATTTTAGAAAGGTTTCCTTCCAGTTTTTCTAGGAAGAATCACAGTTTTGGTGACCATTTCCAACCTAGCAAACATGTCAATGTCATAGTGGAAAAATTCCAAGAAAAACAAAAATAACAACAAGAAATCCTTCCACGCTCCCCCTTAAAAAAAATTTTTAGGGAGAAAAAAAAAAGTCTTAAAAAGGGGTTGTACTATATTCTTTTATCTTTCAGTTTTCCAGGTTTCTCTTGACCCCCCATATGAACATCTCCAAGCATTCATGTGAAATAGTTTATTAGATCATTTTCAGGATTGAGTTTAAAGCAGTATGGAAGGAATGGAGTTCTCCAGACTCCAGGGAAGGAAAGGGGCCCTATTGAGACACAATGTGTGAAAAGGGGAGGGATTTATCTTGGATCAAATCAACTGTACTGTCCTGAGAACAGTGTTTAACAGAGAACAAATTCATTCTTCTTTGGGCAATAATACAAGAGAAGACTGGGTGTGTTTCAGGGTAGGGGCAGTTGGGTGAAGGGGGAGCTGTTCTTATGGGCAGGTGGAGAATGCTGTTGTAAACGAGCCCCTGGCCCAGGAGGAATTGGCTGTCAGAGAGTTGGTAATGATCAAAGTTGCCCAGGAACATCCTTGTGCCTAAGATGAAGTTCACATTATCTTGAATATCTAAGAATACACATTTTTCTCAAATACTAGATGGCCTTATTCTTTTGTCCAGGAACTAAAGAATGTAGCTAGGAAGAGTGAATTCCTCTAGAGGCTCAGACTTCCTATCTGGCAGAGGAATGAATGCCTTCAATAAAATATGCTGGGTTTCTCCTTAAGTGACTTAATTTTACACAAGGGAATGATAAAGGGAAATGTAAAAAACAAGCCTAGGTTGAGTGATCTGACCTTTTTTTTTTTTTTTGATTGCAAAGTTTAATAGCTCAAAAAACAGTTTCTTTTTTTACTTTTTTTTTCCTGTTTTATTTATTTATTTATTTATTTATTTTTTGATTTCCATTTTATTTATTTTTTCAGCGTAACAGTATTCATTCTTTTTGAACAACACCCAGTGCTCCATGCAAAACGTGCCCTCCCCATCACCCACCACCTGTTCCCCCAACCTCCCACCCCTGACCCTTCAAAACCCTCAGGTTGCCCCAACCTCCTACCCCTGACCCTTCAAAACCCTCAGGTTGTTTTTCAGAGTCCATAGTCTCTTATGGTTCGCCTCCCCTCCCCAATGTCCATAGCCCGCTCCCCCTCTCCCAATCCCACCTCCCCCCAGTTTGTTTTGTGAGATTAAGAGTCATTTATGGTTTGTCTCCCTCCCAATCCCATCTTGTTTCATTGATTCTTCTCCTATCCCCCTACCCCCCCCCATGTTGCTTCTCCATGTCCTCATATCAGGGAGATCATATGATAGTTGTCTTTCTCCGATTGACTTATTTCACTAAGCATGATACGCTCTAGTTCCATCCACGTCGTCACAAATGGCAAGATTTCATTTCTTTTGATGGCTGCATAGTATTCCATTGTGTATATATACCACCTCTTTTTTTTTTTTAAATTAATTAATTTATTTTTATTTGCTTATTTACAGCATAACAGTGTTCATTGTTTTGGCATCACACCCAGTGCTCCATGCAGTACGTGCCCTCCCTATTACCCACCACCTGGTTCCTCAACCTCCCACCCCACCCCACCCCCTCCCGCCGCCCCTTCATAACCCTCTGGTTGTTTTTCAGAGTCCATAGTCTCTCATGGTTCATCTCCCCTTCCAGTTTCCCTCAACTCCCTCTCCTCTCCATCTCCCCATGTCCTCCATGTTATTTGTTATGCTCCACAAATAAGTGAGACCATATGATACTTGACTCTCTCTGCTTGACTTATTTCGCTCAGCATAATTTCTTCCAGTCCTGTCCATGTTGCTACAAAAGTTGGGTATTCGTCCTTTCTGATGGAGGCATAATACTCCATTGTGTATATGGACCACATCTTCCTTATCCATTCATCCGTTGAAGGGCATCTTGGTTCTTTCCACAGTTTGGCGACCGTAGCCATTGCTGCAATAAACATTGGGGTACAAATGGCCCTTCTTTTCACTACATCTGTATCTTTGGGGTAAATACCCAGCAGTGCAATTGCAGGGTCATAGGGAAGCTCTATTTTTAATTTCTTCAGGAATCTCCACACTGTTCTCCAAAGTGGCTGCACCAACTTGCATTCCCACCAACAGTGTAAGAGGGTTCCCCTTTCTCCACATCCTCTCCAGCACACGTTGTTTCCTGTCTTGCTAATTTTGGCCATTCTAACTGGTGTTAGGTGGTATCTCAATGTTGTTTTAATTTGAATCTCCCTGATGGCTAGTGATGATGAACATTTTTTCATGTGTCTGATAGCCATTTGTATGTCTTCGTTGGAGAAGTGTCTATTCATATCTTCTGCCCATTTTTTGATATGATTATCTGTTTTGTGTGTGTTGAGTTTGAGAAGTTCTTTGTAGATCCTGGATATCAACCTTTTGTCTGTACTGTCATTTACAAATATCTTCTCCCATTCCGTGGGTTGCCTCTTTGTTTTGTTGACTGTTTCCTTTGCTGTGCAGAAGCTTTTGATCTTGATGAAGTCCCAAAAGTTCATTTTTGCTTTTGTTTCCTTGGCCTTTGGAGACTTATCTTGAAAGAAGTTGCTGTGGCTGATATCGAAGAGGTTACTGCCTATGTTCTCCTCTAGGATTCTGATAGATTCCTGTCTCACGTTGAGGCCTTTTATCCATTTCGAGTTTATCTTTGTGAACGGTGTAAGAGAATGGTCGAGTTTCATTCTTCTACATATCGCTGTCCAGTTTTCCCAGCACCATTTATTGAAGAGACTGTCTTTTTTTCATTGAATATTTTTTCCTGTTTTGTCGAAGATTATTTGACCATAGAGTTGAGGGTCCATATCTGGGCTCTCCACTCTGTTCCACTGGTCTATGTGTCTGTTTTTATGCCAGTACCATGCTGTCTTGGTGATCACAGCTTTGTAGTAAAGCTTGAAATCGGGGTAACGTGATGCCGCCAGTTTTGTTTTTGTTTTTCAACATTTCCTTAGCAATTCGGGGTCTCTTCTGACTCCATACAAATTTTAGGATTATTTGCTCCAGCTCTTTGAAAAATATCGGTATACCACCTCTTCTTGATCCATTCATCTGTTGATGGACATCTAGGTTCTTTCCATAGTTTGGCTATTGTAGATATTGCTGCTATAAACATTCGGGTACATGTGCCCCTTCGGATCACTATGTTTGTATCTTTAGGGTAAATACCCAGTAGTGCAATTGCTGGGTCATAGGGTAGTTCTATTTTCAACATTTTGAGGAACCTCCATGCTGTTTTCCAGAGTCGTTGCACCAGCTTGCATTCCCACCAACAGTGAAGGAGGGTTCCCCTTTCTCCGCATCCTCGCCAGCATCTGTCATTTCCTGACTTGTTAATTTTAGCCATTCTGACTGGTGTGAGGTGATATCTCATTTTGGTTTTGATTTGTATTTCCCTGATGCCGAGTGACGTGGAGCACTTTTTCATGTGTCTGTTGGCCATCTGGATGTCTTCTTTGCAGAAATGTCTGTTCATGTCCTCTGCCCATTTCTTGATTGGATTGTTTGTTCTTTGGGTGTTGAGTTTGCTAAGTTCCTTATAGATTTTGGATACTAGCCCTTTATCTGATATGTCGTTTGCAAATATCTTCTCCCATTCTGTCAGTTGTCTTTTGGTTTTGTTAACTGTTTCCTTTGCTGTGCAAAAGCTTTTGATCTTGATGAAGTCCCAATAGTTCATTTTTGCCCTTGCTTCCCTTGCCTTTGCCGTTGTTCCTAGGAAGATGTTGCTGAGGATGAGGTCGAAGAGGTTGCTGCCTGCATTCTCCTCAAGGATTTTGATGGATTCCTTTCTCACATTGAGGTCCTTCATCCATTTGGAGTCTATTTTCGTGTGTGGTGTAAGGAAGTGGTCCAATTTCATTTTTCTGCATGTGGCTGTCCAATTTTCCCAGCACCATTTATTGAAGAGGCTGTCTTTTTTCCATTGGACATTCTTTCCTGCTTTGTCGAAGATTAGTTGACCATAGAGTTGAGGGTCGATTTCTGGGCTCTCTATTCTGTTCCACTGATCTATGTGTCTGTTTTTGTGCCAGTACCATGCTGTCTTGATGATGACAGCTTTGTAATAGAGCTTGAAGTCCGGAATTGTGATGCCACCAACTTTGGCTTTCTTTTTCAATATTCCTTTGGCTATTCGAGGTCTTTTCTGGTTCCATATAAATTTTAGGATTATTTGTTCCATTTCTTTGAAAAAAATGGATGGTATTTTGATAGGGATTGCATTAAATGTGTAGATTGCTTTAGGTAGCATAGACATTTTCACAATATTTATTCTTCCAATCCAGGAGCATGGAACATTTTCCCATTTTTTTGTGTCTTCCTCAATTTCTTTCATGAGTACTTTATAATTTTCTGTGTATAGATTCTTAGTCTCTTTGGTTAGGTTTATTCCTAGGTATCTTATAGTTTTGGGTACAATTGTAAATGGGATTGACTCCTTAATTTCTCTTTCTTCAGTCTTGTTGTTGGTGTACAGACATGCAACTGATTTCTGTGCATTGATTTTATATCCTGACACTTTACTGAATTCCTGTACAAGTTCTAGCAGTTTTGGAGTGGAGTCTTTTGGGTTTTCCACATATAGTATCATATCATCTGCGAAGAGTGATAGTTTGACTTCTTCTTTACCAATTTGGATGCTTTTAATTTCTTTTTGTTGTCTGATCGCTGAGGCTAGGACTTCTAGTACTATGTTGAATAGCAGTGGTGATAATGGACATCCCTGCCGTGTTCCTGACCTTAACGGAAAAGCTTTCAGTTTTTCTCCATTGAGAATGATATTTGCAGTGGGTTTTTCATAGATGGCTTTGATAATATTGAGGTATGTGCCCTCTATCCCTACACTTTGAAGAGTTTTGATCAGGAAGGGATGCTGTACTTTGTCAAATGCTTTTTCAGCATCTATTGAGAGTATCATATGGTTCTTGTTCTTTCTTTTATTAATGTGTTCTATCACATTGATTGATTTGCGGATGTTGAACCAACCCTGCAGCCCTGGAATAAATCCCACTTGATCGTGGTGAATAATCCTTTTAATGTACTGTTGAATCCTATTGGCTAGTATTTTGGCGAGAATTTTTGCGTCTGTGTTCATCAAGGATATTGGTCTGTAGTTCTCTTTTTTGGTGGGATCCTTGTCTGGTTTTGGGATCAAGGTGATGCTGGCCTCATAAAATGAGTTTGGAAGTTTTCCTTCCATTTCTATCTTTTGGAACAGTTTCAGGAGAATAGGAATGAGTTCTTCTTTAAATGTTTGGTAGAATTCCCCTGGGAAGCCGTCTGGCCCTGGGCTTTTGTTTGTTTGGAGATTTTTGATGACTGTTTCAATCTCCTTACTGGTTATGGGCCTGTTCAGGTTTTCTATTTCTTCCTGGTTCAGTTGTGGTAGTTTATATGTCTCTAGGAATGCATCCATTTCTTCCAGATTGTCCAATTTGTTGGCGTAGAGTTGCTCATAGTATGTTCTTATAATTGTCTGTATTTCTTTGGTGTTAGTTGTGATCTCTCCTCTTTCATTCATGATTTTATTTATTTGGGTCCTTTCTCTTTTCTTTTTGATGAGTCTGGCCAGGGGTTTATCAATCTTATTGATTCTTTCAAAGAACCAGCTCCTAGTTTCATTGATTTTTTCTATTGTTTTTTTCATTTCTATTTCATTGATTTCTGCTCTGATCTTTATGATTTCTCTTCTCCTGCTGGGTTTAGGGTTTCTTTCTTGTTCTTTCTCCAGCTCCTTTACGTGTAGGGTTAGGTTGTGTACTTGAGACCTTTCTTGTTTCTTGAGAAAGGCTTGTACCGCTATATATTTTCCTCTCAGGACTGCCTTCGCTGTGTCTCATAGATTTTGAACTGTTGTGTTTTCATTATCATTTGTTTCCATGAATTTTTTCAGTTCTTCTTTAATTTCCTGGTTGACCCATTCATTCTTTAGAAGGATGCTGTTTAGTCTCCATGTATTTGGGTTCTTTCCAGCTTTCCTCTTGTGATTGAGTTCTAGCTTCAGAGCATTGTGGTCTGAAAATATGCATGGAATGATCCCAATCTTTTGATACTGGTTGAGACATGATTTGTGACCCAGGATGTGATCTATTCTGGAGAAGGTTCCATGTGCACTAGAGAAGAATGTGTATTCTGTTGCTTTGGGATGAAATGTTCTGAATATATCTGTGATGTCCATCTGGTCCAGTGTGTCATTTAAGGCCTTTGTTTCCTTGTTGATCTTTTGCTTGGATGATCTGTCCATTTCAGTGAGGGGAGTGTTAAAGTCCCCTACTATTATTGTATTATTATTGATGTGTTTCTTTGATTTTGTTATTAATTGGTTTATATAGTTGGCTGTTCCCACGTTAGGGGCATAGATATTTAAAATGGTTAGATCTTCTTGTTGGACAGACCCTTTGAGTAGGATATAGTGTCCTTCCTCATCTCTTATTATAGTCTTTGGCTTAAAATCTAATTGATCTGATATAAGGATTGCCACCCCAGCTTTCTTCTGATGCCCATTAGCATGGTAAATTGTTTTCCACCCCCTCACTTTAAATCTGGAGGTGTCTTCGCGTCTAAAATGAGTTTCTTGTAGGCAACATACTGATGGGTTTTGTTTTTTTATCCATTCTGATACCCTGTGTCTTTTGATTGGGGCATTTAGCCCATTAACATTCAGGGTAACTATTGAGAGATATGAATTTAGTGCCATTATTAGCCTGTAAGGTGACTGTTACTGTATATTGTCTCTGTACCTTTCTGATCTACTACTTTTAGGCTCTCTCTTTGCTTAGAGGACCCCTTTCAATATTTCCTGTAGAGCTGGTTTGGTGTTTGCAAATTCTTTCAGTTTTTGTTTGTCCTGGAAGCTTTTGATCTCTCCTTCTATTTTCAATGATAGCCTAGCTGGATAGAGTATTCTTGGCTGCATGTTTTTCTCGTTTAGTGCTCTGAATATATCATGCCAGCTCTTTCTGGCCTGCCAGATCTCTGTGGATAAGTCTGCCGCCAATCTAATATTTTTACTATTGTATGTTACAGACTTCTTTTCTCGGGCTGCTTTCAGGATTTTCTCTTTGTCACTAAGACTTGTAAATTTTACTATTAGGTGACGGGGTGTGGACCTATTCTTGTTGACTTTGAGGGGGGTTCTCTGCATCTCCTGAATTTTAATGCTTGTTCCCTTTGCCATATTAGGGAAATTCTCTCCAATGATTCTCTCCAATAGACCTTCTGCTCCCCTCTCTGTTTCTTCTTCTTCTGGAATCCCAATTATTCTAATGTTGTTTCGTCTTATGGTGTCACTTATCTCTCGAATTCTCCCCTCATGGTCCAGTAGCTGTTTGTCCCTCTTTTGCTCGGCTTCCTTATTCTCTGTCATTTGGTCTTCTATATCACTAATTCTTTCTTCTGCCTCATTTATCCTAGCAGTGAGAGCCTCCATTTTTGATTGCACCTCATTAATAGCTTTTTTGATTTCAACTTGGTTAGATTTTAGTTCTTTAATTTCTCCAGAAAGGGCTTTAATATCTCCAGAGAGGGTTTCTCTAATATCTTCCATGCCTTTTTCGAGCCCGGCTAGAATGTTCAGAATCGTCATTCTGAACTCTTAATCTGACATATTACCAATGTCTGTGTTGATTAGGTCCCTAGCCTTCGGTACTGTCTCTTGTTCTTTTGTTTGTGGTGATTTTTTCTGCCTTGTCATTTTGTCCAGATAAGAGGATATGAAGGAGCAAATAAACTACTAAAAAGGTGGCAAAGACCCCAGAAAAATGCGCTGTAACCAAATCAGAAGAGACCCCAAATTGTGAGGGGGAGAAAGGGGATAAAAACAGGTTCTGAAAAAAAAAAGAAAAAAATTTAAAAAATAAAACAAATAAAAAAATATAAAAAAGAAAGAAAATATATATATATTTAGATGAACTAGTCAAAAAACGTTAAAAAAGAAAAGGGTAAAAGTTTTAAAAAATTTAGCAGAAGAAGAAAAAAGAAAAAAGAAAAAAAAATTGAAAAAAGAAAAAAAAATTGAAAAAAGAAAAAAAAATTGAAGTAGCCGCAAGACTAAAGAATCATGGGGAGAAAGCCATGAGTTCCGTGCTTTGCTTTCTCCTCCTCTGGAATTGCTCTGCTGTCTTAGGAATTGAACCTGCTTTCTCCTTGATAGATGAACTTCGTCCTGGCTGGATATTTTGTTGATCTTCTGGGGGAGGGGCCTGTTGTAGTGACTCTCAAGTGTCTTTGCCTGAGGCAGGATTACACTGCCCTTACCGGCTGCCGGACTAAGTAATCGGCTCGGGTTCGCTTTTGGGAGCTTCTGTTCCCTGAACGCTTTCCGTAGAGTTCCGGAGGACGGGAATGAAAATGGCGGCCTCCCAGTCTCCGGCCCGGAGGAGCCGAGAGCCTGGGGCCCCACTCCTCAGTGCGCCCCCAGAGGACAGCACCCAATCACTCCCGTATCCCCAGCCTCTAGCCGCGCTCCGAGCTCACCCAGCCCGTGACCAGTTCAAGGTAACCCCGAGCTGAGAGTTCAGTCCTTGGCTCTGTCTCTGCAGCCAGCTTCTCCGTTCTAATACCTGCGAGCTCTCCGACACTCTGACACCCCCGATCCTTCTGTGAACCTGCGGGGCTTGGGGCCACGCTGACCCCGCATGGGCTTCACCCTGGTTTAGCCTCTGGAGCAATGTCCCTCAGTGGAACAGACTTTTAAAAGTCCTGATTTTGTGCTCCGTTGCTCCGCCGCTTGCCGGGAGCCGGCCCCTCCCCCCGCGGTCTATCTTCCCGTCGTTTTAGATTCACTTCTTCGCCAGTCCTATCTTTCAGAAAGTGGTTGATTTTCTGTTTCTAGAGTTGCTGTTATTCTTCTCTTCACTCTCCCGTTGGATTTGTAGGTGTTTGCAATGTTTAGATAAGCTATCGAGCTGATCTCCTGCTACCTGATGTAGTCTCAGGCTGCTACTTCTCCGCCATCTTGACTCCTCCCCCCCAAAAAACAGTTTCTAACCTCAGTTTTGTGTGTATGCATGGTTTTGTGATTTCTCTCTGTATGGCTGAAGCAATCAGCAATATGAAAATGCAGCTTTCATCTGGTCACTCAACCTGATTAGGGAGCTCTAAAATTTCTCTATCTCCTACTAAATCAAGCCTTTCCTTGCTTGCAGTGTTTTCTGCAATATGGTCCTGAATTTACTCAGCCTCACTTCCATGACATCGCAGCAAGCCACCCCTGCTCTATTTAGTCTTGTTCTCCTCACGGTATCCAGAAAACATATTTTTTCCCACCTCCCACTCACATCCTTCTCTTGCCTGCTGACCTGTTCACTTCCTTCCTTCAGGAACCAAGCCAAATTCAAATATTCATGAAGATGGTCTTAAGTGACACAGCCTTTGTTGTTCTTAAAGCAAATAGCTTATGCAGCCATGGGTCTGAGCAGTGTCTACTCCTAGGCTTAGTTCCATGGCTAAATCTAAGCCATGTGTACTTATGGGACTAAGCATGTCTACTTCTAGGATTCTGACATGTCTGTTTAGACAGGTGAATAGGTCTATTCGTATGAAATGAAAAGGTGCTGCCCAAAACAACAGGGCTGGAGCCTCCTGGTAAAGATACATGCAAGTTAGGGTCAAGGTGGGCACACAAGGTTGGCCAAACCTTTGACTTCAGAGAGAAGAAGCAATGCTGGGTATATCATAGTGTTTGTCATTCACTTTCTTCTGCTCCTGTGCCCCTTCATTGGGATTCCATTAATAGAATGTAAAATGAAAGGTGAAGAGAGGTATTCAGGCTGTTTCTCATTTAACATCCCAGTGCTATGGCATTTTGAAGACTCAAGGCCATCCAATCGATTCCTGAGGGAGATGGTGGTACCTGGTGAAAGTTGTGTCTGTGTCCATAAGGACTGCCAGATGAAATACTGGGTGCCCTAATAAATGTGAATTTCAGGGGTGACTGGGAGGTTCATTTGGTTAAGGGTCCAACTCTTGATTTCTGCTCAGGTCACCATCTCATGGTCATGAGATGGAGCCCCACATCGGGCTCCACACTCATCAGGGAATCTGCTTGAGATTCTCTCTCTCTTCCTCTCCCCCGACCCTCCTCCTCACTCATGCTCTCTCCCTAAATAAATAAATAAAATCTCTAAAAAATGTGACTTTCAGATAAACAAGAAGTAACTTTTTAGTATATCTCATGTAACATTTGGGGCATATTTATACTAAAAATTATTTGTTGTTTGTTAATTTCAGTTTTAACTGGGGTCCTGTATTTTCATTTGGCAATGTAGCAACCCTACTAAGAGGGACAATGGTGCCTGAAAGAGAGTTAAATCTCCACTGGGTTTCAATAGAGCCTAGCAGAAGGAATCCAGATATGATAACTAGGCAATTGGTAGGCTTCTCCTTCTGAATAAAAAGACAAAACATTGAGGAGAGAAAGCCTTTTGACCCTTCCACTTGCTTCATGTCTTTGTATTACTCATGATGCCTGGAGTGATGACAGCCATCTCAAGGTCATGGGCTATAAGTAGGAGGATGAAAAGCCAAGATACCATGGAGAGTGAAGCAAAAGTTTGCTAAGAGTATGGGTCTTTTAAGACATTGTTGAGCTTTATCCAAGGAGGTTCAATCTTCCCTGAGACAACTCTGGGTTGGATCAATATTTGAATAACATTCAAATTCTATTAGGAAGGAAGAAGGAGGAAATGGATGCATTGGTAGTCTGGCAACAATGTCACTAACAATGTAACCAGCACCCACCGGATAGTCCATCTGTGGACTTGTTTCTTTAGGCCTCAATTGCTGACCACAGAGCACTAGGATTTTAAATATAGATAAAGAAATTAGAAGTCTGGGAAGAAAATAAGAAAGAAAGTATAATGCGGTAAATGTGCTGGTATTCCCCTTTCCTCGTTTTTTTGGTGTGTGTGTGTGTGTGTGTGTGTGTGTGTGTGTGTGCGTGTGTTCAATAGACTACCAGTGTGGTTGAATGTCAAGCATAGCTGACATGGTTAAAAAAATTAAATAGTTAACTTATTCCCTATAAGACCCCTGCTCATATATTCTCCCTTCAGCCACACAGGGCCACTTGACCCCCCATCGCATCTCCTCTTGTATGGAAAATATCCTTTTGGTAGTCAGGGAGAATTTAAGGACCCGTTGCAGACTCAATAGCCCAAGTGTAGTCAACATTGCCATTTATCAGTCATTCTCTGAACTCCTACTAAGCTTCATGTCTGACCACCTACATCTAGATTTCTCAGAGTTGCAAACATTCTGTTTTTGTTGCTTAAGACGGTGTCAGACATTCTATTACTTGCAGACAGAAACACCTGTAGCTGACAGAGAAGATACCATGTTCTTGTTCATGTGCATGAGTGAGACACCCTTTACCAACTTTCAGAAATGTTTAGGGGGAGCTCCCCAGGAAAGTAGAGTCCTAAATGATCAGGTAATGAAGAGAGCCAACTAAATGTGG
This sequence comes from Meles meles, assembly GCF_922984935.1. NCBI lineage: Eukaryota > Metazoa > Chordata > Mammalia > Carnivora > Mustelidae > Meles > Meles meles. The sequence continues at coordinate 155,389,644 of NC_060068.1, forward strand.
GCTATATTTGGCATCTTTATTAAACAGTTGATATTGGATATCAGTGAACATCATGCCTCCATGAGGACTTCAGCTCCTGAGAACCCAGAGACTTTCCCTTTTATTCCCATCCCTCAACTGCATGACTCAATACACATTTATTAATTGATTAGTTAAAGAATTTAATTGACTTATGGAGAATTTCCAACTTAATCTAAACCTGGAAGGAGGATTTGGAAGCTGGTATGGGGAAAGAATACTGTGGGTTAGGAGATGTAAGAACAGAGATCCTGGAACTGGTCATTAGCACAGCCCGTTTGGTGCCTAAAGATTAGATCCCCTAAAAAGGGTTAGTAGGAGTTTTATGACTAGTAGGAGTTTTATGACTAGGAGGACCAAATGCTACTGTTGGATACATTGCTAGGTGTTTGGGGCTGGCATAGTAGATCACTAGGAACCTAGGAATCACTGGAACTAGTGGAGGAATGCAAGGACAGAAATATCTTAGGGAAGTTCATTAGTCAGCAGCCCATAGAACCTATTAAAAGAAAGACATTGGTGATGTAAAAAGGCAGTTAGGGAGCTCTTAAAGTGATTAAGGGATGGATTATAGTGGTGATAAGGAAACAGGTGGGGAAAAAATGAATTCTAGGAATAGTTGGGTGGAAGAACTGATTGAAGGCAAGAGAAAAAAAATGCTAACATTTGCTTCATGCCTACTGCATGCCAAGCACTTCATATACAATGCCCCACTTAACATGTAACAATTTTACAAAGGGACAATAGTTATAATAGAAGTACATATAAGAAAGCTATTGGGGTATCTGGGAAAGAGGCATGGACCCAGGGAATGTCTTGAAAGATGTATGAAAATCTAACAGGAAAATCAGAGGAGAACATTTCAGACAGATGGATGGTATGTGGATAGGCATATCTTTGGCAAAATCTTTGCATGTGGTGTCTTCTGGAGAATTTGTTAATTCCAAGGAGTTTTTCTGAGATATTTGAGTGAGATGTTTGCAGACCAAGGGAGGGGGGCATTTTGGGACCTTTAAATAATACCATGTAGTTAACTGCCAATTTGGCATCTTAGAAAAACTATAGCTGTAGCCAGTGGTGGAAACATCTCCAGATATTTCTGCTGCAAGTAATGCTCCATGATGTGAAGCAAGAAGGTGGGAAAGTATTGAAGTTCTTCTATGTCCTTCATTTCTCCACACTTCCCAGGATTCTCCAGGGCCAGCTGCCTCTCCCTGTGATCCACACCCCTACCTGTTTTCCTGTCCATGCTAGGGGATACACATACTTTGATGCAGAGAGCTAGGCAACATCCTCTAGGTCCCTCATCTATTTGTTCTTGGGGATGACTTTGCAGCCTCCTCCTCTTCCCCCTTCCTGAATATTGCAGACCACCTTTCTCATGATGTCCTGTGGCTGTGGCTTTCTGACATTTGGTCTAGAGCCCCTGGGCCATGATAGCAGTGTCCTGCTGCTCAAGCCCTCCTGTGTTCAGGACATTGTTTGCTTGTTTATTTTTTTTTTCTTCTCTCTCTACTGTCCTTGGAGATAGGCAGGAGACCTCAGATAATCCTAATATTATCTGAGATCATCTCTGTCTCAGCAAACAAGTGCTCTAGTTCTGGGAGGGGTAGGTGGGCCGGCTAGAGAGGCACTCCCTGTCACGCCCTCTTACCTTACAGTTGGAACCTTGCTCTGTGGCATTTGGGGGAAGATAAGGAGTCTTACACAATTTGTTCAAGAAGTTGGCAAAGGCTTCCATGTTTCTGCTCTAATTCTGCTGCCACTTCAAACCTATTTTTTTAAAGCATCACGGATACTAATATTCTCTTCATATTACTCTTCCTTCAAATAATTTCTAAACAGTGTGTCCAAATGGCCCAGGAATAGAAGTCAGGAGAGTCAAGAGTCTGCAGGCCTCACCTTTGGGTTGAATTCAGCCTCTGTCCTTCCATTCTATACACTTGAGCAAGACATCACTTTTTCAGACCTTCTTTTCCCCAGTTACAGAGATGCAACAGAGTTTGCTCCCACTCCTTAGTATTTCTATAAGGACTAGATCTGGTCACATACATTATAGTGATCTAGGAAGTATAAAATATGATAGATGGTCATAACCACCAGGCAGCAGGACAAAATAACTCTGAAGGCAGACTTTCTTTAAAGCCAGGATTTTCCTCTGGAAAATGAAGATCATGATCTATATGAAAGCTCTGAAATCCTCAAAACTTGGGAACTAAAAGTTTTTTCATGAATGGGGCACCCACACTTATTTGGTGGCAAGATTGATATGAGGGTTTTTATGGTCTTCGTCTAGCCCATTTGCTGCAGAAATTTCAATGTACTTGCTTACTGGGTGCTGTCCTAGATCCCTTGGGAATTATTACTAGTATGCAATGCATGTACTGTACTATTTTTCCTAAAATATGAACAATTCTGAGTTGGAAACACATTTGGCCTCAAGGAATTTGGATATGGGATTGTGGGCTTTGGAGCCAAACTCACAGGGCTATTGTGATGGTTAAGTAAATAGATTCAGCATAGTGTCTGCCCCATGGTCGGTGCTTAGCAAATGTTAGCTGCCATTACTATCCCCTCCATTATTGCAGCCCTCAACCTCTTTAAGCAATTTCTACTATTGCTCTAGACCTATTTCCCTATTTGTGCCTGTAATAACTTTTTAAAAGATTTTATTTATTTATTTGAGAGAGAGAGAAAGAGTGAGAGAATGAGTGCAGAGGGAGAGGGAGAAGCAGACTCCACACTAAGCAAGAAGCCCTATACGGGGCTCGATCCCAGGACCTTGGGATCACAACTTGAGCAGAAGGCAGACGCTTAACCACTGGTTAAGTGGTTAACCTAGTCGGTCCTGTGCTGGTACTATTAATGTCTAAAATTCTTTCCATTCAACCACTCAGCACTTGCCTTTCCTGAAACTCCTGTCTTCCCAACTCTGCCAAAATGCTGTCCTTATTTAGAACAGAAAGTTCTCCCTGTAGCTGCCTGAGGTCCCCTCTCTCTGCCTTCTCAGTAGTTAGTTGGATGATTTGCTTGTGGGTAAAGGAGGCTGGGAGAGAGTTCTGGGAAGTTTCCCACTGGCTGGTCTCAGACTCCTAGCTCACCCTGACATACTTCGCATGGGCTGTGTGGATGGGATCCTGTATATGTGGTGCAGCTCCTCCCCCTTTAGAAAAATTACTTCCACCTTTCTGGACCCCAGTTTCACATGGACAAAGCACAAAGGTTAGCCTAGATGATAGTTCATGCCTCTTATCTTCCTTAAACCCTACCTCCTGTGATGCTGCCCTAGAACTCTTACCTTTGTATGCTGGGGAAGCACATCCTCCATATCTTCAGTAGTCAGCTGATGTCAAAGAGGGAATGAAAGCTGCTTCCCTTCAACTCTGTGTATATCCAACCTCAAGAAGGGCCAAATGCAAGGAATTTGCAAACCTTGTTATCAAGGAAACTAGATACCCTTTCCCCAGCTTTGGGCACTGAAACTAACCTGACTGCAAGAACATGCTCTGGGTCATCTCCTGGACAGGGTTAGAGATGAATTGGACAGTGTCAGGTTTAAGGAGATCCAATCTGGTAGCTAGGGGTCTGCAGGAAAGGTTGCCATCCACTGATTAAAGACAGAGGCCAAGCAGGACAGTGACCAGCATTGGAAATCTGGTCAACAGACAGAAGGATTCTGCTAGTAGTGAGAGAAGCTGATGGAGAAGCAGGAGAGGGATGGAGAGGAGTGCTAAGAAGTGGTGAGGTTTCATGTCAGGACTCTAGTTCAGGAGGGAGACTGAGGTATGAGGGAGGGTTGTTGATAAGAGGGGAAACAGTGGAAGCCTGGTGCTGTGGACTGCATCACCAAATGGTGGGAAAGAAACACATAACCCTCAAATGCATGGGCCTCCAGGGCCCTTCCCTGGAGCACCAAATCCTGCCATGTTGCCCAAGACACTAGTAAATGCCAGGCTAGTCTCTTTATCATTACAAAGAGGACTCCAATTTTCTTTCAGGAACAATGTGACCAACTGGAAACCCTAATATGTCCAGAGTCCCAGTTGTGTTTGGTAAGATATAAGCAGGGATCCCTTGGAGGAGCTGTGGGAAAACCTGTGGGAGGGATGGATTCAGCTGAGATATGCTTTTGCCCTTCACCCTGGCCCCTTTTTTTTTCTGCCAGAGATTCAGACAGGACACTGAAAGAGAAACAGCCATATAGTGAGTAGGCAGTCCAAAGCCACAGGCTAAGCTGGGTGGGGCTGGAAGCTGAAGGAAGCCAGAGATCTTGATGGTACTGGGAGCCCCAGGACAGCCCTGCAAATGGTACTGTAGCTTCTCATCATGTGAGAAAAATGAACCTTTGTTTGGCTAATCTACTGTGAGTGGGCTCTTTTATGCAGGTGGACTCAGTCCTAACAGGCACACATAAATGGCTTACTGGGTTGTTGGAAGGATTAGATGAGATGTCTCAGCAGACTCTGAGACTTGAGGTGAACCCAGCAGAGATTGCTGAGCACTCAAAATTCAGCATTGGGACCTTGCCCTATTCTTAAGCCCGTACAGTGGTGGACACCTAAGCCACTGATACACTTCCTGTCCGCCCCTTGATTAACTAGAGCTAGACTTGGGGGGAGTGGGGTAAGACTGTGACCACAAGGGGGATGTGTCAATAAATCTAGCTTCAGGGAAAGTTTGGAAAAACCAGAGGGGCAAGGCAGAGGATGATGTGCATGGTGGCTTCCATCTGCACTTCTAGAAAACAATTCTCTGCTTATGTGCTAGCCATGGTGTTTCAGTAGCCCCTTCTTCACTTTAGAGTAGCATTCATTCATTCATTCATCAAATACTTCCTGGGTGCCTACATTATGTCAGGCACTGTATTCAGTGCTGGAGATACAGAAGTGAATAAGATGCAATCCTTGGCCTCAAGGTATCTTCTCTGGGTACCATTCTGTTGTTGTTGTTTTAGAAAATGGGGCCAAAGGGTAAAGGGAACATTTGGGTTAAATATGAGGGAAGAAAAAGAAAAAGCTCTGGCTACTAACATTTTTGTCATTTTGTATCTTCTGACCAATGCTGTAAGAATAATGTACACTGGGTTTTGGGAGGTGGGGGATATTTCCAGTCTAGCCTGAAGTGGAAAGTTACTGGTATGCTCCAAAGTAAGCTTCCGTAATTATGGGCTGAAGTCAGACAAACTATAGAGAGTTCTCAATTTCTAGAATTTCCTTGGGCTGTGAGTAAGCTACCACTTGACCCAGGTAAAACATGCTGTCTCCTCAAATGGAAAATACCCAGATGATGGAAATTTTATGTTATTTACAAATGGGAAACTCTTGGGTCTTCAGTGATCCCCACTGTGCCACACTCTGAACAGCTGACTAAAAAGGTTGTATCAGCCCACCATGTTTTATTTTTAGTTGCTCCTCACTGGAGAGATATTTGAGTATGTAGTATAAACCACATATCAGAATGCAGGCTCTCGGGTAAGAACACCTTTGAATCCTAGCTCTGCTCCTTACCAGCTGGTGAGCAGCCAGTAGGTAATTGACATCACCACGTCAATCATTCCTACCATTTGGGGTTGTCATGAAGATCAAAAATAACGTACTGTACAAAGGATGAACAGTACTTGGCAGAGTTAGGACTCAAAACATGTTAACTACGGGGGCAATGAGATGGGGATGGGGAGAGAGAGAGAATGGGAAATATTTCCTCAGAGGGATGATCTCGGCTAGAGTCAGGTTACCAACAGATCTTGTGCCATCTCTGTCCAGACACAGCCCATCCTCAGCACACCCCAGTGCCAGTTCAGCCTCTGCTCTGCTGAATTCTGCCCCAGTCACCCAGTCACTGCTGGGGAATGTGCATACTCTCCAATTATTTGAATGAAAACTGAATTTCAGTGTGCTGTTTTGGAGGGTCTATGAAATGAGCAGGTCTGATGGCCCATTGGATGGATCCATTTCGAGAGACTAGTTGAGGGTTTTCATGAAAGGCTTCCTTATGTAAAGGCATTAACTTCCCTGTCTCTGCAATGGAGGTGATTGTCCTGACCTCCTCTGATGGCCAGAGGTGGGGGGAAATTGGGAATTAAACCAAATGATAAGCACCTAGCATGATGATGGGGAGGAAGTAGGAGCTTCAGAAAGACTGCTCCATCCTTCCCCATCCTTCCCTGCCCTGTTGTCATACTGCCCTAAACTGAGAGTGTGACTGAAAACATGTGGCAGGAGGAATATAGGAATCCACTTTTAGCATCTTACACTTTAGTTGCAACTCGTTTATCAGGCCAGCCAGGGCACTCCCTGGCCCAGTTCCATTCAGCCCCAGTGCACACTAGAATTGCTGGGCAGCATTAAAAAAATATTGATACTGAGCAAGAATTCCCTTCCCCAAGCAAATCTGTCTTAATGAATAGCTCCTTGAGAGAATGAGCACCTCTCTGGTTTCAGTTTGTTCATCTGCAAATTGAGAGCAGAGAAGTAGAATAACTCACTGGGTGCTGCACAGCTAGAGAAGGTCCCAGGTCTGCCGAAGCCCAGCTAAGGGCATTCACCCCAACAGATACTGTCCTTAGTTAAAATTATGATATTCAGTCCATCATGGATTCCTTTGCATTAATTTTGAGTTTGAAAATGGTGTATTAAAGTATTGTATATCTTGTTCCAAGGTTTTTTGGCATCCCCTTAAATTTTGTATTCAAGGTCATAACCAAATATTGGGGAGTGCTCAAGAGAAAACCTCACATCATTTCCCCGGGTCCAGAAATTGTGTCTAGAAAGGGACAAGGGACATGACCTGAGCATCCTGTCCTTTTCCTTGGAAGGTCATGCTCAGCTTCACTAAGGTTTTGTGCTGTGTGTTCAGGAGTGGTGATAGCCAGTCATGAGGATAAGGATGAGCTGCTGATCTGTGGCAGAGCTGGACATAGGTCCAGTGAATTTCTGAGGCGTTTCTACAAGAAATCAGTTGAAAGTCATTTTAAGACTGGTTAGATTTTGGCCGTGTCTCTCCTGCAGCCTAAGCAGCAGATGAAATTCCTCCAGAAAGTGCTCATTATTTAACTGCCACTAGTTTACAGTTAAGTTTTCGTTTGACATTGTCAGCCCATACTAATCTGAATTAGGTAATAAATGAGTGCCAAGACCTGAACCATGCCCTCAGATGCCATTAGTCCAAAAGATCGTTGATTTGCCTGGAGGGAGCTCTGTGCATCTCAGGTCAGGTGCCATGTGAATGGTGTGCAAAGGAAGCATTTGGACAAGGGAGAACCAGAGATCCAGGTGAAGTCTTTTCCTGAGCCAGTAGACAGATACCTGCATGGGGCTCACTGGTAGGGTCAGTCTACCTGTCAGTCTGCATCTGCCTTGGGGGGTGTCTCCAGTCATCTCAAAGGACATCGCTGAAATCTCAATAATTTCTCCAAACTCAACTTTACTTTTACTTCAATTCCCACTAGGACATAAGCTCCAAAAGGACAAGACTTCTTGCTGGTTTTGTTCCAGGCAATATCTTCAGCAATTATAATGGTGCTTGACCTAAAATAAGCGCTGATGATCGTGTCACCCTCCTAATTACAGCTCTTCGGTTTCTCTCTGTTTCCATTAGAATAAATGCTGAAACCCTTATGTGACCTACGTGATCTGCCCCCTGATGACTTCTTTAATTTCAGGTCAAGACACCTTTTCGTCATTCGCTATATTCCAAGCTCTACCCTACCAGGCCTTTGCAAATGTCCTTCAGCATAGTGAACACATGCACACACATGCGCACAACACACACACTTCATGGAACCAGCTCCTTCCCAACTTTCCTATAGCTCAGTATAGAGGTCCTTTCTTCAACTAGTCTAAAGATCCTTCTCTGACTGTTCTTTTCCATGGAGGACCTCTTCTCCTGTATGTTCATCTCCATGTCATGTTGCACTCATAGCACTTTTCTCACCTTGTAACTGGATGTTTTTTTTTAAAGTGTATTCTACTGCTTATTTCTGTTTCTGTTGGACTTCACAATCCATGAGGAAATGGATATGAGTCTCTCTGTTCTTTTTTTTTTTTTTTAAGATTTATTTATTTATTTATTTGACAGACACAGATCACAAGCAGGCAGAGATGTAGGCAGAGAGAGAGAGAGAGAGAGAGGAGGAAAGGCTCCCCATGGAGCAGAGAGCCTGATGTGGGGCTCGATCCCAGGACCCTGGGACCATGACCCGAGCCGAAGGCTGAGGCTTTAACCCACTGAACCACCCAGGCGCCCCGAGTCTCTCTGTTGTAATATATCCACATTCTTCTGAAAGACCCTGACATAGTTTAGGTACTTCCTTACAAATTACTTGTTAAATGAATGAATGAATGAATGAATGAATGAATGAACGAACATCTTTAGTATATATGACCCCATCCTAGAATACAATATAAAGATGGTGTTCTCAATCTCTCTTTTGTCCACCCTCTTCCCTTTAGTGCTCTCTTTTCTTGTCCCAGTGGCTAAATACTGCCTGTTAGCTATCCAGGCCACCTTATACACCCCAAGCCCAGGTCTGACAGTCTAGACAATGTCCCAGTAAAATGCTGAAGACTGGAAAGTCATGATGTGCTGTGCACAGTATTTAGCTTTTAACAGACATGCATCCTTCTAAATACTGTGGGAATGTAGGACAGTATAGACAGCTTGTGGGGAAGAAATTTATGTGAGGACAGGAGGGCCATTCACTCCACAGAGGCAGCCAGCTGGCCTGTTGTCTATGCAGAAGAGAGATCCTGGCATAGCTATCATAATCAGTTAAAACCAGGTTCATCTGGGATTTTCATACTATTCTCTTCGCCTTTCGAACTGTGTATTGACTACCCTGCACTATTTTCCCTTCTTACTTAAAACTGAGGAGAAATAATAGAAATAATATCATATGCCACAATGTTAACAATAATTACATTTTAGATATTAAGTTATGAGAGTTTTTAGGGTTTCCCCCACATTTGTCCATTTAAAACTTTATTTATTGAGATTTTGTTGTTTTTTATCATTTTAGAATATGTATTTCACATACTGTCCTCTGTGTTTGTATGTAGTATCTCAATTGAATAGAGCTATGCTGTCCGATATGGTAGCCATTAATGTCATGTAAATATGCAAATTTAATCAAAATTAAATTCAATTTAAAAACTCAGTTTCTCACTAGCCATATTTCAAGAGCTTAGTAGTTACATGTAGCTAGTGGCTATTTTGAATAGCACAGACATAGAACATTTCCATTACCACAGAAAGTTCCATTGGGAAATACTGGTGTAGAGTGTATAGATTTTAAATATTTGAACGTAAAAACAAAGTCTTACAGGTGTTGAAGAGCATTGTTGATGCAAACAAAAGTTGGGAAACATCAACTGTGTGGATTCTTTGTGATTCAAATGCGGTGATAGTGATTCCTCTCTGAGAAAAGGTCCTGGTTTGCTCATCAGGGTCCTTGAAATTTTATAGCTGTGGAAACTAACTGAGTTTAGCCATCTCAGAATTTTTACAGGATAGTCCGTGAAGGCTGGACAAGATTCCCACCATGATGTGTCAGTCTGAGGCCAGTCCTGAATCCCACTATTCTATGGGAAATTTTCATAAGTATATTTGAAATTAGATTCCTTATTTCCTTAATTCCTGCTCCCATGAAAAGACCTTTACGGTCTGTTCTTGACTAACTCCTCTTTAACTTACCTTTAATGCTAAGGTGAATTTATTATGCAACCAGCCCAGGGGTTGTGCTCAGCAAGTGGTCAGGCTCTTCCTCAAAAGGGCAGGGACTAAGTGACCTTAGACAAAACAGCACAAGATCTGAGCAGCTAATCTTTCTCTGTAATTATCAAAATTTGTCTTGTGTCAAGATGTATTCCCAAACCCACACTCCTGGTGACCTGAGGAATGGGCCATGTCTGCCTCAGTCATCATAAGCAAGAGGAACCTGGTTTATTAACTGAGAAGTGTAAAGATATACTCACTCATAGATTTTTTTTTTTTTCTTTAAAACAAATCTTCAGGGAGCTTCTACCATGTGCTACATACTGGGGATAGAATTAAAGCAGACCTGGATACTGCCTTACAGAGTACCACTTCAAATTATTATAACACCAAATGTATCAAAATCAAGGATAATCTTAAATAATAGAAATGAGGGCACCTGGGTGGCTCAGTGGGTTAAGCCTCTGCCTTTGGCTCGGGTCATGATCTCAGGGTCCTGGGATCGAGCCCCACATCGGGCTCTCTGTTCAGCAGGGAGCCTGCTTTCCTCTCTCTCTCTCTGCCTGACTCTCCGTGTACTTTGTGATCTCTGTCAAATGAATAAATGAAATCTTTAAAAAAAAACCAGAAATGAGCTGACACCCGGAGGTCAGGAGTGTCTCTAATGTGCAGTAAAGGTAAAGCTCTAGCGACATGTCTACATCAGAAAAGATACTGAACACATGAGTGTGTTTTATATCTGTTAGCTTCTCGGGAGATCCCATAAATGTCACTTAGGTCTGTGCAAGAGGAAAGAGACAAAATGTTTCTGTAATCGGGTCCTCTAGGGGACATTAATAACCATATGAGACAGTGCTAGGTAGAAACTGCCAAGACCTGTGATGTACTTCCCTGTCCTTTCTCTAAGCACTCAGGGTTAGCATGGAACAAGGAAGATCTACCAAAATGTTGATTAAAGTCCATGATGAAAGGTCATTTCCTTAAATAAGTAAGATGTGGGGAACGTGTGACAATGTGAAAACAGAAGTACAGAATAAAAAGGGAAAATGTCTTCTTAAAGCATCTTTTTACAAGGAAAAAAAAAAGGAAAGAAAGAAAAATTTGGATATAGTCTTAAGAAGAAGGCACTCAGATGACACCCCTTACAGAGCACATCTAATTTCCCAGAAAGTAGATTAGGAAATCTTATTGTGAATCTCTCTCCTAGAGATTTACGTCTAGATTCCACACTAAGATGTTGTAAAGATGTCTGGTTGACGTTCAGGGGCAGGAAAGGAGGGAGGGGCATGGAACGATCTCAATGCTTCTGAAATAAAATTATCCGAGGAAAGAAAGCATATAGAATGATGGTCAGAAATCAACATAAGGAATTATGGTGGAGATGTTGCCCTTTCAGACCAGTCCACATTGGCACTGTGTTTGTGCTTTGGAAAAAATTTGTCGAGTCCAAGAGTATGTAACATTTGAGCCCAAAGAGATTTTGGAATCATCAATTATTGCTAATTGTTTAAGAGCATGAAAAAAATCCTTGGACAATGTAATGTGAGAAGAATAGGGGCCAAACAGGAACATCTGAGTATCCCCAAAGTTTAAAGTCAGGACGGAAGATAAGGAATCTATTAAAGAGATAGGGCGCCTGGGTGGCTCAGCGGGTTAAAGCCTCTGCCTTCGGCTCGGGTCATGATCCCGGGGTCCTGGGATCGAGCCCCGCGTCGGGCTCTCTGCTTGGCTGGGAGCCTGCTTCCTCCTCTCTCTCTCTCTGCCTGCCTCTCTGCCTGCTTGTGGTCTCTATCTGTCAAATAAATAAATCTTTAAAAAAAAAAAAAAGAGATAGAAAATGAATGGCCAAAGGGAATCAGCAGTGTGTTGCAAGAGAAGTCAAGGGAGCAAAGAATTTAGAGAAGAGATGCCTGTTTAAACACAGCTGGGAAGTACAGCCAGCTAAGGATTGTAAACTGTACATTGATTTAGCAACATTTGCCTGAGAAGGGTGAGGGGAATAGGGTGGGCATAACACAGACTGAAAGAGACTGAGAAGTGACAGGGAGGAGAGGAAATGTGGATGGGACCGGCCATTACTTGAAAGGATTCTAAAACGAAGACCCATGTAGACATTGTTAATCAGTTTTTATTCCTAAAGAATCTGGCTTGCTAAATTGTGTAGGTTTATCTCTGGAACTGACCTGCCTGGCTAGAAGGATGGACAACAATCATACCTGACTTCTGATCTGAGGAAGCATCCAAATAACAGAGCACACTTAACCTGATTATTCTCTGATTTTTATAAACATTGTTTGGTCCTTAGAGAAATAATGCTTTTGAACATTTTCTCCACAGCAGTTTTTCTTGTTCTTCTTTATAGTATAGAAACTGCCTATAAGAATTAAGTGTATAGAGTTCAAGAAAAATGAGTTGACATCTCTTCCTTTGAAAAGTGAGCTTGGGGGTTAGCACAGTAAGCCCCTGCAAAGCACCCATCATAGAGGCAAGGAAGAAGTCTCTTGATGTGTTATGCACCGACACTAGTTCCATGTAGCCTTTAGGTAAACAGAGATGTTCAATGTGCCTCAGATCTGCCATGTGGTCAGAGGCTTTGCACAGAGAAACACCCTGGAAGTGTTGGAAGGCAGATCCTGCCTTTCATTAACACTGACAGACCCTAAATTGTTCATATAGATTAGCCATAATATGCCAAGAAAAATATTTCAGTGATTATTTATTCCACTTCACAAAGCCAGGAGTCCTAGGATATCACAATGTACTAGTGTTTCCAAACTTTATCTTAGCATCAAATCCTTTTCATGGTAGACTATTATGGTTGAAGCTGAGTGAAATAGGGCAAAATTATCTCCTTAGAATCTGACACAGTTTAAAAGCATTAGCCCTGGAAAAGTGTCTCATGACATTGGCTTCATATGAGAATCATCTATGAACAAATCCTAATACATTTAGAAATTCTTATTTAATTAGTCTAGGGAGAAGATCTCTGGCATGATATATTTTGTAAAGCTCCCCAGATTCTCTTATGCAGTAAGGGCTATGAACAGCTGCCCTAGCAGAAGACTATTTATGGGGCACCATCTACTAAAGAAGATAATATTTATAGTAAAACTGCTATCAAGCCAATAGTTAGTTAATACTCTCCTGTAGGTTAACCAAATATCTTAGTTAATGAATGTTGACAAGTTTACCAGTAGAAACCAATTTTACATGAGTTAGATTAAAGTAATATATACATTATGAAAGTCATACTGAATAGATCATTTAGCCAACATTTATTCAGAAGTCATTCTATAGTGCCTATTGTGTGGCAGACTCTATGTAAGAGGCTTAGAGAGATGCATAAATTATTCTTCCTAAGTCTTTACTTTCAAAGAACGGTTAAGTCTTCTATGGAAGGTATAATATATGATATAAAGCAAAATCTAAGAATCAAGAAACACTGGAGGGTATAATATTATCTGGAGGTCATTGTCATTTTGGTGGATTAAAGATGACTACAAATTCTAGCCACTCTTCCCATTAGAAGATGGCATCTATATTCCTCTCCCTTTATATTTGGGTCAGCTTTATAAAATTTGACGACGAAATACAACAGACCTGACACTATGCTAGTTGTAGTTCTAGGCTTTAAGAAACTTGGCAGTTTCTGTCTTTGTTCTCTTGAAGATTTCGGGCATCACATAACATGGTCCAGCTGGAGAGAACACATAAAGAGAGGGATGCCTGCGTGTTCCAGCCATTTGAACAAAGTGCTAGATATATGAACAAAGACATCTTAAAATGTACCCTTGAGACTGTTATGTGAAGAAGTCCACATTTGCCATAAGCAGAAGCCATGTGGAGAACTACGGCATCCTGGCCAACAACCCCAGTTGGGGCTTCCATATAGTCTCGCTGTGCAAGTAAGACTAGTGAAAAAATCATTCCATTAACCCATAGAATCATGAGAAATGATGTAAAGTACTTGTTCAGAGTCACTAAGATTTATGATTGTTTGTTACACAGAAATATATAACTGATACCAAAATTGTGGCTGGAAATAAGGTGTAGCCATAGAAAACCTAAAACATGTGGCATTGGTTTGGGACCAGGTAGTAGGTAGAAGCTAGAAGGGTGGTAAGGAGACTAGTAGTGGAGGTCTGAAAAGTAGTGAAATACTTGCTATTGGAAACTGGAGAAAACAGCATTCATATTACATAATGCTGAACTGTTTGTCAAAACTGTTGCCTCTGATACCTGAGAAGTTAGAAAAATTTATCAATGAATTTATGGATCTTGCTGAGGAGATTTCCAGGCAAAATGTTGAAAGTGAAAGTTGACTTCTTTTAACCATTTGTGATATAGTATGGAAAGACAGAAATGAGCCAAAGAAGAAACGATTCCTTTTTAAAAGGTTTCAGCTTTGGACTTGCAAGTTTGGAAAATTTCTAGCCTTTCCATGTGTCAAAATATTTTCAAAGTTAGAGATGGACTCAGGGTAAAGGTCAAATCCAGAATTCTGACAGTAAAACCTGGACCCATGTAAAGATCAAATCAAGGTTGTATGACATTGATTTGTGCTTATGTGACCCTTTGTTAAGACCTCAGAAAGATAAAAAAAAAAAAATCTTAAGAGCATTGCTCCACAGCATCCTGACTTTCAGTCAAAGGGAAAAAGGGGCCTATCTTGAAGACTTTTTATGGGTGTGAATTTTATTTAATGAGGTGAATTTATAATATGATGCATAGAAAACATACAAAATTTAGAGGGAATTGTATTGGCAAAAGTATCACCAGATTAGACTAAAAGGGAGAGGGCAATACAAACTAAAATGAGATTCTAGACTCCAAAATTTATATAGACAGAACTAGGCAAAGAAAGCAACTCAGTTGTAAATTTGACCCTTATCATATAGAAAAGAAAGTTCTCAGGTGAGAGAGCCAGATGCAGAGGATAGAAACAAGAGCCACTAAAAACAGTAGGCTGGAACAAGACTCTGAAAGAGCAGAGCTGGACCCTAATCAAGGAACAGTCCCTGAACTGTAGTAGGAGACCTGACAACTTGTGCCCAGGTGGATTTCAAAATTACTATGAAACAGGGAAGCTGTGTGCTCCTCTTCTCTCCCTTTTTGAATGGGAATGTCCATTGTTGCAATTCTCTTTTGTATGTTGATTGTTTGGGGAGGTGGATAACTTGTCTTTTTAATTCACAGAGCTCCCATTTATGGGAGCTCTGGGATTGTCTACATTGAGGGCATCGCACCTTAGGTGGCTCATTCATATCTGGACCTGATTTAGATGACAAAATCCTGGGTCTCAAGTCCGAGCCTTATGTCATAATGGAATGACAATATTACAGGTCTTGGAAGGGGCGAGTGTATTTGTTTATGGGAAGAATATAAATAATTTAGAGGTTGTTAAAGATAGCCACAAATCCTCTGCTTTCCTTCCATCAAGAGGTGGAGTTGGTTTTCCATTCCCGTGAATCTGTCTTGGCATTGTGAATTGTTTTGATCAACATAATGTGGCAGGAGTGATGCTAGTCTAGCTTAGGCTAGGTTACACTTTAAAAATTGGCAGCCTTTGTTTCATTCGTGTCTTGACACTTCAAGTCAGAAAGTCCAGTTACCTTCCTGAAGGGACAGTATGGCCAGCTGCCAGTTGTCCAGCCATCTCAACCAAAGTGCCAAGCACTTTGATGATGAAGTCCTCCTGGAATGCTGCCTTAAGACTACCATGCTGTGAGGAAGCCCAAGCTACCCCATAGAGGAAACACATGGAGGAGAACGAAGGCATGACAGTTCATAGCCCCAGCCTGGCTGCCCTCTGAATGCAGTTACAGGACTGACCCAACACAAGACTGGAAGAAAAACTGTTCTTCAACCCACAAATCATGAGAAATAATAAATCATTGTTGTTTTAAGCCATTAAGTTCAGGAAGGTTTCTTATAGAAATCAGTAACTGACACCATTGTGAGCTACAGTTGGAGCATTTAGATATGCCAAAGAATTTTCAAATAAAGAGTCATATCTGGAAGTTCAGTTAAACTAGCTATTTTATATTAGCACTTTTTAAAAAGTGCATCTCAGGATGATATCAACAAAAGCAAATCCAAGTATGCTTGAGAATAAGTAAACCAGAGTGTGATGCAACCCAGAAAGAAGACCTTGATTCCACTTCTTCTGTAATTATGTCTAGATGGGCAAAATGTTGGGAAAATTCCTCAACAGATATTTGTCAAGAACCTCCTATGAATGTCAGACAACCTAAGGAGAAAAATCTTATTGCCAGTTTCTAACAAAAGACAGGATATGAACATCTAAATAATCCAAATATTAGCCAATTTCAGACCTTAATTAACTCTGAACACTAAGAAGCTGTTCCTTTTTCTTGTACTATTTTGTGGAAGAGCTTATGTAGGATCATTGTTAATTCATTATTAAATATTTGGTAGAATTCTCCAGTGAAACTATCCGGACCTGCAGGGTTTTGTTGTTGGATTTTTGAAATTATGAATTTGATGTCCTTAATAGTTATAGGACTATTCAAATTATATCTTCCATGTTGGACGAGTTATGGTAATTTGTGCTTTTCAAGAAATCGGTGCTTTTCTTCTAAGTTGTCAAATTCATGTGTAGATTTGTTCCCAGTATTCCCTTATTATCCTCTTGATATCTGCGGGGGGTGGGCTGTGTAAAACCTACTGCATTTGTACATTAGTAATTTGTCTTTGCTTTTTCTTTGTCAGTCTTGCCAGCGTTGGTCAATTTTACTGATCTTCTCAAAGCACCAACTTTTTGAAGTATTGATTTTCTGTTTTCAATTTTAGTGATTCCTGCCTTTAACTTTACCAGTGCTTCTCTTCTGCGTCCTTTGGAATAGTTTTGCCTTTATTTTTCTAGATTCTTGAGGCTTTTTATTCTGTAGGAAAACGCTACTTCTGTTTTTCATGTATTTTTGCAATTCATTAAATACAATATATTTATTAGATAGGATTTTCTCACAGCTATTACTTTCATAGAGTGCATATAAATGCTTCCCTCATGCTCATGTGGAGCCATCAAGTCACATCAGAAAACAATAACAAATCTCTCAAAATGTGTGTGGATTTGGAAAAAAAAAAAAAAAAGCCATCAAACAATCAGTACTAGCTGATATATCCCCCGGTGTGCTTAGAGAGGCCAATCAAGGTAAATTATACCAGCAAAAGGAGCAGACCATCAATGTTTTTTCCTGCTGCTCTAAAATTTTCCCCTAAGCAGTAACTTAGCAGTGGAAAATCCCCAGCATGAAGGTTAGAGGAAGTGTGGTAAACATGTGCTGGTCACTAGATTTATCTTTCATGGTGTTTCCAATAATAAATTGTTCTCAGAACAACAAAGAATCTGAGTGTGAAAGGCTAAGGTTAGCAGCTGAGCTAAGCAAAGAACAAACTGTGGTTCAAAGGGATAATTGACATATTTTCTTATATTTGTACTGGTGTTCCTTGGGAATTACTTAGTATATTTTTCAGAGGCAAACAACAAGCTACCCAATTGAATTTTAAAATCATACAATTATTCTTAGAGGTGTATAGACCCTCAGAGGAAACAGGGACCCAGATTCATTAGATGATTTTCTCAAAATTGCTCAGCCAGGTCCCACAAGAGCCTAAGCTCAGACTGCCCACCCCTGTGCCACTATTTATTTAGCCAACAAATATTTATTGACTGCCTACAACATGTCAGGAGCTATTCTAGGTGCATGGATGCAGAAAAGGCAAGAATCCTTGACCTCAGAGAGCGGGCAGAGGGAAAGAGATAATAAACAAGTAATGAATTAACAAAGTGAATTACACAACACATTATGGGGTGATAAGTGCAATAAAAAAAAGAAAGTAGAGCAAAAGAAGTAGAGTTTGGAGTGCTAGCAGGGGTGACAGCAGGGTGTAATTCTAAATAGTATGGTCAGGGCAGGCCTCATTGAAAACACTGGGAAAAGGCAAGGAAATTAGCCGTGGGGGTAAAGGCTGGGAGAGAGCATCTCTGCAGAGCTGAGCAAAGGCCTTAAGGCAAAAGTAGGCACAGAACAGTTTCTGAGATGTGCCTGCCATGTTTGAGGAATTAAAGTCATCTCTTACACCATCTGCAGTGTGTCCTCTAAAACTCATGGAACCCATAAGACTTTGAGAGTTGGGAAAGCCTGAAAAATTGTGCAGTCTGACCTCGTAACCATGCAGGAATGTTCAGCACAGTGGCCCAGATCCACAGCTGTCCAGGCTCCAAACGAATCTCTTTGGTCCAAGATCCCATTGGGTCACAAAGCAGCTTGTGCCATTTTTAAAACCACTTCTTATGCCAGAAAGTTTTGTCTTTGTTGAGCTGGAATCTGTCTCCCTTTTGCTTTACCTGTGATTCCACTTTTAACCTTTGGAGCAACACAAACTCCCTCCTCTGCCTCTCATCCATGACATTTCTCTCTCTGTCTTCTTCCCTTCAAAATATCTTCTGTTCCTGGCCAGCTTGGATGTTTTTCTCTAGATCACCCCTTTCTAAAGATTTTCATTATTCTCCTTATCAGTAAAAACAAAAACAAAAACAAAAACAAAACACACACACAAAAAAACAAACAAACAAAAAAAACAAAATAAAAGAAACAAAAAAAGGAAGATGGTCCTTTAGCCCCCATATATGTATATTAACTTCTTTATAAATCATGTGTATGTACTACTATACCAACATATCATAGACATTATAAAACAGACAAAAAGGAACTAAACAAAGTTGTAAATTAAAAAATAGAATTTCAAATATTTTTCTACCCACACCTCGTGAATCGATCATCTTGCTCGCTTTGGACATCTACTATAGGAAAATTTTAGTTTCTTTATGCCCCCTCCCAATTGTGACTAGAAAACTACAGTCTTAGGAGAATATTTACAAATAACGTAGTGACAAAGCTCAGAATGAGGAACAGAGAAAACTCAGCTCCATCTGGACCCTATCATTGTCAGTGGCAGGATTTGACACAAATTACTTAACCTATTTATGCCTTCGTTTCCTAATCTCTAAAAATGCAGTAAACAGTGCTATTATTTGGGGGCTCTAATGCCTTGAGGTGTTGTGAGATACAAATGGAATATCTGATAATCAACAGAAAGTACTAATATAGTCTCTAGCACAAAGTAGGCATGGGATAACTATTAATTATTGTTATGTAGTTCTCAGATACCACTCTAGAAATAACCTCTAAGTCATATATGTCGTTCATTCAATCAAAACTTCACCTCCAGCAACCCAAATTACTGAATTCTTACCTTAGTAGTAACTTGAAGGTCCTTCATGTAACAAGTGAGTGGTATTGTCCAGATGCTTTTTGCCCTTTCATTCCAATTATAGTGGCTTTCTTTTAGTCCTTTGGGTACTGGGTTTCTTTGCACTACCCCAGGGCCTTTGCACATGCAGTTTCCTCTGCCTGTGGTGATGTTCTGAATCATTCTTGACCTAGTTGACTCCTACTTTTCTCAAGGATCCCTTCCTTGTCATCCTCGACCAAATCATACCCCTTTGTGTTTTTTTTGTTTTTTTTTTTTATAACTGAAAGGTAGACAGCTTGAGTTAACAGCTATCCATCTTTCAAAAAATGTGTGTTATTTCTTTGGCCAAGGACATGTCTGAGACAGTTTGGCCCTGAGGGAACAATGTGAGCTTTAAAGTCAGTAGGGACAGCTTTCATTTAATTTCACACTCTATCTCCACTGCTAAAAATCTCAGCGTATATAGCCCTGTGAGCAAAGTTTAAATTCTAAAAGCCCCAAACTCTTTCTCCTTGGGTTTTTGATATAACAGGGGGCCTTAAGGAAAGTCCAGTGATCTGTCCAAAGTAGTATCTGTGGCACATAAAGCCAGCCATTAACTAGCCAGGGTTTACTCATTACTTGTCACAGGAGTTCTGAAATAAGGACCCAAAAACCAGTGAAGGAGAATAAAAGCCTCATAGAGTGAAAATGCTGAAAGGTTAAACTGCTCTGTTACTAGTATAGACTGGCACGTAGTATATGATATATTCCCTTAGGAATTTCCTATGGGAAAAATGCAGGCAGTGCTACTGGCCACCCCAAACACAGACAGTGGGTCAGAAGCTTGAGGCATTTACCCAGATGCCCAGAGCAATGCTCTGCACACTGGAAGGTCTCCTGGCCACACTTGGTACCTGACTTCTTTTTTTTTTAATTAATTAATTAATTAATTAGATAGAGATCACAAGTAGGCAGAGAGGCAGGCAGAAAGAGAGGGAGAAGCAGACTCCCCGCTAAACAGAGAGCCCAATGCGGAGCTCGATCCCAGGATCCTGTGATCTGAAGGCAGAGGCTTTAACCCACTGAGCCACCCAGGTGCCCCAGTACCCAACTTCTTGTAGAAACTCAGGTATGAAGTCCACTGAGGCATTTTAAGAGACAGTCTCTCAGTAGGAATGAGGCAACAAAAGATGATGCATCAGCAAAAAGCAAAGGTCATAACCATTTCCTGGGTACCACCTGTGTGTTAATCACTCTGGATATAAATATTGCCTCTCCTGAAAAATTAACATGCTCAATACATCCTTGGTCAAATTGTCCCTCTGAGAAGCAGAAGCCATGGGAAACGTGCGTGGCTCAGGGGTTAAGCGTCCAACTCTTAATTTCAGCTGAGGGTGTGATCTCAGGTCAAGGTTGTGAGACTGAGCCTTGCATTGGTCTCTCTCCTTAGCTGGCTCCAGCCACTTGTGTCCTTATCTGTTGAGAGTTCTCAGCTGTGGTGCATTTGATGTGACCTTCTGCACAGCTCTAGGTGTGGATATTCCCACAGGAATGTGCTTTCTTCCCTTCACCCAGAAGCCTATCTCTCGTCTTCTATGACACTGATCTTTCATCAGGCCACATAGATCTGGGTGGCAAGACAGCTTCTGTGTTTGCCAACTTCCAGAGCTCCTGCTGACCCATGGAATGCTCACACACCTTTGTCACACACCAGCGTGGGGACTTGGACTGTCTCCGGACACCCTTACCTTGTTTCTCACCTGTTCTGGCTGATATGAAGTACCTCTGTACATTACTGGCCCTCCAGAGGGCTCCAAATGAGAAATACACACCAGCCTTATCTTTGAGTCATTTCCTCCAGAGTCACAGGGTAGATTCTCTGATCACCTTCTTCCAGAGCCCTGGAAGGTTCCACAAACTCTCACTTCTCCAAAAAGAGCCAGTCTCACTTCCCCCCAGCCCTTTAAATATGCCCTAATGGCAAAGGTCACAAATCAGGTCTGGTTTGCTCAAATCAATTTCATCCAACCAAGTTCCCCACTGAGCCTGGCTGCTCATAATCTGCTTTCTTTGTTCTTGGCAGTCATTATGGAATGGCGGGGGTGGGGCTGGCGAGTGATGACAATGAAAGAAAAAGAGCAGAACCCATACTTCAGTGTCCTGAGTCATTGCCATCTGTGAATACTTGGTATGCTGCTCCATTTCAAGTACCTGCACTCTCCATTCCACAGGACAGATGGCTACGATACTCATTATGGTTATAGACTCATTATAGTTATGGACTGGATTTTAAGAATATTTTAGAGATAATTTAATCCAATTCCCTTAATTTGCAGATAAGGAAATTGAAATCTATATGCATGCAAATATGAAACTTTTATCTTCTCCCATATCTTGTTTCTTTGTGCCAGAAATTCTGGGAATCTTAAGCAGAGAAAAAATAGGTGCCAACTATTTTGATACAACCTACAGATGCAAGATGATTAGAATTACAGTCTGAAATATTTTAAGCTGTGCTTTTAAACTCATTATTTCCAAGTTCCTTAAAAAACTCTTAAATTCAAAGAATTTTTCCGACTGCTACATTTCCTTTTGAGGAAAACCTTAATTTGTCTGATCGAAGTAGCAAAAAAGTACTTGGAAAGCAAGACAGAAACACCTCTGTCTTCCTATTTGGAGAAGACTGGGAAAGGGAGGGTGGTTTATTGTTAAGAGAGTGTGACGGTTAACTTCATGTGTCCACTTAGCTAGGCTATGGTCCCCAGATATTTGGTTAAACACTAGTCTAGATGTTGCTGTGAAGATATTTCTTTAGATGTGATTAACATTTAAATCAGTGGACTGAGTAAAGTAATGTGAGTGGACCTCATCAAATCAGTTGAATATCTTGAGAAAATGACTGAAATCTCCCTATGAAGAAGGAATTCTCCCTCAGACTTGAATTCTAACATCAGTTGTCCCTGAGATCTCTAGTCTGCTGGCCTGTCCTGAAGAATCCTGACCTCCCCCTCCCGACAGTGGCATGAGCCAATTCCTTAAAATAAACCTCTTGCTCTCTCCCTCCCTTACTCTTTCTCTATCTCTCTCCATGTATTATATATTTTAAAATGTATATTTTATATATATACATTTTATGTATAAATTATATATATTATATATACATTTTATATATAAAATAACACATGTTTATATTTACATGTAAATATATATACCTTATTGGTTTTGCTTCTCTGGGGAATCTTGATTGATACAGATGGTGTCACAGCTGCTGATCAATTTACAGTGATTCAGACTGAGCCGGACAGTGGTCCAAAGAATGGTTCAGTCCTGACAATTATCTTCATCCAGAGAGATCTGATGTCCTCAGCAGGACCAGAGACAGGAGATACAAAGGACTAAGCCTGAGACTTACCACCTGGCCAGGTTACCCTGGACAGTGCAGGATTCCCTGGGGAACCCAAATACCATATCTCATCTGCCTCCCTTGATGCCAGTGGGACCTTCAGGGCCACAGAAATTCCTGCAAAGGCACCAATCCTAAGGAGGGGAAAACCCAGGGAGTGATAATGACAGGACTGGAGTTAGGATCTTCTCTGTTCAGGGTGAATCTATCCTCTCAAAACTTGCAATAAACTAGCACACTAGCGGGAGTCCCAATTCTTATGGAAACAAATGTGACTGCCACAGTCATCAGAGGCCTCTCAGCAACAAGAAATTCTTTGTGCTCCCTCCATTGCTTTCTCTGTTTTCTTTTAGGGGTAATGTTTATGCTGGGTCTTCTCTGTTTCATGTGAGGTTGGTCTGTACCTGGCTGGGTCCTCCAGGTCTTACGAAGAGAAGGTGAATGTGTGAACTAAAGGGATAGGCATTGAGTTTTGGGGGGGTTCTATATATGAAGATCATTTTGTTCTGAAGTTTAGTGATGCAGAAAGTGTTACGAGGTGGGGTTGTCATTGTTTCAGAGGTCCAGCAACATCATGATGAGTGTCCCTATGATTCTTTTGATCTTTCATCCATGACCATGATACGGCTACTCCGATTCTAGACGTGACTTTCACATTCAAGGAGGGAAGAAGAGGCCCAGAGACTCTTTTTTGTTGCAGGACAACAAATGCTTTCCAAATATCCCAGTAGGCGGTTGCTTATGTCTCATTGGCCAGAACTTGGCTGTCTGGCCACCACTAGCCACAAGTGAGGCTGTAAGTGAGTCTGGGGAAATATTTAGCTCCACCCGTCTGCAGTAGAAGGGAGAAGAACTTTATAGTATAGCAGTGTTTGATATGAATCTGCATTCTGCGTTTTTGAAGCTGTGTGATAAAATATGTTTACATATTGTGAGAAATTTTTTGAAGTAAAGCAACTCTCCTCAAGATGAATGTTGCTTTGAGGGCCCTCTTATAGGTCAGTGTTCTCCAAATTGTGGGTTATGGAATTTATTTAGTGGAACTCAACTGGGTGGAGGAAGAGGAGGAGGAAGAGAAGAGGAGGGAGAAAGGAGATGGGGGAAGTGGAGAAGGATAAAAAGTGGAAGATAACAGAAGAGAAAGTATCAGGGTAAAATTATTGTTTCACTTAGATGTGTTTTTATTACTCTTCATTGAGGTCAAAAAGTTTGAAAGTAACTGTTAGACAGCATGTGATTAACATGAGCTTTCAGAGACTTTCATGTGCATGGCTTTGTACAACTCTGACCACAGCAAGGTTATGAATAGTGCACGGGCACCCACTCTCATTAAGCATCTTTATTCTCAGCCTCTTCCTGCCCCTCTTCCAGGCCTCCATGTGTGTGTCTCCTGCTAATAAACTCTGCCCGAGCCTGCTACTCCTTCTCCACTTCCCTTGCCTTAAGTTCCACCTGGACCCAAGTAGACTACGTTTACAACATCCATTTTTGCTTTCATTCCCCCTAAGAAATTTGCTTCTATTTTCCCCATCCTCCAATATGCACTCTGAAAGGGTCAAAATTGGTATCTTTAATGACAAATTCAGCCTTTTCTGCTGACCAGCCAAAAGTTGTCATCACTTTGTGGAAGTGTGTTTTTGTTGGTGCTCCCTGTCCCTCTCTGAAAGCATTGGTTTCTATCACAGATGTGGTTAGTGTCACCTTTATGCCAAAGCTTCTACTACTGTATCTCCAACCCCATCTTCTTACTCCTATCGCATGCTCTACTCTTGGATAGCTTGAACTCAGTATATCTGAGACGAGATGAAGCAGGTCTCAGTCAAAAGTGGATTTTCCTCCCAATTTCTGTATTTCTGTAAATAGTACAATCTTCCAATGACTCAGGAGGGCATTATAGAAGCCATCTTTTCATCTTTGATCTTTCACATCTTTCTAAAGAACAATCCCATGCTGTGGGGCATGGAGTAGCTTCTACTTATGATTTGTCCCACTCACTGGTAGGGTGCAAGCAACTGAAAGGACAAGGACCTACCATTCCACTTAATTCCTGGGATTTACTTCTTTGAAAAGAATCATTATTTTTAAAGTTCCAGATGTAAAATCAATTGTTTTTTAATGAGGAAAGTTTGAATTTGTATTTTTTTCAACATTTATTTTCAAAGTTTAAAACAATGCTGAGAGGTATTTAACATGTAAGTGATTACTCTCCATTTAAGAAATGATTTGGCATAGCCTCTAAAGAGTCATAAAAACATTTGTACCATGTGGTATAATAATAAAAATTCTAAGAAAAGGCTAGAATCCAAAGGTGTTCTTAGAAGCCTATGGAAAAAGAGAAAGTAACCTAATGATTAAACAACAGGAGAATGGCTTGGTAAATTATGCTTAAGAAATTATCAAGTTCATTAGATATGATGCAGCCATTAAAATGAGAATTATAAAAATTATGTAGCAACCTGGAAACATACAGGAAAAAGCAGCTATGATTACAACTAACTTAAAATTAATCATGAATTTTGGCAATAGCTAGAAAGAAATGTGGAAAAATAATTCATTTTAAGATGGTAGAATCTGAACCATTTTTAAAATTTTATTTTCATTTCTTCATTTATTTTCCAAAAGACATCATGGTATAGGTAGTGCCTTTTAAATTTTCTTGACTATGACTCATGGTGAAAATTACATTTTATATATCATCAACTAGTATGTGTGCCCACACAAAGACACACTTCCACACTCTTGTGTAAAAACTGTATTCTATTGTATTATTATTGCAAGATACATAATTTTTCACATTTTAACATCTCTAAATTGAGTTGTATGTTTTAAATGATAAGATCATACATTTATAATTATAAATTATAAAGTATATCTATGTTTTTCTTTCCTAGGGGTACATACATTAAAGGTACATCTCATAATTAATGTTTTTAGGTTTGAAAAAATATGGCAACAAAGAGAAGTTTCATGGTACAACTACCACTGATATATTGCAATATTTTCTCTTTTCTATTTTGTATCTTTTCCATTTTTTTAGAAGATTTTATTTATCAGAGAGAGAGAGAAAGCATAAGCATACGTGGGAGGGGTAGAAGGAAAGAATCGCAAGCAGACTCCATGCTCAGTGAGGAGCAGGACTAAGGCCTCACTCCATGACCTGAGCTGAAATCAAGACCTGGATGGTTAATCAACTGAGCCAACAGGTATCCCAGTCTTTTCAATTTTTTAAATTTTGGAAGCAACCCACTAAATTGAATTTTACAATTCATTAACGCAGAAGTTGGCAAACTGTGGTCATGTTTTTGTATGGCTCATGAGCTAAGAATGATTTCTACATTTTTAAATACTTGGACAAGAGAAAAAGAATATTTCATGATGCACAACAATGAAAAGAAATTCACATTTCAGTGTCATAAATTTTTCTTGGAACCCAACTACCCATTTGTCTACATATTGTTTATGACTACTTTTACACCGCAAGGGCAGACTTATGATAGAGTTGTGATAAAAACCATATGGCCACAAAGCGTGAAATATTTACTGTGTGGCCCTTAGCAAAGAAAAGTTTGCAAACCCTGTGCTAATAGATTGCAATTCACTATTTAAAACACTTCTGATGTAATGAACACAGAGATGGAAGATCCGTGTCCAATTCTGGTTCTACCATTGCTACTACCTTTGCATTTATAAAATGGATACAATGTCTAGTAGATAGTGCTACAGGGAGTTTTGTGTGATCTTTTATCTAGAATGCTTGGTCTGTGGTGGGTGCGTGAACAAATGTTAGGTTTTTTTTGTTTCCTTTTATATTTTGTTTAAGCTATGGCTCCCACTCTTCTCCATTAAAATTACCAATGAGTACTACCATACCACCACCCCCTTCTCAGGGAAGTCTTTTTTTTATGATTTTATTTTTATTTATCTTAGAGAGACAGAGTGAGCAGGAAAGAATATGAGTAGGAAGGGAATGGGCAGAGGGAAAGGAGGAGGGAAAGAAGGAGCTCTCCACCTAGCAAGGAGCCCAACATGGGGATCAATCCCAGGACCCCGGGGTCATGACCCTAGCTGAACTGAGTCATCCAAGTGTCCCCCCCACCCCAACCCCGACAACCCCAGGGCAGTCTTGAGGGCAGAGTCTAAATTGGCTCTCCACAAGTGTGATGTTTTTGATGTTTCACATTCTATTCTGAAGATGTAGGGGGATTTTAAAAAATCTATTTCGAAGTATATCTATGTTTGTCTCAACATAAAAGCAATTTTTAGATTGAGCAAAGTGACTCCTAAGAAATCATCTTGGTCTTGGAGCAGCTGTGCTTTCTCAGTGTGAGAAGCACTGGCTTATGCAATGGCATTTGTTGCTGTTGCTGGTGTTGCCATTGTAGTAAGAGTTTTCTTTTCCAGAACTTACCTTTGTCATTTGATTTTAGTTAAACAAGAGTGAGAAAAGATATTTTTATTTTTTTATAATTTTTTAAAAATTTTATTTATTTGAGAGAGAGAAAGAGAACATGAGCAGGGGGAAGGACAGAGAGGTAGGGAGAAACGGACTCCCCAGAGCAGGGAGCCTGATGCAGGGCTCAACCCCAGGACCCCAGGATCATAACCTGAACAGTTAATCTTGCTTAATCAACTGAACTACCCAGGCGCCCCAAGAAAAGTTATTTTTAAAGGAGGACATTTGGGTTTGGCCATAGAATGGGAAGTATGAACATTTAGGAAGAGTCATTAAAACCTAAGATCAGTCCCCAACTTGTGGGTGCAAAGCTGATTTTTTCCCAAAGTTCCCTGAAGTGGTTAGGATTAGTTAGACTTCCTTAGCTGATGAAGCTCAGAAGAGACTCATGCCAGAGGCTAATTTAATAATTTTCAAAGAGAAATTATCAAATGCACTGGAAGATTGTCATAGCTTTTTCCCCCTACAGATAAAATTATATAAAAAGCCAAATCATATCACAGTCTACTTGCTGAACATAGACTCGGAGTGGTACAGGCAAAACTCACAGATCTTGTGGGTTTGGTTCCAGGCCACCATAATAAAGTGAATATTTCAATAAAGTGCATTAAATATTTTTTTAATTCCCTGGTGTATATGAAAGTTATTTTATATTATACTGAAATCTATTAAGGGTGCAATAGCATTGTGTATAAAGGAACAATGTATATATCTTAATGAAAAAGTACCTTATTATTGGGACGCCTGGGCTCAGTTAGTTAAGCGGCTGCCTTCAGCTCAGGTCATGATCCTGGCGTCCTGGGATCAAGTCCCACACCGGGTTCCTTGCTGGGCAGGGAGCCTGCTTCTCCCTCTGCCTCTGCCTACCACTCTGTCTGCCTGTGTTCACTCTCTCTCTCTCTCTGACAAATAAATAAATAAAATCTTTTAAAAAAAAGTACCTTATTATTAAAGAAAGCTAACTATCATCTGGGCTTTCAGTGAACTGTAATCTTTTTGTTGATGGAAGTTCTTGCCTTCATGTTGATGACTGACTGCAGGGTGGTGGTTGCTGACAGCTGGGGAGGCTGGGGCAATTTCTTAAAATAAAACAAGAATGAAGTTTGCCACACTGATTGACTCTTCCTTCCACAGACAATTTCACAGCACTATGAGATGCTATTTTTTTGTTTTGTTTTTTAGATTTTTTTTTTTTTAATTTATTTGACAGACAGAGATCACAAGTAGGTGGAGAGGCAGGCAGAGAGAGAGAGAGGGAAGCAGGCTCGCCACTGAGCAAAGAGCCTGATGTGGGGTTCGATCCCAGGGCCCTAGGATCATGACCTGAGCTGAAGGCAGAGGCTTTAACCCACTGAGCCACCCAGGCGCCCCTATGAGATGCTGTTTGATAACATTTTACCCACAGTAGAACTTCTCTCAAAATTGAAATCAATGCTCTCAAACCCTACCACTGCTTTACCAATTAAGGTTACGTAAATCCTTTGTTGTCATATCAACCTTCTTCACAGCATCCCTACCAGGAGTAGATTCCATCTCAAGAAACCATTTCCTTTGTTAATCTGTAAGAAGCAACTCCTCAGCCGTTAGTTTTGTCATGAGACTGCCGCAACTCAGACCTATCTTCAGGCTCCACTTCTGATTCTAGTTCTCTTCGTATTTCCAACATATCTGTTGTTTCTTTCTCCACTGAAGTTCTGAACCCCTCAAATTCACAGATGAGTGTTAGAATCAACTTCTTCCAAACTCTTGTTTGTGTTGATATTTTGACTCTCTTCCCATGCATTGTAAATTTCTTAATGGCACATAGAATGGGGACCTTTCCAGAAGGTTTTCAATGGACTTTTCCCAGATCTATCAGAGGAATCACTATCTATGGGAGCTGTAGGTTTTCAAAATGTATTTCTTAAATAATAAAACTTGGAAGTTGAAATTACTACTTGATCCGTGGACTACAGAATGGATATTGTTTTGGTAGGCATGAAAACAGCATTGATCTCATTATACATCTCCATCAGAGCTCTTGGGTGACCAGGTGCTTCTCCAATGAGCAGTAATATTTTGAAAGGAATTTTTTTTTCTGAGGTAGGTCTTAACAGTAAACTTAAAATACTCAGTAAACTATGTTATTAATAGATGTGCTCTCATCCAGGCTTTGTTGTTCCACTGACAGCGCAGGCAGAGTAGATTTGACATCATTCTTTTTTTTTTTTTTTTTTTTTTTTGACAGAGAGAAATCACAACTAGGCAGAGAGGCAGGCAGAGAGAGAGGAGGAAGCAGGCTCCTCGCGGAGCAGAGAGCCCGATGTGGGGCTCGATCCCAGGACCCTGAGATCATGACCTGAGCCAAAGGCAGAGGCTTTAACCCACTGAGCCACGCAGGCGCCCCAGATTTGACATCATTCTTAAGGACCCTAGAATTTTTGAAATGGTAAATGAACATTGGCTTCGATGTAAAGTCCCAGCTGCACTAGCCCTTAACGAGAGAGTTAGCCTGTCTTTGAAGCTTTGAATTCAGGCATAAACTTCTCATCTGCACCTATGATAGTCTTAGATGGCATCTTCTTCCAATGTAAGGCTGTTTCTTCTACACTGAAAATCTATTGGTTAGAGTGATGCCTTCATTATTGATCTGACCTGGATCTTCTAGAGAACTTCCTGCAGCTTTTGCACCAGCACTTGCTGCTTCATCTTGTAGTTTTGTGTTATGAGGATTGGCCCTTTCCCTGAATCTCATGAACCAACCTTTGTTTTCTTCCTACTTTGCCTCAGCAGCTTCCTCACCTCTCCCAGCCCTCATAGAATTGAAGAGTCAAGGCCTTGCTCTGGACTAGGCTTAGGCTTGAAGGAATGTTGTGGCTTCTCTGATCCTTCCAGACCACTAAAACTTTCTCCATATCAGAAAAAAAAGCCATTTCACTTTCTTATCACTCATGTGCTCACTGGA
Source organism: Meles meles (assembly GCF_922984935.1). Taxonomy (NCBI): domain Eukaryota; kingdom Metazoa; phylum Chordata; class Mammalia; order Carnivora; family Mustelidae; genus Meles; species Meles meles. Next base: position 155,419,434 of record NC_060068.1, read on the forward strand.
CTAGCACTTTTCAATTTCCTTCAGGAACTTTTCCTTTGCTCTCACAACATGACTCACTGTTTGGCACAAGGGTCTAGCTTTTGACCTACTTCAGCTTTCAGCATGCCTTCCTCACTAAGCTTAACCATTTCTAGCTTTTGACTTAAAGTGAGCGATGTGTGACTCTTCCTTTCATTTGACCATTTAGAGGTCATTAGAGCGTTAGTAATTGGCCTAATTTCAATATTGTTGTTTCTCAGGGAGTTAGGATGCCTGAGGAGAGGGAGAGAGACTGAGGCACAGCTGGAACACCAGAAAACACACATTTATTCAGTTTTCCATCTTACAGGCACAGTTCCTGGTGCCCCAAACAATCACAATAATAACATTGAAGGTCACTGATTACAATTGTCAAATCACTATGCTGTACACCTGAAACATATGTATGTTTGACATAACATTATATGTCAGCTATATTTCAGTAAAAAGATCACAAAGTGCAGATCACCATAATAAACATAATAATGAAAAATTATAAATATTGCAAGAATTACCAAAATGTGACAGAGACATAAAGTGAGCAAATGCTCTTGGAAAAATGGCATTGATAGATTTGTTCAATGAAGTACTGCCACATACTTTCAATTTGTTTAAAAAAAAAAGGCAAAACCTGCAAAGTGCAATAAAACAAGGTGTGCCTATATCTGTATGATCTTAATTGTTATTGCATCAAACCAGAAAGTCTTGGCATCTCCATCTCCATCAGGTGTGTGCCTACCAATCAAATCAAATACATTCAGCAATCAGAGTTTCCCCTCCCCACCGCTGAAGGTAGCAAACATTCTAATCTTGGGGGCTTTCCCTTTTCTTGATTTCATGCCAACCTCCCTCTTCCTTCTCTCCATACTTGTGTTTATTCGTTCTTCAGATGTTAAAACCACTCTTTACCTTTTTTTCAAAGTATACACTATAAAATAATAAGTAAGCTTGGAAAATTTGGGGTTAAGTGAAGTTAGACTGGTTTTCCCTGTGGGGTTTCTCAGAGTCTTTAAGTATTGATGTGAATCATAAAGGTCCAAGAAGGAAATCTACTATATGGCATGTCTCAAACTTGTTTGAGCACTTTTTATATCTCAGAGCATCTCTCAGGACTAATCGAAGTGGAAAATACTGGGCTCCAGTTCTCTTGCCTTTACATTTATTCAAGTCTTGATAACATTACAGATCCTATTCCTACATTTGGCCTAAGGAAATGCTACCTTGTTACAGGGACTTCTGCAGAAAGATAACCTTATCTGTTTCCTATTGACTCCATTTGCTAAAATTTCTGAATTGTGATAAGGTGTATTAGGGTCACCTAATGTATCCATGTACCAGCATTATATTATATATAACTTATCTTATGTTTACTTTATGTATAAAATGTGTTTTTTACCAAGAAGATAATCACTTTTGAAAAGTAAATGAGCTAAAGAAAGGATTACCTCTCATTCTAATTCAAACATGTACCAAAAAACCAAAGGATTTATTTTATATGTCTTACCATTCTCCTGAATAAATAATTTAAAAAATACCTTACTTTAGGGTGCCTGGGTGGCTCAGTTGGTTGGGCCACTGCCTTCGACTCATGGTTGTGATCCTTGAGTCCTGGGATCGAGTCTCACATTGGACTCCCAGCTCCATGGGGAGTCTGCTTCTCCCTCCGACCTTCTCCTTTCTCATGCTCTCTCCACTTTCTCTCTCTCTCTCAAATAAATAAATAAAATCTTTAAAAAATACCTTACTTTAATTTTTCCTTTAAAAATTATGAAAATCAAAAGTACTTATTTATTACTGCTTTGGTGTTAAATTGTAACTGAACCAAAGTGAGTTCACTCCTTGGTGAGTCAGAAACTGTACCAGGTTGAGTTGTCACAGAAAGAAAACTTTTATTTGCAGCAAATGAGATCACAGGGAATGGTTTCGAAAGCAGTGAGTCCCCAAGAGAGGGTGAACAATTCCCTTTTATTTAGGGTTAAGATGAATATGTTGATAGGGAAGTCTTGTCATCGTATGTAGAGGCGATAGTAAGTTTACACATGCACCCAAAGGAAACGTGCCTGCATAGGAGGCTGAGGCTCCTCCTTAGGCAGATATTTTAGTATGACAGTGACGTAAAGGTGGTTGTTCCACAGTCCAGAGGTCATTCCATGGTCCATCTGTGCCGGTGTAAGTTGTGAGTCCAGTTTAGCACAAATGGTCTGGGTGGTCCGGGCCCACTGGAGGTCTTGCCAGGGCCGCCACCATCACCTGAAGGGGTGGTTTTGGGTTTCATTTACCTGAGTAAGAGGAAAGTCTGGAAGAAGAGTTTAAGGAAAAATGTAAGACAAAGGTCAGTGATTACAAGCAGGTGAACAGTAAGGGCTAGGTCTTGGGGTCTAGCTAGTGACAATGTCTTGCTTTAAAACCATCCATTTAAAAATTCTAAGAGGTTGTCTAGTCCTTACCCATTCATGCATAAAGTATAGTACCTAATCTATCTGAACTATGATCACCTGCTACTATATTCAGAGATGTTTATGTGAAAGAGAAAAACACAATTTACTGCCATCAGTTTTCTTAGTTGTGTCTGCCTATGTCCTCCCCCATGCTGGTTACCTTCGTTCCGGTAGTATTTGGGGAAAAGAGGCGTATGTCTCAAGTCTACATCTAAGTAAGTCAGGGCGACTTCTCTATTGTTCTTTGGCTCCTACTCACAGCTCCTAGGGTGAACTTGTGCCTCTGTTCATTTCACTATTGGTCACTGTCTAGAATTCTGATGTGTGGTGTCAACTGATTTCACCAGTGGGTCAGGTAGAGGAGGCTACAATTCCCTTTTTGTTACGCAATAGAATTTTACTGGATGTCTGTGGGTTTAAATAAGAAAGAAATTTTGGTTCAACATAGAACAAGAAACAATTTGAAATTTACAATTTTATTAGACATTACTCTTCTTATGAAAACAATGACTTCCCTATCACTGGGAACTTCTCAAGCCAGATCTGCTGCTATATCTGCTGCTACATATGAAAGGAGCTGCCTCTCCTTTTTCCCTTTCACTAGATGCCAGCAACATCTCCAAATTGCTGTTAATTACTACTGCAGAGCAGTTTATTCATCTAACTCAGTGACTCTCAGCTGGGAACAATGTGACCTCCCCTCCCCCAGGAAACATTTGTCAATGTCTGTAGACATTTTTGATCATCATGACTAGACTTGTGGTTCTACTTGCATCTGGGGGTAGAGGCAAGAGGTGCTTCTAAATATCCTACAATGTACAGAACTGCTTCTCATAATAAAAAATCACCCAGTGTAAAGTGTCAGTACTGTAGATATTGAGAAACCCTGATCTGACTCCCACCCAACCAACCAAACTAAAGTAAGGGCATAGGTCAGCAAATCCAGACACTGATTAAAGTATTCTGCTGAACAGTGGGCCATTTATTCCAAGACTCCACTACTAACAGTATAAAGAATCAACAAACCTTGCAAAACTACAGTGCTTTCTTGAGCATATCTTTATTTGAGTTTTGAGCAGAGTTCTATCCCTGCCAATATTTTGAAAGAAAGGGGAACAGTAGAAACATTTATGCTTGGGGTAGCTGGGTAGTGCAGTCCATCAAGCCCCTGACTCTTGGTTTCGGCTCAGGTTGTGATCTCAGTGTTGTGAGATGGAGCCCGCGTCTGGTCTTCACTCAACATGGAGGGTGCTTAAGACTCTTTCTCTCAAGGGGAATCCTCTTACACTGTGGTGGGATGCAAACTAGTATAGCCACTCCTGAAAACAATATGGAGGTTCCTCAAAAAGTTAAAAATGGAACTACTCTATGACTCAGAAATTGTATTACTATGTATTTAGCCAAAGGATATAAACAACATGATTTGAAGGGACACATGCACACCAATGTTTATAGCAGCAATGTCCATAATGGCCAAAATATGGAAAGAACCAAGATATCCATTGAGAGATGAATGGATAAAGAAGATATCATGTGTATGTGTGTATATACTACACATTCACATATACATATACATAAGAATATTACTCAGCTATCAAAAGGATGAAATCTTGCCCTTTGCAATGACATGGATGGAATTAGAGGGTATTATGCTAAGTCAGAGAAAGACAAATACCATATGATTTCATTCATATGTGGAACTTAAGAAACAAAACAGACGAACATAGGGGAAGGGAAGGAAAAATAAAACAAGATGAAAACAGAAAGGGAGGCAAACACTAAAAGACTCATGTATAGGGAACAAACTGAGGACTGTTGGATGGGAGGTGGGCTAACTGGGTGATGGACATTAAGGAGGGCACATGATGTGAGGAGCACTGAGTGTTATATGCAACTGATGAATCACTAAATTCTACCCCTGAAGCTAATAGTACTGTATATGTTAACTAAGGTCCTGAAAATCATCTCCTATCCTGGTGCAGTGACTGGCCCATAGAAGACTCTTAACAGTTGGTTGCTGGATAAATACATGACTATTTGCTCAATAGAGTTAGGTAGAAATGAAATAACATAGTCCAGATTGAGGGTGAGATATGGAGAAGGACTTGCATTAATCATGCAGATGTGGACAAGATACATCATTAAAGTTCCTGTTCAGGACCACAAAGTTTCACAATACTAATTCCTTTAGAGGGTAATTTTAATTAAAAAAAAAAACTTTTTTTTTTAGTTTTAATTCTAGGTAGGCTCCATGCCCAATGTGGGGCTCAAACTCACAGTTCTGAGATAAAGAGTCACACGCTCACTGACTGAGCCCCGAGAGAGTAATTTTTTAAAAAGGATTTCCTCTTAACTAGCTTCTCTGGTCCCATTTACTCAGAGAAACAAAACAATAATTCTAAAAAAATGTGTGTATATATGCAAATGTATTTTAACTGGAAAGGAGAACTGAAAGAATCTCAGAATTTAGTGTATATCAGAACTGCCTGGACAGTCATCAAAACACAGAATTCCAGACCTCAACCCCAAAGATTTTAAACATGATAACTATGAGGCCCTGAACACTGGAAAGTTTAAAGAAACACGTTGTGTGAGGCTAGGCAGTTCATTTGGAGTCTCATGTGGAGAAACCCTCTTTGTGTCATAAACAAGAGTATGCTCTGTGGTCATTGGAAGGGTTTTCTGAAAGTAACAGCAGCAACCATAATCATAATGTACATTCCCAGACTTCAGCCTGGTTTATTCTCATTCACTGGTAAAACATGACTTTTAGGAGCAGTGTGGCTAGAATTCCATAAATCTTATCCACCCATGGTCTGAACTGGTCACGTTCTGGACTGGAGAGGGGATAAATGCATCCATGGATTGATTTAAGTGGTACAGCTGCAGGCAATAGGAGAAGCTACAGAGAAGCAGAGTTGACTAAAATAGGATGAAAAGGCAGAGAGGGATTTCCCAGAGGAGAATTCTAAGTGTCTGCAAGGGCCTTGGAGAGAGGTTGCTATCACCGTGTATTAATTTGAGCTCATTTCATTTCAAAACATGGGGTTTTACTTGGGCTTGATGAAATGTGTTATTCAAAGGACTCTTGTGTACAAAAGTCCTCAATCTGTTTAATGAAAGGAAATGAAGAAGGAAGTGGAGAACAAGAGAAAGGAAAAGAAGGCTTCATCTAGGAACAAGGCTGGGGCTGGTGGAAGGAGAGGAAGGTGAGACACAATGAAAGAGATTCTGCCTGGAGCAAGAGATCAGGAGCCCAGACTGTCCCCACCAAGTGAAAACTCATGGGGGGAGGTGAGACACCACCCAGGTCCAACTGGCCAACAGTTCACCTGCCAGTCCCCCAAGAGACCTGAGTCCTGTCCCTCACAAGGCTCCCCGACATTGGAGGGGAGTGCCAAGAACCATTCCTAACCTACCATTCATTATTTTTTCTTTCACTTCTTATGCCACGTGCCTCACCTGGGACAGGCTTCGAAGAGCCGGGGCTGTTCTGCTCACTGCTCTCTCCTTGTTTTGTTTAATTGCCCAGAGACGTAGTTCTTGATGTTTGGAATAAAAGAACATAAAAACAAACACCAAATCCAACATCTCAGGATCTCACAGGCAGGAAGAAAAATGTTGTTCCAAGCTACAGGCAGTAAGTTGTAAGAGGGGCAGCTGGAAAAATAGTAAAAAGACCATAGTCTTCTGGTCAGGTTTATTTTTCTTATTTCTGGTATAAGCACATTTATTTTGATAAAAATTGAATTCTGGTAACTATAGGTAGATAGTATGAATGCACATACAAAGTTAAAGAGACAAAAGTTATGATATATGTTAAGGGCAAAGTCAAATGGAATATCTCATGTTTTTGAATATGGAAAAGCTAAACATCAAAATCATAATATTTGAAAAGTGAACTTTATAAAACAAAAGTCAGAAAACAATGATTCATGCAAATACTTCATCTTCAGAGATTATTTATAATTGAGTATATAGACATTACCTCTCCTAGAATGGGTTTCTAAGCCATTTTTGAGAAGGTGTGTGGCAAAGTTTTTTAAATGAAATGAGAATTTATTTGGTCAAAGATATTTGAGTAGCCCCTTCCTTAGGCACCAGAAATCCATTATTTTTTTCTTATTTTATTTAAAAAAATTTTTAGAGATTTTATTTATTTATTTATGAGAGACACACAGAGAGAGAGAGATAGAGAGAGAGAGAGAGAGCGAGCAAAGTGGGTTCCCGGTTCCCTGTGGAACAGGGAACCCAATGTGGGACTTGATCCCAGAACTATGGGATCACAACCTGAGCCAAAGGCAGATGCTTAACTGACTGTCATCCAGGCACCCTTCTCTCTCTCTCTCTCTTTTTTTAAAAAAATATTTTTATTTAAATTCAATTTAACTAACATATACTGTATTATTAGTTTCAGGGATAGAATTTAGTGATTCATCAGTTGCCAATAACACCCAGTGCTCATTACATCAAGTGCCCTCCTTAATGCCCATCACTCAATTACCCCATTCCCTTGTCCACCTCCCCTCCATCAACCTTTAGTTTTTTCCTAGAATTAAGAGTCTTTTATGGTTTGTGTCCTTCTCTGTTTTTGTTTTAAGAAATCCATTAATTATTGATTTTTTTTCATGTATCTCCGTATTTCTTTGTTCTGGTTGGGAATCAGAAAAAGATGGAGAAGGTATGGTCCCATCCCAAGCAGAGGATGATGGGTGTTTCAAACTGTGTAAAATTCATGCTTTATCCTACAGTATTTCTTCATTTATTATTTAGAATCCATTTCATTGAATTTTTCTGGCAAAACTCAACACAGCAAAACTGGCGTATTATGCAGGCTTGCACTTACTCTTATTCAAACAGGACAAAGGCAAAAATTATGTTTGTTTTTCAAGGAAAAGAAAACATCTGGAGAAAGTATACTTAAATATATTAAAGATGTAATGAAAAAGCCTTAGCTGAAATGACATCAAAATGTAGCAGGTGACATTAAGCCACGAACACATAAAATTTGGTATTTTTTAAAAGAGTAAAAAGAACTTAATATTCTAACACTTATTCTTTCTAGTAGAAACAATGATGTTACACAAAGATTACTTCATAGATTTGTTATTTTTTTATCATACAAATTAGCCCAAAACTAAAAATTGTCCTAACTTTGCTTCTGGAACTCTTTAAATTTCCATTTCTTCTTTTGGGAGAATTTGACCCTGGTTCAACTAGTAATGTTTTGAATCTGAGTCCGATAGCTTGCGACACCTGGGTAGATCCTGCTGAGATTCATAAGCATGATCTTGTAGGAATCTCTAGAAGTCTCCTCAATAAAACATTTGATGGAAGGCTTAAAAAGTTCTTGAGTCATCTAAGAGCATAGGAGAAACAAGACCCCCTAGACCACTTAGTCCATTAACTGAAGACTACAGCTCATCACAGATGCCCTAAGCAGGCTGAAATTCTGGCTGGAGGATTAAATCCGGGTTTCTTAGTTCATAGTGTAAGAACACACATACCCACACACACTCTGTCTCTCTCTCCCTCCTTCTCTCTCGTGTGTGTATGTGCACATGCACATGTCTGTGTATGATATACACATTTGGATTGCCTTAGGGTTTTTATTTTTAATATATGTAGTCATCATAAAGTAATATAGAACTGTAAAGAGTGAATCATTAGGCTCAAAATATTCTTAGTATGGATCTACCCTTAAAGCTATTGATGCTGGCTTTTCCAACCCATTTCAGTGTCTTGAGGATCCTCCCATTCCCTGCCACTAAGAGAGCATGAGAGAATGAGGGTGAGTGAGAGAACACTACTTCAACAAGGACTTTTTTTTTTTTAAAGATTTTATTTATTTATTTGTGAGAGAGAGAGATCACAAGTAGGCAGAGAGGCAGGCAGAGGCAGAGGGAGAAGCAGGCTCCCCTCCGAGCAAGGAGCCTGATATGGGACTCGATCCCAGGACGCTGGGATCATGACCTGAGCCGAAGGCAGCCGCTTAACCAACTGAGCCACCCAGGCGTCCCAACAAGGACTTTTACATTTCTGGACTCAGGAGGCATTTTGGAAAACCAAATTTAGATATTAAGAAAGTGCAATTTTAAGAAACTTCTCACTGGCTTAAGAAGGATGGGGTCAAAGTATTTTTAATTTGGATTTTCTGGTAATTTCTGAATGTATTTTACATGACATACTATGCATATAATGTCTCCAGCCTTCTCAATATTCTCCACATTTCCACTGATGACTGACATCCCCCTCCCCAACTCTCGGGGGGTTGACCTTGATGTTTTCATGAGTAGGTAATGAAAGTGCTCTGCACATGTTGTTCATCTGCCTAACTTTACCCCTCACCATTTTTTTTTTTTTTTTGCATCAGGTTATTAAGAATTCCTTCTCAGCCTTTTGGCTAAGATCAAATGTATCAGGTTATTAAGTAGCCAAAGGAGTAAGACATTGGTGAATATATCTTAATATTTGACTCACTCTATAAATATTCTGCGTATCTTTTTGCAATTTTTAGGTTATAAATTTTATTTTACTGATTATATATTCTTTATTTAGCTTTAATCCCAATTATAGTTGTTATATAGCTATATCTTGTAGCCACAGTGGTTTAAAAATTGAAAAGTTTATTTGACAAAAATTCTGATTCCACATTATGTCTTTTCCTAATGCGTTATTAAAAAAACTTGTTTTGCAAACTTGAAATTAATCCTAAAATATAAAAATTGAATTGTTTTCTTGTTATTAAAATTTGAGAGTTCCTTGTTATGTTCTATATGTAAGTCCTTTATCTGATGTTTTCTTCCAGTCTATAGTTTGTCTTTTTATTTTCTTAAGTGTTCTTTGAGCAGTTTTTAATTTTGACAGAGCTTAATATATCATATTTTTAAATGACTCATGCCTATGAATATATCATTATCATATCATATCATATCATTCATTTATGGCTCATGCCTATGAGCCACTTGTATCCTCTCTATGAAATCCTTGCCTAACCCAAGGTCACAAAGACTTTTTTCCTCAAAACTGTAAAACTTCTAGAGAAAGAGATAGGAAAAAAATGCTTTATATGGGTCTGTTGGGATGATCACCTGATTTTTCTTCTTTGTTTGATATGGTGAATTACATCAATTAATTTTCAAATGATAAATAACTTTGTTTCTCTGGGATAAATCCAACTAGATCATGATGTATGATCCTTCTTATGTATTTTTGGATTTGGTCTACAATTTTTTAAATTTGTTTAGAATTTTATTTATTTTCATTAGAAATATTAATATATTATTTTATTTTCTTGTCATGTCTTATTTTCTTGTCATGTTTTGGAGTCAAAGTACTGCTGGCTTCATAGAATGAGTTGGGAAGTAGTCCTTCCTATTTAACTTTAACAGAAAAGTTTGTGTCTAATTACTATCACTTCTTTTTTTAAAATATTTTTATTTATTTATTTGACAGAGAGAGAGATCACAAGTAGGCAGAGAGAGAGGGGGAAGCAGGCTCCCGGCTGAGCAGAGAGCCCGATGTGGGGCTCGATCCCAGAACCCTGAGATCATGACCTGAGCTGAAGGCAGAGGCTTAACCCACTGAGCCACCCAGGCGCCCCTAATTACTATCACTTCTTGAGTGTTTGGTAGAATTCACCAGCAAAGTCATCTAAGATTTTTTTGTATGTGTGGAATTTAAATCCAATTTCCAATTTCAGTTTATTTAATAGATACAGAGCCATTCAAGTTATGTATTTCTTCTGAAATGAACTTAGTGGTTTGTGTTTTTCAATTACCTGTTTAAGTTGTCAAAATTCTTGGCATAAAGTTTTTCATAATATTTCCTTATTATCCTTTTAATATCTATATATTTGTGGTGATGTCACTTTTGTCAATACTGATATTGGTAATTTGTATTTTCTTTTTTGCCTGATCAGTGTGCCAAAGGTTTATAAATATTATTATTTTTCTCAAACCCCAGCTTTTGGTTTTATTGGTTTTCCCTTTTGTTTTCTATTTTTATTGATTTCTGATTTTTTATTATTCCTTTTCCTCTATTTACTTAAGGTTTCATTCTCTCTGATTAAAGGTTTCACTTTCTATGATTAAAAATCATATCTTCAGGAAGACTTCAAAGTCATTCATTTGAGACCTTCTTTTCTAATATAGACATTTACTGCCATAATATTCCCTCACATATTGATTTAGTGGCATTCTACAAATTTTGATGTGTCATGTTTTCATCTGCATTTAGTTCAAAATACATTCTATTTCCTTTTGGTTTCTCTAGGGTCATAGATAATGTACAAGTATGTTTTTTAGTTCCCAAATATTTGGGAATTTTCCAGATATCTTTATGTTATTGATTTGTAATTAATTTCCATTGAGGTTATAAGATACTTTGTATAACTTGAATCATTTTAAATGCATGGAGGTTTATTTGATGCTCAGAATATGGTCTTTCTTGCTAAATGTTTTATATACTCTTGAAAGGAATGTATGTTCTGGGTTGTTGAGTGAAGTGTTCTATAAATGAGTTGGTGAAATTGTGTGATAGTGTTGTTAGGTCATCTATATCCTTACTGATTTCTGTTTACTATTTTATTAACTATTGAAAGAGAGGTATTGAATCTCTGACTATATTTGTCTCTTCTTCCTTGCAATTCTATCAAGTTGTTGCTTCATGTATTTTGAAGATCGATAATTATGTATGTAAACATTTATGATCATTAAGCTGTCTTTGTGAACTGGCCCCTTTAACATTATGAAAGGCTCTTCTTTATTCCTAGTAATAGTCTTTGATCTGAAATGGACTTTGACAATAATATCACCACTCAAACTGTCTTTAGATTAGTGTTAGCATGATTTATGTTTTAGGTTTTTTTTTTTTAATCTGTTTGTGTTAGTGGGTTTATTGGAAACAGTAGAGAGGTAGTATTACTTTTTAATTTAATCTGCAATCTCTGCCAGGGTGTTAGACTATTTATATTTAGTGTGATCGTTGATATAATTAGGTTCAAATCTATCATCTTGCTATTTTTTCCTGTGTGCCCACCTGGTCTTTGTTGTTTTCCATCTTTTTCTGCTTTTGGATTCAATCTTTTGGATTGAACATTGTTTTTACTGTTTATTTTATTTTTAAATAGAGTATATATTTTAGAGAAGTTTTAGATTCACATCAAAATTGAGTGGAAGATACAGAAATTTCTTATATACCCCTGCTCCCACATATGCATAGCCTCCTTAACTATCAACATCCTGTATTAGGGTGGTAAACATTTGTTATAGTTGATGAATCTGCATTGACACATCATTAGCACCTAAGATCAATAGTTTACATTAGGTTTTACTCTTGTAAATTCTGTGGGATTTGACAAGTGTATAATGACAGGTATCTACCATTATAGTATCATACAGAATAAATTCAGTACCTTAAAGATCGTTTGTGTTCCACCTCTTCATCCCTTTTCCCCCCTCTAACCCTGTGGCAACAAGTGATTCTTTTACTACTTGCAGGATTTTGCCTTTTGCAGAATGTCATCATTGTATGTAGCCTTTTCAAGTTGGCATCTTTCACTTAGTAATATGCGTCTAAGTTTATCCCCCATGTCTTTTCATGGCTTGATAGCTCATTTTAAAAACACTAAATAATATTTCATTTGTTAGATGTACCACAGTTTATTTATCCATTCACTGACTGAAAAACATCTTGGTTGCTCCCAAGTGTTGGCAATTATGAATAAAGCTTCTATAAACACCTGTGTGTAGGTTTTTGTGTGGGCATAATTTTCAACTCCTTTGGGTAAATACGTAGGAATGAAATTTCTGGAACATATGGTAAAAATATGTTTAGTTTTATAAAAACAAAAAAACAAAACAACTGCCTAACTGTCTGCCAAAGTGACTATACCACTTTGCATTCCCACCAAAGGTGAAGGAGATTTCCTGGCACTCCATAGTTTCTTTAGCATTTGGTGTTGTCAGTGTTTTGGTGTGGCCATTCAATAGGTGTGTAGTGGTATCTCATTATTCTAATTTACAATTCTCTAAGACATTTGAAGTTGAAAATCTTTCTGTACACTTGCTTGTCATCTGTACATCTTCTTTGATGAGGTGTCTGTTCAGGTCTTTTGTCCATTTTTTAAATCATATTGTTAATTTTCTTATGGTTAAGTTTTTAAAAGTTCTTTGTATATTCTGGATAACTGTCTTTTATCAGGTATGTCTTTTGAAAATATTCTCTCCCAGTCTTCAGCTTGTTTTCTTATTTTCTTGAAGTATTTTTTGCTATTATAATTTACTTCCTTTGTTGGCTTATAACTGTAACTTTTTGTTTTGTTGTCTCAAGGGTTTATAAGTTACACTTTCACAGCTTACCTTTAAGTACACTGTACTACTTTACTTGTAGTCTAAGAACCTTACAATAGTATACCTCTATTTCTTCCTTCTTGATCTTTGTGTTATCGTTGGCATAGATTTTATTTTATTTATCGTTGGCATAGATTTTATTTAATGTTATAAACCTCTCACAGCATTGTTAATACTTTTGTTTAAACAGTTAATTATCTTTTAAATGTATTTAAATAATAAAAAAAATCTTATATATTTAACCCATGTAGTTACCATTTCCAGTGGTATTCATTCCTTTGTACAGATTAACATTTCCAACCGATGTAACATTCCTTTTGCCCGAAGGACTTCCTTTAGCATTTCTTCTAGTGAAGGAATGTTGATGATTAGTTTTTTCCAGGTTTTTGTGTGTATTACTTTTTTTGCCTTCATGTTTGAAAGATATTTTTGCTTGGAGTAGAACTCTGGGTTTACAGTATTGTTCTTTCCATATTTTTAAGGATGTCACTCCACTATCTTCTCACTTGCATTCTTCTGACATGGAATCTGCTTGTATCTTTATCTTTTTTTGTGTTGTATATCACATGTGTTATACACATGTTTTCAGTCTCTGCTTTTACAATTTTTTGTCATTGATTTCTAACAAATCAATTATGATGTGCCTTGGTGTAGTCTTTATCTTTTTTGTGCTTGAATTAATGGGTTTATAATTTTCATCAAACTGGGAAAAATTTTGGCTATTATTTAAAAAAATTATTTCCCTGCCTTCCGCTGACTGTCATCTCTTTTGGTGACACAAATTACACATATATTAGTTTACTCGAGGTTGTCTAACAGCTCACTGATGATGCTCTGTTCATTTTTTAAAACTCTCCTTCTTCTCTATACATTTTAGATAGTGTTTATTATTCAGTTCACAAGTTCATTTATTTTTCTCATCTCCAGTATCCAATCTGCTGATAATCCTATCCAGTGTATTTTTCATCTAATTTTATTTCTGTTTGGGTCTATTTTTAAAATATCTTTCATGTATCTAAATTTTTGAACACATGAAATATAGTTAATATTTCAACATTTTTGTCTACTAATTCTAACATTTATTTTGTTCTGAGTTTATTTTGATTGATTGATTATTTACCTTACTATGTGTTGTAGTTTTCCTCATCCCTAGTAATGACTTACATACCTGGTAATTTTTTATTGGGTGCCAGTCATTGTGAATTTTACCTTGATGTGTGCTTTACATTTCTATAAATATTATTGCTCTTTGTTCCAGGACACAGTTATGTTATGTGGAAATGGTGGGGGGTTTTTTTGGTCTTGCTTTTATGATTTATTAAGTGCGACCTGAACGGTCTTCCATGTAAGGCTAATTATTCCCCACTACAAAGATAACATCCTTGTAAGTATTCAACCTAATGCTCTATGAATCATGAGATTTTCCTTCATGATTTCTGGGTGCAGACACTATTCTGACTCTATATGGGTACTGGGTACTCTGGTACTCTTGCTCTACCTTTGCAGGTGATTCTGTTCCTGGCCTAAGGCAGTTTCCTCACATGAATTTGCTAGTCAGTACTCAAGTAAAGATTCAAGGGAAAATCTGTGGATCATCAAGTATCTCTGTCTGTAAAGTTCCTTTTTTCCCCCCAGTACTTTTTCCTGTGAACTAGCTACCTTGTTCACTGCACACTTTTTGCTCCATCTCAAGCCAGGGAATCATTCAGTCTCCACCTGGGTCCCCTTTTCTACACTACAGACTGGAATCTGTCTCAGGACAGCAAGCTGGGGTAATCATAGGACTCACATCATTTTTCTCCTTTCTTTCGGAAGTTGCTGTTTTTCATTGCATGATATCTAGTGTCTTGAAAACCATTGTTTTATATATTTTCTTCACTTATTGCTCATTTAAGGTGGAAAGGTAAATCTGGCCCTGCTACTCCATCTTGGCCAAAAGTGTAATTCAGTTTCCTGCATATTTGTTTGTTTGTTTATTTTTAAAAATATTTTATTTATTTATTTGCCAGAGAAAGAGAGAGAGCACAAGTAGGTAGAGCAGTAGGCAGAGGCAGGGGGAGAAGCAGGCTCCCTGCTGAGCAGAGAGCCCAATGTGGGACTCAATCCCAGGACTCTAGGATCCTGACCTGAACAAAAGGCAGACGTTTAACTGACTGAACACCCAGGTGTCCCAGTTTCCAGCATATTTATTTAGAGAAGGATAATGGGTACTATTCATTATCAGGAATGAAAGGTAAAAAAATGGAAAGAAAGAGAGGAAGAAATCTGCTTTTAAATAAATCTTATAGAAAGAGGTTGTTGGGAAGTAGCAAAATGAGAAAAAAAGAATAATGTGGAATTCTTCATTAAGCTAAATTTATTTCATTTAATTGTCAGTTTCTTATGGTAATATATATTTGCTACCTTTGTGTGTTAAAAGGACTTTCATCTGATTTTGTGTTTTACTTTGTAAAATAAAAAATTGATCATTCTTCCAACTGAAAAAAAACACTGGCTTATCAAATTCTAATGTCTGGAAAAGTGGTAAATTTGGGTACTAAAAACAGATGGCTGGGAAATAATTGATTTCTAAGGTTACAAATAAAAACCTGTGGGCTCTTAAAGGTTGAGATTGTATCCTTATTAAGCATTCTGTTTCCAGTGTCCAGCACATAGCTGATGCTTAATATATGCTTGTCAAATGAATGAATGAATTTGGTGCCTAACCACGTAATACTCAAGGACTGCTGGTCTGGCAGGTCCAGGAATTTTCCAGTGTAGCCCTCGTCTTAATTGATCTGCTTCATTAAAGTGGAAGCAGTGAGGCTAATTGGCTTTGACACGGCTAATTTCCCCAGGTCAGTGATGTGGTTGTCACACATCTCTCAGTAAATAAGCTGATGTCCAAGGCACCTGAGACACAAGACCTAATCAGTTGGCAGGATCTTGGACCATGACAACATAGGGAGAGAAGAAACAGTACAACATTAACTGGTGAGTCTGCCAGGATTCTGGAACACAGACACAAAAGACTGACCTGGAAGATACCTGCTCTGTGGGTTACAACCCTGGCTGCTCCTTAGAATCACTTGAGATGTTTTTATAATATATAGAACTAAACCCTATATCCAGCAATTCAGACTCAATTCTCCGAGGTGGAGAAGGAAATTGGACTATTTTTAAAACTCTTATGTAAGTCTACTGTACAGCTAGGGTTAAAAATCACCGTGTCAAGCCAAGAAATTAATAATCCCCACCTTTCTGTCTTTGTTAGTCTCTCCCATTCAAAAGATGTCCTATTCTCCAGTAAGACACTACGAGTAAGAGATATGCATTAGAGAATGCCAAGTCAGGGGTGCCTTTGTGGCTCAG
The DNA here is from genome assembly GCF_922984935.1 of Meles meles. Classification (NCBI taxonomy): domain Eukaryota; kingdom Metazoa; phylum Chordata; class Mammalia; order Carnivora; family Mustelidae; genus Meles; species Meles meles. The sequence continues at coordinate 155,435,593 of NC_060068.1, forward strand.
TGGGTTAAAGCCTCTGCCTTCAGCTCAGTTCTTTATCCCAGGGTTCTGAGATCGAACCCTGCATCAGGCTTTCTGCTCAGCGGGGAGCCTGCTTCCTCCTCTCTCTTTGCCTACTTTTGATCTCTGTCTGTCAAATAAATAAATAAATAAAATCTTAAAAAAGAAAAATGCCAAGTCAGATGTTGGCAGATACTCCCTTTATTTTGGTATCAGTGCCATTTTCCTGTTAAAAGCCCCCATTTCTGTTCTGCAGGAGAATATTACAATTGAACGTAATTAGGTAAGCATCCATCTAATTTAGTGTGTCCATAGTCAAATTCAAGTCAAACCATTTCAGTCACGATCCAGTTCAAAATCCCTTCTCCGAATTGCCTTTATTCCCTACTCTTACTGAATTTCCAGGGAAGAAATCTCATGCTTGACTTTTGTGAAAGCAGCAGGGAGATGAAGTCAGAAGAATAAGCTGACTGATAGAGGCCGGGTTCGAGGCAGGAAACGGAAGCGCTGGTTACAGTCGCTTCTCTGCTGATTCCAGATGCCCGTGTCATCACCCAGTCTGGTTGTGGGTATCTTCCTGCTGGCTCAGCAGTCCCTGAATTCTCCTGGCATGCCGCGATTCGCCTCTGCTTTATTCCCAGAGCGCCGATCTACCCTGAGTCTCTGCTTGTGGGGTTCCTTCATGCCCATCCGACGTCCATAAGGCCTGAGGCAAATGGAGACACACTATCTTAAGTCTCTATATTTAAGGGTTATAAATCAGGTTGATAAACTGCCAAATGAAACATGTTCTATCCTCCTAGCTCAAAATATATACTTTGTAAGGGCAAATCAGAAAAATACATATAAAGCTGTGAGTTAGCAAAATATCAGTTGAATACAAGTGAATTTAATTTTTTTTTTTTAAGATTTATTTATTTGACAGATAGAGATTACAAGTAGGCAGAGAGGCAGGCAGAGAGAGAGGAGGAAGCAGGCTCCCAGCCAAGCAGAGAGCCCGATGCGGGGCTCGATCCCAGGACTCCGGGATCATGACCTGAGCTGAAGGCAGAGGCTTTAACCCGCTGAGCCACCCAGGCGCCCCGTGAATTTAATTTTTGTTCCACATGCCAGGCAGTCTCTTGATGGGATGTCAATGTTAGGATGAGTAATAGTTCAGAAATTAGTATATATTTGTTTCCTGGAATCTAAATTTTTGAGACATCATTTCAAGTGAAGTCACTAATTAAGGTGATATAATCAAAACTTTCACCTATAACTTGTATTCTTGTGTTCACTAAGAACACCTGGATTAAAAAATAAAATGTAATTATATTCAAACTATAAAATTTGGATGAATTTTTAGGAAAATTTAAAGTAAATATAAACAAATAAAAATGTCCCCTATGTTTCCTATGTTGTTAAGTAAGATTTCTTCTAAAATATTTTAAACTATTTATTAAAATTAAAAGGCAAACTACAAGTTATAATGAATATCAGTTCATTTTTCACAAAATTTTAATTCAAAGTGATTTCATTAAAACTGAAAATTTTTAAAAATTTTAATTCTTATTAATATTTTTATAGAAACAGAACTATTTGTAATTCTAAAATTTAATGTCCATGACATTGCCAGTATAAAGGAAAGTAATCGTGCTTCATGCCTGCTGCACTAGACCTACAATATATATACATTTAAGGCTCATATGAGCAATACTGTAATTATTTCTCAGCTCTCAGGTTAGCTATTGAAAACAGCGGCCCAATTCATGAGCACCTGTGGAAGTACAAACAAAAAATGAAGAGAAAAAAGAAAATGGACAGTTGTCACAATGAGGAAATTGATATTTCAGTATAGTAGAAACTTCTATATGCACACTATTTGAGAGGAAGGATTTACAAGTTAATTAACTTGGTTTTGTTTTTTTTTTTCTCCCCAAGAGTTTTCACCAAATGCAATGCTATAATCCTTCCCACACTCGCAAGCAGCCTCTGCGCAAGTGCAGACCACAAACCTTCCTGGCTGTGGACACAATTGCCTGTTTTGAGTATCTGAGGGAGTGAGAAGCTCTCTCGGAGGCCTGAATAGTGTCAGTCAGAGAGCAAACTTTAAGGGTTTTATGTTGGTCTGCATCACTTCTGACCTCAAGTCCTGAGTGGCAGCAGCACCATGTAATTCTCCAGCAAATGCATTTGTAGGTGACTTGCAGAGCCCTGGAAAGATGGGGTCCAGGAAAGGGGTCCCCTTTGCCTGATACTAAGGCTGGTATGGAAACGTTTGCTTCTTTGGTCTCCAGGGAATGAGGGTTTTCTTAGCAAGCCGATCTGTGCTTCTGACCTTCTTATTGGACCTCTGGGGCCCTGGGAAGCTTGGACTCCCTGTTAGAACCACCTTGGCTCCATGGAACACTGGGAAATAATTTGTGGCTGTTCCTGACTTGTCCTGCCCCCTCTCTATTCCCTCTGCCTGAGCCCTGGCATCCTCTGATGTGCGTATGGGTTCTGCTGCTCAACACATTCCAGATGAGAAACTGGTGCCAACTTCTATGTTCAGATTTATTCCTCAACTTCACAGGCTGTTCCCTGGGGATCCTCTTTATAGGAAACCATGGCAAGTGCTCCCCCTTCTTAAGAGTGGGAGAATGTGGAAAGAGAAAAGCTTCCAACTCTAACGCTCCAAGATGTCTTCAAGAAGTCTCCCTGGTGTTTCTCTAGAATCTCTCTGTAGACCCCCCCTCTAGTGGTGGAGTGAGGCGTCAAATTCACTTCTGATCTGCTCCATTGTCTTTGTTTCGCACCGGGCTGGTCCTCACATCAGTATTTATGTCTGTTCTCCCAGGAAGAGGCTCTTTGCAAGGGGAAGAAAGTAACATTGTAGATTGCCATTTTGAAGCCATCCAAGGACTCATCACCACCTGGCTGTGGCAGACCAGGCTTGATACCACATTGTAGGATGGAGGCCATCATTTTTTTTCATGACGTTCATGACTTTTTTTTGCCCTAGAGTTTAACACCAGGTTGACTCCACAGTCTGTGAACCAGCTTTCCAAACCACACAAAGACTTTTTCAGAAATCTCTGCTAAACAGTTCAGGTATCATCATTTTCTGTCAGTCTTTGTCTCTTTTAAACTACAAAATGTTTGCCTACCTTTAAACTCAAAAAGATTCGGGTTGCCTGGGTGGCTCGGTAGCTTGAGGCCTCTGCCTTCAGCTCAGGTCATGATCCCAGGGTCCTGGGATTGAGCCCCGCATCGGGCTCTCTGCTTAGCGGGGAGCCTGCTTCCTCTGCTCTCTCTCTCTCTCTGCCTGCCTCTCTGCCTACTTGTGATATCCGTCTGTCAAATTAAAAAAAAACAAAAAAATTGAAATCCTTTAAAAAAAAACTCAAAAAGATGCTTATAAAGTTTGTTTTAAATGAGCTGCAAAGAGGGGAAAACCATATTTTTCTTGTAATAGTTTTTAGACAGAATACTTGACTATTTCATAACATAAATTCCCCTGGATGAAATATTATTTCTTATCCCAGGCATGGCTGGCTCTCTGAAAGGCACTGTAGATAATTCCACTTGGTATCTGCTATGTCTGTAATTTACTGGGTCTGCCAAATGCTGACTAAACAAATCATGTTAGTTGACTCCCAGTGGGGTTCTCCTCTTTGGTTCACAATGGGCAGCTATCTCCATCTTTCCATCATATCTAGTTAACATCTTTTATGCTTTGTGCGATTGTAAATAGTATTTAATTTAGAACTTTGTAAATCATAAAAATGGCATAATTTTAAAAATGCATTTCACAACCCATAATAATAGAGTTGGGAAAAGAGAAGCAAAAATATCTGTTTGTTTTTTGTTTTTGTTTTTTGGTTGGTGTTTTTTCGTTTGTTTGTTTTGGTTTATTTTTTGGGTTTTTTTGAGGGCAAGAATGGAGATGGTTTCTAATGAAGCTTTCTCATGCAACTGGAAAATTCCCACAGCTAAAATGCTGGCTGTCTGTCAACCATCTAGTTCAAAAAGACTTCCTCGCCCTGAGAGAAATGGGAATGTGAGAAAGTCAAGAAAGAATGAAACCCTACTGCTTTTCTGCTTGGTTTTGTGCAGGTTTTAAAAAGATGTCATTGGAGAAGAATCCTGCCAGGAGTTTTGGGCTGTGCTATTGATACACATTTTAGAAATTTGACTTAGAAGAAACCTTGAGTGTGATTTCATGAATTTATTCTGCCAGTGAAACTCATTGCTACCTGAGGTGTGCCTGTCTCACTTGGGACCCAAAGTTGAATTAGACATGGTCCCTGTCCACAGAAAGTCTTGATGTCCTCTTGTTGAGACCCTTGCAATCTACAAGGCTCAAATTTATCAGTTTGCCCAAGAATGTTCGTTCTATAGAGAGCTCACTCATCCTAAACAAATAAGAACAGTGGTTTGTTCTTACCATATATATATATGGTAAGAAATAAACGTATTCTAAGTCAGTACTTGCTATGCAAAGAAAGACGCTAACATCTAAACAGCTTGTGCCCAGCAATGAGCCAGGTACAGTTATCTCATCTACTGTAGACTGCATATTAATCTTATGTAGGTATTACTGAACTCATTTTGTGTGACTCAGAAATGGAAGCTGGAAGATAAAAAGTTGCTCAAGATCATACAGTTAGCAAAGGGTGAAACCTTAATTCCAGCAGGCCTGCCTGATTTTAGAGCCCTTCCAATTTAATGATCCTGAGTTCATTGAATCATATTAAATTCAGCCTTTGGTTCTTAGGTCAGTAGCACTTTATTCTTTCCATTTATTCCAGATGTCAACTGCTTAATGAATCTACTTTTCCCAACTATTTTTAAAAAAATCTACTGCAATTTTCTCCATTTGGTTTTTTAACCATGGATGGAGCAGAAACTTTCCCCATTTGGGGAACAATCTGATAAGATCTAAACATGCCACAATTTGGTTATTTCATCATGGTCTCAATGAGAAAAAAGAAAGAAATCATAACATTTTCCTTTCTTCCCTTCCTCCATCCTTCCCTCCCTTCTTTCTTATTGTCCCCTTTTCTTTCTGTCCTTTACTTCTAATTTAAAAGCACCATATATGAAAATAAATAAATAAAAGCACCATATATTAGGCCCAATGCACTCTTATCTTCATGGGAAGAAGCATATGCATGCAGGTAATTATCAGGAAATATGTATATTCAATAAGAGAAAGATATCCAAAATACAGTTCCAGTCTGGAAGATAGTTCCTGAAGAAGGTGGGGCCAAGGAATCTTTCACCCAAGAAGATGTTTGATCTTGATGCTTGAGAAATGAATAGGCAAGAGGAAGGGTGATTTGGAGAGAAAGCGCCAAGTTCAAAAACCCAGGTGTGTCTTTGTTGGCTACAGATTCCCATACCAGCGACTACTAAATGCAATATTAAGAAAAGGAATGGAGATGCAGAAGGGTCAGAGCCAAACAAGTACTGTATTGATATTGGCAATGTGTGTGTGGTTTCCAAAGATAAGTGCTCTGCTACTTTCAGTGGTGTTAGTGTGGAAGGTGAGGCAGCTGCTGGAATGCCACCATGCCGGTCGGTGTGGATGGAATGACTTCTGTCTCATGGAAAGTATGATGCTAAATACTTCATCTTTCTCAGGACTTTTTCTATTTGTTACAAAAGCCATTCAACATGGTACAAATTAAAGGCTGTGATGCAAAGCATTTATTTTCTCAGAAATTTTTAATGCAAGGAAAGTGGGGTCTTCATGATGATTTAGATCAATCCTTGATGATGGGGATGAGACCCACATTTCTAGCGCAGCACATGGCTGCACTAGATTAGAGTTCTGTCAATAAAAAGAGGGAGGAAATGGCTGCCAGGCAGGCGCTGAGCAATGTCTGCTACAGAGCAAATAAGAAAATTGAGGGACTAGGTGATTGACATTTGCAATGACATACAGATGATGCATCTGTGTACCAGTGCAGAAGGAGCACTGCATATTTTCTTTCTTTCTTAGTACCATGCACATCACTATAGGTCACATATAATGGTCTGCAGAGGACTTTTTATTAGTTTTTGTTTTGTTTTATTGTATCTTCATTGTCTTCAAAATAGTCTTTATAAAAGTGCTTTGAATTTATATTCATCATCTGCAAGGTGCTGGAAATTTAAATTTGCCTTCATTCATTCCATATCTGATACCAATGGAAAGGCAAGGAATTTGCTTTCTGGCAAATCAAAGATGGCAAATAAGATCAAAGATGGTAAATAAAAATGTTTCTTTGGGAACAACAAAATAGAAGCAGCCAAAGATCCTAGATGACCTCAGATAAAGCCACCTACCTAGACTGGACCACCTGCTCATCTTTGGACTATTATATAGTAAAGAAATTTCTATCTTCTTTGAGGCACTCTATTTTAGAGCCTATTTATTACAATAGCCTACCCTAACACACTTGATTTTTTTCGAAGACAAAATCAGAAGATTTTGACATAATAAACTGAAATTTAGAATTTTATATAAAATCTACAGGTCTCTCTCTCTTTTTTTAAGAGGTTGTTAATTCAGAATTATTTGAAGCTCCGCTTAGGGCAAAACCACGTGTCCATGCATTTCCACTGCCCCTTTGGCATTGCTCCTTGCCTCTAACACTTCTTGGCTGTGTGACTGGTTGCTCCTGTGTTTTCTCTCCACCATGGACACAAAGATATGTGAAAGGAGGCAGAGTGGGGATCCCTGGCCAACATTTGAAAAGAGAGGATGAAATGAACATTGTGGGCTCTCTATGTCTCTTACTTGGTGTTTTATAAAAACATTAATTTGTCAGGTAGAAATACTACAGAGCACACAGTTCCTCCAGTGAAGGATGATTAAGGATGTAGTAGATCATGGGAAATGGAAAGATAGCCTAGGGAGGACTGCTGAGTGGATTAGACGGGTTAACACAGGTAAGGACTGAGAACAGTGCCAGCAAACAATAAACACACACTTAAGGCTGGATGTTAGCATTATTCAACTTGCCTAAGGTCACAACTAGCAAGTTGAGGAGTACATGGACCTCCTGGATGGACTTTAAATGTTTCAACTTGTTCACAATTTTTTTTTAAAGATTTTATTTATTTATTTGACAGAGAGAGAGATCACAAGTAGGCAGAGAGGCAGGCAGAGAGAGAGGAGGAAGCAGGCTCCCGGCGGAGCAGAGAGCCCGATGCGGGGCTCGATCCCAGGACCCTGAGATCATGACCTGAGCCGAAGGCAGCGGCTTAATCCACTGAGCCACCCAGGCGCCCCGTTCACAATTTTTGTTTGCTTTTTGGTTCTGCATACTGAAATTTCCTTAACTTTACCTTCTATATGACTAATTCTACCTTTAATCATGTTCATTATTTAGTTTACTTACTAAATGAGATGTGGGGGGATTTTTTGGCAATCATATTTTTTTATTTCCAAGAATTTTTCTAGTGCCCTGGTAGCTCATTTTTGTATAGCAGCTGTTCTTATATTGTGGATATAATATCCTTTCTGTTCTAAGGACACTAATTTAAATTATTTTTTTCAAGTTCTCTTTGATTTCCTGCATTATTTCTATTCCCCTCTTCCCCCCAGGGTCATCTGTTCTGTTTAAGCATCTGGTGCATTTGCTTTCTTTTATTGGTTTTCCTCAAACATCTAATGATCTTGCATTGGCTATTCACATTTAGGAGTGAAGATTTAGCTTGATTTATATTGACAGTTAGCAGGATTTTCCTCTGCAGTCATGTGGGTCTTGTTCCCAGCAGGCTTCTCCTAAGGGCTGGTTTCATGCTTTGTGTAAGTGCACTGGTTGTAGTGATAGACTTTTAGGTTCATGGATATGAAGCAGACAGACATCCTCCAATTACCATGAACTAGGACTCTGGCTGTAGAAGGCTTTAGCACATTTCTTTCCTGAGACTATCTACTTTTCTCCAGTCTCTTTCTGTCTGGAAAGTGGAAGGGGGGCAGTCATAAGGCACTTTCAGCTCTACTTCTCTTTCTGGTCCCTGTTTTAAAGACTTTTCTAGGTAAATGCCTAGTAATGCAATTGCTGGGTTGTAGGGTAGCTCTATTTTCAGCTTTTTGAGGAACCTCCATACTGTTTTCCAGAGTGGTTACAACAGCTTTCATTCTCACCAACAGTGTCAAAGGGTTCCCATTTCTCTTCATCCTCGCCAACATCTGTCATTTCCTGGCTTGTTAATTTTAACCATTCTGACTGGTGTGAGGTGGTATCTCATTGTGGTTTTTATTTGTATTTCCGTGATGCTGAATGATGTTGAGCACTTTTTTCATTTGTCTGATGACCATTTGGATGTCTTCTTTGCACAGATGTCAGTTCTGTCTTTTGCCCATTTCTTGATTGGATTATTTATACTTTGGGTGTTGAGTGTGATATGTTTTTTACAGATTTTGGATACTAGCCCTTTAACTGTCATTTGCAAATATCTTCCCCCCATTCTATCAGCTGTCTTTTGGTTTCGCTGACTGTTTCCTTTGCTGTACAAAAGCTTTTTATCTTGATGAAGTCCCAGTACTTCATTTTTGTCTTTGGTTCCATTGCCTTTGGATACGTGTCTAGCAAGAAGTTGCTGCAGCCGAGGTCAAAGAGGTTGCTGCCTATGTTCTCCTCAAGGATTTTGAAGGATTCTTGTCTCACATTTAGGTCTTTCATCAATTTTGAGTCTATTTTTGTGTGTGGTGTAAGGAAATGGTCCAGTTTCCTTCTTCTGTATGGGGCTGTCGAATTTTCCCAGCACAATTCATTGAAGATACTGTCTTTTTTCAATTGGATATTCTTTCCTGCTTTGTCAAAGATTAGTTGACCATAAAGCTGATTGCCCATTTCTGGATTCTGTTACATTGAACAGACCATACTGTCATGATGATTACAGCTTTGTAAGAAAGCTTGAGGTTCAGAATTGTGATGCCACCAGCTTTGGTTTTCTTTTTCAAGATGCTGTTGGCTATTCATGGTCTTTTCTTATTCCATACAAATATTGGGATTATTTGTTCCAGCTCTGTGAAAAAAGTTGATGGCATTTTGATAAGGATTGCATTGCATATATAGGTTGCTCTAGGTAGCATAGACATCTTAACAATATTTATTCTTCCAATCCATGAGCATGGGACATTTTTCCATTTCTTTGTGTCTTCCTCAGTTTCTTTCATGAGTGTTCTGTAGTTTTCTGAGTATAGATCCTTTGCCTCTTTGGTTATGTTTATTCCTAGATATCTTATGATTTTGGATACAATTGTAAATGAGATCAACTCCTTAATCTCTCTTTCTTCTGTCTCATTGTTAGTGTATAGAAATGGAACTGATTCCTGTGCATTGATTTTATATCCTACTATGTTGTTGAATTCCTGTATGAGTTCTCACAATTTGGGGGTGGAGTCTTTTCAGTTTTCCACATAGAGCACCATGTCACCTAAGAAGAGTGAGAGTTTGACTTTTTTACTGATTTGAATGCCTTTTATTTCTGTTTGTTGTCTGACTGCTAAGTCTAGGATTTCTTACTATGTTGAACAACAGTGGTGATAGCAACTATCCCTGCCATGTCATGACCTTAGAGGAAAAGCTCTCGAATTTTCCCCATTGAGAATGATATTTGCTGCGGGTTTTCCATAGATGGCTTTTATGATATTAAGGTATCTTCACTCTATCCTTACAATTTGAAGAGTTTTAATCAAGAGAGGATGCTGTACTTTGTCAAAGGCTTTTTCTGCATCTATTGAGAGGATCATATGGTTCTTGTCCTTTCTTATATTAATGTCTATTCTTTTATTTATCACACTGGTTTGTGGATGTTGAACCACCCTTGCAGCCCAGGAATCAATCCCACTTGGTCGTGGTGAACAATCATTATTTTATTATTATTATTCTTTTTTATTTGTTTATTTTCAGCATAACAGTGTTCATTGTTTTTGCACCACACCCAGTGCTCCATGCAGTACATGCCCTCCCTATTACCCACCACCTGGTTCCTCAACTTCCCACGCCCCCGCCCCTTCAAAACCCTCTGGTTGTTTTTCAGAGTCCATAGTCTCTCATGTGAACAATCATTTTGATGTACTGTTGGATCCTATTAACTATTATATGGGTGAGAATTTTTGCATCCATGTTCATCAGGGATACTAGTCTCTAATTTTCTTTTTTGATGGGGTCTTTGTTTGGTTTTGGGATCAAGGTAAATTCTGACATCATAGAAAGAGTTTGAAAGTTTTCCTTCCATTTTTATTTTTTGAACAGCTTCAGAAGAAAAGGTATTAATTCTTCTTTAAGTGTTTGGTAGAATTCTTCTGCCAAGCCATCTGGCCCTGGACTCTTGTTTGTTGGGGATTTTTGATTACTGCTTCAATTCCCTTGCTGGTTATGGATCTGTTCAGATTTTCTATTTCTTCCTGTTTCAGTTTTGGTAGGTTATACTTCTCTAGAATGCATCCATTTCTTCCAGATTGCCTAATTCATTGGCATACAGTTGTTCATAATATGTTCTTATACTTGTTTATATTTCTTCAGTGTTGGTTGTGATTGCTCCACTTTAATTCATGGTATTATTTATTTGGGTCCTTTCTCTTTCCTTTTTGACAAATCTGGCCAGGGGTTTATCGATCTTATTAATTCTTTCAAAGAACCCGTTCCTAGTTTTGTTGATTTGTTCTACATTCTTTTGGTTTCTATTTCATTGATTTCTGCTCTAATATTTATTGGTTCTCTTCTCTTGGTGGGTTTAGGCTTTATTTGCTGTTCTTTCTCCAGCTCCTAAGGTTAGGCTGTGTATTTGAGACCTTTCTTGTTTCTTAAGAAAGACTTGTACTCTTATATACTTCCCTCTTAGGACTGCCTTTGCTGCATCCCAAAAGTTTTGAACAGTTGTGACTTCATTTTTATTCGTTTCCATGAATTTTAAAAATTCTTCTTTAATTTCGCAATTGACCCATTCATTCTTTAGTAGGATGTTCTTTAGCCACCATGTATTTGAATTCTTTCCAAATTTCCTCTTCACTTGATGTTAGCCAAAAGACTGAGAAGTGATCCAAATTTCCTCTTGTGATTGAGTTCAAGTGTCAAAGCACTGTGGTCTGAAAATATGCAGGGAATGATCCCAGTCTTTTGGTACTGGTTGAGACCTGATTTGTGACTCAGTATGTGATCTATTCTGGATAATGTCACATGTGCATTTAAAAGAAAGTGTATTCCTTTGCTTTAGGATAGAATGCTCTGAATATGCCTGTGAAGTCCATCTGGTCTGGTGGGTCACTCAAAGTCCTTGTTTCCTTGTTGATCTTCTGCTTAGATGATCTGCCCATTGCACTGAGTGGGGTATTAAAGTCCCCTACTATTATTGTATTATTTTTGATGTCTTTCTTTGATTTTGTTATTAATTGGTTTATATAATTATCTGCTCTCATGTTAGGGGCATAAATATTTACAATTGTTAGATCTGCTTGTTGGATAGGCCCTTTAATTATGATATAGTGTCCTTCCTTATCTTTTCTTACAGTCTTTGGTTTAAAAATCTAGTTTTCCTGATATAAGGATTGCTGCCCAAGCTTTCTTTTGATGTCCATTATCATGATAATCGTTTCCCCCCCACACACACTTTAAATCTGGAGGTATCATTGGGTCTAAAATGAGTCTCTTACAGACAGCATATCAATGGGTCTTGCTTTTTTTATCCAGTCAGATAACCTGTGTCTTTTGATTGGGGCATTTAGCCCATTTACATTCAGAGTAACTATTGAAAGATATGAATTTAGTGCCATTGTATTACCTGTAAAGTCACTGTTTCTGTACATTGTCTCTATTCCTTTCTGATGTATGTTAATTTTGGGCTCTCTTGTCCCTTAAAAGATCCCCTTTAATATTTCTTGCAGGTCTGGTTTAGTGATCACAAGTTGTTTTGGTTTCTGTTTGTCCTGGAAGCTTTTTATCTCTCCTATTTTTAATGTCATCCTTGCTGGATAGTCTTGGCTGCATATTTTTCTCATTTATCACCCTGAATATATCATGCCAGTCCTTTCTGCCCTGCCAGGTCTCTGTGGACAGGTCTTTTCTTCCAATCTGATGTTTCTACCCTTGTAGGTTATGGACCTATTGTCCAGATTTTCAGGATTTTCAACTTGTCTCTGAGATTTTCAAGTTTCACTATTATATGTCGAGGTATTGGCCTATTTTTATTGATTTTCAGTGGGGATTCTCTGTGCCTGCTGGACTTAATGCCTGTTCCTTCCCCAGAAGTTCTCTTAGGGAGTTCTCCACTATAATTTGCTCCAGTATACCTTCTGCCCTTCTCTCTCTTTCCCCTTCTTCTGGGATCTCAATTACTCTAATGTTGTTTCACTTTATGGTTTCACTTATCTCTCACATTTTCTCCTCATGCTCCAGTACTAGTTTATCTCTCTTTTTCTCAGCTTCTTTATTCTCCATCATTTTGTCTTCTCTCCTCCATCATTTTCTCTCCTCTGCCTCATTTATCCTAGCGATTAGAGTCTCCATTTTTTGCTGCATCTTATTCTTAGCCTTTTTGATTTTGACTTGATTAGATTTTAGTTCTTTCACTTCTCCGGGTATCTTCTATGCTTTTTTTTTTTTTTTTCCAAACCCAGCTGCCATCTTTATAGTCATTATTCTGAACTCTAGTTCCAACATCTTACTTGTGTCCATACTGATTAGGTCCCTGGCAGTCAGTACTGCCTCTTGTTCTCTTTTTTGAAGTGAGTTTTTCTGTTTTGTCATTCTGTCCAGAGAAGAATAGATGAACAAGAGAACAAAATAATAAAATGACACCAATGACCTCAGAGAAATATACACTAAACAAATCAGAAGAGACCTGAAACAAACAAAAAACAAAACAAAGAGAGAGAGAGGGAGAGAGAATATAATCAGACAGGTGAACAGACCAGAGTAATACACTGGATCCTGTGTGTATTTTGGTCTGTTTGTTAGAAAACTACATCCCAAAATTATAAAGTAAATAAAATTTATATATATATAAATAAAATTAAATACAGTGAAAGGATAGAATGTAATTATAAAAATCAAAATTTAAAAAGATTTTTTAAAAGTTAATAAAATAAGAAATTGGTTGAAAAGAAAAGAGGAAAAAATTAAAATTGGATGACTAAAGAATTGTGTGTTGGGGGGGGACATGAATTCTATATACTATTGTCCCCTAGTGCTGGAGTTCTGCAGTTTTCTGTGATCAGTAAACTTGGTCTTGACTGAATGTTCTTACTGATCTTCTGGGCTGTTGGGGGGCACTATTGCACTGATTCTCAGGTGTCTTTGCCTGGGATGGAATTGTACCATCCTTGCCAGGGGCCAGGCTAAGTAAGCTGTTCTGGATCGGTCTATGTGGCTTTTGTTCCCTGAAGGCGTTCCATGCCACTTTAGAGGATGATAATAAAAATGGTGGCCTCCCAATCTGTGGCCCTGGAGCCAAAATACCAAGGCTCTACTCCTCCATGAACCCTCAGAGAAAAGCAGTCAATTACCACTGTCTCCCTGGTCTCCACCCACACCTTGCACTCACCTGGCATGTGACCAAACATTTCTATCTCAAGCACACAACCTCATTTTGAGTCTCCAAACCCTAAAAACTCCTGTGGCTTGTGTCTTGCTGTGGTTTGACCACTTGCTGGGCTCTTGCTAGGATACCAGTTGCCTGACCATGCTGGGGTTCATAGTTTATGGCAACCCCAAAACTGAGAGCCCACTCCTGGGCTCTCTGATTGCAGCCCAATTCCCTGCTCCAATGCCTGGGAACTCTGCCACACTCAGGCACCCCTGGCCTTTCTATGATCCCAAGGATCACGAGACCACAAGGTCTCACCTAGGATTCTGCCCCACTTTGCCACCTTAGCATCTTTCAGGCAGGGACATCCCCCACAGGAACAGACTTCTATATGTTCTGGTTTTGTGTTCCACTGCTATATCACTTTCCAGTAACCGGGACACAGAGGCTCCCTACCCCCATGGTTTATCTTCCCATATATTGCCTTGGATTCACCTCTCCATAACTCCTACCTTGCAGAAAGTGGTTATGTTTCTATTTGTAGGGTTGCAGCTATTCTTTTCTTAGACCTTGGGTTGACTTCATAGATGTCCAGAATGATCTGATAGCTATCAAGCTGAATTCCTGGGACCAAATGAAACAAAGGTCTCCTACTCCTCCACCATCTTGGCCTATCTCTGCCCCTCTCCTTTTAATTATCTTGTAAGTCCTCATAATTTCTCATCCAGTGATGGCACACAGATAAAGATAACTTTTTTTATATACCCCATTGTATAATTTTTCATATGATCTGAAATGACTTTTTAAAAGATTTTTGTTTATTTATTTGAGAGAGAGTGAGAAAGGGAGAGAGAGAGCACATCACAAGCATGGGGAGCAGCAGAGGGAGAGGCAGATTCCCTGCTGAGCAGGGAGCCCAACCTGGGGCTCAATCTTAGGACCCCAGGATCATGACTTGAGCTGAAGGCAGATGCTTAACCAACTGAGCCACCCAGGTGCTCCTGAATGCATTTTGAAGTGTGTGCTCAGTTTCTTATTTTAATTAGTCTTTTCTGTAGTAAGTTTAAATAATCTCTTCTCTATTGTCTTCTTTATATGTTTGTGTAGGGTTGATTATCTACACAGGTTTGCTTAAGAAAGCTGACGATGAAGTATATGTTTGTTGATTCAGATGGAATGTGTAATATCCATGAAAACATACCAGAAGTTTTATCTAATCATACCAATAACACTTAAATCTAGGCTTCAGAGTTCCTGCGGGAGCTTCAAGCTGCTCCGAATTGAAAGACATTTTGAAGAATCAAAAGTAGAAGGCTGGGGTGCCTGGGTAGGTCAGTTGGTTAGGCAACTGCCTTTGGCTCGGGTCATGATCCTGGAGTCCTGGGATGAGTCCCGCATCTTGCTCCCTGCTCAGCAGGGAGTCTGCTTCTCCCGCTGACTTCTCTCCTCTCACGCTCTCTCTCTCTCGTTCTCTCTCAAATAAATAAATTTTTTTTAAAAAAATCTTAAAAAAAAAAAAGAAGAAGAAGAAATAGAAGGCTAATTCTTTCTTGATTCACCCTTTCTTGATTTACCTCCCTGGACCCTTGAGACAATGAGTAAGATCTTGTATTCTGAGCATTCCATCCTTTTCATGGATATATGAACACATGCTTTCTAACCTTTTCAAGTTCAGTTGCTCTCTGTCCTCACTGCACAACAAAGGAGTGGCTTCAGTGGCCCTGGTACTGTTTAAACTGTGCAGGGAGCTCCCATGCTGTAGCGCACTGGACACTGTTGTTATTTGAAGTTGAAAATCAATATCTGAGCTACAACACCTGATCCTCACATGCCAGTCGTAAATGCCAGGGAGATAAGAGGTGTGTGTGTATGGGGGGGGGTGGTGTTGGGAGGCAAGAAGTGGTTGTAGTCCTACAGTATAATGTTAGTTGATATGTATTAACTATTGTGAATAGGCCTCTGAAGTCATATATGTGGGAATATAAAAAGCTCCCAGATCATTTTTTTAGTGCCCCACCAAGGAGCTGAATTTAGATTAAAAACCTTTTCCATCCTTGAAAATGCAACCTGTTGTGGACTGAATGTTCATGGCCTTCCCTGCCCCCACAAAATTCATATGTTGAAATCTTACCCTCCAAATGGGAAGGTGTTAGGTGGGGCTTTTAGGAGGTGAGGAGGTCATGGGAAAGGAGCCCTCCTGAATGGGATTAGTGCCCTCCTAAAAGGGACCCCAGAGAGCTTCTCCCCGCTTCCCACCATGTGAGAACACAGTGAAAGTCAGCAGCCTGCAGCCTAGAAGAGGGTCCTTACCAGAACCCAACCATGCTGGTGCCCTGATCTCGGACTTCCAGCTTCCAGAACTGGGAGAAATAAATTTCTGTTGTATATAAGCCATTAGTCTATGGAACTTTCTTACACCAGCCCAAGCTAAGATACAACCTAATTACATTTGTAATAGAAATTTTAAATAGAAATAATAAGATAGTAACAAAATTAGAAGAATTAGAGAAGGGAACATCTGTACAGTTGAGAAATAATGAGTAAAATGACTCTGGTTTTCTTTAAATGTGAGTTTTCCATCTTCATGGAAAGTCCAGACTTCATCCCCTGCCACAGAGGCCTCTGAGTCAGTGGTCACGCCCCCTGGACAATGGCCGGTGTTTCCTTGTGTGCTGCAGTGTGTGTGTCTTTGCTTGTTGATAAATTATATTCATGTGCTGCCCCACAAATACATTATGAATGTTAAAATTTCCTATCTTTCTATATATTTTCTAATATATAGAGTGAAAAGTTAAATAGGAAAAAAAATTTGGAGAGTTTCTCTCCATATCCTAATAAAACACATTGCCCATTCCTTGTATCCTTTCAGTCAGGCTCATTAAAAGTAATCATATTTTAATTTTTTTATCATCAAGATTAAAAGTATGTCTATAAAAGTAGTCATGAAGGAAAAATTAGTCCCATGTATTTATCAATTAGTTTTAATAATGATCCATTTAGGGCAAAGCTTTTTTTTTTTTTTTTTTTTGAGTCCCAGTGGGCTTTTATTGAGATAAACTAACAAAAAGCAAGATTTTATTAGCAACACCTAGGTGGCTCAGTTGGTTGAGTATCTGACTCTTGGTTTCCACTCAGGTCATGCTATTTCACTGGTGGGATCGAGCCATGCATAAGGCTCCATGCTCAGTGTGGAATCTCCTTCGGATTCTCTCTCCCTCTCCCTCCTGCTCTCTCTCTCTCAAATCAACAAATAATCTCAAAAACAAACAAACAAACATAAAAACCCCCAAGATTTCATTAGTCATCTTTCCCGGATCTTATAAACTCAGCAGAGATTCTGGTACATATGTGTGTACTTAAAACATAACACATCCCAACAAAAACAGTCCCACTACAAAACTTGCCAATTAACAGAAGGCCAATTTTTCCCATCCCCAAATGTTTTCAAAATTTTGAGTCGCCACTCCTCACTTCTCAGTGGAACTGGTCCCTTGTGGCTAGGGACATTGGGATTCTATCTCATTTTTACTGAACAAAACATACATTTCTTCAAGTTTTAGTTTTGTTTCAAAAAAGGGAACTGACTTTGTTTCCTCCAGGCACCCCCCCCCCATAACCACTGGTTAAAAGACAGTAGAATTTATGGCATGTCTTATATCATCTATACCTTCCATATTTTCCTCATTCAAATTATTTTAAAGCAAATTCCAGACATATAATTTCATTTTCAATATGTCAAAATTGTATTTTATGCCACTTAATTAACATAAAAGGAAATGAGAGAGAAGGAAGAGAGAAAAAGAGTGAAAAAGAAGAAAGGAAAGAAAGGATCCAACATGCTAACTAACGAAGGAAAGAAGTATGAGGGAGGGAGGGAGGAAGGAACATAGTTTGGTTATTATTTTATTCCTGTGAATATAAATTCCTATCAAGTAACAAAAGTTTGGTCTGATGCAAGTTAATTTGCTTTATTTTGGAAATGATCCCAGCTAATGAATGTTTACCTTCAAAGAGTTCAGTTCTGCTGCAAACCCATTGACCCCGTGCCTGTGTACTTCAAACACTTTTAGGTAGAATTCAGATTCTGTAGGATCATTTGATCCTACCCAGATGGTGGACATTATGGAATCAGAACCACCATATTCTGGGTTTCCTTGCCACTTAAAACAAACAAAATAAAACTCTGCATTTTTCTGCCCTTTGGTTTTATTTTGTCTTGCTTTCACTTTGGCTGAAAGGCTTCGATAAAGCTAAAAAAAATGGAAAGCTATAAAGATTAAATACCAGTTCACAGCAACAATCAAATTTCACCCATAGGAGAATAATTAGGTAACTTTCCTACAACCTCAGACATAGATTATCATTTCCTGAGCTCACAAATACAAGACCCCGTTGTGTGAGCACTGGATGAAGCCTTGGGTTTATTTTGCTCTGGGGCCAAGGTTATTTTACTAACTGACCTTGGACTCTGCTGACCTCCAGAGGGAGCCCTGTAACAGCCAAAGCTGAGGCTCATCTGTGAAAGGGCCAAAAGAAATTTTGTTTCAAATGCCAAGGCAATGTTTATGGAGTGAGGCAATATTTCTGATAACCAAGACCCAAATGTTGGTGTTCAATGGATTAAAGATCTATGGTAGCAATTTCAGAATAGTGAGCACCTTTAATAAGTAAACAGTTTGGGGCTATGCCAACGTAGCCTCCTGAATTCATGGAGAGGAGCAAGTATTCAAGCAGAACAATCTCTAATACCACCATTTGCATTGCTTATGTTTTGACAAATATAAATATGTGAATCCAGCCAACTGTGCTACCTGAGAAATTATTTGAGCTAAAAACATACAGTGACTTAGAGTAACACAACTCTAGACAACCACAAAAACCTGCCTTGCTGGTATTTTATGATATACACACATTGCATAAGCCATTGTGGGATGCTGAAACTCGAAAGTCTCCTCCACCATGTCTTTGGTGGAAAGAAGAGTGATTTAGTGGGGAAAAAAATCTACCATACAATGATATAAAGAAGCAGAAGATCTGTTATTTAAAATCAATAGATACTCTGAAGTCTTAACACTAGTTCCTCAGTGTTGAACTAAAATGACCATGTGGTAATCCTTCAGTGCTTGGGGGGTCATAGTGAGGCTCTGGCCAGGAGCTCATGATTTTCATGTTTGTATTATGTTGAGGGTCTTTTATCCTATTATTTGAGGATAAGAGTGATAAAGGCAGTACTACTGCTTTTTATTTATGTTATAGTTGTCATTCAAAGCAGCCCAAAGACTATCCGAGAGTAGATATACTTGTACACTAAATATCACAAATACTTTTGAAACAAGGCAGGTTATTAATCAAACAAGTAACTCACTTGCATACTAATGTACAATGCATGTCCTCCTACTTTTTAAACATGATTCAGCTGAAAGACAAAAACTCCTATAAACCTAGGACCATTTATATTATTCAACCAAGTACTATGCATTTTGAGCTAAGTTCTCATCCTAAAATACCAATTTTTCCAGTATCTACCCCAAACACACTAGCCGATAAGATTATTTACCTGTGACGTGCCATTCCACTCTACCCCTCTGGGAGTACAAAGACACAGGTCAAGCAAGGAGAATATGGGAGAGAAGGAAGAATCCAGACCAAGAAAAATAGTGGCATCTTTTTTTTTAAAGTTTGAATTCAATTAACCAAAACATAGTACATCATTCGTTTTTGATGTAATGTTCAATGATTCATTAGTTGTATATAACACTCGGTGCTCATCACATCACATGCCCTCCTTAATGCCCATCACTCAGTTACCCCATTCCCCCATCCACCTCCTTACTGCAACCCTCAATTTGTTTCCCAGATCAAGAGTCTCTCATGGTGTGTCTCCCTCTCTGATTTCTTCCCATTTAGTTTTCCCTCCCTTCCCCTCCGATCCTCTGCACTATTCCTTATATTCCACATATGAGTGAAACCATATGATAACTGTCTTTCTCTGATTGACTTATTTCACTCAGCATAATCCCCTCCAGTTCCACCCATGTCAATGTAAATGGGAGGTAGTCATCCTTTCTGATGGCTGAGTAACATTTCATTGTATATATGAATCACATCTTCTTTATTTGTTTATCTGTTGAAAGGTATCTCAGATCCTTCAACACTTTGGCTATTGTGGACATTGCTGCTATGAACAGTGGGGTCCATGTTCCCTTTCTTTTCACTACATCTGTATCTTTGGGGTAAATACCCAGCAGTGCTATTACTGGCTTCTAGTGTAGCTCTATTTTTAGCTTCTGTGGAATCTCCCTACTGTTTTCCAGAGTCGCTATACCAACTCGCATTCAATAGTGGCATCTTTCTGACATCACAGAGAGTTGACAAGGGATGAAGCTTGAATTTCATAGAAATTCTAATTCGTTTTTACTCAAATTGCAAGTTAAAAAAATGCCAAATTATTCACCTGTTTTTTGTTTTTTGTTTTTTACCCAACTGGACTTCACTTTCTATAGTCTGACTCCTTGCTTTTACTTACAACCAAAAAACAAAGTATATTATGTCCATTATGAATCACAAACTCATTACTGTTCCTGAATAATAAGAGTATGGCTTACCATAGCAGATTCTTACTATGGCTGATGCAGTTGATGTTATTTTATATATTCCTATAAAACTCTGGTTTCAGCTACACTGGCTTATTTCCAGTGGAAACTGGTGAGTCAAACAGAGACTTCTCCCAGAGCAGGTGTGTGACCCAACATGCAATGTAGGAGTCCAGGAATCTCCTTAACACCATCAAACACAGGGTCCCTGCCCAGTGCTGACTCAATGATGCACGACCATGGGACACAGAGGAACCAGGCAACAAGTCTCCCCGGTATTGTCCCTAGTCCTCTATATCGTGGCACTGGAAACTATGTTTAGGGAGTTCTTGTTTGGTTTCATCAGCCCTAAGGAAAGACAAAATGAAAGAAATAAAGGAGTATACCAGATCTATTTAAGCAGATTATGCTTATTTACCTTGATAAGAGGACTTTTAAAATATTCCATCTAAAATAGTCCGACTCAGAGAAACAGAGAATGGAGTGGTGGTAACCAGGATTGGGGGTGGGGGAAATGGGAAGTATATTGGTCAAGAGTAAACATTTACAGGGGCACCTGGGTGGCTCAGTGGGTTAAAGCCTCTGCCTTCAGCTCGGGTCATGATCCCAGGGTCCTGGGATTGAGCCCCACATCGGGCTTTCTGCTCAGCAGGGAGCTTGGTTCCCCTTCTCTCTCTCTGCCTGCCTCTCTGCCTACTTGTTATTTCTATCTGTCAAATAAACAAATAAAATCTAAAAAAAAAACAAAAGAGTAAACATTTACAGTTATAAGATTAACAAATTTGGGGGGCTAATGTGCAGGATTGGGATTATAGCTAATACTACTGTATCATGTACTTGAATGTTATTGCTAAGAGAGTGGATCTTAAGCATTCCCACCACAAAAAACAAATGGTAATTATGCGACAGGATGAGGTGTAGCTAATGTTATAGTGGTAATCATCTTTCAAGATATAAATGTATCAAATCACCATGTTGTACACCTTAAACTTATAGGATGTTCTGTGTCCATTATATATCAATGAAGCTTGGGGGTAGGGGAGTTAGGTTAAAAAGAATATATATATATTTCAGATACCATCCCATATCTCTGACTCTGCATTTTGGGCCCAGGCCCCTTTGTGACATTCCCAGATTAATTACTGAGCAAGGTTTGAAAACTGAGGGCTTAGGTTTTCAAATACACTCCCTGATCCTACTCATATTTTTAGGTTTTAACCTATTTCTTTTTCCTTTCTCAGGTCTTTATATTCACAGAATGAATGTTGAATAATTTCTTGCATTGGTTACCAAAAGTTTGTTTCATTTGACAAATGAGACACAAACACAGAGATGTTAAGTACTTGGTTCAAGTTTACACAGTACACTAATTAGGAGTGCCAGGACTAGGAAGCTGTTTGTTTTAGCCTCTGTGGTTAGTTCACCATTCCTTTTCCCTTCTTTTCCCTCAGCTTTATATCCATGCGTAAGAAAAATGGAGGCATCTAGGGGCTTCCTTGAAAAATCAGACATAAATCAGGGTAAATGTAGATATTAATCCCTAAGCAATATTTTCTCTCAGAGAGAAACCTACAGAAAGTAAAAGACTTATGACACGTATCAACTAAAGACAGCGTGTGGACCTTGGGGTCCCAATTTGAACAGAATGTAAATTTTTTTTAAATTATGGGACACCAGAAAATAACTACACCACCTGAATATTCAATTACATTAAGGAATTGTGTTTAATATTAAAAGGGTGACAATTTTATTATGGCTCTCTTTTTCAAAGTCCTTGCATTTTAGAAATACATATTGAAATATTTATGAAAACAACGATCTCTGGGAAGCTTCAAATCCAGTGGTGGGGTGGGGGACAAGAGTGGTTTTGATGAAACAGATTTGAAATAAGATTGACCGTGAGTTGATAATGATTAATCCAAGTGATGGTGCATAGGACTTATTACGCTACTCTTTCTACCTATTCCTATGTATGTTTTACATTTCTCATTATAACACTTTTTTTAAAAAAAGAATCCATTTCTCTCAAGGGCTGGCTTACAATTTTGTGGGTTATTCAACTTATCTATATAATAATAGGCTTATTAGTGAGGTCCACAACTTAATAGAATATTGATAGCTTTATGCCTCTGCCAGCCTTCTACCATGACTGTAGGAGACAAATGCCAGCCATTAAAGCAGAAACTATGGTTCTCTAGTAACAACAATCTGTTTCCAAGTAGCTACGTACTTCTATAACCTGTTGCGTTGTAAGGGACCTCAAACTACAATAAGTAATCTATTGAAATAATAAAAGCAGTTTAAGAAATAACAGTAATCGTGAAAGAGCAAGCACACAGATCAGAAGACTTTTCATAACTCCGAGGGTGCTTGGGGACTTGTTAACTGTGTTAAAGTTGGAGAAGGGCTTACCCAGATCTGGCTAGCGGGTAACCTAGTTAAGGTGTCAGGTTTAGCACCAATTTCCAAATATGCCCAGGAAGCTGCACCACCCAGACTTCGAGGTGGACCACTCTGCCTTTCTCCTTTGCCCCAGCCCACCACCTGGGTTCAGAATCTACGAGAGCTGTGAATCTTAATGGGCAGGATCTGCTAACATTCATTATAACTTCAGAGGTAGAAGGGTTCCCAGTCAAATGAAAGGTGCTCGGGGTTTGTTTTTTAAACAATAATCCAATGTCCTATTATTTCAATGAA
This sequence comes from Meles meles, assembly GCF_922984935.1. Lineage (NCBI taxonomy): Eukaryota > Metazoa > Chordata > Mammalia > Carnivora > Mustelidae > Meles > Meles meles. Next base: position 155,458,368 of record NC_060068.1, read on the forward strand.
TATTTCAATGAAATATGCTTTGGCAGCACAAGAAACCCCTGGAGAAAGCTGTGTTTTGTGACCTAGAAGTGGACATAGAGAGTGCAAGGGGAAAGAGAGGTAGATTGCTGGAAAGATAATGTTTTATGTGTTTATTTGTCTTCCAGAACTCCAAATAGTTGTGTTGGCAGGCAGGCTGCTCTGTAACTGCCCCCTTCTGAAGACTCAGAGGTGTTTACAGAAACTGAAAGTTCCAGCAGTATATTTCCATGAGCTCATTACCGGTTCCAGTTATACCCTTTAGCTGTTGCATGTGCAAATTAATATCCACGCAGTATAAACCTCTGCTCTGAGCTTTTGTTTAAATTACAAAGTAGCAGAAGTCGGGTATGTGATTACTGTAACATCAGGGCATCTTTTTAGAATCCCTGCTTTGGTCACTATCATTCAAAGCGACTCCAATGCCATTTCTTGCCTGCCTCTTTATGCTAATCAGCCTCGCTCCCTCGGCTCCTCCTCCCTCAGCTTCCCTTAAGAACTGTTCACTTTCAGCTGTCACGAAGGGTAACTCAGACCAGGCTTCGAAATCATTTGATTTAACTCAGCAGGACTTTTTAAAATTTTGCGGCTATTACTCTAGCAGTCCTCTCTAAATGCCAGAGGCATTTGATTTCATGTCAGCGATGAGGCAAGAATTGCCAAAACTGTAATTGGTTAGAAATAGTTATTTTGTAGGATTTTGCACTAGAAGGGGGGAAAGCTTCAAAGCGCTTTGAAATGAAAGAATTAAGTTGTGTTTTTATCCAAACGAATTGTCATCTTTATATGTAGGGGAAATTAAACTGGTAAATATTTATTTCGAGAATCATGACTCAGAAGCACTTGGAAGTTTATTAGAGAAGTAAATGTTTTACACTCAAGGACAGGACCTGCATGTTTCTCTGTGGCTCTGGGTGTCTGATGAAGACCATTTTAGGTGACTGACCAAGGGAAGGAAATGCCCTAGTGAGACTGCAGCCACAGCACTATTGCCAGCACCATGTCTACTGTACAAAGAAAAGGCAGCAACCACCGGTTTAACAGTTCGTACACCTGTAAACTGAAGCTTCCAGAAGACCAGCGACCGCAAGGTGAGTCAGCCAGGCTAATGGGCTGTGTGTTCAGTGATCTCTGGGCCATTTGCATTTCAGGAAGAATGGTAGGCTGGGGAAGTACCTGGGGAATCTCTGGTTGTAAAATGCTTTACCATCTTTTTTTTTAACTCTGAGACCGGACATACTCATGATGCATGAGGGTGAGTTAACTTGGATCTACTACTGGTTTTGAAAGGACCGTGGGAGACGATCAAGAAAGCATATTCCTTGGACTTGCAACTCAGAGGCTTATATGCTTAAACTTCTGGCCACTGTCATTTTTCTAGAGTGTGATAGACTTGTGTAATTCAAAATGCCCATCCAGGCAGAGCAGAATCAGCTATAAGGGGAATTTGCTGAGAGTAGCTTTAAGTTAGCCCGGAACTATCTTCCCTGCCCTGCCACTAATGGCACATTTTTGGATTTAGAGTTTAAACCTAATTTTTGCCTGGGTCTCTGACTCATTCATCTGTGGGAAAAATAAATATATTCTTAACTCTCTTCCTGTTATGATGTAGGAACAGCTGGAGACAGACAGGGAGAAGTGTACATTTCACGTGATGGGTCCTCATTCAGACTAAACTATCTACCTGGCAGCCAGCTTCACCATCAGTCTTTTTAAAATTTTACGTCTACTACCCAGCTGCATCGATTAGGCAGATGGTGAACGTGAATAGCCAAGAGGCTCCCTCCAATCCGTTCTGTCACGGACAGCAAAGGACACTTGGGGAAAAGGAAGGGTGCTGTCATAGGTGACATCATCACTCCCCAGAGGCTGAGTATTGGCCCCAGGCGTTTCTAACTTGCCCTATAAGGGCTGGTGGATGTGTCTGTGTATGGATCTAGGCTACCAGATCTTGATTTACTTTTCCACAGACAGTTTTAGATTTTAGTGGCATGGAAAGTGTTGGCTCATGCACTGAAAATCCCATTTCCAAGGTGGCATCTATGTGCTGACATTTGCAAGACAGTGTCAGGCCACCTCCCTGCATTCGTTCCTGGACTTCATGCTGTACAAGGCTTGGCATAGTGTGGGTAGAAAATACTTTACAAGAAATGGAAATAGCAGAAAATTTTAAGACCATTCTGTATCATCAGGGCTCCTATAAGCTATTTTAAACTAATTGCCTTAGCATGTCAAGTCCCGGAATGTGCCAGGGTTTAATCATAACATTGTAAAATTCTTACCCTTCTGTTAGTAAACTCTAAATCATAGGTTTTTGTTGGCTTTTCATTTTGTTTTAAATGCTTAAAGTAACCTCCCCACTCTGTTGCTAATATAATATTTATTCTATAAAATTTGCCAGGGAGAGCATTAAGGAGATGGTAAAAATCATCACCCAAAGATAGTTGCTATTAACATTTTAATGTATATTCTTCTAGCCTTTTCTTCTGTGCACATGTACAGCTTATTCCTTGGCTTTACTTTTAAATAGAGTCATTTCACATATAGTTGTCTTGTAAATTGCTTTTTAATTTAATAATTGATTATAACAGATCTCCATGTCATATATTCTTCTACAACCTTATCTTTTTTAAAAATTTCATTTATTTATTTGACAGAGATCACAAGTAGGCAGAGCAGCAGGCAGAGAGAGGGGAAAGTAGGCTCCCCGCTGAGCAGAGAGCCCCATGTGGGGCTCAATTCCAGGACCCTGAGATCATGACCTGAGCCGAAGGCAGAGGCTTAACCCACTGAGCCACCCAGGCATGCCTACAACCTTATTTTTAACAGTTGTATACTATTCCTTTAAATAGATGTAACGGGGGCGCCTGGGTGGCTCAGCGGGTTAAAGCCTTTGCCTTCAGCTCAGGTCATGATCCCGGGGTCCTGGGATCGAGCCCCGCATCGGGCTCTCTGCTTGGCTGGGAGCCTGCTTCCTCCTCTCTCTCTGCCTGCCTCTCTGCCTACTTGTATTCTCTATCTGTCAAATAAATAAATCTTTAAAAAAAAAAAAATAGATGTAACGAAATTCCTTAGGCAGCTCTCTATGGGACATTTTATTTCTGTTTCTTCACTATTACAAACAACACTGTGTTTCATATAAGCTAATGGATAAAACATTGCAGAGAAAGATTACTTTCTTGGGATACATCCTTAGTGGTGAAACCGTGAAGCTAAAGAATATGTATGTTTTTAATATTTTGTAGGGTTTTTTTGTGTGTTTCTTTTTGTTTGTTTGGCCAATTGGTCCTCCAACCATAAGTTTACATTTTCAGTAATACTGGGGTAATATTTTTAAAAGTTTTTCCCAATTTTGTAAGTGGAAATACTATCCCACTGTTTTTTTTTCACTGAAGGCAGTCTGTCTTAATATTCCCTCCTCATACTGGCCATATTCAGAGGACACTGGAAATATCATTATGATGACATACTTCCCAAAATACCAACAAGACGAGAAGTCTGGTCTCTTTTCTCAGACTGAAGCTTTCGCCTAGAATGTTTTGAAAGCAACCATATTCTTCCACAACCGAGTCGCAAAATATCAGCCCACATAAGCCACAATCCACAACGTTATAAAGCATGCTAATGGAATTCAGACAGGCCATTGACAGCTACAAGAACGGTCATCTAGAGGTCTGAACTGACAAGTGACACCGGGGCAGGGTTTGCTATGCTGCTAAATAGCGTTCTAGTTACTGTGCCCGAGTTGAAAAGTGTTCTGTGAGGATGGCGGCCTTGATTTTTCCTCCATGCTCTATTTGCACCTTGCTATTATGCAAAGTTCAGCAAAGGTCCAAGAAAGCAAAAGCCATTAGTTTCAGAGAGCGAGGTCCAGCTGCGGATTTATTCACTGAGCTATTCTGAGTTTGTGGCTTTGGCCTCCCCCGAGCCACACCAAAATTCCAGCTTTTTAAACTTCATGTACGGGCCATGATTAGTTGGCATTTAACTCTTCCGAGGGCACAACCAGATTCAACACATACATACTTTCTAACCCTCCACGCTCTATGTTGAGGTGCTTGATGTCATAAAGCTGTGCTTTTTGGGTGATCACTGAGATAAAAGTCACTCGTTTTTTAGCAACTCTCTGAACAGTGACTATGCAAAACACTGGGCCGGTCACTGAGTACATGAGTTGAATCAAGCCAACGAAGCCATGATGTCCAGTCCAGCCAGTATTTACCTGCTACAGCAACAGCTGGTACAGAGTCCGGAACAGAAATCCAGGAAGGTCCTCTCTCTACTTGTTGCTGTCTGATAGCTTCTTCGGGGAGAGTTCAAATCCACTGATCTTGAACTCTAATGTGAGACCACATTTGTCAGCATTAACCTGTGTATGCAAAACCTCAACACTGTTCAGCACACAATACATGTAGGTACTAGGCAAAATTCACCGTATTTATGTTTTATAATGCTGTACACTTTAAAATTTACAAAGTACATTTCTAAAAGGCTTTAAAAATTATAAAATTTCAATACGTTACCTTATTTGATTCTCACAATAGTCACACAAGGTCATGTATTAGTTAAGATTCTCCAAAGAAACAGAATCTATACAATGTATGTGTGTGTGTGTGTGTGTGTGTAGATAGAGATAAAGATAGAAATTTATTTTAAATAAATAAAACCTGGGTCGTTCAGTTGGTTGAGCATCTAACTCTTGATTTCAGTTCAGATCATTGCCTCAGGGTCCTGAGATCAAGCCCTGTGGCGGGGGGGGCGGTGGGAGCTCTGTGCTTGGTGTGGAGTTTGCTCGAGATTCCCTTCCTCTCTCCTGCCCTTACCCCCACTTGCCTGCTTGATCTCTCTCTCTTTCAAATAAATAGCCTTTAAAAATTAAAAATAGTCTTCAAAATTTTAGATTAAAATTTTTAAATTTTTAATTTTTTAGATATTTTAAAAAAATTATTTTAAGATATTGCCTCACACAATTAGGGAAGCTGGCAAGTCCAAAATCCTCTGTATTGGCCATCAGGCTGGAGTCCCAGGCAAAGAGCTGACCAATGTTGCTGCTGAAATCTGAAATTTCCTCTTGCTCAGGGCAGGTTAGTCTTTTGTTATATCAAACCTTCAACTGATTGGTTGAGGCCCACCAAAGATCTAGAGGGCAATCTGCTTTACCCACAGTCCACCAGTTTAAATGTAAATCTTACCCCAAATCACCCTCACCAAAACATCCAGAATAATGTTTGACCAAATATCTGGCACTGTGGTGCAGCCAAGTTGATACATAAAATTAACTATTATAAGTGGGCATCATTATCCTCAATTTCAAAGATGTGGAAACTGGGAATCCTTAAAGTCAAGTGATTTTTCTAAGGTTATGTAGTTATTAAGGCCTACTTTCAGTGCACTTTCTCTCTATAGAGCTGTCTCATAGAATCATGTCTCATAGAATCATGATTCCTAACAGGTTATGTAGTTATTAAGACCTACTTTCAGTGCACTTTCTCTCTATAGAGCTGTCTCATAGAATCCATGATTCCTAAAGTTACAATGTTTAATTTTTTTTCATTGGTGCATATCAAAGAACTTTCTCTGCAAATCCTCAAGCTGCATTAGGATACCTTCTGCTTTGGTTCATTCTGACACCACCTGAGTGTGCTACAATTTAACTCAATTCTGGTATTATCCAAAGTTAGTGAAGACTCCCAAAGTTAAGGGCTCAGTCTCATGGGACGGACCATTTCAAACACCAGCTACAAAATTTCAGGCACTTCCATTTCTGCCTGAGTGATTGCAAATGCAAGGCTTTCCACAACTCTCCCAGGTTTAAAACTTTGGTAGAATGACTCAGAATCCAAGAAAGCCCTGTACCATTTTATTATAAAGAATGCAGATGAACAGCCAACTGAAGAGATACATAAGGCAAGGTTTGGGAGGGTTCTGAGCTCAGGAGTTCTGTCGCCATGGAGTCTGGGCCTACCACTCTCCCAGGACATCAGTGAGATCACCAATGAGGAAGCTCCAGTGAGCATGGGTGTCCAGAGTTTTCATACGGGACTTCATTACATAGGTGTGATCGGTTAAGTCATTGACTATGATTGCACTCAATTTCCAGTCTCTCTTCCCTCTCTGCAGGTTGGGGGTAGGACGTAAGGCTAGAAGTTCCAACTGTATAGTTCCTTGGTTTTTTTGGTGTGGCTAGCCCCTCCCTGGAGGCACCTTATTAGCAAAACAGACACCTGACACTTAGTTGGGAAATTCTAAGTGTTTTGAAGCTCTGTGCAAGGAATAGAGAACAAAAACCAGATCTATTCTTTATTACATCACACTTTGGATGTGATTTTCTGGATGAATTTCTGTTCTTAGTGTTAGGTCAGTTTCCTGTAAGTCACAAAAATAGATTAATGCCTTCAGTAGCTTACTTATTCAGTGCGGTTTTTGCCAACGGCTGGATTCTGTGTTAGACACCAGAAATGCAAAGATGCTTATCTCCCAGGTTTGTTTTCTATCATGTTTTTTAGAGGAATTCAGTAATGAGAACTTAGCTAATGATACCTATTCAACTTTTTGGGTGAAAGAAAAAGTGATTTGATTCCATAATGTTCTGACTTCGCTGTATTCACCCTCATTCTTTGTATTTTAGCCACACTCCTTTGAGGGTTTCAGAAGGCACTTAATTTAGCTTTGAACTTAGTAAATACAAATATAAAGGCTAAGTGGGGCCTATTTACTGTGCCATCAAATGTGCTCCGAAGTCTAAACTATCGAGTGCTGCAAATGCACTCTCTCCCTTCAATATATTCTGTGAGCATTTATGAACATACTTCATTTAGAACACCTAAAAAATGTAAATGCTAAGAATTGAAGACACAACCATGAGAAAGGGAGCCCAGTAGTGGAAAACAATGAAATAATGCCTCCTATATGAAAAGATAAGGTGGAATATATATATTATGCTTCTCAAAATAGATGTGTATTCGCTTTCCTTTTTTCTGATTCTAAAACTATGATACGGCCTAGACAGTGTGACGTCTTTTGGATGATGCATGCCTACATAAACAAGGATCAAAGAAGAAGGCGTACACATATTTCTGTTTTTCTTTCACCAAAGGGAGCCTCAAGGAGGCTAGAATGAGTTTTGTCCCATCTGCAAAACCATTTTACTCTCTTTTAAAGGCACAGATTGGTGGAAACAAATATAGACCATTTTAAAATAATTAGAAAGGAGAGAGTTCATATTCTGTTAGATTTGATCATAGTCAAACTCTCACCTAGGACAGGAATCCTTTCCATTAAAACGTCCTTAATAAATGGCTCATATATAAGGACTTGTAAAATATATGTAATGGCTTAAACTTCATTTTCCCACCTCACACTCATTAGGATGGCTACCATCAAAAGAAAAAAAAAACAACGACAGAAAATAACAAGTGTTGGCAAGAATGTGAAGAAATTAGAACCTGTATGCACCGTTGGTGGGAATGCAAAATGGTGCATCTGCTGTGGCAAGCAGTATGGTGGTTCCTTGAAAACTAAAAATAGAATTATCGTGTGATCCAGCCATTCTATTTCTGGGTATCTCCCCAAAAGGAGGCAGTAGGGACTCAAACAGATACTTGCAGACATGTGATTAGCAGCATTATTCACAAAAGCCAAAAGGTGGAAGCAAACCCATCTGTCCATTGACAAATGAGTAGACAGACAAAATGTGGTCTACACATACAATAAAATATCATTCATCCTGAAAAAGGAAATTCTGACACATGCTGCAGCATGGATAAATCTTGAGGACATCATGCCAAATAAAACAAGCAAGTCACAAAAAGATAGATAATATATGATTCCACTAATATGAGAAGACTAGAGTAGTCCTTCACAGATACACAATGCAGAATGGCAGTTGCCGGGGGATGGAAGGGGGACTAGGGAGTTATTATTTAATGGTGCAGACTTTCAGTATTGCAAGATAAGTAGGTTCTAGAGATGGATTGCACAAACGTGAATGCAGTTAGCACTATTGGATGGTACACTTAAAAATGATTAAGATGCTAAGTTTTATGGTATGTGTATTTTACCAAAAATTTTTTAAAGCCGTGGCTGCCCAAAACCATCCCTAATTACATTTTTGAATTTGGACTAAAAAAAAAAACCAAACAAAAACAAAACAAACAAACCTTCATTTTTCCTATTCCCAAAATCAAAACTAGAAAGAAATATTGTGCTCATCTCTGATTCTCAAGTTATTTTTTGAAATCATTAATAAAATCAATAAACTCTTAATTTCCATGAAAAAGAAACAAAATATTACCAAATATCAGAAATGATAGAGTGTGTTATTACAGATCCTACAGCTAGCTATTAAAAGGATAATAAAGTAATATTGTGATTAACACTGTGCCAAAAAGATAAAAAAAAAAAAGTTTTGTCAACAGCCACTCATGTAAAAACTCTAAAAGGATTTAGAAAAGAAGGGAACTTCCTCAACCTGATAAAGAACGTTTTCAAAAAACTGACAGCTAATGTAGTACTTTCACTATCAATGAAAGACTTAACACTTTCCTACTAAGATTGGGAAGAAAACAAGGATGTCCATTATAGTCATTTCCATTCAACATTATGGAATAGGACTGAAGGTCCTAGCCAGCGTACTAGGTTAAGAAAAAGAAATAAAAGTCTTACATATCAGAAAAAAAGAGGTAAAACTATATTCACAGATGGATGATAGTTGGTATAGAAAAGCGTTTAGGAATCCATTAAAAGAAAAAATACTAGAATAAATGAGTTTACCAAGGTCACAGGATAAAAGCATACAAAGTCAGTATACCAAAAAAAATTGTATTTCTATATATTAGCAAAGAATAATTGAAAATTGAAAATTTTAAGTATTCTTTTAGTAGTACCTTTTTTATATGAAAAAAATATATATGTATATATATTTAAGGATTGGGACACTTGGATGGCTCAGTCGTTAATTATCTGCCAGGGTCCTGGGATCAAGCTCTGCATAAGGCTCCCTGCTCAGCAGGAAGCCTAGTTCTCCCTCTTCCTCTCCAACTCTCCCTGCTTGTGTTCCCTCTCTCACTGGCTCTCTCTGCCTGTCAAATAAATAAAGAAAATCTAAGAAAAATACTTAAAGATTAATTTAACAAAATATGTGCAAGACCTGTATGTACACTTAAATAAATGCAGAGAAAAGTGAAAGAATATTGAACTAAATACACAAATTGGAAGACCCAATATTATTAAGATATCAATCCTCCTCAAACCGATCTAGAGAGTGAAGGCTATCTCAATCAAAATTCCAGTAGACTCTTTTCTTTTTCATTGGCAAGCTAATTTAAAATTTATAAGGAAATGCAAAGAACCTAAAAGAGCTAAATGAATCTTGAAGAACAAAGTTGACAATTTGTGCTTTGGATTTCAAGATACAATAATCGAGATGGTGTAATATTGGTATAAAGATAGAAAGTGGATTATTGAAATAGAAGAAGGAGCCCAGAAATTGATTCATTCGTTTTTGGCCAATTGATATTTGACAAAGATACCAAGATAACTCAAAGTAGGAAAGGTAATATTTTTTGTAATAGCTCTGGAACAAATGGCTAAACATGTTACTAAAAATGGACCTCATTACCTTCCTCACACAAAAATTAATTTGAGATGAAATATGAAAATACAAAAGCTTAGTCCCTAAAGCATCTAGAGGGAAAACACTGGAAAATATTTTCACAAAATTGGAATAGGCAATTTGTAGACACACAAAAAAATAGATAAACTAGACTATCAACATTAAAAAATATTTGTTCTTTAAAAATATATATTTGTTGTTTAAAAGGTAGCATTAATACAAGAAAAGAGAAGACTGAGGGTGACTCAGTCTATTAAGCATCTGCCTTTGGCTTGGCTCATGATCCCAGGGTCCTGGGATGGAGACCCCCTCGGGCTCTCTGATACTGGGGAGTCTGCTTCTTCCTCTCCTCCTCGCTCATGCTCTCTCTTGCTTTCTCTCTCTCTCTCTCTCTCAGATAAATAAATGAATAAAATAAATTTTTAAAAAAGGAAAAAAGAAGACTAGGAGAAAACACTTGTGATATATAGATCTGAAAAAAGCTTATAATCAGAATATGTAAAGAACTCAATATCAACAATTTGATTTAAAAATGGGCAAATGATCTGGCAGACACTTTAGATAAAGGATATACAAATGTCCAATAACCACCTCAAAAAATGCTCAACATAATTAGTTGTCAGGGAAATGCAAATTAAACACACTGTGAGACTCAACTTCACATCCACCAGAATGGCTAAAATTGAATACAGCAGTACAAAAAAATAAATAAATAAACAAATAATAAATCAATAAATAAATACACCAGTGCTACTGTGTTTCAGAGAATGTGGAGCAACCAGAACTCCCCTTCACTGTTGTGAAGTGGTGTGACTGCCTTGGAAAACAGTCTGGCAGTTTTAGAGTTAAATCTATGCCTACCCTGTGGTACTCAATTCCATTCTTAAGTATTTTCCCAATAGAAATGAACATGATATGTCCACAGAAAGCTTGCAGAGGAATGTTGATAGCGGATGTTATACCTATGCACTCCGACATTTGAACAACCCAAATGTACCTAAAGCAGGTAAATGGATAAGCAAGCTAGTATGTCCATAGACTGGCGTACTGCCAGGAGTAGAAAAGATTGAATCACTGATACACGGAACCACACAGATGAATCTGAAACTGCAGGACATTTTGGCGATGAAGACAAAAGGCTGAGCCTATGGAAGGAAGGACTCTGAGCTTGGCACCCAGGTAGCTCATACAGCAGGGTGCTGTATGCCCACGGGCTGGTAAGCTCTGCCCACAGCACACATTCTAACCCTGATGCTGTGTTATGGAAGGCCATCTGTTGAGGATGCTGTAGACACCTCAGATGGTAAATTCTCCTAGGAGAACAATCAGATCCCTTTCAAAACTAAGATTCTGTGATTTGGCCCTAATTCTTTCATTCATTTGGATGTTGCTTCCTCAACTGTGTTGTACAAGTTCTTTGGGACCAGTTACCTGGGTTTATACCGGGGACCAAGCACAGTGCTACCATGTCACCGATAAACAAATCACATTTTGTCACGTGACAGGCCCTGTTTGAAGCACTTTGCGTGTATTAGCCCATTTCTTTGCTAAAGTCCCGTGAGGTAGGTAACATCAAGACCTCACAGCTGGGATCTTGAGCCAAGATCCTAATCCAAGAAACTCCAGAGCCTGTTTAACCCATGTTTGCTTCCTCTGTGGAGGGGCACAAGATAGATGCTCAGCAAAGTACATGCAAACTACCTGAGTGATGGCTGGCCCATGAACTCCGTTTGTGGTTCAGTTTAAAATGTGTTATCACTGAAGTCACCAATTAATTCCTATATGAACTGCTCACCCCATCCAGCTATCTCCCCAAAGGGTGTATTTGACCCTAAAACAAACAGGTAAGAAAATGCAACAGTGTCAGTGCGGACCTACCAGCCCAGAGCAGGTGGTCTGCTTCCTGGGCGAGCAATTGTCCCTTGAATCTCAGTGACTGCATGGTCTCCATCTCTTACCCTGCATGAAGCGTGAAAGGTCGCTTTGTACCACTTTTGGAGCTGGGCTGATATGGCCTTGGAGAGATGATTTGGGTTTTAACCAAGATACACAAGAAGTATCCAAAACTCCAAATGAAAAAGGGGCTAAATCATTGTCATTATTATCATTCGCTCTTTTATTTAAACTGAGGACTTCATTCGAAGAGCTGGCTCAACCTCTACCTTAAATCATTAACTTGACTTGACGTCTTAACTTTCAGGCAAGGTAAGTTTCACACCTGAGTTGCTTTTTAATGAAACCTGTTGGGAAAACCAGCATAATATCCAAAAGTCAGGATTCAAGGTGCAGCAAATACCCGTATTCAGTTAAAAGCTGCATTTTTTCTACCCAGTGATCAGAAGACTCACTCTGCGTGGATGGCCAATAAGTAAGCACGAGGTCATAGGAGAAAGATCTAGACTACCGGCAAGAGATGATAGTCTGAAGTGGCATTGGGATTAACCAAAGTCACAGCAAAAGAATATGAAACCTGCGTCTGTGTGCTGAGCCAGGAGATAGGGGTTAAACTCTAACCGAGGAAATGAAAATGGACCTACAGATTCGAAAAAGAGAGAGAAGAAAGGGATTTTTTTAAGTGGCCTGTATCAGTGCAGGATGGGCTTCAGGTCCAAAAGGAACCCAAAGCTAACAGGACACAAATTCCTTTCCCTCGGCAGATGCAGGGAAACGACCAGACTTCCAGACACCATAGCTTAGTAACTTGACTCTCTCGGGTAGACATCTGTAATGACTGATTTAAAAAATGGGCACCAACTTTTCTTGTTCTGATGAGAGGAGGTAATTCATGAAGAAGGTGTGTGACCATCTAGAGAGGAAGGAGTTGAGCAGGGAAAACACCTTCTTGTTGGAAATGGACATTTTGGGGCTAGGGCTGTCTGCGTTAAACTTTAGTTGCCTTGCAGAGAAATGGAGTCACAGATAAAGACTTGTGTGCATGTGTGTTTTTATAAACTGAGCGTGGGTAAGACTTAGGCCAGCGCTACTGATTAGGAGAAGCCGTTTGACCAGCAAGACCAACTTTGTCACAAGGAACTTCATTCTCAAGTATGGATTCATGTTTTGATATTATTTGCCATTTTTCTTTCTGAAAATTGAAAAAGCTAAAGTGAATTAGTAGACGGGATTGTTTTGATAGTAAGACAAAGCAAAGTAGATTTCGAGGGACTTCTAGAAAAGAACTTCAGCTACAAATATACAGAGAAAAAAAATAAAGATTTAGAAAACAAATCTTCAAAAACTACCATAATAGAGGTATCAAATGTCTTTCTATCTTTGTAGACATTTCTCACATTTTAATTCTTTGTAGACATTTCTCACATTTATTAATTTAATTTAAATTCAAAATATTGTTATTGCCTATTACCTTGATCATAGCAGGCAATTAATGTTTATTAAAGGGATCAATACATTTTCCCCCCAAAACTTCATCCAAGTGATTAATATTCCTCAATCACTGAATGTTAGAGCTTCAAACTCCACTTTGTCCAACCGATCTTCACTAGAAAGACTGAAACCAGAAGAAAGAAGTGCCTCAAAGTTAATAGAGCAAAGAACTTATTCTGTGTTCCTTCTACATCTATCTGAGAATTTTATGATAAAAGGGCCACACAAGAAAAGTATCTAAAATGGATAAAAAAATCAAGATGAGATAAACTTGCATTTTATCTCATTTGAAAATACCATAGAAAGAGTATTTACTTGTGTAGTAATCCTAATATTAAGCATGTTGAGAAAATGATGAATATGTAGGGGAAGGGGGAGAACAGGAAATGTGGAGGGAGGGAAACACGTGGGGAGGCAAGCAGCTGGGTGCTGGAGAGAAATATGCGGCCAAATGAGAACAAGGAAAGGGGAAGGCAAATGAAGAAAAGCTGATTTTTAAAAAAAAAGTCCCAAAATGTGCTACATACATTCGCTGAGATTTTTTTAAATATTTTATTTATTTGATAGAGAGAAATCACAACTAGGCAGAGAGGCAGGCAGAGAGGGGGAAGCAGGCTCCCTGCTGAGCAGAGAGCCCAATGCGGGGCTCGATCCCAGGACCCTGAGATCATGACCTGAGCCGAAGGCAGAGGCTTTAACCCACTGAGCCACCCAGGCGGCCCATATACTGAGATATTAAAGGAATGAAATTCTTCATACATGTTCCAGCATAGATGAGCCTTGAAGACCCTATGCTCAGTGAAATAAGTCAGATACAAAACGACAAATATTGTATGATTCCACTTACACGAGGTGTCCTAGAGCAGTTGGATTCACAGAGTGATAGAGCTGAGTGTCGTTACAGGCTGCGGGTGGGGGGAGTGGAAAGAGGGGTTAGTGCTTTGTGCACAGAGTTTCAGTTTGGGATTATGCAAAAGTTCTCGAGATGGATGGTGGTGATAGTTACACCTCGATGTGGATATACCTAATGTCGCTGAATGGTACATTTTAAATGGTTAAAATGGTAAATTTTATGTTATGTATTTTCCCCACAGTTAAAAAAAAAAAAACCTACAGGTAAAAAAATGAATGAATTTAAACGATCGTTCTCTGTTTTCTTGAGAATTTTTCAAGTCATATAAATTTGAAAAGTGTTTTTCTCTTGTAGCATGGTAAGCAAAATATTTCTGGTATGATTTGCAAATTGCTACCTGGCCTTTACTCCTGCCAGATGAGTTCTAACATCAATACAGTAAGGTATCTGCAGCAGCCCTCACTCTATTCCCGTCCAGTTCTGTGCCCGAGGAGGGCCCGCAGGGCATTTCAGTGCCGATGAATGCCCGCCTGCCGGCTTCTGTGAGTTCCCAAGAAGAGAATGAGGTCCGGGGCTTCTGGGCTTATGAGCGCCTTGGGTGGGCAGCTCTGCTCCTTTCTTCTGGCCTAGGCCTCCAAGGTCTTGTTCTCAGGGGAATAACATCCATTTATTCCTGTGGAAACAAGAAAACAAGGAGCCTTTTCTCCTGCTTGCTCAAAGGCTCAAAGAAGAATAAGTTTAAGGAAAAGAGATTTGGAATTAGTAGAGGTTGCAATCAAACTTCTCCATCCGGCCTGTGTCCTTGGAATCATGGAGGAATTTAAAAATAGTGTGCTTCTTTACTGAAGAGGAAGAGCTTAAATTTATCTGAATTCGACGTATGAAGCTATGCTTCAGCCATATTGACTTATTAATAGTCTATGTGACGAGTGACTTAAGTCTTACTAATATGATACTTCGTGTCAAAATCACCTCTTTAATTTTAGCAGCCCAGAAACTCTAGAGAATTACTTAAAATAAAAAGATACCATTTTAAACCTGTGCATGTGCCTGTTCAATATTAATCTTCAACATGTCATAAAACTGAGATGATATTTCTCTTTCCCCTCTCTCAGCAAAACGGAGAGACCCGTTCCTAACATATGGAAGCAGTTTCACACTGCAAGTTATTCTGAGGGGAAAATATGTGATTTATAAACGCTGTCAAATGAAATATGGATTTCCAAATGGTACCAAGTTGACCAAGCACATCCCAGGACACGCTCCCCATCTTTATTACCCCATGGGCATAAAGGAACGGTGTCAAGAGAAACAAACAGCCCCTTTTGGCTTTCTCAATCCAGAAGTCCCACGTTTGTTGCTGGTAAACATATTCAAGCCATCAAAGATCGCAAGTATTTATCACAAAATTGTTTCGTTTATCAATAAAATATCTCCTTCAAATTATGGAGAAGTAGGTATGCTCTGTCGAAAGTAATACCTTGGTCTGAGTTATTTCGGTCAGTGGTTGGATATCTATATTGACATGGAGATTTTGGATGGCAAGGCTCACTAGGCCACTGGTCTGCCAACAATCTCAAATAACCTCTTTCGTCAGAATGGGAACAGAAATGGTGAGCTTATGTGAAGCCTCTTACAGCGTTTACAGAGGGCGAAACGGAAGTGCGGGGAGACTGACACAGCCTGAGACGGTCTCGCAGCGAGGCTCGTACGGAGCACGGAAGGAGGGGAGCTGTGACAGCGCAGGCATCTCACAGCGTCAGGAAGCTGGCCGGTCGTCATTGCACTCACAGTGGAAGCTGGGGCAGGGGGGCCGGGGGGAGTCTTGCTTACTGGACAGAACTCCAGATTTGGAATTTGCCCCCACGTGCTTTATCCATAAGCGTGAGCTGTATGATCTTGGGCACATCTGGCAATTTTAGAGCCATTCTTTTCTCATGGTGAACACATGGTTTCATGATGTTTCTTCTGAGAATCCTGTAATGCAGTAAGAGCAGAGCTTACTGAGCATTTTCTGTCCGCCACCACGCTCAGCCTGTTGCCCACATCAACTCGCTTAGTCCTTACAACTCTGTGAAGAATGTTTTATGCTCTCCATCTTACAGATGAGGAAACCTGCCCTAGCTCATAGTTAGTACAGTCAGGAGATGGAATTTGAATCCAGGTCTGTTTTCTGCCGAAGCTTAGATGTTTAAAACTATGCATTCTGGCCCCAAGTAGCCACCAAAATCTGATGTATTTAAGCCTGTTTTATAATAGGTGAAGTATGAGGCAAATGTAAGGTTTTCTAGTACACCAGTCCGTAAAAGAAGCATCTTGGGAGATCACCAAGATCTAATTTTTTCATGCCACTTCTTTTTTCTCTTTCTTTCTTTCCTTCTTTCTTTCTTTCTTTCTGACAGAGAAAGAGACAGCAAGAGGGAACACAAGCAGGGGGAGTGGGAGAGGGAGAAGCAGGCTTCCCACTGAGCAGGGAGCCCAGTGGGGGCCTTGTGGGGCTTGATGTTGGGACTCTATCCCAGAACCCTGG
Source organism: Meles meles (assembly GCF_922984935.1). Classification (NCBI taxonomy): domain Eukaryota; kingdom Metazoa; phylum Chordata; class Mammalia; order Carnivora; family Mustelidae; genus Meles; species Meles meles. The sequence goes on from NC_060068.1 coordinate 155,474,766, forward strand.
GATCATGACCTGAGCCAAAGGCAGATACTTAACGACTGAGCCACCCAGGTGCCCCTTTATGTTACTTCTCAAAAGTCATATTGAGTTAAACACTTCAAAAGGCAAAAGGATAAAGACTAATCGTGACATGCATAAGCATATCACATGGTAGCTACTGTCTTTAAGAATGAAAAAAGAAATAATTCAAAGACTTATGTTTTGACCCTGGAGTAATAGTAAAATTTAAAGGAGTGTGCTATGACATCTATTTTAAAAGTTACTGATCACCCCCAAATATAAAGCACAGTGCACATGATGACCATATATTTTGGGGGGCAATTGCAGAATACACTCAAAAATATAAAGCCTGTTTTTTCCCTTCACCATTGTGTTTTGATTGACAGAATGATTTTGCCAGATGTTCTATACCAAATGATTTAATTAAAATTACCTGTTTTTTAATCAGTGCACTTCTCTACTTATACAGACATTAGTGAACTCTGTGACTTTAAAAAATAAGAACTTTTCTTCAACTGAATTACTGCTACTATAAATCTCTAGATTCTAAATGAAATTAATTCACTGGCTATCTCCCACTATCACGTAAAACTGGATAATAAATTAAGCAGCGCCGTTTGTAGGTGAGGTTGGATGGGCGTATTCAGCACAGAATTCTCAGGGCTTGGTCCTACCTCCAGAAGGGTAGCAAGATCTATATTTGACACAACCTCTAAGTCTTCTTGCTCACACTGGAGACTTTCACCATCTCTATTTCTCGGTTTTCCAAAATTCCCCCATGTGTATCAAGTTCTAGACCAATATACACACCAGTGGAGGAAAGACTCTAAACTCTTTAGAACTTTCAATGAACAGATTCCTTGATTATCAGCATGAGAATCAGATGAGTTCAGAAAATCGGATGGATTACATAAACTCTGGGTGATGATGGCTGTGTTCAATGAACTGAGAGAGACTTTTCTCATCTTCTCATTTCTTAATCTGATATGATTCCCATTTTGAAAATGAGTGACTTATTTATTTATTTATTTATTTACTTGACAGAGAGAGACCACAAGTAGACAGAGAGGCAGGCAGAGAGAGAGAGAGGGAAGCAGGCTCGCCGCCGAGCAGAGAGCCCGATGTAGGACTCGATCCCAGGACCCTGAGATCATGACCTGAGCCGAAGGCAGCAGCTTAACCCACTGAGCCACCCAGGTGCCCCTGAAAATGAGTGATTTCTTTATCAGCATGGTATTGACAAGAAGAGGAATAGCTTTCCTGTGCAATTCTCAAGCCGGTTCTTTTTGTCCCTAGCATGCACTTCTCATAATGAATCAAAACTAGAAATGCTAGATTTCTTAGAATGAGCAGTTAATAACTTCGTTTTCAACAAGAACTTAAAGCAGCTCAGAAAAATGTAGGAGTTGATTGACAGGGTGAGTGTTTTTCCCTTCTACTTCATACACTGTATTTATTACGACAGTTTTGTATTCATAGTACACAGAATTGGTTATGACTTCAGCAGCAATGACCAGGACTGGAAATAGTCCAGCAGGGTCCATTCATCCTGTGTCTCAAGTTGAGCTAGTGTTTTGTAATCAGCCTGGAAACTTCCTGTGTAAACTGCCTCTGTTTTCCTCCGGGGTCCTGGTTATTTTATCTCCAAGGCAGTACAAAGCATCTCATAACATAGAACCAAGAGTGTTCCCATCACAGTTCGTAATGTCAGTCTGTGACTCTGCTACCCACTCTGCAAAGACTTACTTTTTATATGTCAGTGGGTGGGTAATTTGTTGTTTATTTCATTCCTTTTGCATTTTTATAGAACCCCTCCGTGTATGGCTGGAAATAAGTACAGAATGTCTCATGCCTGTGCTTCTCATCTAAAGTTCACTTGCTATGATTTGTCCATTTTTTCTACAAAAGAGATCATTTTTAGAGTTGAAACTTAAGGAATTTCCGATTTTTGTCAAAGAAACTCAGTACCATGGCAAGGATTTTTATGTAGTTTATGCTTTTCGCCTAATTTTTTGCCTTGCAGAAATGAATATTTTAATCAACATTTAATAATCTCAAGCAGAGTGGTGCCTGGGTGGCACAGTCATTAAGCATCTGCCCTTGGCTCAGGTCATGATATCAGGGTCCTGGGATTGAGCCCCACATCGGGCTCCCTGCTTGGCAGGAAGACTGCTTCTCCCTCTCCCACTCCCCCTGCTTGCATTCCCTCTCTCGCTGTCTCTCTCTGTCAAATAAACAAAATCTTTAAAACAATAATAATAATCTCAAGCAGAGACATTTTTCTGAAAACAGTTTTCAAGGAAAAAAAAAGTCAGATTTCAGGCACATCAAGGCAGCAATCTAACTTTTGCATCAGAGGAAATCATTAATTGCTTTAAGCAAAATAGCTGAATGACTGATTTCAATATCAATGTCAATATTTTAATATCCTTACTACAGGGATTTCTAGTTAAGTCTTCAGAGTACCCTTGACTTCACCCAACATTGAGTCATAAAAATCGTAGTACGTGGTTTGAGTAATAATCATTTTCTCATTAATTGTCAGGTTACTCAGAACATCTAGAGGTTTAATCATTGACCCCACGAGTCTCTACCGCCATCTTCCTAAATTTGGTCTCAGATGAAAGAAACCGGGAATAGTCTAGAGTTTCTTAAATATATATATACATCACCTGGGGACAGTGTCAAATCCAAATGCTCATTCTGTAGGTCTGGGGTGGGGCCTGAGAGTCTGCATTTCTAATAAGCACCCTGTAATGCTACTGGTCGATCTGGACCACACGTCGAGGACCAACAATCTCTAAAACTATGTATGGGCCACAGCCTGAATTCAGGAACTTCCTGAGAGTAAAAGAAGAAGAAATATAGGATCTCAATGAGGAGAAGGGAGAAGAAAACTGGGGTAAGGTTAAGGTAATGAGTGAAAGGAAAGAGAAAGACCCTTGAGGAACAATGAGATGTTTCCCCAAAACTAACAAGACTCACAGGGTTCCTACATGTAACATTGGATGGAAGAGGAGGAAGAGGGCAGGGAATCCGACTTTTAGTGAATGTCTTCTGTGCAAACTGTGGTCTGATTTATTGCTATATGTTCATGGATGGGTGGATAGATCAATTGGTAGATATGGAAGATACTGCAAGTATCTGGATAGATGGAGAGATGCATGCGTATATGGAGAATGGATGGATAGACAGATAGATCGATTGGTAGATATGGAAGATACTGCAAGTATCTGGATAGATGGAGAGATGCATGCGTATATGGAGAATGGATGGATAGACAGATAGATGGATGGGTGATAGATGAGGTTCTGCTTTGCTCCAAACAGGTTTGAAGAGGAAGCTGTACCAGGTGCTCCGTATGCATACATTGCTTCAGTCCTCATGACAACCTTTTCAAAGTACATACAGAGAGAGGTGATAAAGCTGAGGCTTAGAGTAATTTAAAACAAATAAACAAACAAACAAAACAGCTCTAGGACCATTACACTTCACAGCTCCAAAATCCATGCTTTGACCAGTCCCAGAGCTGGACACAAGTAAAAGAGGCAGGGGCATAAAGAACAGAATTGGAGCCTGGGATAAGAGTGTACAAGAAGAAATTAGAGAAGAGGATGTGGCAGACATGTGGATAGGTCCAGGAAGAAGGGGAGAAGAAAATGCAGGACTCGCCAGGGCCTCGGTCCAAGTGGATAATTCCAGTCCTGGTAGCAATTAAGAAGTGACCCATTTGGCAGAGCCGGCCCCTCTGCAGGGGGGCTGTTGCCACTCTCTTTCCTGCCAACACTGTTTCCATAACCTTTCTGGCCCCGGCTAGAGTAGCCTGGTTCTATCCAGTGTGGATGACTCAGTTTTCACTTTTCCTGAACTACCAACGCAGCAGAGAGGCGGTCTGCAGGGCTCTACGTGGGAGAAACTGTGTAGCAGAAACTTGGGGCCCCTAGCGGAGCCTACCCCACTCCTGCTGCTCTGAGTCAATGGTACTCCCTGTTCAGAGTCTTCCTCCTCTTCTGCTTCTGCTTTTGGCTACACAGATCCTTTTGAACCTCCTGCTCTGAGATGATCCATTGAGAAATCCTCCAGTTGCTTTCCTAGATGAAGCAGGTTTGTCAGAGACCGTCAGTTAAACATACAGAAGTAATGGCAGGGACAAGGCCTTGCAACCCACCTAAAATTGGGGGAGGGGGAAACTGTGCTATTTACTAGAAGAGGAAAAAAGAAGTTTATGTTCACTTGCTTTCAGCCTCATCTTGTACCACTTGTCCTCTCTCTCTTGCCTTGCAAGGTGTCTTGTACACAGTCAACCCTCAAAACACATGTTTTGAATAAATGGGTGGATCAATGACTACATCAGAAAGAAAAGGGGTTAAATTTTAAAATATAAAATCAGGGGCGCCTGGGTGGCTCAGTGGGTTAAAGCCTCTGCCTTCGGCTCAGGTCATGATCTTGGGATCCTGGGATCAAGCCCTGCATCGGGATCTCTGCTCGGCAAGGAGCCTGCTTCCTCCTCTCTCTTTGCCTGCCTCTCTGCCTACTTGTGATCTCTGTCAAAAAGATAAAATCTTTTAAAAATATATATATAAAATCATAAGAACCTTGCTTATATTTTGAAAATTTCCTACTGGGTCAGGTAAGAAAATTGTTATGGATCTGATGGTTTGAAAAATGCTTACTTTGGGCGTTGTCTTTGGAGCCAAAAGAGTTGTTTGGGAGAATCCAGATGGAGAAGGAGATGAGGAGAGTCTCTGCTTTCCAACCACTGTGCCGCACAGTGTCAGGGGGAGAAGGTACTGAAGTAGTACTGAGTAGGCTCAGTACTCCCTCAGTAGTAGGGAGTAGGCTGAAGCTACTGTACCTTCAATCAGACAGTATATACCCCTGTCCTAGCACTGTGGCTGGCACAAAAAGATGTTTAATAAATATTAATTGAATTAATGAACAACAGTGATGTACTTACTCTATCATAGGTCCTCCAAGTTGCAAGGAACACATAATGCTACCCAGAAGATTGCTTTTGCCTGTGTTTAGCTGCATGTTTTGATCAAGGGAAAGTCAGCATGTCCATTGTCTAGAATTAGGGCTCCTCATGCTATTTTAGGCAGAACTACCCTAAGGCCAGTTTAGAAGAGGCTAATTTATAAGTCTAATTCACAAGTATTCCCCGGAACATTCACAAAGACTATTTTCTTTCTAAGTCACTAGAGTTCTCATTTCTTAAATCTAATGTAATTGCTGGAAGAGGAGTCTGTTCAAGAAGGAACAGAGCACTGAGCTGTAATTTAATATGGATGGGAATGCCAGCACGTTCTTGTGTGCTTTCTGCTGGGGCTCGCTTGGCTCCAAGGGCAGCCAGTGTGGTAAGCACTTGCATGAAAAATTGAACAGTTTACCTCACCGGACTGAAAGAAGGTACCCAAGATCACAGGGCCCAGGAGCTTGGCAAGGGTGGTCTGGCAGAGTTTTGACACTCTTATGGGATTAGATTATGGGGAACTGGAAGACCCCTTCCTAGTAAATAAATTGTCTGATATCTGATAGCTCTTTGAAACTCTTTGGTGAGAGTTTTGTTTATTCAGCCCAGGGAGGGCAAATTACCTTGACTTTTATTCCAGGACGATATATTGGTAATTGCTGCTGGAAACCTGTAATGAGAAAATTCTAAGATCCTATTTGGGGTCATTAAGAAAGTGTTGTCACTTACACTTCAACTTAAGAAAGAAGGAAAGAGGAAGAAAGAAAGAAAGAAAGAGAAAGAAAGATGGAAAGGAAGAAAAATGGAAAAGAAGAAAGAGCGTTATCATAAACTGGCAATGTCAGCTAAGAGTTTTGAAATGGGGATTGGGGGCATGCCACATATTTAATATCCTTTCTTTAAAGATATTTTCTCTTGTTTATTTTTGTCTTGTAAAAATCTGAGTACTTACATCCAAAAATCCATTTAATCGTCCCATAAACTCTGTGAGGTAACTATTGTTATAATCTTCATTTTGTTTTCAGATGAAGAAACTAAAGGTACAAACATATTATTTCCCCAAGTATTAGTGCTACATGGGCCCAACTTCAGGGCCCAGGCTTTTGACAAGCATGTCATTTTCCCCTAGAATTCTGGACTCCTGATATTTAAAGTTGTTATCACTCATTTACACCCTATAGTAAATGAGTTTCTCTCTGTTGTCTTACCTAAGGTAAGAAAATATAAAAGATTAATAAGGTCAGCCGAGCTGAGGACAAAAGACTAAGACTGATTCTTAGTCTAAATATTGAAAACACAGCTTAGTATATGACAACTCCAATCAAGGAAGTATAGATTATTTCTGGATCATTCTAAGGATGGAATGCAATATATCTATACCATTTTTACCTTGAGATCCAACCTAAGTAGAAGAACTATTTTTTAAAAGATTTTATTTATTTATTTGACAGACAGAGAGATTACAAGTAGGCAGAGAGGCAGGCAGAGAGAGAGGGGGAAGCAGGCTTCCTGCTGAGCAGAGAGCCCAATGCGGAGCTCGATCCCAGGACCCTGAGATCATGATCTGAGCTGAAGGCAGAGGCTTTAACCCACTGAGTCACCCAGGCGCCCCTAGAAGAACTATTTTTAGATGAGATTTTTCACTCCTTGCCTTTTTTCATTCTAAAAGCAAAGATGTTAATCACGATGTCCTAATGATATTCTGAATGCAGGTGATTACACTCTGTTTTCTTTAAACACTTAAAGTGTGTTCTTTTAATGGGATGATCTCACTCTTTATGGAAACACATTATTATCGCTTTCCCCGAGTATTTATTTCTGTAATTAACTGTTAAAATCATTTGTAAATATGCAAGTTATAGTGTCCGTGTAAAAAGAGTTTGGATACTACCCAAAGGCAGGAAAAATACAAAATGAAACAACAAAAGTCTTCAAACATGTGTTAAATTTTTCCAAATATAATTTGACTTTTTGTCTGTTCTTTTTCTTTTACAGAAAAATCTGTCATTGCTCAACCAGTATTCGTTTTCGCAAAGAGAGAACACACTTTTAAGGTAAGATCAAGCTAAGTTTCTTTGTTTGACTTTGACTTTGACAAAATGATATTTCAAGAAGCCAGTGACGCTGAATGGTATCATGATTGCCTTAGTTTATCCTCTTGCTCCTCACTTAGCAGCAGAGCCGTGCCTCTAGAATATTTATACAGTAGGTTTTTACTGGCAGCAATTTGGCCTAAATGGGAGGCCAGAGGCCTGCCTTGTCTTGAAGCTATGAATAACATGCCATCTTTACCAAAATTATAGGGTTTTTTAGAGTGACTTGGAAAAGGGCGGGATTGAGAGAGGTTAGCAGGGTCGAAATTCCTCATAGGTCTCCACTGACCTCGCCTAAAACTAGGTACAAAATAAGTTCTAAATTATGATGCTTGATTTATTAAAAGGGATCTTAAGGCCCCTATCTGCATCATACTGAAACCACCTGCTTTGAAAGACCAACAATAAGATTAGTAGCTTTCCCACTTTAGCTCAATTAATATTTTCCTGTTATTCGTTCCTGCTTATCCAAGTCATTTACCCTACTACCTACAAACCTCACTAAAGAGACACTCAGGGGTGCCTGGGTGGCTCAGTGGGTTAAAGCCTCTGCCTTCGGCTGAGATCAGGGTCCTGGGATTGAGCCCCGCATCGGGCTCTCTGCTCAGCAGGGAGCCTGCTTCCCCCTCTCTCTCTGCCTGCCTCTCTGCCAACTTGTGATTTTTGTCTGTCAAACAAATAAATTAAATATTTAAAGATGATCTTGGAAAAAAAGAAAAGAAGAAGAGACGCTCAACCCCTAAGCCCTGGTCGAAAGTCAGTTTCCTGGGCCCCACCCCAGGCCTACAGCTCACATCTTGAGAGCTGGTGTTTCAATCTTCCTTTTAAACAAGTTCTGACAAGGGATTCTGCAGTCACTGAAATACAAAACCGCTCCACTAAGACTTTGTTTTGTCTTGAAAATATGCCTAGCGAATAAAGGAGCAAAGGTGAGTGGGTTTGCCCTGACCTAGCTGAATAGACGTGGCTTTTGAGAATTCTGTTCTAAAGTGACAGGGTCGAATTCTGATGCAGCAAACACTCAGCTCTCATTGGCAATTTTGTTTCTTTCCAGAGACCAGCAGAAGACACGTATGAAACAGCCGAGCAGGGTAATGACTTACATTCTGTATTTCAACCTGTCTTTGGACAAAGAAAAGAAGCAGGCACAAGTGTTTTGCCATGTGGCAAGAACTGGGGAAAACTTCATGGTTCTGCTGGTGTTTAAACACCAAATGAACTGGCTTTTGTTTTGAAAGATGACATGTAGGAACACTGACGTTAGCAATGCCTAAAATCCCTTGTTTCTCCAGTGCCCGGGTCTCCACCAACCAAAGACTCTCCCTACACAATCTCAAAAGTCACATGCAGTTTCTTGCCAAAGCCACTTGTTTCTAAGAGTTTCTTAGGAGGATGAGATGCCTATCACTTTAAAATCACCAAGCTATTAACCCCCGTGTTTAAACTTGGGCTTCAGGACTTAACATGTTAGCAGGTGATGATCTATGTAGGCAAAAGTTCATTCTATTTATCCTTCCCCATCTTGGTTGAGGATAATTTGTTATTGCTGGCAATTTTACCCGTCCTGTTGAATTTCTTGCAGAATGCAATGGTTTTCTAAGAAAGCGTGCACGGTCTTCATCTTTTACTTTGCATACGACAGATCCTCAGTTCCAAGGAGGTAGGTATAGACCTGACTGTTGGCTGGTCACTGTTATGTTATTCTCTGAGTGTGAAATTAGTGAGAAACTTTTCAAAGGGAAATGTTTAAAAGTCTACCCATTGGAGAGTGTTTATAATAAATTACTGGATAAAAATAGCAGTCTATAAGATGAATTGTACAGTGAGTCACTATGTAAAAATTCAATTTGTCAACATGGGATGGAAGATGGAAAGGACATCAGCCATAATGTCAGCAATTGACCACTCTGCACTCTGTCATGTTTCCAGAGTGTCCGCATTGAGTATGCATTAACTTTGTAATTAGGGGAAACTGACATTTCTCCCTAAGTTACCATCTACTTAAACAAATAGATGTCTGCCTTGGAAAGAACACTTTAAGAACTTCATTACATACCCTATTCTAGGGGTACCTGGGTGGCTCAGTGGGTTGAGCCTCTGCCTTTGGCTCTGGTCGTGATCCCAGAGTCTTGGGATCGAGCCCCGCCTCGGGCTCTCTGCTCAGAGGGAAGCCTGCTTCCCCTCTCTCTCTGCCTGCCTCTCTGCCTACTTCTGATCTCTGTCTGTCAAATAAATAAAATTAAAAAAAAAAAAAGAACTTCATCACATACCCTACTCTGAATAAACCAGTAACTCAGTTTGCCTCTCTTCTATACTCTAAGCACTCCGTGATTCCTTTTATACATGACTGCATTGCCCTCTCTGCCTTGTAAGACAGCTATCTCTGTGTATGTCTGCTCTCCTCCACTGCGCCTTCCTTGAGGTTGTCTTCATGCCTGATAGAGTGTCTTATACATGGGGAGCACTCCAATATTTATTGAATTGAATAGAAATTAATTTATAATTCTCATGACAGGCATATTTTATTTCTATTGATTAAAAATACAAAAACTGGGGCACCTAGGTGGTTCAGTGGGTTAAAGCCTCTGCCTTCAGCTCAGGTCATGATCTCAGGGTCCTGGGATCGAGCCCCACGTCAGGTTCTCTGCTTAGCAGGGAGCCTGCTTCCCTCTCTCTGCCTGCCTCTCTGCCTATTTGTGATCTCTGTCTGTCAAATGAATAAATAAAATCTTAAAAAAAAAAAAACAAGAACCTTTTCTAAATTAGTGATATAGAAATATTAGAAACAGCAAAAGTCCAAATCAAAAGAAACACAAAAACCTACTTCCTCACTGACTTCAGTTTGCAATTTGCTTCTAGCATCCACCTTGTCCCAGAATCGAATGAGATCATCATCCTTCACCAACCTCCTGACCTTCCCCACTTCTGGGCCAGGTAATAAACAGCTTCTAGAACCTTGAGCCTGACACTCTGACTTTTCAAAATCCATCTCTTTGATGGTACTAATGGTGAGCTTTCTTACTCAGCTACTATAAAATGCTGGCATTTTAGTGGCAAAATGCAGGACTTAGCAAATTATGATTAGTAGAATGCCTTATGAATTCCAGTTCCATGAATCCAGACAGTGGATCTAATTTTGGCAGAAATTTTGAGTTTGATGATGCTCTTAAGGAATTTATGTTTATGATAGCAAAATGTTATATAGGGCAGCTCCATAAGATAACTTTATTTTATTCATTAATATTCATCTGTACAGTTTATAATATATACAGTGCTCAAAATATATAGCTATACTTTAAATTCTTATTCTAAAATTTATGCTCTAGGTGACTATTCTAAGGTTGAGAATATGATTCCTTTTATTTTCATTTATATTTTTAACTCCTGTGGGAGATTTTTTTTTTTCAAAGATTTTGTTTATTTACTTGACAGACAGAGATCACAAATAGGCAGAGAGGCAGGCAGGGAGAGGAGGAAGCAGGCTCCCTGCTGAGCAGAGAGCCCGATGCAGGGCTTGATCCCAGGACCCTGAGATCACGACCTGAGCCAAAGGTGGAGGCTTTAACCCACTGAGCCACCCAGGCGCCCTGATTTATATTTTTAGAATATGATTACTTAACCTTTCACTAAAACATTACTTCTTTTAATTTGACATTTAGAGTGCTTTTGCTAATGAAATCTATCTTGTCATAAAATATTTGAAATGGTTAGAACATTACATTAAAATTACAATTTTATATTCTTTTTGTTTTTGTTTCTACTGAACAACTAGCTGCCTTTTCCAGGTTAAGCTTGCGACTAAGAAATAAAAAATACGAACTATTCACTTCCTTCTAAATAATCCCTTTCTACATGGGAGCCATAAGGTTTTCAAACTAATGAATTTATATTCTTATTAATAATTTCAAACATGACTGAGGAACATATATGTCAGATACCTTTCAGATACAGAAGAAATACTTTCAATCTCAGTAGACCCCCTTTAAACCTGACAAGTTACAGACATTAAAAGACACAGGGGTCCTAATCCTAGAGATACTGTGTTTTTTTGTATTTGTGCATAAAGTGAAGGGATGGATGTAAGTTATCTGAGTAACTGTTTTGATTCATTATTATTTTAAATAAGATATACACATACAAAAAGATTAAAGGAGCATTGATATCAGTAAGTACCATTCTATTTTATGTTGTGCAGAATGTTGGTGATATTGGAATGGAGAAAAATAGTACCACTTGATATGGCCTATTTGTTGCTGGTTTTTAATAATAAAGATCATAAAGCATTTAATTGAACTTTGAATTAGAGAAGTGATTCTACACCAACCTTTGTAGTTTTTTTTTTTTAATAAAGACATTATTTATTTATTTGACAGAGAGAGATCACAAGTAGGCAGAGAGGCAGGCAGAGAGAGAAGGAGAAGCTCCCCGCTGAACAGAGAGTCCGATGCAGGGCTCGATCTCAGGACCCTGAGACCATGACCTGAGCTGAAGGCAGAGGCTTAACCCAGGTGCCCCTGTAGTATTTTTAATACTTAGATGAAGCAGTTCTTATTCTTTTCTCATTTCCAGTAATCAAATCCTCAAAGGTTGTTGTTTCTGCAATTTGCAACCAAGAGGGAGGTGATCACTTTGAAATGTATAAAAGTCCTATATTGCAACCACCATCCTTAGTCTTATGCCACCAACACACTTCATAGAAAAAATCCCCTAGCACAACAGTCATCTCTCTCTAGGTATCACTAGAGTTGGGAAAGTGGAAGAATTTGCTATTAGTTTCATAACATTTTATAAGAATTACATATTAAGGGGCGCCTGGGTGGCTCAGTGGGTTGGGCCTCTGCCCTTGGCTCTGGGCATGGTCTCTGGGTCCTGGGATAGAGCCCTGCATCGAGCTCTCTGCTCAGCGGGGAGCCTGCTTCCCCCCACTCTCTGTGCCTGCCTCTCTGCCTACTTGTGATCTCTCTCTCTCTGTCAAATAAATAAAATCTTTAAAAAAAAAGAAATATATATTAATACAGAGGGCTCACTACCATCAGATTTTATAATACGTACTCATTTCAGTAATCATTTTCATGGTGATGAAAGATGAAGAAGAGTGCCCGTTCCATTAGTGGACCAATCTTCATTTATATTTCTGAAAGTCAGCAGACATACGTGGCAGAACGCCCTGCCATCACCTGTTTCTAGCGGACTGCCTTCTCGGCTCACTGCTACAGTTATTAGTGCCAACAGCGACATCTACTGGTGAATGTAGTACAGGACTGCTAAAACCGAATTCCTAGAAACTGACTCAGATTTAAAACGCACTAAATATTTTTTCTCACAGTGAAGAAAAACAATGTTTTTATGACATCAACTCTTGTGCAAAGGAATGTGGATATGAACAGTACAGAACAAGGTATGTAGTTTATTCTAAGAACCTCTGGAATTTTACATTTTACCATTTATAGTTTAATTTGTTCTGTGTGTGTTGGGATCTGAAGTAGGGTCAAGTGACAAAACGTGAAAAAACAAATTTGGTAAGAAAAGTCCCAGGGTCAAGATGAATAGGTAACGGGTAAAAGCTAGGTCTGAAGTAAGCACTAAGCAATTCACTGGCTATTTTCACGTTGATCAGTCAACATTAATCCCTCACTTAATGATGACTTTAGAAAATAGACGTTAAATTGGTCAAAAATCTGGAGGAAGAAGTATGTCACTAAAGATTCTGTTAGTGACTCCTTCATTCTGTTCTTTTAAGGTCCTGTGAAACATTCTGAACATGTCCTAAGACCTGCTGTTCTGCAACCACCTCAAGCTCAAAGGTGTGAAAAACTAAGAAAAACATTTGGACACAATACCTTGGAATCCTGCAAGACTAAGGAAAAAACAAAAAATAATGTAAGAAAATATCCTATGGGGGGTTGACATCAAGTCTCCATCTTTCATTTAGCAGATTGTTCTGGGCCCTACGCTCAGTGTTAGGGGCTGCCTGACTTGAGTTCTGTTGCTGACGCAGCTGCCAGGCTGGAGAAACACCCAGATGATAGATAGGAAGCAGCCCTCGGTGACCTTATTAAAGTTGTCCTCTTGAAATGGCAAGGTGTTCCTAGAAACTAGTTTTGTGGTCTCTCCTAACTGTAAAGTTGAGTCCCTTATGGTAGAAACTTCTGGGGCCTTGTTCCAGGGCACTGACTCCTCATGAGAACCGAGGGAGCAATGAGGTGGCCAGGACCAGGAGCCACAAATCAAAAAAGGAACAGGCGTTTTCTGTGTGACTTTTCCAGTTTAGCTCACACCGGGAATCCATCCAGATCCATCTTCATGGATAACGGCAGCAGAGAATTACCCACACAGAGTTGGGAATTGGGAGGACTGGGGAAGCTTCCGAAGACAGAGAAATAGTCTCCCTTCCAGGGGTTGTGGGTGGCTGAGTCCCTCACTGTGGGCCTTTTTAGGGAGATTGTCATTTTGCTCAAGCCATGCAGATACGGGTTTGGGGATATTCTGTTGCTGTGTCTTCCAGAAGCCAATACTTGAGAGGAACAACACCCAGGATTTGAGAGCCATTCCATTCTTCATTTGTTTCCAGCTGAACTGTTGAAGCTTGGTCACCTGTTTTGTTTTGTTTTGTTTTTTAATACTAAACCCAAAGACAGGGACACATGGAAATTAAGATGCCAGTCATTTCATCAATGCAATGAAAAAAGAATCAGATCAGTACTAATCCTACCTCTGCCCCTAACTAACTTATGTTTACATTCTTGGTCA